>NC_058368.1:219882842-220491592 GCF_018350175.1 Felis catus | reverse complement strand
AATCCAACTCTGAGTTCCCTCTGCCAGACGCCTACCACTTACATATATTTACACTATAATTCTAATTTGTGGGGATATCTTTCTAAAGGTTACAATTTCACCAAGGATAATTTAGAATTACAGCAGTCACTTTGAAGACCTTTTGTTATGAACAGAATTGTTCCTGTGAGAGACACCTTAGAAATGGAAATATGAGACTTTGCTTAGTAGTACTATAAGGTATGCAGAAATTGATCACCCAGGCCGGAACCCTTTTGAGAAGGAAGGTAGCCCTGCTTTTACATGTCCTAGGATATGAGGCATAAAAGGAAATATCCCAGGCAAAAGCATAAGTATCATCACTCAATTTCTAGTATAAAATTAGGCATTGTTTTTACTTTGTTGGTCATAAAACATAGCTGATAACCACCGCTACCAATAACAAAACAATTCTCTTTTTGGAAGAGTCTCAGGGAAACAACTCATGACTTAAGTTTAGGGCCACAAAATAGATTCAAATAAAGCACCAAAAGACCTAAATACATTCTGATAATCTTGCTATGTGACATATCAGGGATTTTTTTTTTCTTTTGTATCTTAGACAAGTGAACCAACTAGGTATATAAATAAATTTTCCTGGAATTTCCTGTGATATTTAGTAGTTGTACTGTGCCTCTTCACTAAACATCTAAACAGAGAAATTAGGAAATGGCTAAATAGTCAAGTGAGTGCAAAAAAAAAAAAAATGAGTAGTGGGAAAGGGAGATGTGTGTTGTGAATGATTTACATACTAGGTAGCAAGTCCCTGACAAATAGTTTCCATTTTATTTTGTTTTCGTTTTTTCAGTGTTCATAATTTAAAAATTGAGTTCACTTTGTCACACACTGGGATACTTAATCTTCTTTAAAATGACATTGTTGAACAGTATCATATTTCAGGTGGAAATTGAAACCAGACAACTGAAAAATAACACACATCATGCAAGTGTTAATCACAAAATATCTTCCAAACTCTAGAATTTAAAATTAATATGACTAAAACATTTATTACATTTCATCTTTATTTAAACCTCTGTATTTATAATACCATGAAGGGGTTTATATTTTCTAAGAAATTTGTATATTTTTTAAATTGTTAAACTTTTAAATTGGATGATAAAAAGAGTAACACAGGATAAAAAGTTAAGTTTTTTAATGTTTTACTGCGTTCTTTTTAATTTTGCAATACTTTTCAAAATTGATCAATTAGCAACAAGATAAACTGAAGAACATGAAATCTTTTGTGTTAATAATTGTAAATACTTTAAGGAAGAGCAAAATACATTAGAATAAAAAACAGCAGATCTTTTGGGAAGCCAGTACAATTAATAAAATCACATCATAAATATCCAAACTATGTAGAATAAATACTCTAAAATTTATTAGAGGTCAATAGCACCTAAGCTAAAAGAGCCACTAAAGAAAACATTGCAAGCATCTATTAAAAAGATAAATACAACTTCTTAGATTTGTGTGTGTGTGTGTGTGTGTGTGTGTGTGTGTGAGAGAGAGAGAGAGAGAGAAAGAGAGAGAGAGAGAGAAAGAGATAGAGAGAAGCAACCCAGGTTGGAAATGGTTAAATGTGATCAATACTACACTAAATAATATAATAACATATAAACTGTTTATTATATTTAATTATAATTTCTGTTTAAAGCTGTCTTACTATATTTAATATTATTTTTCATTTAATGATTGAGTTAATAAAATTAATCTTAGATTTATTAGACTTAAGTATCATATAAAATTATTCTACCTTAAAATACAGTTTGTTTGTTTGTTTATTTAATATTTTTTAATTTTTGCAACTTTTTTATTCATATTGCCATTAATCTAGTTTTGATCCTCAATACCTTTTCCCTAGGTGAATAAAACTGATCTTCCTTCATTAATTCCTCTACATTAAGTTCAATCTATACACTGTTAAAGATTAATCTTAAAGCATAGACCTTTCTATTTAATGTGTTTAATGGCTCCTCATTTCTGCAGTATAGAGTATGGATCTTTCTACATGGCTTTGAATATCTTGATTTCTATTTCTTCTTGATTTCTATTTCTTTCTCTTTTTTTAAATATGAAATTTATTGTCAAATTGGTTTCCATACAACACCCAGTGTTCATTCCAACAGATGCCCTCCTCAATGCCCATCACCCACTTTGCCCTCCCTCCCACACACACCCCCTCCCATCAACCCTCAGTTTATTCTTAGTTTTTAAAGGTCTCTTATGGTTTGGCTCCCTCCCTCTCTAACTTTTTTTTTTTCCATCCCCTCTCTGTTAACGGGTCTTTTGTTAAGTTTCTCAGGATCCACATAAGAGTGAAAACATATGGTATCTATCTTTTTCTGTATGACTTATTTCACTTAGCATAACACTCTCCAGTTCCATCCACATTGCTACAAATGGCCAGATTTCATTATTTCTCATTGCAAAGTAGTATTCCATTGTGTCCATAAACCACAATTTCTTTATCCATTCATCAGTTGATGGACATTTAGGCTCTTTCCATAATTTGGCTATTGTTGAAAGTGCTGCTATAAACATTGGGATACAAGTACCCCTATGTACCAGCACTCCTATACCCCTTGGGTTAATTCCTAGCAGTGCTATTGCTGGGTCATAGGGTAGGTCTATTTTTAATTTTTTGAGGAATCTTTACACTGTTTTCCAGAGCAGCTGTACCAGTTTGCATTCCCACCAACAGTGCAAGAAGGATCCCGTTTCTCCTCTCCAGCATCTATAGTCTTCTAATTTGTTCATTACAAAAGACCCTGAATAGCCAAAGTAATATTGAAGATGAAAACCAAAGTGGGAGGCATCACAATCCCTGGCTTTAGCCTCTACTACAAAGCTGTAATCATCAAGACAGTATTGTATTGGAACAAAAACAGACACATAGACCAATGGAATAGAATAGAAACCACAGAACTAGACCCACAAACGTATGGCCAACTCCTCTTTAACAAAGCAGGAAAGAACATCCAATGGAAAAAAGACAGTCTCTTTAACAAATGGTGCTGGGAGAACTAGACAGCAACATGCAGAAGAATGAAATTAGACCACTTTCTTACACCATTCCCAAAAATAAACTCAACATGGATAAAGGACCTGAATGTGAGACAGGAAACCATCAAAACCCTAGAGGAGAAACCAGGAAAAAACCTCTCTGACCTCAGCCACAGCAATTTCTTACTTGACACATCTCCAAAGGCAAGGGAATTGAAAGCAAAAATGAACTATTGGGACTTCATCAAGATAAAAAGCTTCTGCACTGCAAAGGAACCAATCAACAAAACTAAAAGGCAACCAACGAAATGGGAAAAGATATTTGCAAATGACGTATCAGACAAAGGGCTAGTATCCAAAATCTATGAAGAACTCACCAAACTCCACACCTGAAAAACAATAATCCAGTGAAGAAATGGGCAGAAGACATGAATAGACACTTTTCTAAAGAAGATATCCAGATGGCCAACAGGTACATGAAAAGATGCTCAACATCACTCCTCATCAGGGAAATATAAATTAAAACCACACCGAGATACCACCTCATGTCAGTCATAGTGGCTAAAATGAACAAATCAGAAGACTATAGATGCTAGAGAGGATATGGAAAAATGGGAACCCTCTTGCACTGTTGGTGGGAATGCAAACTGGTGCAGCCTCTCTGGAAAACAGTGTGGAGGTTCCTCAAAAAATTAAAAATAGATCTACCCTATGACCCAGCAATAGCCTGCTAGGAATTTACCTAAAATACAGTTTAAATACATCTTACTGTTTAACTCCATATTTCGGTATCAAAATTAAATTAAATACATATTTTACATATTTGAATTTTTGAGTTTCTATTTATCTCGTTAATGGAAACAAATGTTACTGCTACTTTTGTTTCTCCCTTCAACAAACCAACACACTAATTCTCTCTTACTTTAAAAAGTATTATTCTTTTTGGGGTGCATCGGTGGCTCATTCAGTTGAGACTCTTGATTTCTGCTCAGTTCATGATCCCAGGGTTGTGGGATTGAGCCCTGTGTCTGCACTGAGCATGGAACATGCTTGATTCTCTCTCCCTTTGCCCCTCTCCCCTGCTCATACTCTCTCCCTCTCTGTAAAATAAAAAGATAAAAAAAGTATTCCTTTTAAAATGCTAAAATCTAGATGAACAATTATTTCATCAAAATGATGTCTACCTAGATTGTACAGCTGAGAAATAAACAATAATATTTAGAATGCTGTAGGGGTGCCTGGGTGGCTCAGTCGGCTGAGTGTCTGACTTCAGCTTAGGTCATGATCTCACGGTTTGTGGGTTTGAGCCCCTCATCGGGCTCTGTGCAGACAGCTCAGAGCCAGAAACCTTCTTTGCATTCTGTGTCTTCCTCTCTCTCTGCCCTTCCCCCACTCATACTCTTTCTCTGCCTCTCAAAAAATAAAGAAAAGTAATAAAAATTGTTTTTGAAAAAAATTTAGAATGCTGTCAATATCTGCAAAGTTTATTTAATTCCTAAGACATTATTGAAACTCAGCTGTAACTCTGATTCATTTGGTGAGGAAGCATTTCACATTCCTTGTGTTTGGTTGACTGACATGAGTTTTCTAGAGAAACAATAAACTGCATTACTATATTTCACTGTAACAATGATAGTTGTATTATTTGCTATATGAAACCAGGTGCAAAATGAGAAGGAATTTATTTCACTTCTTTAGCACATGATTGAAAATAAATTAAAACACAATGCTGCAGAACATTGGAAAATATGCCATTGGGGAAATGTCACTGGAGAATTTAGGCTTTGAAAGCACATTTGAAAATAACTTGCATTTTCTAATTGAATGGTATAAAATTCAATCATAAACAGATTAGTAACAAAAATATGATTTTTTTTTGCTTTTCATCAATTTGTATTTCAAAATTAACTTCCACAAAGAAGGCAAATAGCCTTCTTCTATTTTCTTCTATTTTAGGATGGCAAAAGCCCTTGAATTTTACATTTTAATCTTAGATAAAAGAAATAAAACTTTTTTTCAGATGAAAACATGACTTTAGGAAGAATAAAAAGCTTTCTTTTTTGTCCAAAATGCAACAAGAAGGCTGTTTCTTCAGAAACTACTTTAAAGAGTATAAAACGGAAGGGTAATTATAAGCCTTCAAGGGTATGGAGCTACTCTGAGGAGTAGTAGAAGAAAAACTGACATAAGAATCCAAGCAACAGGGGACACACATGGTGTGAGTTAGAAAATACGGCACCTACAGCATTACTTGGGAAAGGTACTGGTTGATACGTGCTGGTAACTCCGGTTCAATTCAAGGCCAAGTGAACTTTTCTACTTGAGGGTCAGGGAAAATGTTAGGAAAACATAGAAATTCAAGACTGTTCAGGAAAATACCACCTTTCTTATTTAATTATGTAAGAATTCAAAACTGTCTTTGAACCAACTAGATAATTATCCTTCTACAGTACCAAACTCATACCTTATTCAGATATGAATAATTTTAAACCGTAATTGTGACATTCAGCTTGAACTCTAAAGTTTTATGTTCTAAATACTGATTGTTAAATCCGATACATTGTGATCGCTACTTGTATTTTCCTACGGGAGCTGGTAATTGCTCTGAAGGATTTCAATGACAAATTATATAAAGTAGTCCAACTTAATAATTCCATTATAAGACAATTTAAAACTGTTGACATTTTCTAGAAATACGGTACAGAGGGGAAAAAGTCACCTTCTTTTCTCTCTGTATATGCTCATAATGTGGCTTCTCATTTTGACTTCTTGTTCTCGATATCTATTCAACAGCAATATTGCATGAGATATTTTTCAAGAGTTCAATAAACATGCTTTGTGTGCCAATGCAGTTCTCATTAATTCCAAGAGTCTAACTGTGTAGATGTTCTGTGTAGACACTAAACAGTCGTGGATTTCTGAATAATGGTATCTGTTGACATTATCCTTTCTACTCTAGCATATTTGTTTAGATGCCCTTGAAATTCTGCTCCAAGGTTTCTCAGCTGTAACTTGAAAGCCATTCTTTAACGAGAGCCATGATTGTTCTCTTTTATTTGGTGTCTAATGCCATATACATCTACCATCTGCACACACTGAAACTGCTCATTCTGTGTACTTGAAGGGAATTTATGTCAGAGAAAAATATATTTTTCCAATTTTTTTAATGTTTATTTATTTTTGGGAGAGACAGAGACAGAATGCGAGTGGGTTAGGGACAGAGAGAGAGGGAGTCACAGAATCCAAAGCAGGCTCCAGGCTCTGAGCTGTCAACACAGAGCCCGACGTGGGGCTCGAACTCACGAGCTGTGAGATCATGACCTGAGCCGAAGTCGGACGCTCAACCGACTGAGCCATCCAGGCAACCCCCAAAATATCTTCATTCATCAAAAACTGAGTGACAATACATCTATAGATTTAATTCCTGAATTGACTAAGCACATATTGTTAGTCATATGCTGCAAAAATAAAGATGTAAGGACACAGACTCTGATGTCTTGCAAGCCTTAGGGTAAGAAATGCAAATCAAATAGCTATAAAATAACATAGTAATTTCAATTGCTTTAGTCTACTTTGGACAAGTAGGGGACCTTCCTGAAAGAGGGGGCTTAAGAAGCCTCCAACTTCCATCTTGCCAGTAGATTGACTCTTGCCTTAAATGAAACAAATTGCAGTGCTGTGGGTCCATGTGACGAGGAACTATGAGTGGCCTTTTGCCATGAGTCAGCTGGAAACTGAGGTCCCCAGTCCAACACCCCCCCTCCAAAATTCAATTGTGCTATCAAACACATGAATTTGAAAATTGATCTTTTCCCAGTTGAGCTTTAGGGTGAATACAAACCCAGATGACATTTTGATTCCAGTCTTTGGTGAGGCCCTGAGGCAGTGCACTTCCTGAAGCTGAGTCCACAGACACTGTGAGATATGAAATGTATGTGTGAGCTCTTAGGTTGCTAAATTTTTGGCAGTTTGTTGTGCATTAACAGATAACATATACAGATTGTTAATAATAATAATATTGGTCGACATGTTGAATGAATGGTAGGATTTATTGATGGGGGTAAATGTGCAGTGAAGAATAAATCTCCAAGCAGACCAGGATTGACAAGGCAAGGATATGAGAAGCATCACTATTCTTGTAGGGAATTGTAAGTTGTTTGTGCTTCAGGAGCTAGTGCTCCAAGAATATTTCAGATGGAAAATAAAGAAGCAGCCAAAAACCCAGAAGAGGTTGTGTATCGGCTTTTAATCATTCTTGTCATAACAGAGTGTGGATGGAACAGAGGAGAAAGAGGTTTGGATGTGATTTAGATGCCTCACTCTTATAAAGAGGAAGAGTTTAGGATAGGCAAGATTAGTAACACATTACTAATAGGTAATGTTTATTGGACATTTGGGTGACAGGAAGTCTTCTACTTCACTTAACGTCCACCAGCCTCCTCTTTGATTTCATGTTATCATTTCTAATACGAGTAAGTTGAGGTAGAGAGGAATTAAGTCATATTTTGAAGGAGACAGAGCTAATAAATTACACAGCCAGGATTTGAACACAATCAGATGTGCCCCAAAGGCCATCTGCAAGACTATGGTGTGCAACGCCTCCCTGGCTGCTGCTTATTTACGAGAAGGCCAATAAGAAAAACATCCTTTCAACTTCTGACATCCTGGCTTCAGTCCTGACCATTTATTGCATTCCCTTGTGACCGTGTGAATGCTGTCCCATACTGGTCACTACTTTTTTCTCAGTTCTGTCTTCTCTCCTCCTCAGTATTCTTTCCATTAAACATCTCTTTTGCCTGAATCGCCAATCTATTCACTCTTCCTGCCTCTTCCCTGTAGGATTTAAAGTTTAATTTCAGGTTCAGCAAAATGATTTTCTTCCTTCCTTCCCTCCCTCCGTCCCTTCCCCCTTTCCTTCCTTCCTTCCTTCCTTCCTTTCTTTTTCCTTCCTTCCTCCCTTCCTCCCTCCCTCCCTTCTTTCCTTCCTTCCTTCTTTCCTTTCTTTTTTATTCTAAATCTTCTCCCGCCCCTGCTCATTCTTCTGACTGGCCCATACTCATAGAGGATGAGTCAAAAGAGGAAAGAATATGAATTAAAGGTGCTAATGCATTTCCTTTCTGCATTGCCTGTTCCATAGAAAGTTTTGCTATACACATGCCTGCCTTCCCTATCAGCAGGTAAGAAAAAGAGGAGGGACATCTGGGTTTAGACCTAAGGTAAATGGGTCAAAGGCAGGTTGCCCAGTGTTGTTTTATTATAGGCCATCCAGGCATAACTCTCACCTAAATAAAGGAATTTTACATGAGATTCAGCTTAGATCAAGCTGGAGGAGGTACAAAAGCCTCATAGAGAGAGTTTCTTGTTGCCTTAATTGTTTTTGTTTTCATTGTTGCTGTTCATAAAATTTCCCCATGGCACTAGTTTGGATCTCTGGATTCAGATAGTAGATCTACTATTTACCAGCAATGCAGCTGTAAGTTCCGTGTTCTTTACCTCAATTTTGTCACCTCATAACAATACTAAGCTCATAGAATTTAGGTGACAAAAGCAGAGTAAAATTGAGAGACTCACTCAAAGAATGCAAATATTGAAACTCACATAAGCCTTGTCAATGTGTAATTTGCTTTAAAGCTGATGTTTTAATATAGGTGAGTAGTACCAATTACTATCTTCTGGTTTGAACCCTGACCAAGTAGATATAAACAGGTAGAGTAAAAGAAAATATTGTATAAAACTCAAAAGTATTTTTTTTAATTTTTTTAACCTGTATTTATTTTTGAGACAGAGAGAGACAGAGCATGAACGGGGGAGGGGCAGAGAGAGAGGGAGACACAGAATTGGAAGCAGGCTCCAGGCTCTGAGCCATCAGCCCAGAGCCCGACGCGGGGCTCGAACTCACGGACCGTGAGATCGTGACCTGAGCTGAAGTCGGACGCTTAACTGACTGAGCCACCCAGGCGCCCCCTCAAAAGTATTTTTAAACAAAACTAGTAATATATTGTGAGCACAAGAAGTTACCTAAAATAAGTGTTAAACTAATTACAGCATAAAAACAATAGGTGCTCTGAAGGTCGGACATAAATCAAAATCACTATCAATGTTGTTTACTACTATAAAGAAGGCTGTATATTCACACATCAAACGATTTTGGCTGAGTTTTTCCTTTTTTTTTCATGCGGATGTAATGACTACAACATGTCTGTAATTAGACATTATGGTGGGTAGATTAACAATAGGATTATTTTTAAAAATTCTGCCTCATTAGCTCAGTCGGTAGTGCTTCCGTCTCACAAATATATTTATCTGACTCCTTTTGTAATCCCTACTATATCCTCACCTTTGATTTGGTTATAATTCTTCCCATACTCAACTGTGAAGCAGAATTAAACAAGAAAACCACTGAGTTAGCAATTGCAATTGTTCATGTTTAGCATCCATATTTTAATGATATGAAACTAAAAATATTTTCATTGCAAACTCAGACCAGGGGCCTGTATGAGATTTGGACCTAAGAGAGATAAAATCTCCTGTCCACTCAGAACAGAAAATGATGGTACTAGGGCATCACTCAAAGCACACACCTCAACTGTAGCCGCAATGCACCAGCCACTCTGTCACTGTTTCTGACCATGGCTGCTTTAAGTATCACACTGGGGATTTATGTCTCATTATAAACTTTGTCACAATCATTTAACCTTATACATTTCAGTTTATTTATGGATAAAAATGGGAATGATAGTTGAACCACCTCACCTCATCAGGCTATTGATAAAATTCAATCATGTAATATATGGAGTGTTTGGCATAATGGCTGGCCTCAACCAAGAAAGCAAATAATTATAAATTTAATCAGGCACATGCAGGTACTACTCCTAATTTGAGGAGATATCCCTTCTATTCTCATAACATAGAAAGTCTACACGTTTCCTCCATGTCAAGCAAGCTTTTACAATGACTTATGAATGGAATCCAGCCACTGAACACATTGGGGGGGGGGGCGGGGGAAGGAAAAGAGAAACGGGCTGAGAATGAGTACAAATGAAAGTTTACCTTGGTTGGAAGTATTTAGAAAATGAAAAAGAATAGTATCTCTTTGAGAGAGATAACCGTGATACTCCACAGTTTAGATTAATTTTAACTTCATGCTTTGACATTTCTTTTTGATTTAAACAACAACAACAACAAAACCCCAAAACGTCACTAAACATCTTACATTGGAGAACAGAAAAACTCCAGACACACAGCTATGGTAGTGTGCACCACTTTGAAGTTTAAAAGCACCATGCATGGATAAATCTGATTCCTACTTAGTCATCGAATTCCTTAAGATTTTTCAGTTTTTAAATTTTGCATAATATATTCTATATGGGGTGCTCAAATCTATCAGAAGGTATGTCCAGTGAGGTGTCAAGTCTTTTCAGCGATAATAAATGAATAAGTGAAATGAAACTCCCTAATGTTTAGAGAGGATGAACAAAGAATTAAATAAACATTAAATATGGTGGCGTGCAATAGCTTAATACTTTGTGCAGAGGATAAAAATAAGTCATTTCTGTGAGGCTTATTCCTAGACAAAAGTGTAAATGGAATGATAAGAATATACTCCATAATTTGCTGATTTTCAGATATTACCCTGGAGAACATATTGATGATTATAAGCAGTCCATTAATTTTTATATACCTCTCCTGAAAATCATACATAAATTGGATATAAGAAAGATGGATAATAGATTCACATGCTATTAGGGCAAACGTGTACTCTCAGCAAGCAAACTAAAAGTTGTTATAAAATTTCTAGTTATATATTTCTGCTTAGGCACAAACCAACACAATTTATATATTATTTTAAACCATGGTTTTATCATTAATTGAATACATAGTTTATCAATTTTGGACCAAATAGCTGCCAAAAAAAGATAAAGATTACCCAATTTTTCAAGCTTAATGAGCCACAATTTTATTTCAATTCTATTGTTTGCGAGAGCTACCATTCTCCCTTTGCTTTTACTTTGGATTTTAAACTCTAAACTTAGTGCACATTTGTTACTTCCAGTTAAAAGCCCAGGGATATATAAGAAGATAAAAGTCTGATGTCTTCCCCACATTCATGCACATCCCAATAATCTCTGAGTTCAACCCAGTTTGGTGTCGGTCCTTTCTTCCACATCTGACACTGAGATCTACACCTTCTGTCACTTCATCAACACATCAGGCTTTTATTTCACTTGCCAATCATAACAAATCAATTAATAAGAGCACAAACTTTGTGATTCATGTTAACTCCCTCGTTTGTTTTCTTGAGATAAAGTCAGGAGGCCAACTTAGCAGGAGTGACAAGGAGACCACTCAATCAAGTCTGTGGGAAGTCTACCTTCCAATGGCACCTTATAAATATGCCAAGAGACGGACTGCTTCCCCCAGTGAAGACTTTCTTCTAAGTAGTGATGTGGCAACAAGTAAGGGAAAAGAGATCATCAACATTCGGTTCACTTTCCCTGATTAGAACCATGATAGCAAGCTAAGCAGCAACTCCACAATAACCAAGAAGGTTCTGTTCTGGCCTTTTTATTCACAGCCCAGGTACTTCCAATTGTTCTCCTGTGTGGGGTCTAAATACTCCTTGCAAATTCTTTTCCCAAATTTGACCTTGATTTAGAGTTAACTAAACCACAGGTCGCCCTACCTTCACTACTGGAAAGCTATATGGCACGATTCCAAGTTCAAAGGGGATCTCACTAGCTTATGGTCCATTTGGTTGGAACCCAGCCCTGTCCAGGTTCACCTCAGTGGTGAGGCAGCAAGAATGTACCATCGTTTCAGCCTGTTATTGTCTTTACTGCTCACTGTACCTTCCTAACGGGCACAGGTTTTATTGAAAACTACCAACTTGACACATTTTATGTCTATTTAATATACATTGCAGACAAAATGTTCTATACTATATTAATACACTTTATCTAGTGTATGTATAATATATTTTATATTATATTAATAGTTCATATTATTTTTGTGAAATACACATGTAAAACAGGATACTTTATTATATATTTTCCTCTAAACATCATTTCCAAATACTTACTATACTTAACATTGACCCCATAGAGCATACCAAATTAAGGAAATGGATTTTGCTCTTAAACAAAATTGCCCATAATTGAAGAAGAAAAACTGTTTTTTCTCATTGCTTTTTAAATTTTTTTTAAAATTTATTTGAGAGAGACAGAGTTAGCACCAGTTGGGGAGGAGCGTAGAGAAAGGGACAGAGAGAATCCAAGCAGGCTCCGTGCTGCCAGCACAGAGCCCGATGCAGGGCTTGAACCCATGAACTGTGAGATCATTACCTGAGCCAAAACCAAGGGTCAAACACTCAACTGAGTGAGCCACCAGGTGCCCCTCTCAGTGGCTTTCATTACAACTTTTCTTTTCTCTACAAATATCTGCTTATGATTTCAGAATATTAACTTTATTGTGTTATATAATTATAAAGGTGATTCCTGCTGATGATTAACTTAATTTAAATCATAAATATAATACCTATAGCATCATTGCTATCACCTTGATTTATAATATCTATTTTAAGTGTTTTCTTTATATATTTTTACTTTCTACTGTTGATGGCATCTGTCTTGATTATTAATACTACCATATACTCTGCACACACCTAGTGACTTAGAAAACATAACTTTATCATACTTTTATCATTACTTGTTTTTATACTTTAATGTAGCCCTATTACCCAATTTACTAATGTGAATAATTAAAAAAATAAAATAATATCAATGTCTCCCTGATGAACCAAACTATTTTGGACACTTACACTTTCAATACCTGCCCATGAGGTACATCTTTTGTTGGCATGATCTTGAATTTTTGTCCATAGTTCAAAAGGTAAAATAAAAATAATAAAATAATTATAATAATTATTTTGCATTGCTTTATCTATTCATGATTCATAAATTAGCATTTATTTTGTAGCCATATTTAATATTTTTATAACATAGTTATTTTTGTATTTAAATGATTCTCATGCTCATTTTCAAACCCATTTTAATAAAACTTCCCTATTGTGGATTTTTACCATGATCAATTGCTCAAGTTAATCAACAGAACACAGAATCAAGTAGACTTTGCTTTAAATGTTGTTATACATGCAACATCTTCCATATTTTAGAAGATATTCCAAATTTCATCACATAATAATAACTTAGCTGGCTATATAATTGTCACACTCAATTTAAAAAACAGTTCTGTAAATATTCAGTCTTTTATTCATTATTGATTCAACAAATATTGATGAAATCTCTAACACATCAGTCACTATGCTAACATGCCATATCAAAGATTCTTAGTTAAGCTTGGATGAGGGCAATAATAAGTGAAGAGAGAGTTACTTGCAGTGCTTTTTAAAAAATAAGAGAAACATCATGTGGTATAATTGATATAAAGAAACTGTACACTTTTAATGTCTCTAATTTGATGAGTTTGGACATATGGGTATACTTGTGAAACTTTCACCACAATCGAGTTAACAGACATGTCCATCATGTCCAAAAGTTTCCTTGAGTTATTTTATTTCGTATTTTGTTTGCTTGTTTGTTTGTTTTTATAGCTTTGGCCTTTTTGTAGTTTTGCATCTATTGCTATGGTCATGTGACTTTTTTTCTTCATCCCGTTGATGTTTTACATCAACATTACTTAATTTTCAAAAGTTGAGCCAGGCTTATATACCTGGGATACACCCCACATGGTCACGGTGTATAATTATTTTTGTACATTGCTGGATTCTACTTACTGATATTTTGTTGAGGATTTTTGCATCTATCTTCATCAGAAATTTTTATAGCTTTCTTGTGGTGCCTTTGTCTGGTTTCGGTATCAGGGTAATTTTGGCTTTACAGAAAGAGTTAAAATTCCTTCTGAACCTAGTTTGAAGAGTTTTAAGCAGACAAAAAAAATTATTTATTTATTTATTTATTTATTTATTTATTTATTTATCTGTTTATATTAAATCGGCATAGGCTGTTGTGTGAATAATTTAGTTAGATGAGGCAAGTATTTAATCAGCAAGATCAGATCGAAGCCCTTTTTCTTGACTCCAGCACAGATGATGACGCAGGAACAAAGGGAGATGGAGACAAGTTAGTGGCCATGAAGCATATTTTGGAAGTAAAGACTTGATCAGAATAAGTTCTACAGAATGAGGTAAAGGTAAGAATGAAAGTTAACAGCATGATTTGTCCTTTGAGCAATTGGGGGCATTGTTGGGTCAGTAACCGAGGTGAGAAAGACTGCAGAAACATGAGATTAAAGGGAAATTAGTCTATCTTTGCAAAACTTAATCAGTTTACAGTCTTGCGTGCATTGCTTAATTCATCTTTAGGAATAGAACTCTAATTTAGACAGATCTATTCCTCCAATGAGTAGGCCAGGTCAGAGGACACTGGTGTGACATTTCTCCATGTCTTCTCTCTGTCCTTACGTTTTATGACTGGGAGGCTGTCTTCTTAATTCACAATTTTCTTTAGTCACATTTGGAGGAATATTTAAAAATACAGACTTCATTAGATGGCTGATGATTCATTCTTACAACAGGACCCATTTTCTTGTGAATGGGTGCCACAGGTTGGCTCTGGGCATCCTCCTTCATTTCTAAGTGAATTCTACCAAATATTATATAAATATATCATAGTATGTAGCTGTCATTACTTAGTTTTATTGTTGATGAAAATACCTTTTATATTTTTGCTTCTTATAAAGATATTACAGGAATATTTTAGAGGAGATAGAGAATTAAAAGCTAGTTCTAACCTTCCACCTTCACCTTAAGTCTCAAATGCCTATTTATTAAATGTATTTGTATTTAGACGCATTGCTAACTTTAGGAGTATGCATTAAGAATAAGATTTTAATATAGGCCATGTGACTATTGAATATACTTGCCATGGCCATTCATTCTAGAATGTCCAATTTGGAATATGATTACTAGAGTTGATTATGTATAGCAGAATTGAAATGAAAGTAGGCATTAGAGACTTTCATCTAATAAACTTATTAAATTTTAGATAAAAAATATCTTCATCAGCAGCTTGTTATTCCGCCTAGAGCACTCATTTTAGAGTTTAATAAAAAAGTCCAGAGGAGTTTTCCTCGTTAAAACAGGTTTTATATATAGGTTTAATCTGCCGGATTGAAAATAACCTTATTAGGGTTAAGAATTAGAATGAAATCACATAAAAATATTTTGAGAATATTTTCAGAAATTATAGGCTTGTTTTACACTCATAAGAGAAACCTTCTATGATTTAAATTTAAAAAACCCAAAAAGTAACCATTTTCACATTTCAGAAATGATGGTATGTTCTGATCCAAAAAACATTCATGTGATTTCCCTAATAACTTTGCTTTGAGGAAAACAAACAAGGACAAACTTGGTTTTAGTGAGTTCTAGCAGAATAAAAAAATCAACAGACTTTTATTATTTATAGTTAAAAATGACCATCACCAAGGCAATCTGTTTTAAAAGAAGGAAATCAAGATCTACCAAGTGCCAAATTTTGTGCCAGGTGATTGACACGTATTATCTCTTTTAATTCTCATAATAACCCATTATATTCTATAAGCTCTAAACGATGCACAGAGAGATCAATTAAGCTATGAAACCTAACACGGCTTGGCTATGACAGAGCTTACTCTGTCCATAACATCAAATTGGGTCAATTGTTCCTGAAATACAACACTAGAAGTTAATTGTGTGATATTCTCATATGTATTTTATAAAGTAGTTGAACAACTACTACTACAACACAGCTAGTTACTCAAGGCAAAGTGTGATCTTGAATATAGAGTTTTCACAAACAAAACTACATTATGGTTACTAAAACAATTATTCCATGTTGTAATAAATTCATTTTTTATTTTTATTTTTAAAGTGTGTTTATTTATTTGAAAGAGATAGAGGGAGGGAGGGAAGAAGGAGAGAGACAGACAGAGAGAGGATCCCAAGCAGGTTCTGCACTGTCAGCACAGAGCCCGATGCAGAGCTCAAACTCACAAAACTGTGAGATCATGACCTGAGCCAAAACCAAGAGTTAGATGGTTAACCTACTGAGCCACCCAGGCACCCCAAGAAATTGATTTTTTCACATTAAACTGGAAATGGAAAAGGATATAGGGATAATTTTATAAACTTCAAGTAAATTTCTTTATTTTTATGGTAAATTTTACAATGCTTAATAAGAGTTTATATAAAATCTATGCTTCTCATGCAGGTCATCATTAACTAAACCCACCAGGTAGAAAAGTATATAAAAGTTTTAAAACATTTCCAGATAATTAAGCTATTTAGCACAATCACAAATTAACTTAATTTAAACAGTTCATTTGGCTCTAGTGAAAAAATAGTTTTTTGCTATGTTGAGTTATATGAAACCAGATATAAATATGGAACTATGCCTAACTAGATATTTTACCACTTTTTGTGTGTGTGGATCAGAAGCTTCTTAGGAAATAACAGAGAAAATAATTGAAACAGTGGGAATTTAATGCAGGGAATTTGTTGCTCTGGTTATGTAAGGTCCAAGCCAAACAGAGGGAAATGATGTAACACAAAGATCAGAAGCAACTAGAGGATCAAAGGAAAGAGATCAATTGTGGCAAAACCATGCAGCAAGTAATCTATCTTCCTTGCTAAACCCCAAAATAACCAGCTGGCCTGAGAGTTTGGAAAGTTTAGCTGTGAGGATCTCCCATCTCAGGATAGAGAGCTGGACCAGGAAAGCGTGAGGAACTCATCTGGGAGCCAAAGGACCACGGACTAGCAAGGCTTTTTTTATTGATGAAGATCTACATTGCCTTATCTTATGCCCATTAAACACTTTATTAAAGGAAGTTGAAATTATTTATTTTAATTGCTTTGTTAAACTAACAAGTTATAATATTTTCAACAAGTTCTTTTCATGAAAAGTTGTCCAGATATTTTTCCTTATTGTCATCTTCTATCATGTCGTAGTTGGTCTTACCCTTAGAAAATGTAATACCACATCTTAAATGTAAATTTACTGCAATTATGTAAGTGTAACTAAAATTCCAATAAGACAATGCCAATTTTATTCTCAGAGCAAAACACTCAAAAGAACTTTAAAAGATGCAGTAATAATAAAGCGATTCAAGGTTAATGGAATAAAGTAATCAATGTTCATTCTTCAGCAGACTTTAGAATGTTTAGTCTTTCCCTAGAAAGGATACAGACTGATGTTGGTACAAACATTGGCAAAGTGAGGACTGTAGACATACCTGCCACAATTTTTTGTAAATAATATTTTATTAGAACAAAGTATGCCCATTCATTTAAATATTGTCTTTGACCATCTTGACTTGCAGTGGCAGAGGTGAATAGTTGTGACAGAGATGATTTAACTCACCATACCTAAAATGTTTATTAATTGTACCTTTATAGAAAAACGTTGCAGACTTACATATATTTATGGGATGTTATTTTCCTTAACTAAAACTTCCATTATTAGAAGAGTCTCATTTCATTTCTTGTATCACCTGGGGATAGAAAACAACAATCACAAAACCAATTCTATATCCCTCAAATGCCCATGAAGCCAAATATATGTGCCAGATTTCAACTCCATGTAGAGAAAATCCCTGTATCATTAGAGCCATTTTCAATACCAAATTAGGCTATTTTTAATTGTGCTAAACAACTTATTTATCAGGTATTCTTCATATAAGGTTATTTTAAAAATTTTTCTACAAAGTGGACTTAATTCACATTTTCATCTAATAGGAGTTCATGTTGTAGCTCAGATTGTATTTTTTTTTCTGTAGTCATTGTCTTTTTCGTAATTATTCCATTGTAATTAACTGATGCCTTTAAATTTAAATTCTTCCTAAACGTCTCCATAATTTAGTATATATTTTACTTTTAAATGTTTTTTAATGTTTATTGTTTTTAATTTGAGAGAGAGCAAGCATAAGCAAGGGAGGGGCATATGGAAAGAGAGAGCACATAAGTAGGGGAAGATAGAGAATCCCAAGCAGACTCTGCAGTGTCTGCACAGAGCCCAACACTGGGCTTGATCCTATGAACCATGAGATCATGACCTGAGCTGAAATCAACAGTTGGCCATTCAACTGGCTGAGCCACACAGGTGCCTCAATATATATCATAATACAAGTTCACAAGTAAAGTCAATTATTCTTAATCTGCTAAGTCCTTTGTTCACCATATATTTATCATTGTGAAAATAACATTAATTTTGAATTCTATTCTCAGGGGATGGATATAATTGTAATTGAAGCGTTAATAGAGACATATATTAAGTAGTGATAATTTCAGCTTGGACATGGTAGGACACAGAGGCATATCTAAAGAAGGTTTAATTAAAAGTCAGTTTCAGCGGGAAGGAGCCAAGATGGTGGAACAGCATGGAAGTTTTTTGTGTGTCTCGTGTCCATGAAATACAGCCAGACCAACACTAAACCATCCCGCACATCTAGAAAACTGATTTGAGGATTAGCACAACAATCTGCACAACCTGAACCACAGAATTCAGCAGGTATGCAGCATGGAGAAGTGAACTGGGGAGAGAGAGAAGCCATGGAGGGCAACGAGCTGCTTTTGCATGTAGAGAGAAGATGGAGATGGGGGCAGGGGGGAGAATATGGGAAAAACACCCTCCTCACAAAACAGCTGGAGAGAAAGTAGAAGAGTGGAAACAGCCACAGGGACTGAACTAAAAAGGGAGAAGGAGAGAGTTTAAATTCCATTAAGACTGTAAACAGGGGGAGCACAGAGTCTGAAACTCCACAGCTCAATACCTGGCAGTACTCTGGTGGGAAGGGCAAACCCCCAGGAGCAGAGTGGGGTCCGGGAGTTTCTCAGGCCACACAGGAGAAGCGGTTCCACTGCTGGAAGGACATTTGGTAGAGGCTGTGAGGCCATCTGGGCCCAGTAGACCCCAGAGAACAGCCACATTTGCTGGTGCTGGAATAAGGTCATTGAGGATGAAGCCTGGTGCCAGATGTGTGTTGTGATTTTCCACAATCCCTGAAAAATTGCTGCTGCACTGTCCCATGGACTTTTTCTGGGGTGGGCTGGCACCCGGCTGCAGTCAATGGGCGTCGGTGGCAACACAGTCTTGCAAACAATCCAGGGTGCAGCTGGCACCTGGCTATTGCTTCGTGAGACCCTCTGCAGAGGGCACAAAGGGTCAAAGCTGCAGTCCCTCAGAAGAAAGGGGCCAGGAAAACAGCCACATCTGAGACAAAACTCGGGAGGGAGGTGTTGCCTCGGGCTTGGTCATAGACTGTGTAAAAGCAGGGAGTGGACAGAAGCCGAAGACAAAGGATGGGTGCTTGATTGCTGACTGGGGAGAACAGAGCCCTGATACTAGAGACTGGGTACATGGGTGGCCCCATTTTCACTGTTCCTGCGCATGTGCATACTCACCTACAATCCCCACAACAATCCACCCCAGTAGGCTAGCAGTGCCATCTAGTGGAGAACAAAGCCATTACACTAAGCCATGTGCAACTGGGTCAACCTCGCTCTTCAAGAACATAAGTCTCACTGCCTGCTTAATTTATGGACTATAAAGGACTACAGGGTTTGACTTCTAGGGGAAAATGAAGTAATTTCAGTCGTATTTCAGTCTGTTAGCTGGTCCATGTCTTTCTTTCTTTCTTTCTTTCTTTCTTTCTTTCTTTCTTTCTTTCTTTCTTTTTCTTTCTTTCTTCTTTCTTTCTTTCTTTTCCTTTTTCTCTTTTTTGTTTCTTTTCTTATTCTTGAATACAGAAAGAGAAAAAATTCATTTTTATTTTCATTTTTTATTAAATATATTTTTCTTTAATTTTTTCTACTATATTTTTTCTTTTGTGTAAATTTGTCAAATTCTATTTTACTTCCATCATTCCATTTTAGTCTACTTCAGTGTATTCATTTTTTCAAATTTTCAAACGATTTCCTTTTTAATTTTTTCCCCTTTTTTCTCTAATCTATGAATCCACTTGCAACACAGACCAAAACATACCTAGGATCTAGCATCATTTTTTCGATTTTGTGTGTGTGTGTATTTGTTTTCAATTTTTTAGTTGTAATATTTTTTAAATTTTAATATTTTTAATGTTAATTTTTTCTACCTCATTAATTCCTTTTCTCCCTTAAAAATGACAAAATGAAGGAATTCACCCCAAAAGAAAGAGCACAAAAAATGACAGCCAGGGACACAACCAACACACATACAAGCAAGATGTCTGAACCAGAATTTAGAATTACGATAATAAGAATACTAGCTGGAGTCGAAAATAGATTGCAATCCCTTTCTGCAGAGATAAAAGAAGTAAAAGCCAGTCAGGATGAAATAAAAAATGCTATAACTGAGTTGCAGTCTCGAGTGGAGGTCACAGCAGCAAGGATGGATGAGGCAGAACAGAGAATCAGCGATATAGAGGACAAACTTATGGAGAATAATGAAGCAGAAAAAAAAGAGGGAGATTAAGGAAAAAAAGCATGACTTAAGCATTAGAGAAATTAGTGACTCATTAAAAAGGAACAACATCAGAATCATAGGGGTTACAGAAGAGGAAGAGAGAGAAATAGGGGTAGAAGATCATGTGAGCAAATCATAGCAGAAAACTTTCCTAACCTGGGGAAAGACACAGACATCAAAATTCAGGAAACATAGAGGACTCCCATTAGATTCAACAAAAACTGACCATCAACAAGGCATATCATAGTCAAATTCACAAAATGATCCGGCAAGGAGAGAATCATGAAAGCAGCAAGGGAAAAAAAGTCCCTAACCTACAAGGGAAGACAGATCAGGTTTGCAGCAGACCTATCCACAGAAACTTGGCAGGCCAGAAAGGAGTGGCAGGATATATTCAACGTGCTAAATCAGAAAAAAACATGCAGCTAAGAATTCTTTATCCAGCAAGGCTGTCATTCCAACTAGGAGAGATAAAAAGTTTCTGAGACAAACAAAAATTAAAGGAGTTTGTGACCACTAAACCAGCCCCACAAGAAATTTTAAGGGGGACTCTCTGAAGGGAGAAAAGATGAAAAAATAAAATAAAGACCAAAGCAACAAAGATTAGAAAGGTCCAGAGAACACCACCAAAAACTCCAACTCTACAAGCAACATAATGGCAATAAATTCATATCTTTCAGTATTCACTCTAACTGTCAACGGACTCAATGCTCCAATCAAAAGACATAGGGTAACAGAATGGATAAGAAAACAAGATACATCTATATACTGTTTACAAGATGCCCACTTTAGACCTAAAGACATCTTCATATTGAAAGTAAGGGGATGGAGAACCATCTTTCATGCTAATGGTCAACAAAAGAAAGCTGGAGTAGCCATATTATCAGGCAATCTAGACTTTAAAGTAAAGACAGTATCAAGAGATGCAGAAGATCATTATATCATAATGAAGGGGTCTATCCACCAAGAAAACCTAACAATTGTAAACATTTATGTGCCAAGTGTGGGAGCACCCAAGATTATAAATCAGTTAATCACAAACATAAAGAAACTCATTGATAGTAATACCATAATAGTAGGGGATCTCAACACCCCACTCACAGCAATGCACAGATCATCTAATCAAAAAATCAACAAGGAAACAATGGCTTTGAATGACACACGGGACCAGGTGGACTTAACAGATATATTCAGAACATTTCATGCTAAAGCAGTGGAATATACATTCTTCTCTAGTGCACATGGAACATTCCCCAGAATAGACCACATACTGGGACACAAATCAGCCCTCAACAAGTACAAAAATCTCAGGATCATACAGTGCATATTTTCAGACCACAATGCTCTGAAACTCAAAATCAACCACAAGAAAAAATTTGGAAAGGTAACAATACTTGGAGACTAAGGAACATCCTACTAAAGAATGAATGGGCTAACTGAGAAGTGAAAGAGAAAATTAAAAATTTCATGGAAGCCAATTAAAATGATAACAACACAACCTAAAACCTCTGGGACACAGTAAAGGTGTTCATAAAAGGAAATTATATAGCAATCCAGGCTTTCCTAAAGAATAAGAAAGATCTCAGATACACAAACTAACCTTATGCCTTAAAGAGCTGGAAAAAGAACAACAAATAAAACCCCAAACCAGTAGAAGATAGGAAATAATAAAGATTAGAGCAGAAGTTAATGCTATCAAAACCAAAAAAACAGTAGAACAGTTCAAGGAAACCAGAAGCTGGTTAACCAGAATTAACAAAATTGATAAACCACTAGCCAGTTTGATCAAAAAGAAAAAGGAAAGGACCCAAATAAATAAAATCAAGAATGAGAGGGGAGTGATCACAACCAACACAGCAGAAATAAAAACAATAATAAGAGAATCTTATGAGCAATTATACGCCAATATAATAGGCAATCTGGAAGAAATGGACAAATCCCTAGAAACATATACACTACTAAAACAGAAACAGGAAGAAATAGAAAATTTGAACAGACCCATAACCAGTAAAGAAATTGAATTAGTAGTCAAAAATGTCCCAAAAAACAAGAGTCTAGGGCCAGATGGCTTTCCAGGGGAATTCTACCAAACATTTAAGGAGGTGTCAACACCTATTATCTTAAGCTGTTGCAAAAATTAGAAATGGAAGGAAAACTTCCAAACTCTTTCTATGAAACCAACATTACCTTCATTCCTCAACAAGGTATTAGCCAACTGGATCCAACAATACATTAAAAAATTATTCACCATGACCAAGTGGGATTTATACCTGGGATGTAGGGCTGGTTCAATATCCACAAAAAAATCAACATGATTCATCACATCAGTAAAAGAAAGGACAAGAACCATATGATCCTCTCAATAGATGCAGAGAAAACATTTGACAAAATACAACATCTTTTCTTGAAAAAACCCTCAAGAAAGTAGGGAGAGAAGGATCATATCTCGAGATCATAAAAGCCATATATGAAAGGCCCAATGTTAACATCATCCTCAATGGGGAAAAACTGAGAGTTTCCCCCTAAGGTCAGGAACAAGACAGGGATGTCCACTCTCAACACTGTTATTTAACATAGTATTGGAAGTCTTAGCCTCTGCAATCAGACAACACAAAGAAATAAAAGGCATCCAGATCGGCCAGAAGGAGGTCAAACATCACTCTTTGTAGATGACATGATCCTCTACATGGAAAACCCAAAAGATTCCACCAGAAACTGCTAGAATTGATTCATGAATTCAGCAAAGTTGCAGGATATAAAAATGCACAGAAATCAGTTGCATTTCTATACACCAAAAATGAAGCAACAGAAAGAGAAATCAAGGAATCGATCCCACTTACACTTGCACTAAAAACGACAAAACACCTAGGAATAAATCTAACCAAAGAGGTGAAAAATCTATACACTGAGAACTATAGAGACAAAACATAAGAGACTCTTAAATATGGAGAACAAACAGAGGGTTACTGGAGGGGTTGTGGGAGGGAGGATGGGCTAAATGGATAAGGGGCATTAAGGAATCTACTCCTGAAATCATTATTGCACTATATGCTAGCTAACTTGGATGTAAATTCAAACAATAAAATAAAAAAAATAAATAAAAAATCAGCTTCAGAATGTTTGATTTTCAGGAACCATACTTTTGGAAATAAGAAAAAAAAGTAATCTATTGTGAAATCAACTTCTAAAAATTGCATTAAAAGTTCTTAGTGAGACCAATTTAAAATTTGATTCCCAAACATTTGTGGAATGCAGAAATCATTGAGTATACAAAATGAAAGTGTTTAATTGCCACTTGTTAAGACAGCCAAAGGAAAGAAATGAAACAGAGCATTAAAAAAAAATAACGTGTTGATAAAGTGGCGTGCGTCCAACTCATTTCTAATACAATTCCTCAAAAATTATATTTAACACAATTCACTCATGTAGAGCACAGATTTCATTTAACATCATAAATAACTAAATATAGTACCTACACATTAAAAGACATGGAACTTACTTAATTTTATATATGTTTAATTGGAAATGGAACTCTGACTTAGTAAATTATTTGTTTTTCTGTTTTGTTCTGGACTGGAGCCAAAATCCCTAGCCTGGATTTACCTTTTTACCTGCAACTGCTCTGGAAGCCTGGGGGGAAGGACAAGCAGGATGTGGGGCACAGAGGCAGTGCTCTCCACCTCCCGGTGCCCCTCTCTCAAGTTCATTCCTTTCTGAGATGCTATTTCCGGCTCAGACCTACATGAGTTCTTTTCAAGAGACAGTACCCCACAACTCCCCCACTGGCAACCACTGCTGCAACCTCAAGAAATATGGATACTATCAGATGGCTTTTGTAGCAACTTTGGTGTTTGCTGCTGTCTGGAGGCACTAGGGGAGAGTCAGAGTACCCCACTGATATCAAGCAGTAATGTCTGCTGATGGAGACAGCCTTCTCCCACCAGATGCACACTTCCCTAATGAGGACCTGAAAGCCATGGTTTTATTACTTCCAGCATTATTATTTTGTACCAAAGTCTCAATCTTCCATAACTCCCATATCTTTACATTTTGGCAAGAGTTCTATTTAGGGCCAAAATAGGAAATAATTCAAATGCCACACTAGTAATTATCCTCCTTAAAGATACTTCAACAAAATTCTTGGAGAGGTTAGCACAGCTCAATTTGTTTCTGCTTTAAAGGGAGACTTTTCTCTTATGTCTTATGTCTACTTTCTCTTATGTTTGCTTTATTGTAGGAAATAGTAAGCATCCGTTGTGTCTTTTCCTTCCATGATCACATCACATGTTGCTGCTGGTGATGTACCTGAAATATTCTTGTAGGGCCATTCTTCTGTACACAGTATGGTTCTGAGCCATAAGTGGGACGATATCTCTAGCCCCAAGTGTGAAGTGCATGATTCCATCCAATTATCCAGCGCATTTCAATCTCTGCAAATACACACACATGCGCGCCCGTACACAACACACACACACACACACACACACGAATGACTGGTTCAGTCAAGTAATGTTGTCCTAAGTTGGTCCAATCAGAGTGATACCTGGGACTGTTATTTATCACAAAGAAAAGCTTTCTTTGCATGCCAGCTCTGAACCCAGGAGGCAGGAACATTGATCTGCTGGGCCACTGTAGAAAGAATACACCATAGGAGCCAAAGTTTACAAAATCACAGAAATGGTGCTGTGATGACAAAGTTTGAGTCCTGAATGTGCTGGTATCTGAAACTAGAACCAACTACAGATCTTTACGTTTTTGAACCAATAGTATTTTCTGCTTAAACCTGATTGCACTGAATTCTATGTCACTTGGAATTGAAAGATTACAATGCAGATGATAACAGATCAGTTTGTTTCCCTGAATGCTGATCACTGAGAACCTTCAAGCATTCCATTACATCAAGTGTGTGTGTGTGTGTGTGTGTGTGTGTGTGTGTGTGCGCGCGCGCGCGCGCGCGCGCGAGTCGGGGGGTATGTAGCATAAATCACTTTCTGCAAATAATAAGTACTTTTGATCAATTTCAAGCAACTTCTATGATATCACTGAAATTAGAGTTTGGAAGAGATGGGTATGATCGATTCTTTTGAGTCACTGTCAGCCATTCTTAGCATGTAACATAAATCATGATTCCTCCCTGACTTCCTCCTTGCTCTCTTTTAGAGTTTATGCAGAGATTTTAAATTTAGAATATGGACCCCTAATTTACAATCTGGCACGTAAGGAGCTTAGCAACATCACTCCATCCCAATGGCAGGTGAAACTGGACAAACTAAACAATATTGATGATTCTTAGGTTTAGCATGAAGTAAAACCATAGCAGACTGCTGTCCCAAAAATTGGAGAGACAGATAGGGAGATATAGAAAATCAAAACTGACCTGAGGAGAAACTCACACAGAGAAGCTTCTACAGGAACCAGTGCTGGAATAGGAAACCCTAAACTCTAATTGATGAATTATTGGAGGTTCACTGTGCACAAGTCTGACCATGAAACATCCAGGGAGACTCAGTCATTGGGGGATGCCATACATTGTTAGTTTTATCTCCTGGAGCTCTACAAGGTCCTCAGTGTGGCTCTAGAGAAAAATCTCTTGCTTCTGGCAGAGGGAAGGTAAAAGGAACCACTTTGAAATACTCCAGAGGATTCTGTTCTTAAAAAGGTCTGCCCTGAGGAGAAACTAGTTTACCAGATCCTAACCTGCTGGGGTTTTATCAGAATTGAACCAACTGTGGAAAGGGAAATACCCAATTCCAGCCCCTTCCAGTCATCCTGTCTCCCAATTAAGGAGAATGATCCAAAGGAGAAGCATTGGTAAAACTCACAGCCTAAGGCCCAGGTTCACCAAAAGACTGATCTCTAATTATAGGACTTAAGAATGCTTGCTCTCCCCCCATACCTATCACTAAATTACTAAAAACCTATTTACTGCAGTTCCTTTTACCCAGCATATCATGTCTGCCTTTTAGCAACAAAAAATTACAATGCATACTAAAGACAACAAACACAGTTTGAAGAAACTAAACAAGCATCAGAATCAGTTATTGTAGTCACTCATTTCATGTCAATATACATGATAGTGTGACAACCACACAGGACAATTTATTGCAGTATCTCAGGAATTAGTAACTTAGCCTGGTATCCCACATGTTGTAGACTATTATATAGTAGAGGATGGATATACTACACACACACACACATACACACACACACACACCCATATGCAATGGAGTTGGACAAGAGAATCTCTGAGCTCTACTTCTCTCACTCTACAACTACAACCCTACTAATAATGTTCAAGTTTCCCCTATTATCAGAACCTATTGATTCTTGAGGTTTCCTTTGGCTTTAAATGCTTGCCTTGGCATCTTAGTGCCAAGTTAAGGAATCAGTGCATTTTTTAATGCTTTGATGTAATCATGCTTTTAATAGTATTGCTTGAAAATATAGCCAAGTTCTTTTCATTTGGCAAAGACAGAAACCAGAAGAGAAAAATTAACCAAGTCCCTGTTTTTCATTAAAAGACAATAGTGAATATATTTGAGGATTTTAAGGGTGCTATCTTAGATTAAAATATTACTAACCTAAGTCACCTTTCAGTTCCTTCAATTGCCAATTTAAGAAAGTTGCAATAGTGAGCTATGTAACAATCCAATTTTTTTTAACTGTTCTCTTTTACAATCAGATACCATATGTGAAGGAGCATATTCAATTTTGAAAAACCTGTTTGCTTACGATTCAAGCCAAATGCAATTCTCACTAATTGCTTTAAACTATTCTACAATAAGGAGGTTTTTAAAATGTTGATCCCAATATGTGTTTAATGTGAAAAGTTAAAATGAAATTTTAATATATTTCTATACTTTAATCCTGGAATAATTATCCCTTGATATTTACAAGAACCAAACATAATTAACCCTAAAACATAGTTTCAGATTTGAAGAAGTGAATAATAAAAAAAGGTAGTATTAGAAACAGTAAATCAAAGCTAATGAAGCAACATTAGCACTTTTATGTTGTAGGTTCTAATTAGAAAGTCTGTTAATGAAATTGGGGCATTTACTTAATTGCTGTGAACAATTATTTTCAAATTAAGCTTGGCAATTAAATAGCATGATTAAGCTCAGAGTAGTGTATTTAGGTAGGGGTATGTTAACTGTTTTGCATGCTGTATTATCTATGGCAGTTTAAACTCTGAGTATCTGCTGATTAACAAATGTAAATGGCATGCAGTACTTCTTGGTCTTGGTGATTTATGCAAAGAAGTTTCCTACTGCTTTAAATACTTGCCTTGCACAGTAACTTAAAACTACTGGAACCCCAACCTCCAACCTGCCCCACTTAACTTAAATAGACTTTTTCCTCCCTATAAATGTCAAACTTCCTGAAATATGCTTCTACATTTATAGCCTCCATGTGCTCTAACTGTTGCTCTCAGTCTTCAGTACTGTCGCAAACAATACCGATGGCTACAAAATAGAAATTTCACACTCACTTAACACTAATAGATTTTTTGATCCTCAATGATAATCTTTGAGATAGGTATTTTAACATTTCTATCTTCCAGGTCAAGCTGAGGTTCAGAAAGATTTTTTTAAAACCTTTCAAAGACACCATTGATAAAAGGCAGGATAGGGATTTTTAAAAATTTTTTTTAACGTTTATTTATTTTTGAGACAGCGAGAGACAGAGCATGAATGGGGCAGGGTCAGAGAGAGAGGGCGACACAGAACTGGAAACAGGCTCCAGGCTCTGAGGTGTCAGCACAGAGCCTGACGCGGGGCTCGAACTCACGGACTGCTAGATCATGACCTGAGCCGAAGTCAGATGCTTAACCGACTGAGCTACCCAGGCGCCCAAGGATGGGGATTTAAACATAAGTTCACTTACTGCAAATCCCATGCATCTTCTGTAAAATAGGGCTTCCTCTTATTATGTCTATGAACATGGTGTCTTCTAATTGAAATGGGAATATTTTTTACATTCCCCATTTTACCGCATTTCTCAAAATCTGAAACTGCTGACCACTCTCTAATTCTGAAATGCCCGTGATTTTTAAATCATCAATTTTTTCCTAGTTATGGTTCTACATCTTCAATGTCTCCATTCCATTCCTTTTGCCAGGTTTCCAACTCCTGTAGGTTAACAAAGCTCCCTTCTCAAACTTTACGCTTTCTTCAATGCTAAGTTATGGTGATTGATTCTACAACAAATTAACTTGTGCAGTTGCCATGTGTCAAATTATTACCTCAGTTTCACATGTACCCTTTATTTCCTCCTCTGAAAACATAGCTGGGCCCTTCTAATATTTGTACTTTGTTGGCTGGCACAATTTTGAACGTTGTTAGAGGGTACCAGCGGAACAGTGAAGGAAAAACAGGTATTTAACTTCCAGTGTACTTCTCTGGACAGGGTCCTGCAGTCAAGTTTCTCCAGCATTCAGCTCCTTTCGTAAGTGGCTTTTTCAGCACCAGTTCTGCAGTGTGAGGAAGCCAGTAGTTTAGCCAAGCAAAATTGCAAATGGCTTTGCTAAGAGTTCCAACATAGGGCACCTCCTGTTGGCCAGCTTTCCCCAGAACCACAGAGGGCCAATTTCCAGCAATTTCTGCCAGGACGGTTCCTCAGATTCCTCTGGCATTCAATGCCAAGAGGCCAAAGCCTTGCTGCCCTTTCCACTGAGATCGGGATTTCAGGTCTGGATTGTAGTAGAGAAATTCTTCCATGTGTGCTCTATCTCAGCCGGGGGGGAATGACTTAATGATTGTGTCTTCAATCTCTTATTGCGGCACTCTTCAGATTCTCTCTCTTCTTATTAGCAGATCCCTTGTGAACTTTAAACCCCTAGTGAAAAAAAAATGGTTATTTGTATTAAGCTTTTCCTTTTCAAAACATGGTGTGGTTTCTGTCTTCTGGTAGCACCCTAAATGATGCATCCACAGATACTTATACCGTCTTCACAAGTACAATTAAACTAATAATTTCACCTTCCAAAAGTTGGAGCTTCTCTCCTATTTCCCATATTGCTAGTCATTCAGGAAATAAGCTTTGAGTGCAGTTTAATTTCTTTTCCTTCCTCTTAATTAACCAATACTCTCACATAATATGCAGGCATATGCACACCCACACGTGCATGCGCAGACACGCACACGCACACACACACACACACTCATTCACTCAATCCTTAGCTTCTGTCAATTTCCAGCTAACAGTTTCAGGCCTCTTTGCTTCTTTGTTATGTGGCCAAACCATTTTAGCAAATTTTAAGTATCTCACCTTTTCCACAACTACATCTTACCTTTGGAGTGCTGCCTGAGAAAAATCACACAGTTAGGTAGTGTGGTACAAAAACCAATTATCGGTCTTGCAACCGGAAGTAGACACTCAACAAGCAATTCTAGTCTCCTATTCGCCACCAAGAGTTTTTAAAATGCTCTCCATACTTCTCAAATCTCCAACACATTCTTCTCAGTCTTTACCTCCTCTCACACATATAAAACATAAGTTATTTGGAGAGAGTATTAATGTATCAGTATTTGCATAAAGTTATTGCCGCATATAGTTTTTTCTAATAGGTCTCCATCCCATTTGTTAAATTTTATTGATATTGTAGATGAGGTACCTCACTGTTATATTCTTATATAAAATGAATTTCTATTTTATTATAACATTTGTTTCCTTTTCTTACCACTTCAATGTCTTCCTCTGTACTCGTCCCTTCTCATGAGCATTTATGTATTTTCAAGTCTGTTGCATTATAAAAAATAACAATAATCATGACTACCAACACAATAGTAATGTTTTTCATCTTATACATTCTCATTCCACATTCCCTTTTCCAAAGAACATCACTAATATCCAACTTCTTGATCAACCCCGAAATTTGGGATCCCCTTTTCCCTCATATGTGAACAATCGCAGAGATGCTTTATTCTAAATTTTTCTTAAATCTGTTTAATTCTCCTCATCCCACAGTAATGAAAATGTCCATATTCCACCAAATTTTCCCTGAATTTTTCAAAGCTTCTTCTGTGCATTCTTAGCTAATTATGCCAGTTTCAGATTAATGTATTCTGTTGTTTCATGATAGTAATAGGAAAAGAGGCTAGAATACTTAAAAAATTCCACTGGAAGCTTTAAAATCCCCTCCCCTCTCTCCCTTTTTCTATCACCTCCTTCTTACTCCACTAGATTCCATGGAATTTCTCCTTATTCCAGTGTTTCTGACTTTGTGATTTTTCCCCACACCCAGAAATTTGCAAACTTGTTTCACTGGGTCCATGTTTCTAAGGATTATAATTAGTTCTACTTTAATGTATTTTTCTCAATAATAAAATAAATGCTGTACATATCTCCACCTAAAATATAGTGGTATGAAATCTGAATGGATATTAAGTGAACTTATATAAGAGTTTTTTTTTTTTTTTTACTTCAGATGATTTGTTTTTAATGTTTATTTATTTTTGAGAGACAGAGACAGAGCATGAGCAGAGGAGGAGCAGAGAGAGAGAGAGAGGGAGACACAGAATGTGAAGAAGACGCCAGGCTCTGAGCTGTCAGAACAGACCACGACGTGGGTCTTGAACTCACAAACCTTGAGATTATGCCCTGAGTTGAAGTCGGATGCTTAACTGACTGAGCCACCCAGGCACCAAACAGATAAACTTGTTAGTGACATAACCAATAATTCATATGAACTGCTCTGTTATCTGTGTCTTTTTTAAAAGATATTAGTTTATTTGCTTTCTTTTTTTATTTGTTTTTATTTATTTCCATATTGAACTCTTGGTTGAGGATAGAAAGCATAAATAATGACAATTTTGAATTATAGTAAGTTTAATAATAATTCTGGAAACAAACAAGATGACTGTCATATTTATATGTTGCATTCATTTAATATTTGCATCAAAATTTCTTAACTTTCAAAACCAAAGTAAGTGCTAAAAAGAGAAAAAAATAGTGATTATAATTACATATTTTATATATTTCTTGGGGATAAAATATATGCACCCATGAGGTGTTAATGTGTTATTTGTGCTTTTAAATAGCAATGTAAATCCTCTCTACTAGCTCATTATTTAGGAACCAAGTATAAAATTAGGATGAAACACTCATTTCTTTTAGCCAAAAAAGTAAAAGAAATGCAAGAAGCAGAAACAACAGCTTATGAAACCATTTTATCTATGTTAGACATCTTGAAGTATAATTATATTTTAGTCTACATTTATTATATATCTAGTCCTAGACCTTTCCCGCCAAATAATCTATGCACAATATCTTGTGCATTACCATATTATTCTCATATTTTTTAATTATTTAAAGTAAACAATATTCTTTCTTGTTGTTAAATGGCTCAAATTTCCCTATCTGAAACATGTGTTAGTATATTGTATTTATATTGTTGTAAACTATTCTATCAAAACATTCACAATACAAACTTTAATTAAGAAACGTTTCTCTATAATTTATAATGTAAAATCTAAAATGACAAGAATTCTTAAATTCTTAAGAGGATTTATATAATTATATTGTACTATTAAAGACGTCCTCCAGCAAAAGATTTTTAAAAAATACTGCATTACTTCAAAGAACCATGTTCTTCTATGCCTTCGGGCTTGCAGTGATTATGTTTCCTCTACCTTGAAATCTATGCTCTAATTCCACTTTCAGGCTTCCGCCACATTATTTCTACTTATTTGGTCTAAGTTCAAATATCATTCCCTTCAAGCTTTCCCTGGTTCATCAGTCTGTTAGGTTAGTGTGTATTTGCCCTTATGGTACCTTGAACTTATTTAAAAAAAAAATACACATGGACTTATCTGTCATCTTTTGATTTTCTGGAAGAATTTAGAGTTCAAAGAGCTCTGCCTGGTTTTTCTCTGCTGTGTACACCTATCACTTACTAGTCTTTTTTTTCTTTTTGTATAAATGAATAAATGGCCTCCTAGTTTGTCTACCTCCCTTCCAATATGTCGCCCTTGAATTGTTTATCTTGTAAACACTAAAGTCATCTATAAAAAATTACTATAATGCACACCTGAAATTAATATAAAATTGTATATTAACTAACTGAAATTAAAATAAAAACTTGAAAAAGAAACCTTAAAGCTAATTGTTGAGTCCATGGCTCCAGCTTACCTAGAGCAGAAGTTGCCATTCTGTCTGTTTAGTTGGGGATTTCCACTGGGGATTCAATTACAGGAGCAGATTTTTAGTTCATACTTCCAAAGGTTTTGAGTCTGGCAGAGTGGATCCTTGGTGGTTTTGGGACAAATCTTTGACCAACAGCAATCTGCAGAATTTTAGATTTTATTCTAAGTTCCTTTGAATGATATTTGATGCCCACTGTTTTCTCACGTATCACTCATTTCTCATGTGTCCCTTTACACAACTGTTTGCAGTACTCCATACATACTATGCATTTTCATGTTCGCTGTTCATCCTTTTCTTCAGCTTGAAAAATCAAATTTTATTTCACAATTGAAGATAAATGTGAGTAAATTGTCCCCACATTTCCAAATTTGTGTCCACAGTAGAAAGATTTCACATACCAAAAGGCCAGGACAAATGCCCTATACAACACACTGTTTTCACAAAAGTACTGTCTACATACACAATATCAGATCACAGAATCCACCTGTTTGACTAGTATAGTTATGCTCACAGTATAAGTTGTAGAATAGACCCCGCTCTCCAGGATGGACCACTTGACATGCCAATGTATTTATTTTGTTATGTTTCTGTACCTAGTGGATTATATAGTCATCTTTTGCTATTTGTAGCTGTCCCAAGTGAACTATCTGCCCCTCTAGTTCAGAAACTGTGATTTAAAAAACATTTTAAGTAATCTCTGTCCCCAACATGGGGCTCAAAATCACGACCCCAAGATCAAGAGTTGTATGCTCTACTGACTGAGCCAGCCGGGTGCCCCAGAAACTGTTTTATTCACCTACGTATTCCCAATCAAATGCAATACTCAATGTATTATAGGATTTCAATGAATTTAGTTGAACCACACTAAATACTTTCTACCATTTATTATTTTATCTTTAATAGGGGTTTAAATAAGCAATATTCATATAGTATTATGGGAAATCAAATAGCTATGTACTGGTTAAGGAGATTATAGGTTAAGCATTACATTGCTTTCTGGCCATGCTAAAAACAGCTGACCAGTATCTAGTTAATGTGTATTTAGGGGTTGGGTCCTGCCTGTGCTCATGAATTCCGTAGACCATGTTATCTATGGAATATCTTATCTTGCTCTCCACCCTGTTTTGCACATCTGCTGTTTTGTAGTCTTGGGAATGCCTTGTTTTTTTGAAGCTTTCTATACGTTGTTACCAACATATAGCCATGGACGTATTGTGCAATATTTCCCTATAATGTGTACCTAACAAATCTGGGAGCTTGACAGCAGCTCGGGGAGACTTCCCTCAGCCTCCCTCCCACCTGTCTTGACTTGTGGAGTCTTGAGAAATCTTTTCTATCATCCTAGGCTTTGCTGGACAAAGCTGAAAGCCAAACACACAACTGGTGACCCTGATGTGATAAACCACACCTGCACAGCATCCTCCCATAATCAAGGTATTTCAATGTAAGAGACGGGACAAATAAGGCTCAGAGAACTTTAAATTACCTAAGATTACAAACCAATTAGTATTATAATCTGGATTCTAACTAGTCTAGCTACAAAGTCTAAATAGTAAGTGATAATAGGAAAATCACTAACCTACTTAATCACTTACTTAATCACTATGCTGTGTTACAATGAGTACTTAAAAGCATTTGTATTTCTCTCAAATAACCTAATTATTATCAAAGGCTTTTCTACTATAGATTATTATTGTGATGATTTAATTTGTTGTCGCTCTCAATGCTAGAGCATGAAAACTAAGGGCTTCCTTATGCCAAACTTTCTAAAGTGACAGACAACAATTTTAGATGTAGAATAAAAGAAAGTTGCAAAATCTTGAGAAGGACCAGGTCATATAGTGGGACAGAGAACTCCCCTTGAACTCTAATTAAAGAGAAATAAAATTCCCAACAAATAGGTGCAGAGAACCCATTGGTTACATTTGCTCATATGACAAAATTTTATTATACTCCTTTTACCATTATATTCTTTTTTACTTATCAATTTATTATAACATGCTTTACATCATCTGTGCCTTTATACATGGTTTTACTCTCTATATTAAAATTATTTCAACTGCTTCTATTCATAAAAATAAACTTGCAACCATGTAGGATACTACAGGCCTTAATAACGCTTAGCTCATAGGGATGTAGTAAATATTAAATGAGTTAATATATGTAAAAATATATAAATCAGTGCCTGCCTAATAAAGAGTAAATATTGGCAACTTTTGTGATTACAAAAAAAATATAGTTATGTGTAAACTTATGTTCTCTGAAGGAAAGTTAGTACATTTCTATTTGAAAGAAGGAAGCAATTTTAAAGAGGTAAATAAATACTGGAGGCAATTCTCCATGATTCCCTCTTTCTGCTTGTTTTTTAAGCAAAGGCATGGGCTGATTTTATTCCAGACTATTTTTCAGTGATTTTATGTAGCCAGTAGCCTTGAAAGATGGAGATAGTATCCCCTTCTAGAGCAAAAAGCAAGTTTGTTTACTGTCTAGTATAACAAATATAACCATTCTCTCCAGGACAGAGGTCAGGTAGGTTCATTAAAAAAAAAAAAAAAATTGGATTTTTTATGTTTGGAGTCTCCCTCCCTGGTAATGCACCCTGCCACTTTAAAGCTTGGAGAATTGGCACAAATGCTAATTCTCTGCTACTGCTATTTGTATATGTAATAAACTCTCCTTTGTCTCTGACTCAGAAGTTTCGTGCTTTCTGCCAGAATCCAGGAAAAAATAAAGGCAAACTTTTCAGCTTTCAAGTAGATAAAGGATCCAATCCTTCAGAGTTCTTGACAGAATAATCAGTGGAAACATGGGTTGCTGGGAGAGAAGGGATGAGGATTTTGGAGCCAGTTATCAGAATTTGGGGGAGTCTATGGGAATTTGTAGCAAACATGTCAGCTAAATTTTATAATCAACTATTGCACAATGAATGGTCCTTCACTCCTGCTTATTCGTGAGGGAGACTGAATAGGTTCTTGCAGGCCATAACCAAGATGAGCCTACAGGTTCAAAGACACTTATTGGGCCCTGGTTATTGTTAATGCTGGTCTGCGTGGGAGGATCTGGCGAACCTGGTGGTCAGCCTCAGGGACATGCACCCATGTTGAATATTAAATACAGGGAAATAGGTGGGGCGCCTGGGTGGCTCAGTCAGTTAAGCATCTGACTTCAGCTCTGGTCATGGTATGGTTTGTGGATTTGAGCCTCACGTCCGGCTCTGCACTGACAGTGCAGAGCCTGCTCGGGATTTTTCCTCTCCCTCTCTCTGTCTTTCCCCATTTCTCTCTCTCTCAAAATAAATTAATTAAAAAAAAAAAAGGAAGGGAAACATGTGACTTTTGTGGACACATGCCACACAATTCATTATAACTGGCTGGTTTAATCGAAAGATGAAGAGGAGGGGCACGTGTTACTTTTTAAGGAGGAGTAACAACAGCTGTTGTTTTAAAGCTCAGTCCTCCTGCCATCTATCTCGCCATATTAGATCCTTTCATGGACCCTCACTGCTCTAAGGGATATTTGGCCCTCCTGGGCAGATTTCCCCCAGGCAGAAAAAGTCCTGTGGGAAATCATAAACTAGGGATTGATTTGTGTTCAAACTCTTAGTTTCCCAACGAGCCACTGGAGAATGACCAACTGGCCCAAAGAATTCTATCTAAATTCTTAGGACCAGACCTACAGCTTTGGAAAAAATCTCCTAGCCCTTAAATTGAAAGAAGGCAAAAATTTAAGAGATGTTATGAAAATAGGGCAGCAGATGTCTTGGATTAAGCTGGACTTCTTATTAAAAAAAGTAACTGTGTGAGTCACTTTTAACACCTTTAAACAATATTTTTGTTTCTTTTTTACAAGGTCATTGTGTATATCCCTGGGACTCTACCTCTTGAGTAGTAGGCAGAAATTAACTTATCTCCCTACTGAAGAGACAGTAACTTGCATCTTAAAGGGTAATCATAAAATGCCTCCAAGTATTTAATTAAACACCACCAGTAGATCATGTAGCTTTGAAAAAAAAAAGTACATGCATTTCTCCAGAATCAAACTAGCTTTACTTACTCAGGGAAGCTTCCAGAGGACAACTGACTCATTATCTATGAGCAGGCTATGGCAATTTTCCATCAGAGGGAGTCATTCAACTAGAAAAGATTATATGGAAATTGTTCTTGACTTTAGCTCAAGTGATCGAAGTCAACATTTTGGCCTCGGAGGGTGTTCAAGTCACCCTCCACTCACTGACTGGTGTTGTAATGAATGATAGAAATGTCTTAGACTTTCTTCTTGCTAGGCAAGCTGGAGTCTGCACAATTACTAGCACATCATGCTTTTCCTTGATTAATGTCTCAGGCCAGGTGGGAAGGTCAACAGAAAAACTTGAGAAAGTCAGCTGCTCTGTTAAGGTAGGCTCTCATGATTTGTGAAATTTGTTCAGTTGGTTAGATTTATGGTCTTGGGGGACATGTGTGAGGCCAACACTACAGACTGGCTTCATGCTGCTCTTTGCAGTATTACTGGTAGTCAATTTGTTAAAGAATTTATGGAACAAACTGAGTGGATTTTGCTCCAGTCTCTATCAGTAAGATTAATCAGAGAGGCCAAGGTAATTATGGGAAAAATCACTGGAAACCAAGATGGTGTAGATACAACAGGTGTATACTGTTGGGTAATAAAATTCTCCACAGATTTCTCATGTTTTTGAACACCTTGCAAAACAAAGCCTTAGCTGGTTGTGTTGAGGACTATCTTTTCCAGGATGGGTGTATAGCAAACTGCCTTGGAAAATAAATATAGTATCTCCCTATAGAGAAAAGGGCAGATTTGCTTACTGTGTAGTATAATAAAGATACTATCTTCCTTTGGGGCAGACATCAGTCAGGCTTCTGTGCAGTATAAGATATCTGGTTCCCTAAATGAGAGTTTCTCTTCCTATAACACAATTTCTAATACATGTGCAGATATCATGTGACCCTTTTTGTTTCATCCTGTAAGAACTGAGGCTCAGGAAACCAGTGTAAATGAGGATATTCTGGCTACTGTTATTTCTATGAGTAATAGATTGTTGTCTCTGACTCAAGAATCGTGTGTCTTCTTCTAGCTCCTATGAAACTGTGGAAAGCTAACTAGTTACCTTACCAGTAGGATAAAATCCCATGTCCTTCACAGTTCTTAACATTAGATGTAATGGCTAAAAGGTATGAGCTGAAACTCTTCCTTCTCATTACATGGTGCAACATAGTGGTTATCAACGTGGAATTTAAATACAAATCGCCTGAGTTCCAATTACTTACTAACTTTGTCATGAGAGGTAAGTTACACCTCCCTTCTTTGCCTTAAGTTTTGTGGTAGGCAGGGATCGAAGATTTCTGCCTTTGATATATACATCCTGTTTAAATCTCTCCCCTTGACTGCAGGAAAGACTTGTGAATATAATGGAATTCGACTTCCATTAAGTCATTAATCAGTTGTGTTCAAGTTTGTGAGAGATAGAATCATCCTGGGTGGAGCTAATGTCACCAGGTGAACCATTTTAAAGATAGCCTTGAGGTCAAAATAAAGAAGCTTTAGAAGGATTCAAAGCAACCGCAGATATTTTCCTTTTGGCCCGGTAGAGGAGAAGCAAACAGCCATGTTGCCAACTGTCTATAAAGAGGGTTAGCCTGGAGGAGTTGGGAGCCTCGGCCCTACAACCACAAGGAACAGAATTCTGTTAACATCTGAGTGAGCTTCAAACAGGACTCTGAGGTCCAGAAGAAAACCACGGGATGGTGACACCGCGCTTTTAGCCATGTAAGTCTCTGAGCAACGGATCCAGCCAAGTTGTGCTCAGACTCCTTTACCCTCAGAGACCAGGACATTACAAATTCGTGTTATTTTAAGCTGCTAAGTTTGTGGTAGTTTGTTGCACAGCCTAGAAAACAAATGCAATTTTCTTGTGCCCTGAAACTGTGGTTAAAAACAGTATATTTGCCTCTTAGTTTCCCTGAGAGGATTAAAGGAGTAAATACACATTAAAATGACTTCAAAAGCACTGGCACATAGTAAGAGCTAAATAAAGGTTGGGTCTTATTATACATGATTGTTGTAAATGTGCCAACATTCGCTTTTATATCCTAATAATTCCAGCAGGAGAACCAGGATATGGGAGTTTTTCGCTTACATAAGAAAATGATCATAACTTCTCTAAATCATTTATAATACACTGTGAAGGAATCTGACTACAAGTGAAACGTTAGGTAGAAAAACTATTTTAGTTGCTTACAAGTTTCCTGGAACTCTCCGAAGCAGCCACATGCTTAACATAGCCTGATGCAAACTGTGAAGTAGGCAAAATTGCTCCTTTAGTTTCTAGACCTTCACCATCGCCTCACCACCTTTAAAAGCTTTTAAAATATACGGATATATGTACTATATATATATGTGTGTGTGTGTGTGTATGTATACATATATGTGCATATATATATCCACACAATTGAATAATTTTAAATGCATGCATAAATGTGACAAAAATATAGATGCTTTCATCGCAGTCAAATTTAGCTCTTTTAGTCTTGAGTTTGGTCTTTCCCTTCCTGTGGCTTCTGTACCTCCCATAAGTGACCTCACCCTTGTTGACATCATACGTTCACCTGCAACCACGAAACGGCTAATATGCATTGAGCTACGTGCACATGCACACACACACACACACACACACACACACAGAGGTTGTCCTGTCGTTGTTCCCTTCATGCTCACTTTTCATGTTCACTTCTCCAAAAAAGTAGAACTTGTTCTTCCTGCGAATGGTCTGTTGGTGGGGAGATGGGTGGGGTTGTGTCATGGGAGGAAGGCCGAAGTGGAGAGGTGGTAAGAGGCACATGCCAATCTCTGCACTTATACCACAGTAAGGGAGAGTCACTGTTAGGCAAGTGTTTGTCTTCAGGAGAGCACCAGAGTGCTTTCGGTGCAGCAGCTGGTGGTGTTCTGTTGGTCTTCCTCAGACAGCAGTTATCAATGTGATGAAGTACGTGGTCCTCGTGGCCATGTTGCAGCCCTGAACCTCTTGACATGGCCAGCCAGTGACTCTGATTTCTGTATCCAGTTACCTCTTGAAATTTAGGCATAGTTTTCTAGTAGCGTTTGTCAAGATGAAAGCATAAGGCAGAGCTTCATTTACATTTAGGCGAAGCAACAACATCAATGCTGAGATATCAGGATGCTATGGCTGCTGCTGACGGAGATCAACTTTCTATTCCTATCATAAGTCTCTAGAAAAATGACTTTATAAAGAAGTAACATCACCGTCCCCTATATGGCCTCAGAAACCAATAACAGGGAGAAGGTGATTGTGAGAAAAGAATATAGATCTTTATCTTTGAGCCAGAGTCAGGAACTATTATGGGTTGAATCATGCCCCCACCCCCTAAATTCACGTGTACAAATGCTAATCCCAAAGCACCTCGGAATGTGAATTTATTGGGAGACAGGGCCTTTACAAATTTATTGATCATTTACTGATCAACTTAAAATGAGGCCATTAGCATAGACCCGGTTTAGTATGAGTGCTGTTTTATATAAAAGGAAAATTTCAGGGCTAAAATGCAGTGAGGGAAAATGCTGTGTAAAGAGACACAAGGAGAAGAGTGTATCTCCAAGCCAAGAGGAGAGGCCTGAACAGACAAGCTTCTACCCTCAGAACCATCAGAAGAAACCAAACCTACTGACACCTTGATCTCAGAACTCTAGTCTCCACAACTATGAGAGATATTTGTTGTTTAAGTCACCTACGTTGTGCCCCTTTGTTATGACAGTCCTAATACAAATTAATGCAACTTTCAGCCCACAGGCTAAATCTGACTCACTGCCTACATTTATAAATAAAACTTTACTGAAACACAGGCACAGAAATTTCTTTCCATAGTATCTATGGACACTTCCACACTAAATGAGAGAATTAAGAAGCTGTGAACAGAGACCAAGTGCTGCTAAAATATTTATTATTTGTCCCTTCACAGAAAGAGTTTGCCAACCCTGACACAGAGTTCTAATCAGACCATCTTTCATTTCCAAGGGTCCCAGCTTCTCAAGTCATTCGCCTTCACCCAAATTCATACCCCTATCTCTCCTTGGGTAAGATTCAATTCCTCCCTGGTTTCTTCTCTATAAATCTTTCAAGATACTTTCTGGATCTCATTGTTTACCATTTAGACCAGTCATCTATAACATCAAACTTCTCTCTGAATATCCCTTTATCTCTTGCACAGATGACCAGTTGGTCATGCCCTGTCTAGTTTTCTCAAATATTAATGAATGCATAGTATACATTGGGCAGTATTCTAAGCACTTTATGTGTATTAGGTAACTTGTTCTTCACAAAAACCTAATGGGACAAGTACTAATATTATCTCCAATTTACATGTGAGAAATCTGAGGCACAGCAGGTTCATGTTTATGTAACATGGACAATACCAGACGGTATGACAGAGCCCAGCTACAAACCCAGGCAGGAGGCCCATGATCTTACACTCTTAATTGGTTTGCTATATTTATTTTTCCGCATACTTCCTCCTGTGCCACACATAATTCCAGGTCTACAGCTAGACATGTTACACTACTTGCTCATCTCCACTGGCAGATTCTCTTTACTTATCTTTCCAAATGATTTATCTTTTATTCTTCCTTTGATTTACATGCAATCGGACTATATCACCTCTACCCCTCTTATTTTTTGCCACCATCTGACTTCCTATGATCTTCCCTGAATATAAATTTATTAATTTACCGTTAATGAATTAATTTATTGATATATACTTATTAATGTCTTAATGATATATTTATTAATAGATTTATTAATCTTTGTGTTTTTATTACTCTTACATAGTCATAATCTACACCTGCTTAAGCCCAACTCGCAGTGTATCTCATGTCTGAGATCTCTTCAGCTCTCCAATACCAACAACTTCATCTCTGCTCCCAGAAAGAGACTTTTCCTTCTATTTACTGAAAAAATAAACATATACTTGGAGGGAACCTCATCAGCTTTCTACCAATATACCTGCACCTGTACCAATATGCCGTGTGAACTTACACATCTGGTCTCAAAGACCCAGATTTCTAATTTCATATGGAACTCAACCCTTCTTTTTTACTCAAAGCCTTTGAGCCTGCAATTATCTTTCTCTTGACTGATCATTTTTTTTCTTTTATGCATCATTTCCATAACCACTCAAAGGTGTGGTAATATCTATATATCCAGCTTAAAATAAAAGCACCTTCCTGGAACTTACATCCTTTAGCTATCAATCAAAATTTTATTGCCTCCTGATGAGCAAAACCCTCAGAGGTTCTTTCTAGATTTTCACTTCAAGCATGGTAGAATAATCCCTCCCAAAGAAAACAACATAAACATGCGTTTTTTTTTTTTTTTAAATGTCAAAGCAAATATTACACTGGACAGAAGCAAGCAAGGAAGACTTTATTATGCAAAAATATTGCAGTAAGAGAGAAATGTTAGAAAAGAATCTGAGCGCAACTCTACTGACAAAAGGCCATAGGGTTTTTAAGAGCTGAGGGCAGGGGGAGATTTCAGGCCATCTGTGCTCACTAATTGGCTTTACCCAAAGGGAAGATAAACTTTCTCTATCTTGTGCCAGGAGGTAGTTTTACTACTTGGAGCCAGGTGTCCCACTTTTTCCCCCAGAAATTAGGTTCCTACCCTCCTAGTGAGACAGGGAAATAAGGGATCTATCTTCCTTGATGATGACATTTCAAAGAAATGGTTCCTAGGTCCTTGAGAAGGATTCCTGGGCTTTTGCAAAACTACAAGAGCCCTTTAGAAAGTATTTCCATAGCAAAGGACAGGAGCCTGGAGTCAGGAAGAATCCTATCTAAAGTTTAGTCAGCTGAGGGGAATTTTAAGGCCCTTTTGGTCACAAGCTTTCAGCAACACACAGCACAGGAAGGATTACCTGATATTTGGAGGATCCTAGGCAATGCTGTAGTCTTAGCACTTCGTTGAGGAGGCAGAGATCCCAGTTACTGGCTACTGAAGGGGGGGTGTAATTTGCAGGGCAAAGTAACTTAAAAGATGGAATTTCACAGGGAGCTGAGGGAGAAAAGAGGTTGTTCCAGAAGTTTGCATAAACAGTCATCTCAGCTCCCTGACTTTGGGATCAGCAGGCACAGACAAGACTTTGAAGCCCAGCAGAAATCACCAATGACCTTGAGAGCTGAATAGTGAAAACAGAGCAGACTGAGGCTGTTAGATTTCCAGTCTGACCACAGGAAGAGATTCAACCTAGTACTACAGGTATTTAGGTGAGGTGTAGGAAGGTCTCTGTTACAGCACAAAGAAACACACCCTACAACAACATTCACAACCCAAATTGGCCTGCTCTAACAAAGAATAAAATCCAGCTGACCAGGTAATAGACCAACATGAAAAGGCCTAGAAACTAAAAGTGCAATTGCTTGAGCGGGTAGCCAATTCAGCCATTCTATTCTTTCTTACCGCTTCCCCTCTCCCCTGTCTCACCTCTGTGGTTTCATGGGGGGAGTTTCCTATGACTCGTGAAGAGAGGTGAGAAAAAGTCATCTTCCTGTTCATCTTGACACCTCCCTGCCTGTACCTGCATGGTAAATAAGCACTGCCTAGAAACAGGATACTTCTGTACTTCATCCTAACTGAGGGGTGACCCAGAAAGAAAGCACTGAAGGAAAATAGTCCCCAGTGTTCACAAGTTCACATGACACAAGTAAGTGTCCACCTAATTAGGAGACATAGCCTGATATATTGCTCTATACTGATCTATTACCAACTAAAAAGCTAAAAAGTTGAAACTTTGATCAGGAATTTGAAGGAACATCATTGAAAAATTGATAATCAGGAGGCCCGGAGGACCAATTTCGTCTTGGCTTAGAGGGCTCTTGTACCCAAAGTGGCTTGGTTGGTAAGGATGGAGGCAATATATAATTGAAGAATAATTATAGATTTAATGTACATATGTAAAGAAAATTCCTCAAAAATTCTTTTATCATGAATCCTGAAGATGTTCTGACCAATATAAGTCACTTAAAGATCTTGATTTCAGAATGGGAAATAAAATATTTGATTTGTTGTAAAACAAAATAGCCTGAAATACACTAAAAACTGGTCTTTAACATGTATACACATATACATGAAATATATTAAAACAAATATGTTTCTATTACTGATATTTTAGTAATAAAATACATATTAAATACTTCATTGTTTTAGAAATAGCAATAACCTACTTGTAATATTTACAAGTGACTTCCATTTTTACATACATTTTTTTTTCCATAACACAAATCAATGCTGTGAATTTTCAGCTTTTCTCCTAAAGAAGAGACCAGTTTAAAAGAAATAGCAGCAGGAAAAATAAAGCCTGACTCTTTAAAGAATGAATTCTTAAGAAGATTAATGTAAAAACAAATCCTAAAGGAACATTTCTGACACCAAGTATACTAAGGAGCACTAGATTATCTTTAAAGTACCTGGGGCTGAGAAAAGGGCAAGGGTGGAATTGTTCATTACAAGGGTATTTCTTGAGCAATAAAAAAAAAAAAAACAAAACTGTCAAATAAGAAACACCAGTAAAATTGTCTTGGGTGACTTCATCTATTCCCAGAAATTTCTCCTTATCCCCTCTTACCAAACACATTCCATCTCTCTCACCCTTTCATCTGTCCCTACAGATCCTCCCTTCCACTGACCTAAGAGTCTACACTATCATATGCTGAATTGTTCTCATTTTCTTCTCTACGCTTAATTTAGCCCTCCTTAGTCCTGTTCATCAAGGACTGCTGATCACAAGCATAGGTTTTCAATAGGTTAAATCACTAAATACATACACACATACATACATACTTGTCAATTTATCAGCCATCAACTCCCAATTGTTCTTAATTCAGTTAAAAACTTTGCCAGTCTAGAAGGCCTTTCAATCTTCATTTTCATTCATTGACAATATTAGTCAATTCTTAAGACATAAAAGTAGCTAAAAGGGAAACTGATCATATACAAACCAAGTATTCACAAGTGAACAGGGTCATGTCTGGATGAAGATAATCCTCCAGTTTATCTTCAATGGACATGATACTGAATTTGGGATGAGACCTGCCTTCTTGGGTTGTGGCTCATGGCCAAATCAAACTGAGAATACAGGATCTAGGTACCACACATTCTCAAGAGAGCTGCTGACAGCTCCTTCCCCTCTTCATAAGGGACAGGGGTTGAGGAAGTAAAAAAGAAAGTCTTAAAGGCAGTACTGTCCCTAAACTATAACAGGGGTTCCACCTGTACGGGAGGCCATGCATTTTTAGAGAGTCTGCTCTGGCCTCCTCTGAGACAACTTGGCAACTCCACCCCAGTGCCTAAAACACCTACACATGCAGACACACACACACACACACACACACACACACACACACTGATCCTGGAGTCTGTGCCTAGGGAATATCTCCATGTAAATCTTGAGGCCTGTGGAAAGGTAAATACAAACTGAAAAAGAAAAGATAAATTCTCCTAGTTGAAAATAAGAGAGGAGACACCCATTCCTTTTCTTGGAGCATTTACTTTACAAAACCTCTAAGTTCTCAGTCTGTATCTTTGAAATATGTGTAGAGGTCCCTGGGTGGCTCAGTCAGTTGAATGTCAGACTCTGGCTCAGGTCATGATCTCACGGTTTTTGAGTTTGAGCCCCACGTTGGGCTCTGTGCTGACAGCTCAGAGCCTGGAACTTCCCTTGGATTCTGTGTCTCCCTCTCTCTCTGCTCCTTCCCCACTTGTTCTCTCTCTCAAAAATAAATATCAAAACATTTTGAAATATGTGTAAATATTTCTTTTAAAGTATTTATTATTTATTTATTTATTTATTTACTTATTTTGAGAGAGAGAGAGAGAGAGAGAGAGAGAGAGAGAGAGAGAAACCCAAGCAAGATCTGCACTGTTGGCATGGAGTCTAACGTGGAGATTGATCTCAAGAACTGTGAGATTATGACCTGAGCTGAAATTAAGAGCTGGAGGCTTAACGGACTGAGCCACCCAGGCACCCCTGTGTAAATCTTTTTAAAAGCTAAATAAGCCTCTTCCCAGCTTTAGGACCAAGGGATGTCTTTCTCAAGGACCTGGGACCCACTGTCTGAAATACAGTCATCAAGAAATACAGCACCCCTTTCTCCTGGTTTCTGTGAGAGGGTAGGAGCCTGACTTCTGTGGTCACCTTGCTCCAAGTTGCAAAACTACCCCTTGTCAAAAGATGATGAAAAGTTTGTTTCTACTTTTGCAAAAGCTAATTAGCTAACCCAGATGGTCACCACTACCAAGTGATCTTAGGATAAACTGTAAATGACAAATGATATTTTCAAATTTCAACCAGTTATGTTGATCTTGAGAACATGCCTTTGCAATCTCTTAGTGGATTGCCTGGGATGCATATCACATTTCAGTTTAGTGATTATTCAGTTTTAAAGCTGTTTTCTATGTCTTCTACCTTTGTGAGATATTTCTGGATTCGGAGGAGATTTTGTTTTAATATTTTTCAACCACTCAAAGACCCCTTTTTGATCATATTTGAAGAAGCTAAAATCAGTTTTCAGCACGGAGTCCTCAAACCTGTATTACAGTTTACTTAGCAGAAACAGATTTCCCAAGGGAACCAGGTGCACAACCTGAAGTATGTTGGGTGTCCAAAGCTTGTCTATTTGGGAGGGCTTGTGCCCACACAGCTGTTTTCTAATACTCTAAGTGCTCTCCAAGAGAACCCTCCAAGTGCTGAAAGTAGCATGGGTGTGACAGAGGAGGATGGGCCACTGCTTGGTATAGATGGGGCTCTCTCCTCCTTGCCATGTTCCATCTCCTAGGAGCAGGAACATTCGAAGTTCAAACTTGGCCTTATAGTCCTAGATTCCTACCAAAACCCAAAAGTAGGAAGGGAGGCTTCCTGTAGGGCACGTGATAGATTTTGCCTGGCTTGTGACTTGAAGTCAAGAGAGCCTTTGAGATGGCCTATCTTTGGATTGTTTTTGATGTTGGATGTCCTAAATAGTGGGGATGGAAGAAGGATAATAAGTGGAAAAACAGTCAGGCCTTAGGAAGAAATGGAAAGAGGCCACCATAGAGTAAAAGGCCATAAGTGTTTATCCCAAAGATTTTCCCAAGCAATTGGAAAAAAGGCTAAGGGAACATGTGATATAGTCTGTTGCTTTACACATAGCATTCTATTTTGTCTTTATGAAGGCATATTTATCACAGTAGGAGAAGAGAACATAATATATTTTACAGCCATTTTTCTTAATTTGAAACTTGTAACTATTTAGTCTTATGATACAAGGGATTCAATGTGGACTATTGCACATGACACAATAAGGACAGACTGTTGAGGAGAATCATTTGCAAACATGGGCAACCATCCTGTGTGAAGCAGAGTCTGGCACATTTCTCACTGGCCCAAGCCCACTGGTGTTTCAGAATCTCCATGCCCTCTCTAGCAAGGGCATTGAGTGAGGAGAAACAATGGTATGAGCCTTCTAAAAGGACCTTGACATGTGGTCCCTGGAGTTGTGGACATATATTAAATTAAAGACACCAGTGCCTAATTACTTGTCTGCAGGTTTAAGAAGGAGAGATATATGTTATCATGGTGCATAAGCACCTGAGAGGAAAAATGGGACTAAACCCACACACCCAAACCTCTCAGCCATTCTCTGCACAAAAGAGGCCCGGCTTCTCTGATGTCCACATGTGAAGGAGCCAGGGAGCTGGAGGAGGGCCAACAGGTTAGGACTGCTCTCGAGTGACCTCTAGCAAAATACACAAACCCCCACCTTATCAGTGTGAGCTGCCAGCAGTGGAGAGACAGAGAGAGAGAGAGAGAGAGAGAGGGAGAGAGAGAGGAACACAGTTAAAATTAGTAATCTCAGAAATATAAAACCAATATATACTCACGTAAGTTGAGATACCTCAATAAAACAGAAAGGGATTTACATGTATGTAAATGGTATCCCACAAAAGCATTGTTTTGCTGTGATGTTTTATACTTTCTTCATGTTAATTTGTATTCCTCAGTTTCTCTAGAACATGGTTCGTCTCAAAGTGCTGTCCATAGTACTGCACTAGCATTGTATAAACACCTTCCATTTTAGTATCCGTGCAGGTCTGTTTCTCTCTCTCCTATAATAAAAGAGGATTATTTCTCCCCACTTGGATCACATTCCTTTTAAAGAGCCTGCTAATGCAACACGGTGTAAATTCAAATCCTAACCTCCTCATTCCTCCCATTTCCTGTCCTCTTGGAATCACTTTTCAACTTAATACCTCATTTCTGTGAATAGTACCGCGATTCCAATATCAGGCTAAAGTAATAAAGCCACTTTTGACAGTTGGGTTTCTCACAATCTCAATAGATAATATTTCAGCCTCAAATACTCTATATTCAGACTTTTTTTGTACTAACCACAGCCATATTTATGACAAAATTCAGAAATAAAGTGTTTTTTTTTCCTATTTATACAAATCTTGCTGTTGGCCTATCAATTTATAATAGCAATATATTATAGCACTTAAAAGGCATCCCATTAGCTTTCAGGGCCTTCCATATCTATGTAATACATGTCACTTGGTTTATTTGTTTTATTGTAAAACCATTTATGTCCCATAAAAGGAGTTCTCAACAAACTTTTCATTTGTCACGGCTGTCCAATTTAGTTTCTAATATATATCTTCTCTTCTAATTTGTTTTTCTCATTGTTTCTCAACACCAAATGCTCTATTCATGGTGACTGCTATTTCTGGCCCTTGTCACCCCCTCCTCTTCTCTGACACCCAAACCCTAATCACTTTTCAAAGGGCACTGAATTTTTAATGTCTTTATTAAGCCTCGTCTGACTGCTTACATCCATATTAACCTCCTTGAAAATAGAAATAATTCCAGTTATTTAGATGGGATTTTCTATAAAGGAGTGTTTAAACATGCACGGGAGGAATGAAAAGGCAAAAAAAAAAAAGGAACCAGGAGTTACCACAGATTTAGAAGCAGCCAGGATTCCTACATGTGCAGAAAGAGAGAGAAAGAGAGAGAGAGAAGAAGAAGAAGGAGGAGGAGAAGAAGAAGAAGAAGAAGAAGAAGAAGAAGAAGAAGAAGAAGTTGGTGTCATTAAAAGTCCAGGGTAGCTGGCACTCAGACCTCTTACGAGGCTCCCCCTCAGCCCAGGGCAGCCTGTTCTAGCATCTTCAAATATAGGGAAATGAGATCGGTTCTGTGAGATGGCAGGGGAAAGAGGAAATTGGAATGAACAAGTACTGAACACAGCTGCCACTGTCAGGGTAAAGAACATTAGCTTGGGTAATGCTGAAAGAAATAGGCAGCAAAGAGCCCTCTGTTCCTAGTATTGCCTCCTATTGGAAGAACCTTTGGTTGAGTCAGTTGACATAGGACAAACACGATATGGAGAGTCCCAGGCTGACCATCACAAAACAGTATAAAAAGGTGATTTGCAGGTTAGAGAAAGTTGCTGTCGAACCTGCACACTAATCAAGCTTTCAACATATCAGGGAAATTCATGCTGAATTGTATACTGCATATATATTTGAAATGTTATCTTGCTTAGAAACACAGCAGACAATGCCAAGTACATTTTGATTAAACCCATGTATTTGTAAAAATTTACAAAATCAAAATATGACTTATAAAAATAATTACATTTTCCATATAAGCTGCTGATTAACAAATTGACTTACATGCGTCGTATATCTTTCAGGCTGCTTACTGGGTATTCTTCAAGATCAATCACTCCCTAAACTAACTCTCTATGTTATTTAGATTTATATATACCTTGATTATCTTGATTTCGTATTTGAATAGATGATGGAATTGTGTTAACATTTACATTTGAAATCAAGTTTTTAAAATTACTCCAAGAGTACATATATCACTAATTATTGTCCCACCCTTACTGGAGATTTCCAGACGTACCATCTAAACTACTCTCAGCAAATTGTAACATTTTGCATTACTGCATATTCAGCATTTTAAGCATATCAGCAGCACATGCCCATAGGGACTATATATTTTAAGATGCAATATTAAATCATTCAAGGCAATAAAATTATATTAATGTTTTAATTAGAGCATTAAATGGCTTCATTTGGTATTCCTGCTGTCACAAGGTCATTTAATCATCCTCTAACAACCTGACATTATGTCGTTTTAGTCTATCTACTATGTGTAGTCTAAAATAAACACTTCCAAATTTTGGATTTCCCCCCAAATCTAAGTGGATAAACCAAGGTAAGAATTATATCTCTGTATATGACTCAGAGATCTCTAAAGCAACAGAACCAGGAGGATATAGAAAAAGATTTATTATAATGAATCAACTTATGCAGTTATAGAGGCCAAGAAGTCCTAAGATCTGCTGTCTGCAAGCTAGAGACCTTGGAGAGCTAGTGATATGCATGCTGGTCTGAAAGGCAGCAGGCTCTAGACCTAAGAGCTGATGTTTCAGTTTAAGTCCAAAGGCCAGAAAAGATCAATGTCCAGATCATGCAGTCGGATAGGAGGAGTTTCCTCTTATTGCAGAGCCATCCTTTTTGTTCTATTTAGGCTTCAAATGATTGGATGAGCTCTTCCCCCATTATTGAGGGCAATTTTCTTTCTTTCTTTCTTTCTTTCTTTCTTTCTTTCTTTCTTTTTTAAATTTATTTATTTATTTTGACAGAGAGAGAGCATGCCAGCTGAGGAGGGGTAGAGAGAGAAGGAGAGAGAGAACGCCAAGCAGGCTCTGTGCTGTCAGCATGGAGCCTCATGTGGGGCTTGATTCCATAAATCCCAAGATCATGACCTGAGCCAAAATCCAGAGTCAGAAGCCCCCCCAGGCACCCCCTGAGGGCAATTTTCTTTACTCAGTCTAATTCAAATTTTAATTTCATCTAGAAACACCTTCACAGAGGATGTTTCCCAAATACCTGGGCACCCTGTGGCCTAATCAGGTTGACACATGATATAGACTGAATGTTTGTGTCCCTTAAAAATTAATATACTGAAGACTTAATTTCCAAGGTAACCACATTTTGAGGTGTGGCTTTGGGAAGTTAATTAAGTTAGATGAGATCATGAGAGTGGGGACCTCATGATAGGGTTAGTGCTCTCATTAGAAGAGACACCAGAGAACTTTCTCTCTCTCTTCCATGTGTGGACACAGCAAGAAGGCAGCCATCTGCAACAGGAACTAGGTCAGCCAGCTCTTTGACATTGGACTTCACAGCCTCCAACCTGTGAGAAATAAATTTCTGTTGTTTAGTCCATCTGGTCTATGGTACTTTGTTAATACAGCCTGAGCAAACTAACACAAAAATTAACTATGAAAACATGTAATCGTATGTAAATAAGAAGAGGAGGAGGGGAGCCTGGGTGGCTCAGTCGGTTAAGTGTCCAACTTTGGCTTAGGTCATGATCTCACACTTGATGGGTTTGAGCCCTGTGTCGGGCTCTGTGCTGACGGCTCACAGCCTGGAGCCTGCTTCCGATTCTGTGTCTCCCTCTCTTTCTGCCCCTCCCCTGCTCACATGTTGTCTCTCTCTCTCTCAAGAATGAATAAAACATTGAAAATAAAAAAAAAAAAAAGAAGAAGAAGAAAATGCTGAAAACAGAAATGCTAGTGGGTTTCATAGAAAGGGTACTTATCTAAACTGCAAAATAAGATTGCTTGAAGGATTTTAAAGGAGGAGTTTAGAAGCTGCCTTTAGAAGGCAGGTGCTCTTTCCTGCCTCAACATCAAAGCTGCAAGCAGTAGATGAAAAGTTACAGGTTCTGTTGGTTATAGACTCAACACAATCAAAACTTTAATCATATGGAGTTGTTGATTCAGATATGTTCTGGGCTTACCCGCAACAGATACACTGAAACCGATGGTGTGGTGCCGTCGTGAAAACGGGATCTACACATAGAAATGAATGCAGTTTGCCCTAGTCTAGTTCCCAGGATGTCTGCAAATAGCTCTATGCCCTAGCTACATTTCCCAAGGCAAGAGATTGGAAGATATTTTTCTGTAAAATTTTATTGGCCAATGGGAAATAACTCCAGAAAATGGCATTTGGGCCTCTCTGTTAAAAAGGTAAATCCAGGGCACCTGGATGGCTTAGTTGGTTGAGTGCCAGATTCTTGATTTCCCAGGGTCATGGGATCGAGCTGCATCAGGTTCCTTGCTGAGCTTGGAGCCTGCTTGAGAGTCTCTCTCTCTCTCTCTCTCTCTCTCTCTCTCTCTCTCTGCCTCTTCTCCTGCTTGCACGCTCTCTCTTTCTAAAATAAAATAAATAAATAAAAAAGAAAACGATCCTGCTGGGTTCTCATAATGCCCGATTAGCATCTTTGTGTTACATTATTAACCGTGAAGGCACAACTACGCAATGTTTAATGTTTTCATGAACTTCTTAGTTTTTTCCCTGCTTGGTACAAGGCAGGGTTGTATTTTCCTACTGATTGAATTTAGGCATGGAGCAGGACTGCTTTGGTTAGTAGACTGTGAGTCGAGTAGATTTTTTTCTTTCTGGACAGAAACATTAAGAGCTTATTTCTGTCATAGTCACTGGCCATGATCTATAACTGCCACCCCATCAGCCAGGTCACTGAGTGAACATAATGATAACATAGAGCAGATCCCCAAAGCCAACTTTGATGAACAGATAGTAAGAGACCTAAATTAAACTTTACCTTATTGCTAAGAATGTGGAGACATTTTTTTATTTCAATACAATGTACTTATCCTTACTGACATAACAATGAAAATTCCCAAAGACATTAGAGGAAAGCCTTTAATGAAAGACATATATCAAAGCAAATAAAAGGGAAAAGAAATAATTTACAGAAAAAGCAGATATACTTTGAGAAAAAGAAATTTCAAAATAGAAATCTTAGAGTCATAGAAAAATACAAAACATATTGGGCATTAAAATAAAGAATATTTAGATAACGAGTATCTCTTTGAAAATTAAAATAAGAAAGGAGACATACAAAATATGCTAAGATGTAAGTTGGGAAATTCTCAATGGCCTAGGGAAAAGTAAAGATTCTTTTAAAGGTGAGAATAAACTTAAACAATGTTAGCATTCTGCAACATCCTCATGAGTTGCACAATACAATTAAAGAAAGAGGAAATATAAATAAAATAAATAAGAAAACTTCCCAAAATTAAATAACACAAACGATTCCATATTGAAATGAAATGGCAATTGAAACATAAATAGCTTATCCTGAATAAACAAAGGATAAAAAAACAATTTACAACCTCATATCAAGACACATCAGTGCGAAATTTGAAATTATCGAGGCAGGAAAATTTAACTGGCTTCAAACTTCTTAAGAGCACAACTGAAATTTACAATGTCAAAGAAAAGAAGCCTGTATACAACTCTGAGAGAATATTCTTTACAATTCTAATGTGGTAAAGCCATCAGTCATAGGAAAGTGTTAACTACCTCCAGTGTGAGTATTCTCAGGAAGTTACTGGAGATGGTGTTTGATACACTTGAGGGAATAAATTAAGAAAGAGGAAGGTAAGGAATACTGTCACTGGGGACAGGTGATCCAGCAAAGGTGGAGGCAAATGAACTTTCGGAGAGATGGACAATGAAAATGCTCAGGAAGAAAGCTGTATAGAATGACAAAGGAAGACACCAGGAGATAGAGCGCAAGGGGGAGTAAAAAAGAAAGAAAAAGAGGGAGGAATATAAGGAGAGAAGGAAGAAGAAAAGCATTAAAACATTGTCTTTGAAAGCAATGAGATTTTTCATATCTACCCATGTTTTAAAGTTGATTCATAATAAGTACATAAAATTAGCAAATGAAAGAAATGAAACAATTATAAACTTTATTGAAGAAAATAGATCAATAGTAACAATGTAATCATAGCATTCCCTGTGTCTAAAATTCAAATATTTACTCAGAAAACATAATAAAAACATTGAACATTGATATAAAAAAGGTGGTATAATTTTGGGGGGAAGAATTAGAAAAATGAAATAAATACATGCATGTAGGCAATACATCTTTAATACATCTTTTAATTTTTTTTTTTTAAAATGTTTATTCATTTTTTGAGAGAGAGAGAGAGAGAGAGAGGGACTGCAAATGGGTGAGGGGCAGAAAGAAAGGGAGACACAGAATCCAAAGCAGGCTGAGCTGAAGTCAGACACTTAACAGACTGAGCCACCCAGGCGTCCCAAGAACTTAATACATCTTAAACCTCATTCCATATTAATATCAATATGTAACATGTAAACATGTGATGAAAAGTGAGAAATGGTAGTAAATTTAGAAGTATGGAAGCACATAGCAGGAAAAGGAAGTTGGTGATTTTAAAGTGATTGTGGGGAAAATGAATTTAAAATGAGATCAAAAGTGAGTGGGGAAAATGAATTTAAAATGAGACAGAAAGTGAGTGGTGGATTCTTATAATTTTAAGCAAAAAAGTATTGTTTTTGATTTTTTATATTCTGAATATTCATTCCTCTAATAAAAATGTCGTATGATAATTGAAATAACTAAACAGCATAAATGTTTTTTGAATATATAAGTAAAAATATACTTATTATTCACCTTTGGGAAGAGATTGTGATAGAATTTGAATAAAATAAAAATAACGGTATTACTTAATGGAATAAATCAATCAATCATGAATTTATTTGTGCATGCTTATAATATATTCTTTTAATTTTTTTTTACTTTTCATTTTACTGGAAAAATAATATGCACAAAGTCCAATAAAATAAAACTCTGTCAAAAAATTATATTATAGTGTCAATTTTAAGATATTTAGGACAATTTAGGACATTTATAGGATATTTTACTTAAAATATTCTTTGAATGTTGTTATACAATTATTTTAGTAATGGATTCAAACTGAAAACTATTTTAAGAAAAATAGAGATAGAATTATTGAACAAAAGTCATAAAAGTATCTATACAGAATATCTATAATTTGGTTAATTCACAGACAAAAGATCTGAAAATGTAGTCTCCAACTATTCATGTTTACTAGGGCTTGAAGTTCACACTTACTATTCTATACAGTTCTTAATATTGTATATTTCTTTACAAAGAAGTTTTACATCTCAAGAAATCATATTAAATCTTTTAAGGATCAAAATGAAAACCATAAACAAAAAGTTTAATTTTCACATTTTGGAGAATCTTGTGCCCACATTAAAGGCTCAAAATTCAGGAAAACGTAGTGGCCTTGAAAAGAGCAATGGGCATCCCAATAATTACGACTAAAGTCTCTGACTGAAGTCTTAGATGTAGCCTCAGTCCTTCCTCTGAATTTCTGATGGTCTGTAGTAACTCCAGAGGATAGACACATCCCTGAGGAATACAAATTTTACCACAATGGAATAGAAATATGTTTCTGTTGTGTCCAAAAGAATCTAAACAGCTATAGTATAATAAAATATAATAAATTATACATTTACCTTTTGTGATATAGAATCTTACTTGATAAATATTATTCAACTTGATCTGTAATTATTAATCTAAGTGTATAAACAATGAATACATTCAGATTATGTATAAATAAAACTATAGATGATTACAATAAAATATTCTGGATATAAATTCATACAGTGTCTGTGTTATGTTAAAATTTGCCTGGATGTACGTACTTATAAAAGCAAATATGGTTTATCATTTGCATACTAGCAATTAAATCGTAAAATGCATGTCAGTGTTGTATATGAAGGATTGTCTCTAAAGACTACTACTGGTTAGCCTGGTTTCATAATTATATATGCTTAATGTCACAATACAATAATTAGCACACTTGGTAATTTAGCTAATATTTCCCCTGGTCAGCCTGATTAAGGACGTATACCATATATATTAGTTGTACTATGTCCAGTAATTATAATTTATGCAATGTGTAAATACACATAGTTTAAAGGATGCAATGCAGAGTTACATAATGAGTTATAGAAGAGAAGGGTAATAGAAATCAGAACCCAACAAGGAACGATACTTAATTCTGCCCTAATAATATTTTTTGCTGCAGATATTGAGTTCTAGTAAATCTTTTGCATGCTATTATACTATTACAAATATGAAATTAAATACTTCTAGTATTTGTAAATGCAATATATTTACATTTATTCATCTTAATGAGAAACACATATATATTTTAGATCTGTTTCTAACAAGCCTTAATAAAAATTTAGTACAGAAATACCTTGAGATTATTTTTCCAAGCTCAACAGGCAAATTTGCAAGTTTTATGAATCTGTTCAGACACAGCACTGGTAATGCAGATGTTTTATACAAAAGATATCCTGATCTTTCATTTATATTTTTCTTTTTAATCAGTATCTGTAAATATATTTCTTCCACTTACGATTCTGTTTTTGAAGCTAAACTTTTTAAAAAGTGTGTTTTACTTTTTGTGTTGTATGTTTTGTTTGTTTGTTTACTTATTATTTTTTTAATTTGAAAGCGAGAGAGCACATCTGGTAAAAGGGCAGAGGAAGAGAGAGAGAATCTTAAGCCAGCTCTACACTATGCAGAGCCTGATGCGGGGTCTGATCTCAAAGACCCTGGGATCCTGACCTGAGCTGTAATCAAGAGTCAGATGCTTACCTGACTGAGCCATCCAGACACCCTTGTGTTGCATTTTAATAGTATATTTATTATCACCAGCTCAGGACTTGTTCTTCAGGATCCCAGAGGGCCCTATTTTAGGCATGTTATCTACCCCAGGACAGTTACTGAAGCTATAGAATTTGGCATAACTCTAACATATGTGGAAGAACAAGGATCAGTTTCATATATTTCCTAACTAATTAGTAGTGTAAAAATATCAAATGAGTGGTTAGATGAAGACTATTTTGCATACTACTAAGAAATACTCATAGCCCATTGCTTGGGACCAGCAAAGAATAATTAGGTAAAGTCCTACCATTGACCTCTATTAGCCTTAGAATGTATAATGATGCATATCTTTTTTAATGAATTAGGGGAGTATTGTGTTTCAGAAATGATCAAGAGGTTTCTGATAAGAAGTTGATAAGAGGTCCAGGAAGATGATGGCTTACAATTGTTTGTAACTGCATTTAATTACAATTATTTGTAACTGCAATTAGATTTGACAATATGGATATGATTGGTAGTCTCAGCTAAAACTTTGTAAAGGAAAGATGGCTATAAAAAAAATCACCCACCCAAAAAGATGGTTAAAGAAAATAATGACAAATTTAATACAATATTCTAGGTAGAATTCTAAGATGACCCCTCACATTTCGTTCAGTGCTGAGATGTACCTTTAATGTATAATCTCTTCCCTTTAAGTGTGAATGAGGTCTTCAAATATGATGGAGTAGTCACTCCCATACTTAGGTTATATTATATAACAATAAAGGATAATCAGATCTATAATTACATTTTGGTATATAAGACTATTTAGCAGCAGACTAGAGAGAATTGCAACACTGCCAGTCTTGAAAAGGTAAACTATCATATTGTGAGTGGTTCTATGGAGAAGGGCACATGGCAAAGACTTCACTGATGAGGTCTTTAGGAGTTGAGGACATCTAGGAAGAAAATGGGACTTCAGTCATGCAGACACAGAAACTGAATTCTGTTGACAATTGCATGAACTTGGAAGAGGATCCCAGGCCTCAGGTGAGATCTCAACCCAGTTACTCACCACTTGGATTCCTAAACCCTGGAAACTGAGAAATAGCAAATCTTTGGTTTTATTTAAGCTCTGAAATCTGTAATAATTTGTTATGCAGAAATGGAAAACTTTGAAGTATCCAATATAAACAATGGATACTCAAAGGATAAGTTTCCTGAGAAGAGAATCACCCATTGCTCAGGTGGAAATATTTTCTTTGAGTAGAAAAAAGAATACAATTTCTATTATTAAATGAGTAAAGGAAGACAAAGCGGGTGCTATGACTTTGTCTACTTGAGATATGGAATGGAGAAAGGCAGGGTAAAGTTAGAGAAAGCTCTTTTGAAAAGCTTCAAAGACTTACTTACAGCAACTTTGAGAAATTAAACCAACTATCTAATTGGAGTATCAGAACCATAGCAAGAATCATAAAAGAAAATATCCTATAACGTTGAAGCAGAGACTTTTGGGACCCTGATTATTTTCTCCATAGCACAAAAAGAGAAATACCTATGTGTGCCAAAATAGTAGACACTGTAATATATCATTCAAATTCTACTTCAGCGTGGAAGCAATTTTCTCCTAGTTGCTGGGAGTGAAACCGGATGACATGTCTAGGCTTTCAGTCCTCTTTTTGAATTGTCATTTGCTAAAGAAATTTACTTTGCTCAATTGACCCCTCATTTCTGCATCCAGTGATCGATCTTTATGGAAGGACAAGATCTAGTCTCTTGTCCCACACAACACATGTCTCCCTGAAGTGCTATCCATTTTCAGTATCCCTGCACAGTCAGCTAAAATATGTCTACTGCATTGACATCAAGTTTCTCCCTCTGTCTAATCATGTTTTTTTTTTCTTCCCCATACATGTTGATATTTAAAGCACTGGCTAATAAATATACTGGATGCTTATTTTCATCTCAGATTGTTCTTCCTACGGAAACAGATAGATTGTGAGATTGTTCCAGAAGTGGGCCGAGAAATCATACACCATGATAGAATATTGGAACTGGATCACTTTTTGTTGGCTGGTAATAAGGACATCACTAGGTGGTTAAACATGGACAGTGCTTGTTCCTGGTGTATGTTAGCAGTGTACTTGTTAAAATTTTCACCAGTATCAAAATATGATGTTATGCCATTGGAAAGACATGCACTAACAATTGTACTGTATCGGTGATTTGAGAAATATTGCAGAGGTAGTAATTATAAGGACAATGGAAATGGATGGCTAATGAAGAGAAAGAAAAAAAAACAAACTGAGGATGCTTAATCATTACTTGAAGTCTTTATGTAATTGCCAATGATAAATTTGGCAGCTTATTAAGAGACATTCATCTCCATCAGCTAGAGAGCAAACAAAGTTCAGGACTAGGCTCACAGAAAAAGCTGAGTTTTAGAGAAGTTTAAATTCTCAACCTAAACATACATGTTATGCTAAGGTCCAGGCTTGAATGGGAAAGAATGAGACCCTGTGACAAGAAATGGGGACATCTGTGATAATGCATTCAATATTCTTGAATCCCCAGAATAGCTTGAGTCTTCTGAATCTCAAGAAATGGCTCATTCCTTCCTTTGAGTGTGGAGTAGTCTCTCCTTGCTGGAAGAAAACACAAATGCCTCTTTCCTGAGAGTCAAAATGTTCTCCTCAAGATCTACCCTCCCAGTCATATGTTCCATAATTGGATTAAGCCAAAACTTAACCTGTCTGGTGAAGTTCTGGGTCTACTAAGGGCACAAGGGACTCTGAAGGAAATATAGATACAGATATATAGAAACATAATTTACAAAATATACTACCAGGAGAGGACCTTAGACACAGTACAAATACGCTGCTAAGTGTTGTAAAAACTCAGGCAGGCAATGGCCCAGACTAAGTGAAGTAGATGTATGAGATATTCCAGTGCAAAAATTGGAAGTATAGACCAAAATGTTCAGAGATCGGATATAGCAGAATGGTTACGTTACGAAAGACTGGACCACCTACCAGATGACTCTGTCCTGAAGGGTGGCCCAGAAGATATTATAGTGACCAAATTAATACAGAATGCCCTGGTGAGAGGGTCCCCAGTGTCACTGAGAAGTTGAGTGATCAATCTGCAACTGGATTCCTTGTGTGGGTGGTATATTCTGTAAATTCAATATTTATATACCTGTATCTATGTCTCTATCTGTATCTCCTTTGATCAACTTTATGTTTCATTTGCCCCTTTTCAGACCTACATTTGCTCTCTTGGATCCTACCAGCACATATTGGATGGAGACAAAGTAAGAGATGCCATTTCAAAACTTGGCTTACTGATCGCAGTAAGGAAGATACAATTAATTACAGAAGCCAGGTGGTAGTTCTTAACTGACAAAATCAAGGAGGGTGCAATCATTACTAGTGACAAGATTGGAGTGACAACCAAGGGCATCTGACCCTCCAAGAAACAGTAGAGGTAGTTAATCAAAAAACCAGCATCCCTGGAAGGAAGATAGGAAGCCAACAAGGAAACTGGTCAATCTATACAACCAACAGCTGCTAGTGATTGACAGCTTGCACTGAGCCATACTAATAAAAAGTCATAATCTCTTGAGAAGGTAAGGGAAGCCAGCAAAAGCAGTTAAAAAAAAAAAAAAGCCAGATGTCTGAGGCCAGATACTCCCCTTGCATGCTTTTGGTACTTCTGTAATCTTGCTTGCCTCTTGCATCAGCAGACTACCAGAGTAGCACAACCGATAAGTGCCCCCCCCACCCCTGTTTTTCCTTGAACCCTTGCAATCCCGCCCACCTACCCAGCAGCTGGCCAGGCATAAAAGTAGGCCAGCGCCAGGGCTCGGAGCTCAGCCTTTGGAGATGATCCGCTGGGCCGACACCGGTGCAGAATAAACGGTCTTTTCTGATTCCCAGAGTGCGTGTCGCTTGTCTCTTCCTGGGCACCGAGTATTTGCTGAAACAACTAGTTTACAGATCTGAGACAAAGAATAATTCAGTTCCTTCCAAAAGAATGGCCCTGAAACTTTAAAGTCAGTGGATATAACCATGATTTCCTCAGTTCTTCCCCAGTTGGAGTTAGGTTCATTTTGTCAGGTGGGAATATACTGGGAAAGGAAGACATTTGAAACATTGATGGACTATTATACAATTTTAATTGATACTGATAGTAGAAAAATGGAGCTTCCTCAAAATCCTTCGTTAGAAAGAGAAATATATGGAAACTGAATAATAAATAGAATCTGCCTAGCCCTACCTCATCCTTGGTTCACTGGATTGATTTTTTTTTTTTTCTCTCAGCCGCTAAAGGACAACTTTAGTAGGTAGCACAACCTGCATATTGGTTTCTTGGATGGTGGGATAAGGGTGAGGAAGATCAAAGCAGCAGTCCTGTTAAGATGGTAAATTAAAAACAAATAAAAGATACTACACACAAATAAAAGATATTTGTGCTACCCTGAAAGATTTGAAAAGGATACAAAGGTAATTCTCCTTGACATACCTTGATTTAGTTCATCAGAGGTGTCTTCAAAAGCCAAACACAAGAGAATGACAGTACATTACTAAAGATTGAACTAATTAGTATCCCTAATTGCAGTTACTATGCTAAATATATGGTATCTTTGTTACAGAATAGTATCTTAACCTCAGATACATGGTGTGCAAACATTTTACTTGTTAGATGCAAACTTTTTCATCTCTATCAAAAAGGGGGATCAAAAACAGCTCAAATTTATGCAGGTAGGAAAATGGCGTATATATCCAATCTTGCACCAGAGCAATGCTAACTCTCCTACTTTGTCTAAAGAGAATTGTTCTTTGTGGACATTCCAAAGCATATCAAAATGATCCACTATATTGATGACATTTTGCAAATAAAGTGGGATGAGGAGGAAACAAGTGGATTGTAGGTCTTTGCAGGACAAATACGCTGTAAAATCCTTTGAAGTTTTAAGGCTGCCATACCAGTGAAATGTTTAGAAAGCCAGTGGTCTGGGTCATGTAGTCCCATGTAAAGGAAGAATCACTGTGGCTCACATTTGCACCAGATGAAAGTCACAATGCTCTGGGGTACACGCTGGGTTTTAAAGACTATGTATTTTACATTTGGGATTTTGTCCTAATCCATATGTATGGTGTAATAAGAGCTGCCATGCTTGATGTATGTACATATATATCTTTTTCAGAAAACAGAAAAGTGTTGGAAACAGTAGGTTGTACACCAAGCTAGTACAAGTTTCTGCTATTTATCTTTGTCTTTGTCAGTCTCTCTTCCTGTCCTGTCTGGTCCTCGCTTTTTCTTTCCTCTCCCTTCTCTCTTTTTCAAACAGGGGGGGTGGGGGTTGGGGGTAGAGGTGCCTTGAAAACTCCCTGGGAGTTTCATGGGAGCTTTGAAAACTCCATGGGAAGAGTTAATCTAAAGTTGATATTGTTTAGAATTGCCATTGCTTAGGTGGAAATGTAAACAAGGGTTAGCATTTTAAACTGTTTTCATTGTTGTTTTGTTTACTGTTTGCAAATAATCTTTAAGTAGTCCATCTACCAGTCATTCTGGAAGTGTGGGTGGTAACTGCATCACCTGGAAAACTTTGGGAAATGCAAATTCTTGGGTGCCACCCTAGAGCTACTGAATCAACACTGTGTGGATGGGGCCTAACAATCTCTTTTCAATAAGGCTTCCAGGTGGTTCTGATGCAATACCAAAATTTGAGAGGATTGACATATTAACACAAAACTTTCCTCATTGTTTCTTATTATTTTAAAACTAACCTGCTTTTTCCTATTAAGATAGAAATAACATTAGTCCAAATTATTAAATTCTCATTGTAGATTGTTAATCTAAAAGTTTAATACTGATTTATGCCCAACATGAGATTTTATTTTCCTGAACAAAAGCAATATCAGGATCATTGTATTTTCGTGTAATTGAGAACGTTATTTGAGTTTCCTCAAATACATACCAAATCATTGTGCAATACTTGTTTTTTTTTTTTTTTCTATCATTCTATAATTAGCTCATTCCAGAAACTAAGTTTTTTAATGGTTCATAAAAATAAATGTAATTACACTCAGGTAAAGAAACAGGTTCAATTACTATCAATATTACCTTCACTTACAAAAAAAAAGAATAGTAATTAAAGGAAAGCAATTTAGATTTTTAGTTTATGAGTTTAAATATCTTGGAAACAAAGTGGGAAGGAAAATAGCTTATAGAGAAATTGAGGTTGAAAACAAAGAAAGTGCCTTTCAGTTCCACAACACAGATCCTGCGGAAGTAGTGTATATAACCACCACCACCACCACCACCAACACCACCACCAACAACAAAAAACCAGGAAAAAAAGTCACCTTTGTTATCCACTGGAAAAAGTTCATGCTGTGTCACATCAAGACAAGCTGCTATTACTGCACAGTAATTGGCAGCCGGTAGTGTGATCCTACTGTTTGTAATCCTTGTTATTTTATAGGCACTTTTGTGAGCTTTCAAATTATTTAAAAAATAGTTTTAAATCTTAACATGTTGTGTAAAATGCTCTTATTGGACCATTGTATGATTTAAGTTTTTTTTTTTTTTTATTTCTGTAGTTGTATTAGAAGACATCATAATTCTTTTTATTTTCCTTTTCACAATAGCCAAAGGAGCTCATATTTCCTCGAGACTCCGTTTCTTTCAATTCTAATCCACCCTACATACATTTTGGGAAACCGTAGGGGGATATTCTTTTTGATCCCATGTTCTTATACTTTTGTCAACCCTTACTTCATATTTTAAAATATTTAAAGAAGCTCATGTGTCTTTCAGCCCAGTTAAAAGGTGAACTACTTTTATGGAGAACCCATGTCTTTGACTGTGTTTTTCATTTTTTGTGCACTTGGTTATTGATAAGCACGATTATTTGCATAAGAAGAATTGATTAAAAGTTGGGTTTACCTGCAGTCTCTTCAACAGTCTTCCCTTCTTGAAATATAGATACTCTTATTCATGGGAAGGTGACAGGATTCAAAGTTCCCCACATTTTCTCCCAGAAACCCACTGATCTAGCCAAAGAGCTATAAGAACATTGAGAAGATTCATCAGCATCACAGTGATAGCCGGGCTCAGGAGAGGCTGTGGTATAATTAAGTAGTATATTCTGGTGCTCAGACCACCAGAAGGTATGCTACATGCTGAGATTTACCTCTAATGAATCTACAGGGAACTGGAGGTTCTCTGCACCATTCTAAATAAGCCTTCTCAGATTTGCACGTACATTTACGACAAAGGTTGAAAAACATGATGCTGACAATTATAACTATGCAAATATTGTTAAAATTCAGGGCTAAAATTGCATGCTTCTTTTTTTCTTTTTTTTCTTTTTTCTTTTTTGTTCTTTTTTGCCCCCAAATACAATAAAATTTAGCTGGTCCATGTGCAGAGTTTTTTTTCATAGTAACAGAACAACAACCTATATTAAGAAGGCTTAATATTAAATTCACACATTTGGGAAAATTAGACACGTCAAAGAGAAAATCTTCGTAATAAAATAACACATCCAATCTTTCATGGATTGGACTGGATCTCTGGACAGTTTTTATCTGTAGATGAAAACTTTTTCAAAAATTCCACAGAGATTCTGGTAGGCCTGGGTTTTATAAGGGGTTGAGGCCGAATCTGTATTGAGGCATGTTGTGGGGACATAGTAATTGCCAGACAGTACAACTAAGAGTCGGGTTTTGTAAACTGTTAAATCTATAGTGTTTTAGATAATAAAATCGATATTTCACAGTGTGTATAAGCAAACAAGAAACAGCAAAAGTAGCTATTAGAACATGAAGCTGATGTCATAGCTGTTTTTTTTCCTGCCTTATTGAGATATAATTGATATATAACATGGTGTGAGTCTGAAGTGTGCAACCTGTTGATTTGTTATACCTATATATTGCAGTATGATTAACCGCTTTTATTTTTAATTTTTATTCATTTTTTGAGAGAGAGAATGTGAGTGGGGGAGGGCAGAGAGAGACACACACACACACACAATCCGAAGCAGGCTCCTGGCTCTGAGCTTTCAGCCCAGGGCCCAATACAGGGCTCCAACTCCCAAACCCTGAGACCATGACCTGAGTCCAAGTCAGACGCTTAACAGACTGAGCCACCCAGGCGCCCCTGATTAGCTACTTTTAAAAAGACAATACTAAGCTTCTTTTGATGAGTGTAGGGAAAATTTTATTCAGTATATTTTTCATATTTATGGTTTGGATGAATCTTTGCACATTTACCAACAAACTTAAAATGGGGAAGGGCTTTGCAGGTTGCCCTTTTTAGGCAGGTCAGCTGTTGCAGACAGCAAGCCTCTTTTTTGGATTTCTGTGTCACACTCCCTGTTCTCACGTCTCCTTTGGAAAGCTACCGTGTGGGTCATATCTGCCTACTTCTCAACAGCAACCACTGTGGGCAGAGACCTTTGAGGCTCTTTTCTGAGGTTACAGTTGGGTTTATTGGGTTCATTCCTTTTAAGTACTTGTCCTCATCTTGAGATCTTGTGACCGTATCAACGGTCCTGAAAGTCTCTGGAGATTAACCTGTAGTTTTCACCCCAGATCCTGGGGTAGCACCTCTACTGCTTCTGTGGGTAGCTTCATTAACTATGAATTCCATGTAACAGTAATCTTCTATTAATCACCTATTTGATTTTACTGCTATAGCAAACTTATTCTATAACATCATTTTAAATTTGAATCATTTTAAGTGAAGTAAAGTATAATTATTTTCAGACCCTATAAATCACTTGCTTTTCTGTCACTTGGATTTGTGTACACAGGGTACCCAGAAGTAATAAAAAATCTTGGGATTCAAATAAGACAAAATCCCTTTAGTGACTGCGGTGATCAAAAAAATAAGCATGCTTCAAGTACTTTTAGGGAGAGAAACAGAGATATTCAATGAGTTACTGAAGGTCATCTGTAACACAGAACAAAAACTGATAGACTATTACCTGGAAATTGTTGTGAAGGGGTTAAAATGCATATATATACTGTCAACTAAGCATATAATGTGATTCAAATAAAAAATAGTCTTTTATTAATACAGCAATCTCACTTTTCACACTGAAATGCTTCCTATTATATGCACATCTATTTCACCTGTTTTATGTCTATGCTCCATTGAAAAATAGCTATGGAAATGGGGTCAGATATTTATAATTACATATGATTTTTTTATTGTTATAATACTAAATGGGTTTTTCTATAACACTAATAATTCCTGAAGATAGCTTGATTTCCTCTACTTATAAATATTTTTCAATGTTATTTATATTATGAATATGTACATATCTTTCTGTAAAAATTCCAAATCAGTAACATACGAGACAGACATATAATGCAGTTGCTTTCATTAGATAATTAAGAGCTTTCTAATGAAAATATTATCTCATTTGTTAGCATACTTTCAGTTTAAGAATTCACTGTCGTCATAGCTGAAAATACAAGAGAATTTGAAAACGTGTTTTAAGGAAAAAATAAAAACTGTCAATGTACCACTTAAATTAAATACAGATGTCAACAGGTTTTATACGTATGATACAGTCAACTTATCTTGAAAGTTATTTATTTAACAGATAAAATGGAGAAACATGGTAGCAACGTACTTAAAAAAAACTTAATGAGTTAAAATTTATTGCTCATAAAGAGTAAGGCAAAAATATTATTCCCATGAAGTGGTTCATACTCTGTAGAGTAAGGATCCAAAAGATACACTTTATTGTGTCTAGTGCCATAGCTGGAATTCCAATAAAATGAAAACATCTTTAGAATGATGAACATTTACACCCTGAATGAGGTTTTATTCAAGAGCAGTCACCATTGCAACATAAGGACCAATAATGCATTGCAGTTATTTCCTTCCAGAAGGACTTTTGTGTGAAGACACAGTCCAAATGCTGGTAAACATAATTGACCACAATGGTCACAACAAAAACAATATTAAAATAAGAACTGCTGGGAATGATAAATGGCAACTTAAAAAAAAAACAACTTATAATTTCATTATGCAATGTGTTCCTGAATAGATAAACACTGAGAAAGAGAACATAATATTTGGCAATGACTTTTTGTGTCTTTTTTATATAGTACTAACTCTCCAATGTAATTTAATTTTAAGGCTTTAACCATTAATTTTTTTTAATGTTTTTATTTTACTTTTGAGAGAGAGACAGAATGTAAGCAGGGGAGGGACAGAAAGAGAAGGAGACGTAGAATCTGAAGCAGACTCCAGGCTCCTAGCTGACGGCATAGAGCCAGATGCAGGGTTTGAACTCACAGAGTGTGAGATCATGACCTGAGCTGAAATCGGAAGCTAACCAGACTGAGCCATCCAGGCGCTCTCCAAGTCTCTAATCATTTTAACACAATGTCAACCTCAATGGGCCGTGGATCTAGGGCGGTGAAGGAACTGAAAAAAAGAGAAGACAGTATAGCGAGGCACAGGGGACACCGAGCCAACAGCCCGAGGTACCGAGGTTTATTGTACATCTTCTTACCTACATTTGCAAGAAAAACAGACCAGCAATGATCAACAACAGAAGCTTAGCAAAGCATGTCAACAATGTACATCTGATTCAGCTATGGTATGTATCTTGCCTACGAGTCTTGTAGATACATATGTTCCGATAAAGAATCTTTACAACAGAAGCAAAGACAAAGAAGGGAGTGAATGCACTGAGCTATATACAGCTGGCTTCCTTTAAGCAAAACATCCCTATCTGTGTACTAAAGAACAGGCCACATTTCCCAAGGGCAATTCACTCAAGTCCTTTGAGGTTATTTTTAACCTTATGGTCTTGAGTTTTCTAAGAGATCTTGGAGCCTGAACGAATATGCACCTGTGGTCATTGTGGTGTTCTGTTTCCCACAAATGTTGTTGGTTTAATTGAAGTGTCTATTTTAGTATGCTTACTTTTACTTCATAACCCCACATAGATAAGCAGGACCTTAAGCCATTCATTTAAACAAGTATGCGTACTTTAGATGATTGTTTTTATTCAGAAACATAAATGTAAATAATGTTTAAATGAATGCAAAACTTAAATTAGTTATTATAGTTGTATAGTACTCACCTCCTGACCCACAGGGGATACTTCCCAAAACCTCAAGATGCCTAAAGTCATGGAGAGTTCCAAACCCTACATATACTGTTTTTTCCTATACATACAAACCTATGATAAAGTTTAATTTATAAATTAGGCACGGCAGAAATTAACAACAATAACCAGTGATAAAATAGAACAATTATAACAACATACTATAACAAAAATTATGTGAATGTGGTCTCCCTCAAAATATCTTATTGTACTGGATACACTCTTGTTCTTATGAAGATGTAAGATAATAAAATGCCTATGTGATGAGATGAAGTGAAGTGAATGAGGTAGGCACAGTGACATAACATTATGCTACTCTTGACATTTTGATGTAATTCACAAGGAGGATCATCTGTTTCTGGACTGTGATTGACCACAGATAACTGAAACCATGGAAAACAGAACTGTGAATAAAGGAGGACTATCATATGGGCAATTTCATGGGTTGCCATTTTTTTTAAACACAGTTATACCTAATAGAAACCGTTCTACACCTCACAGAAACTTCGTTATACTAGAATTAAAGGGCTAAAAGGATTGTCTGTCTTGTCTTCATTTTGACAGATGATGTTAAAACAGGATTAAAGACAAATTAGGCTGCCAAATATGCTGTTTGTAACCTTGTTGAGAGATGGGCACAGGAATCCTGAATCACAGTGAGTGCCATTTTTTCTAGCCATTGTAGATGTTAGTATTTCAAAAGTCTAAAGACAACTAAGGACAGAATGATAGAATCCCTATGGGTAGGCCAAGATTTATATTAGCATAATAATGTTGAAAGCTTTCTCAGAAATCTCCTTCCCAAGTACAACTCATTTGTTACAAAGTGTTGATAGACTGACCCAAGGATGGAAATCCCTTCAGGAAGCTCAGTGAGTGTCAAGTTCCAGACAGAGCTAATGGATTACAGAATGAGACCTGAGTCCAGAATTTTAAGCCCCTACTTTTTGAAAATGTCTTATTAATCATTTTTAGACTTTAACAGTTTCATCACTGTCGAAAACAAGTTATACTAAAATTAAATGGAAGGCTGGAATCATCAGCAGAATGTAGAATTCATCCAGTTCATAAACAATGGAGAGTCAATTTCAAGACAGCCAGCTAGACTAATTCTTGAGAAACCTTTAGAAAGTTGTGGCTAACGTATCTGCCAAATGGTGATTTTAAAACTTAATTAAGTATAAACATTCACCAGGGTAGTCTGAATAATGCAGATCCTCAGGATCCAATCCCCCTCATTCAGTTTTGCAGTGAGGGCCAGGGAGTCTGCATGTTTCATAATCATCACAGGTAATTATGGTGCAAGTGTCCAGTAGGTCACAGCTTGAGGAATGCTTTGTGATATGTCTATTTAAGTTTAAACAATTGACTTCTATATAATCTTGTCTGTACTATGACCCACAGATACTACCTATCTCTCCGCCTATCACTTCTGGTAACCCATTCCTAACTACTTTTCTTGCTCAGGATTTTTGAAAGCAAGATTGTTATTTTCTGTAGAAGTTTTCTTGCTAATTGACATGACTAGTGAAAGTGATTATAGTTTATGATATTTATAAGGGGATGTTTTGGTCTCACTTAGAACATAGTTGAGACAGGCCTAGGAAAAGAGATGAGAAGCATAATGGATCCTGAATCCATAATATGAAGGGAAATAAGTTCAGAAAATGTTAAATGTACTTAACAAAGACATTTGCATATGTGAGTTGAGATGATGAAGAGAAAAAGGAGAGAATTCTATCAGCTTACCTAGTATAATGGATTTACTGGTGTTTGTTAGAAATCAAGTAGATCTGGGGAGAAAGATAAATTAGTAATTTGTTTTCAGAGTCTTCAATTGAGGCCATTAGCCTAAACATATTTATATTTTTTTTCATAAATTTGAAAACTAGTTATGGAAAGTGCATAAGGAATATATATATATATATATATATATATATATATATAGAGAGAGAGAGAGAGAGTATATATATATATATATAGAGAGAGAGAGAGAGAGAGATTCTCTCTGAGAATATATATATATATATATATATATATTCAGAATGTTATAAACCTATGCTTGTTTAGAATTTGTTTTCTTTGAAAAAATCAATAATGTTCAATTTCAGGTGAGTTTAAATGCCTTAGTATTATGTGTCACTTTGTATTTTACGAAGTATTTTGTACTATATAACAGGTGCATGTTATGCACAGTGATAAATATAAACACACACATGGACACAGATACAACATAGATATAAGTCAAATCCCAGGCATAAAGTACTTCCAATTAAGCTAATTAGCTATTGAATAAGACTCTTTAATTATCACAATGTAATGAAATTAGTAGAGGAGATATTTAAAGTATTTAACAGCCAGTGGGTATTGACCAGTCAGAATAAACGCCCATCATCACTTAGAATTCAAATATTAATTGGCTGCATGTTACTATAAAGATGTAAAGAAAATTTTCTGCAAATAAAAGGATTTAGTTTGTTTGTATAATGTGGAGAAAATGGAGAAAGCTAGAACAAAAAGAAAGGACAATACTAAATAGGAATAATGAGAGAATAATGTGAACAAAACCAAAATTATTGAGGGGCGCCTGGGTGGCTCAGTCGATTAAGTGTCCCGACTCTTTATTTTGGCTCAGGTCATGATCTCACAGTTTCATGGGTTTGAGCCCTGCGTCTGTATGGCTTTGAACACTGACTACAGGGAGCCTGCTTGGGATTCTCCCTCTCCTCTCTCTCTCTCTCTCTCTCTCTCTCTGTCCCTCCCCCACCCGGACTCTCTCTGTCTCTCTGAAAACAAAGAAATAAATTAAAAAAAATTATTGAAGGGCAATGCATATTTTAGAAATGTATATTTGGTGGATTTCTGTCATCAGTTTTATGTGGTTGGTAATGAATGGCGAGAGGGCAAACTAACAGCTTATTGGATCCTCACCTTAACCTCAGAGGCAGGAGTAGCAAATCCTACAGGAGGAAGATGCTTATAGCTCATGTTTCATATTTCCATGGAAAGGAAGTCAAAGAAATGAGAAAAAGGGCAAGTGTGGGAGTTATCCTTCCAGCTCCTCCAAACTCTGTCATTGACCCCCAAAGAGGGTTATCTGGTAGGGGAGACCGATTGAGAGAAAAACTCCATTCTCTGGCAGGTGGTTTCCAGCTTCTCTCTTCTATGCCTGCCAACTTTACAACAGGGTGTGTTCTACTCTTTTTCGAAGATGTAAACTTGCTGGGTCAGGTTTACCTTGGAGAGACCTGTACGATGTGATATGGTTGACTTTAATTCAGGAAAAGTTATTAGCACATTCACTTGACAGAGTTTCTAAACATCTTTTATCCAGTTAGTTTTATTATTATAAGTACATTTTCATCAACATTTCCCCCATCTCATATTTTTTATTGAATTACAACTGGAGGATGAGGTTACAGTTTGAACCCTGAAAACTTAAATGTTATCCCTAGTTTATTAATCAAGAAATAAAGACCCAAGATCATATCTCCTATAATCCATAAAAACTGAACTTGAGCTTATGTCTTCAACTTACGGTTGGTATTCAAAGAGATGAAAGGTTCGTAAAGCAATAAATCCATACAAATCACTGAAGTGAAGATGAACTTCATATTACATAAATGCTTCTTTCAGAAAAAAAAAAGTCAGATTTACAAGTATCATCCAAAAAAAGTACTTTTAATATGTGGTCAAAGCGGGACATGATCTTGGACTCTCACTGTGAGGTATTTTTGTTGAACTAATAAACGAATTGCAAATAGCCACAATAGGGTCTCTGATTTTCAAAGAGATCCTAAAAAATTAGGATACATTTACAGAGAATTAAGTTGTAGGGACTAATATATCTCAAAGTGGTCCCAAGGCAAATGAAAATTTCTGTTTCTAGTCTTTCCTTGTGGTTTTATTGTGACTGTGTTTGTGCCTACAAAGCATAATATGCTATGTAAATGTTTGCTTTATTTTTCAAATTAAGAAAATGAATAAAATAAGTGTAGTGAATGATGCTGAAGATATACAGTCATTCGTTAATTTATAACATATCATTCTAAAAGTAAGTCACAGTAATCTGAGAACATTTGGAAAACGTAAAGGGAAACACAAAGGAAAAAAGATACACATATAATCCTCACTGCCTTGAGATCACCCATCATTACTATCATTTCTTTGTATTGCTTTCCAATAATTTATATATAAATTATTTCCAATAATTTATATATAAATTATATGAATTTATATATAAATATAAATTTATATAAATTATTTCCAATAATTTATATATAAATTATATAAATTAAATATATATATTACTGCATAATATATACACACATATCCAAAACGACTCCACAGTGTATTTATAATCTATGTGCTTTTTTAGTGGACTATTCTACAATACACGTTTTCTCTTATTGTTAATACTACTCAGAACCTTTAAAACCTGTATTATATTGTATTGGTAAAGATTGAATAACAGCCCCCAAAATATATGTCCTGTGAATGTGACATTATTTGAAAAGGAGCCTTTGCGGATATAATTTATGTAAGGGTCTTGAGATGAGATTATTATGGAATAACTGGGTGGGCTCTAAATCCAGAGGCACAGGTCCTAGGAGAAAGAAGACAAGGAAAAACACAAAAGGGGAAGAATTGCAAAGATTGGACTTGAGTTTGGAGTCAGGCAGGTAGAAATCAAGGAACACTAAGGATTGCAGATTCCCCTAGAAGCTAAGAGAGAGGCCTGGGACAAGGTCTCCCTCTGAGCCATTGGGAGGAACTAAGCCTGCCAATGTCTTGATTTTGGAACTCTGGGTTCTAGAAACATTAGAGAATAAACTTCTGTGTTAAGCCATACAGTTTGTGATAATTTGTTAGAGCAGCCCCAGTGAACTAATATACATGCTATGGTATTGTTGTACCAGTATTTGTTGTACCTAAATTTATTTTCAACATGTTATCTATTAACCTTACAATGTTGCCACACAAAAAGCTTTGTGAGCATTTCTGATTATGCCTATAAATTAAGTATATAAACACTGAATTTGAATACTTTTTGACAATAATAGAGATTCCCAAATTGCTCCTCAGGACATGACAGCATTTGTACTCCAGCTCGTAGTTAATTATGACAGATCTTTGTAAAAGACCAGGTGATGCTTCTTCAAATAGCACAGATTAGAAATATGAAAGGGGCGGAGCACCTGGGTGGCTTGGTGGGTTGAGTGCCTGACTCTTGATTTCGGCTCAGGTCATGACCTCATAAAGATTTGTGGGTTCGAGTTCTGCGTCGGGCCCAATGCTGACAGCTCAGCCTGCTTGGGATTCTTTCTCTCTCTCCCTCTCTCTCTGTCCCTCTTCCACTCTTGCTCGCTCCCTCTCTCTCAAAAATAAATAAAAACTTTTTAAAAAGGAAGTATGAAAGGGGTGCTTTTGGAAATGAAAGTTATCATTATATAATTTATGTCTGTACTTCTATCAAGATCTTACTATTTAAAAAAAAATTCCTATTCCTATATCTTATAATGTAGTCTGAGAATCAGTGAAAACTTACTCCTCAGTGCATACAATTCCCACTAACACTTCTCGTCATTAGTGTAAACAGAAATTAAAAATAAAATGTATGTATCTTTGATTAATCTCGTGTGTAGAGATAATAAAATTTAAACATGTTTCTCATAACTTCCCTTTAACATTGACCTCTGAGATTTCAGTAAGAAAAAGGATTGTATGATAAGATATGATAATTATATTTTCATCAAACCCATTTAAATAATTCACAATAAGATTATCAAGTTAAATTTTTAAAATTCAAATATTTATTCTAGATGTCACTCAGTAATCGTAAAAAAGCAATTTATGAAAATATTATTTCTAAGCAAATACTATCTCTGCTTTTTTGTATTGGATCTTCAAGGTGAAATAAAATAATGAATATAAGTAGTTTAAGAGATAAAATTGTTAATGTTCTGATTTAAGAAATGATCAATATGGTTGAATTCACACAATAGAGAATAATAGCATGGACATATTTTGGTTATTTTTGACTTTTAATTTCATTTTTAATGACACCTAGCCAGTTCACATAAAATATCTAGTCTCAAATTCTTTTAAGAATATATAAAAATTTGCTTCTTAAAGGAAAGCCAATTCTGAAAGACAATTGCTAGGCTTACAAACTCATAAGAAATTGGGATTTTGCCCATATGACAGAATGCAATATAAGAACAATCTCAGAATTGTCCTACTTCTGTCACTTTTGTAAAGGAAAATGGGAAAATACACTGTAGCCAATTACAGAATTAGACCCTTTAGGACGGCTGTCATTTATGCAGCCCAACTCACTTTTAATTGTGTTGTAAGCCGTGTCAAAAAATGTAAACATACATTTTTCAAGTAAAAAAAAAATCAGTGTAGTCTGTGGTGATTTCTAAGAAATTTAATCTTTATTAAAAGACTTTTCTTTGGAAACGCCCGGGTGGCTGAGTCAGTTAAGCAACCAAGTCTTGATTTCAGCTCAGGTTATGATCTCATGTTTCCTGGGATCAAGCCCTGCATCCTGCTTTGTGCTGGCTACATGGAGCTTGCCTGGGATCTTCTCTCCTCTCTCTGCCCCTCCTCGACTCACATACGTGCTCTTTCTTTCTCAAAATAAATAAAATTGAAAAAAAAAGTTTTTCTTACGAGGAAAATATTTCAGCCCTATAGGCAAGACAATCACTCAAAACCAAAGTGGCACGAAACTATAAGCATTACTACTATAACTTCAGGACACATAATACCAGTTATCTCTTGTTTTTTGGATTTACCTTGTTACAATAGCTTGATGGGTATGAAGACCAGGTAGGATGCATTTAAGGAAAAGGTCATATATTCTATTTGGTAAAAATGATATACATTCATTACTTTCATAGTTCAATAAAATTTTTAAAATACATTATATATAAGTCAATATATAACTCATGATTTTGTTTTTAAGAATACCTGAAATGTCCTAAGAATTAAATTTGATTAATATTGGATATTAATTGCTTGATCTTGCAAAAAAAAGAAATAGATGAAGATATTCCTATCCACCAAACAAGCATAATATTTACAAAAAAGGTATAACTATGAAAAATCTTATATTTATATAACTAATACATACACACGCACACATACAGAATATCTCTTTGAGCTCATCAGGGAACTTTGAAGATAATGAAGACTTCAGGGAGCAAGAGACTCAAAAGATGGAAAGTAAAAGGTAAGTTCAACCTTTGTTTCCTCTGGGGAACTTCACTGATTTACAAAATGACCTGAGTGGTTGGCAAGTTGAACACAACTTCCAAGAGGGACATAGGGATAAGAAATCACAAGTTAAAGTTTAGGATTCCCCCAAAATAATATGCCTGGGTAAACAACTGCCAATTAAAAGTAGGTAAATTAGAGCTAGGTAAATTAGAAATAGACAAGCTCTCATGAAGACTGAAATCCAAATCCAAATTATATCTCTTGCTCAGTGAACCTGGTCTGCTTGTAACCTAATTTCCTGGCTTTTATCCTAAACTTCCTAACAGAGTCAAACACAAACACAAAAATTTTGTGGAGGAAGATACCATCATCAGTGTCTCAATATTGTTCTTTTTCACATTTAATCCCAGAATTAGATTAAAAAAATCAATAGGGTAATATTATTAACATTACTCTTATTTTGTTAAATACTAGACATGTTGCATGAGCTAGTACATTCCCACCTGAGTGGATCAGGACCCCATTTGCCTCAAGGTAGCTTTAAATTCGCCACATGGGAGAGATACAGTCATTGTTGCTATAGAATGTGACACCTAACTCACTACCAGCAATATGTCCTTGTTGTTATTTGGCTGTCAAGAAATTCAATTCCAAAATTTTATCATGATATTACGATTTCTTGGATCACTTCCTATACCAACCATAGTCTGGAGTTTCCCAGAAGCAGACTTTGATAAAAAGATTGAAGTAGTTTATTAGGATGGTGTTCCCAGGAAATACTAACAGGGGGATAAGTGAGATATGTAAGGAAAGAAGCAAGTACAGGTTTATCAAATGAGGAAAATTACAATTGGAGCTTAGTCCCATTGAAGAAACCTGAGAAATGTTCAACATACTCTTCAGACTCATTCATCCTGAGAGTCAAGGAATTGGAACATTAGAGCCCAGGTCACTATACGTTGTAGCATGCAGGTTGCTCTCAGAAAAGGTTAAGTCTCCCACATCTGGTCTGACTCACACAGGGACTGTGTGGGTTCCAGGGCCTCCCATAAGGTGCTGGCAAGTGAAAGATGAGCCAAGGTGTATTAACATAGTAATGGCAAAGGGGATGTGGGTAGAATATTGGTAGAATCTGTTCCATACTCCCAAATGTCCATTGTTTCAAACTGTTTCTTTCATATTATACCTGACACAAGGATATAGTCAGCTATATTTAGTCAGATATATTTAAAAAGAGAGAGAAAGAGAGAAAAACTTACTGAAAATAATCAATCCATTCCAAAGTTTTATCAGTGGGTATCATGGCCATATGATTTTTGGATCCTGTGATAAGACTTAGTCATAAGGCTCAAAGACATTCTCAGTTTAATTTTTTACTGACTGAGATTAGGAATTGGTCTTTTTGTTCAATCCTATATATCTAGAATGTCTCTACTTCCTTTCCATCATCTATTTCCAAACTATTCTTTCTTCCTTTCTTTCTCTTTCTTTCTGTCTCTCTCCCCCTCTTTCTCTCTCTCTCCCTCTTTTTCTTTCTTTCTTTCTTTCTTTCTTTCTTTCTTTCTTTCTTTCTTCTTTCTTTCTTTCTTTTTCTTTCTTTCCTTCTTTCTTAGAGTCCCTCTTTCTTATTATACCTTGTATTATAAACTGACTGAAGTTGCCAATGATGCTAAAATTCTGCTTTCCACCTTTTACCCCCAAATTTACAAGTTCTTCTTAGTTTAAGATTTATTATTTGCCTCTCAATTTAACACAGGTAAGAATATATCCAAATATTTCGCCATGGCATAAAATTAATTACCATTCTTCTACCCTCAAATATTATCATGCTTGTATCTGACACTTATCAATACGGCCAATTAAACATTTAATTTATTTTTTGTTTATTTTTTTTGCTGAAACCATGCTACTGCATACAAAAGGGTGGAACAGATGCAACAGGTACTAAGACACTGCAACAGTGCCCACTGGGTACGATGAAGGATTGGATTAAAGAAAAAAACAGGGAAAGATGAGACATTGTCATGTGGGAGGTTTTCAGTCGGAAATGTTGACTACTGGATTGTAGCAAAAAGGGAATAGGGGTATTAAAAGTGAATGTTGGGTTTTTCTTTGTCACCTTGGAAGCCAATGGTGCCAATTACCATAATGGGAAGATTGGGAGAAGAGTGGAGGTTGAAGGTGTGGAAAAATGTAGACGCCTTTAAGGAGTCCTCAATTTTGGCATCTAAGTAGATATTTCAAATAGGTAGAGACAGGTACTTATAGATCAAGAGAGGTATAAATATAGACACATAAGTTTGGGGAGCTGTCATCCATCAGTAGAGATCTTTTAAAACCATTTCACTTTATGAGACCTTATAGAAAGAAACTATAGATGAAGAAGTGTGGTAAACCAATCCCAAATCCTAGCCCTTCAAAATTACAAGTTCTAGCAGAGAAGGAAGGAATAGAAAAAAACAATAAAAAAAAGTTATAATAAATAGTCATTGAAACAATAGGAAAATAGGGTGCTGAGAAATGTTTTTGTTTTGTTTTATTTTCTCAAAATAGCTGTATAGGAATGTCTCCTTTACATTCAGAAAAATGAGGTATTTCATATTAGATGTAAAATTTTAAAGTTCATCACAATACCCCTTTAAGTAAAAGTGCAAATCCTTTAAACCATTAATTGCTATCCATTTCCTTCGAACAGAATATTATTTTTAAATGAACTATGGAATTAATATGAAGAGATTAAAAACAGATAAAAAAGAAAGAAGAAAAAAACAGATAAAAGAACAAAAGAGTTAATCAACAGAAATTGTATAAGGGAAAATTTGTGCAATTGCTTGCCTGTGACATAGCAACACCAGTATTTATGTTTTAGATTAGAATTTAGTGTACAAATTTCAAAGATGTGAAAATTGTACCTAATTTTTACATACTCAGAAACTGCAAAGTTTTAGGTAAATATAAATATCGTAAATTTTATCATATGTGGAGAAGATTAATAAAATTTTGTTCCAGTACACATGACACAAGGATTATAAACCGATTTGTATGTGTGCACGTATGTTTGCATATACATAAACATGAACACACACACAGTTTCGTTTCTCTCTGCGTGACCTTTCTTGCCACAACTTCAAAATCCACATGAAAAACTCTGCCTTTAAATTCTCTGACTATCCTGACTTTTCCTGTTGCTTATGGTGCCAAGTTTTCTACTTTACAACTCCCTTCAGAATCCAGATATCTAATGCACAACTATGGCTAGTGGTGGTAAGTGCAACGAATTGTTCTCTGTTAATTCATTAGCCAGATAATGTGTTACCTCTCTAAGGAAATGTAATGCCTAACTCTCTATATACTTCTCCTACAAAAAGACCACAGGGAAAACTACTAATGCTGGAAATTTAAAAGATCCAACGGGGAGTTAATTTATTCATGGGAGACTTCCTTAGATTTCTTTAAATTACATTAATAGAGCAGCTGCCTGCTCCAATAATGCATAAATCAATCCCTTAAGCTACAAGTTGCTCAAGGAATGGAAATATTTTCAGTTCAATTTCTTCTAAGAATGATAGCAAACAAAATACTTTTTGTCATTATTGGTGGTGGTATTTTCACTGGCAAGGTTGTAATAAATAGAATTAGATTTGAAATTTAAATGATGTGCGAGACTTCTAAATAGACTCCTTCCCTTTTATAATCATGCATACTGATCTATGCATAATGGTTTATGTGGCAAATATGAAATGGAAGAGAAAATCATCCCTAATTGACTCTTGATTAATAGGTAATATATAACCATCCTCATAGTGGCAAAATCTGACTATAATAACTATTATTTGTGAAGAATGAATGAATACAAGGAGTATGGTTATATTGATATTCTGGTTTTACTATTTATTCTCTAATTTCAGTATTTCCCCCACTCTCAAAACTTCAATAACCATCTCTATGCAAATGATCTCCAATCTGAGTTCAGGTTTGTTGTTGTTGTTTTGTTTTGTTTTTTTCAAATTGTGCCTGGACAATCCTACTTATGCTGTACACCAGAACTTATAGACAATATACATAAAACTTACCATGTCATTAAGAATTTTAAAATCAACTTTACTCTTTTGCTATACTAATCTTAAAGTTACTCACTGCTGACTTTTTTTTGCACTTCTGCTCCTGTCCTATATCTGGAGAGTTCTTAAATCAGATTGGAATTGTGGTTTAAATACATAGCCTCCCTCTTTCCACTCTATCTCCCTCCAATTACCATCATGCTCTGTGCTCTGTGGGTGATGTCCCCTACTTGTGTGCTTTTTCAATTAGATCTACCCTTCAGACTGTACTTTGTGACATAATTAAATGTGAGTTCTTAAACCAACACTCTCCAACTCTAAAGAAGAGGACTATATATGTCAGTCCCGATTAATGATATAAGTGACAGTGTAGTGCTATAAGGAAATGATGGTGTTTTCAGTAAATAGAACTGAGTCAATCAGATATCTATCAGGCAAAAAAGCAAAAAAAATCAATCTTGGCCACTACTTCATACCAAATGCAAAAAAATTAATTTCAGATGGATTTAGACCTAGACGTGAAAAGCAAACAATGATGACTTGGAGGAAAAGATAATATTTTTGTGGTCTTGGAGTAGGCAAAGTGTTCTTTTTCTTAAGTAGGCTTCATGCCCAGTGAGGAGCCCAATGTGGAGCTTGAACTCACAACCATGAGATCAAGACCTGAGATGATATCAAGAGTTCGATGTTTAACCAACTGAGCCACCCAGGCGCCGAGTAGGCAAAATGTTCTTAAACAAGAAACAAAATGCATTGACCTGGAAAGAAAAAGGATTGATAAATTGTATTGCATTAAGATTACAAACTTCTTGTATCAAAAGACACAACTAAAAGAGTAATAGGTAAGGTACAGTTTAGGGACAATGACACTGTTCACGTTTCCAGTAAAGTATATCGAGACCATACAAACAATCTGAAAAAGTGAATGAGAAAGAAAATCCAATATGGACATGGGCAAAAGACGAAAATGGTTAACAGAGTTGTGAGGAAAGGGAAAATTTCAACTACAACAATGTACTCATCAGAATGGCAAAAACGAAAAAGAAAGCCAATGCCAAGTAAGGTGATGAGGTGGAAAAGCCAAAATTCTACTTTGGTGGTGGGAGTATCTATAACAACATGGAAAGTCTTCCTGGCTGTATCTATTAAAGCAGAACATATGACACAAAATTCCACATGGAGATAGAGATCCACAAGAAAAATGTGTTTACAATTAGGTATATTTTAGAATGTCCATAGTGGCCAAAGCATTGAAAATTCTCCAAATGCCTGCCAGTAAAAGACACTAATTATTCCTAGAATGGAATGCTATACATCAATCAAATAAATGACCTATTACTACATATGTCAATAGAAGTAGATATCCCAAATATAACACTGAACAAAATGAACCAGACATGAAAGAGAAAATGAGTATGGTTTCATTTATGTAAAAACGATATCCTGTGTTTGAGGCACTGTTTGTCCATTATGTGAGAATTGAGGCCTAAAAACAAACAAAAATTTACCAACAGCAACATGAAAATCCAAACAACAAAATAGAAGCTAAAAAGACTCATAGATCAAGGAGAGATAAAAAAACATCAGGAAAGAAGAGAAGTGGCTAAAGAGGTAAGAGGCCAATTGAAAGAGATGTTGTCATAGAAACTAAAAGAACACTGTGGTTTAAGATGCTGCTGCCTTATGGATAGTTAAGTGTGCATATATATCAGTTGGCAAACTCACATGTGCATCCTGAAACAAAAAAACACAAAGTCACCCTATTTATATAGGTCTTTCAGTCAATGCAACTTGGCACCTTTGATCAAGGATGGAGGTTAGACTCCATAAACCAACTTTATTCTTACTTTTGTGATGTCTAAAATTTGTTGAACACCGATACAGATGTGATACAATGTCAGAAATTCTTATTTTCATCATGAACAATTCTTACAAACCTGCTAACTTTGGCAATCTTGTGACTGCTATTTTAAATAAAAATTGAATTTTTAAGAATTTGATTGGGGCCATCTTGTTCACTTCTCAGCCTTTCTTTGCAAGTAAATTGCTACCCAACGAACTCTTCCCCAATGATCACCCTATTCTTCCACAGGTGTTCCGAAATCCCCAGGTGCACACAACTACCGTAGCTGATTAGCTTCTGTTTTCTCATCAGGGCCACTAAAGAGCTGTTCCCCCCACAGCTGTGTGCTTCACATGGATTTCTTGTGACAAAAGAGCTCTTACACTCCTGAACTGAATTTCGTACTATTCAAAAATGGCCCCTTCACTAAAATAAACAACTCTGTTTATTTTAATGTGAATATTTATATCCAAGAAGTATTGTTAATATTTTAAGTGGTTGCAAAAATGTTTGTTGGTGACTGAAAATAGACAACATTGGAATTTTGCAGAAAGTCACTTGACTGGCTTTAAGATACTTTGAAATGTAATTATTTGCAAAGTTGAAAGATTTCATATTCATCGACACAAATTATTTTCATTTTTTTATTAAACAAACATTTCATTAAATGTGCTGATAAATATTTATAAAAGCAATCTGTTTTCAAATTTTTTATTTGTTATTAGTAATGGTACTTAACTCTGTGTGGTTAGAAATACTGTAGTATTTTTTCCACAAAAATTACTACTCATTACTCTTATATGTTTTATTTTTTGTCTAATTTGGAAGACAAGATCTTATTTAAAAGATCTCTCCTTAAAATTAATATTCAAAGATATACTGAACACTGTGGGGTAATATTTTCATTCTGTCTTATAAAATATATACTACATTTTTTATTTTAAATGTGTAAGTAATAAAAATAGTCTAAAATCTTCACTATAAGAAATGAATATGTTGCAAACAATAGTCTTCATATTAAATACATATTTTCTCACCACCCCATATACACCGTTGTCTGGATGGGAAGTCTTTTACCAATTTCAATCAGGAAAAAGTAATATCCCCTGCTATTTCCTTTCACTTGTCAAAAAATTTTCTGAAAGTAAGTTGTTTTTGGCTAAATTGAAGTTAAGTTCCAGAAAAAAATAGAAAGGATGCCCAAAAAACCACATTATCAGTGCTTTAAAACCCTAAGCCTCCTTAACATGAAAGAATGAATGAATGAGTGAATGAATGAATATGTGAATAAATGACTCTTCCAATTATTATTCCCAAGGTCTTGTTTGAAAGAAACAACAGAATGAAAAAATGAAAATACTTTAAATGAGTTTTACAGGGTATCACATACAATTTGACCTGAAAAGTGTCTTTAAGTTTCAGGGTGATTTGCACAGGAACCTAATCATAGTTACTAAAATTTTACATTAGATTATGAGATACAGTACATAAATCACTCTATACTGTAATTAATATGAAATGAAACTATGCAATTTCGATTAGAACATTTCAGGTTCTGTTGGTTTTAAAGCTTTACTTATATAAGATGCTGATAGTAATAATATTATTTTTAATGTTAATACAACAATAATAAAGTAGTTAGATGGAGGAACATTTCTGGTAAAGGGAGGTGATGTGTACAACATCTTTTCTTTTTTAAAGTGACTATTGTACAAAAATTGTCTCCTGAGACACTTATTTATAGATCTGTGCACCTAGTTTTAGGAAATGCAATCTGTTTTTTATTATGTGGATTTCAGAAGACACCGAGTTTATATTAGGCCTGCCAAAAAAGAATGAAAACAGAAATATTCTGAGGCATAATTTTTCACCTAAGATCACCTGCATTACAAAACAATTTGGCCTGCAGTGTATTAATTTCTCAAAGTCTTCCTCCTCACACGGTAAGTATGCAGTAGCTCCATACATTTCTAAGCACAAGTGCCAAAGGAGGAGAGAGCATGGAGACCGCTGAAACACATGCGGCAACACAAGCCTCAGCTCTTTCTCCTTTCAGGGATACGAATTATGAGCTATTATGTGTCATTGGAAATATCCTGTGGTGATTTGTTAGGGCCATCATGGCTTGTAACTACCAGAAAGTTTAATGTTTCAATTTCCTGTGGTTTAACACCACCTTAAAGTTGTCAGATATCAAATGGTTCACCTGATTCGATGAGTTACTGTCATTTAGAACCTTCATTGTGAGTTCCGATACTGGTCTTGTGCTTAAAGCTGATGTCTTTTTACATTTTCTCTGCATTGAACATTATAGAAGCAAGTGCTCTTGATATTGAATAGTGAAATCCTTTCTACCTATTTCACCAGTAATAAGGGTCACACTGCCTTGCTAGGGATATATATATATATATATATATATATATATATATATATATATATCTCCATTAAAAACCCCATGAAGCACAGATGTCTATTTGGGGTCTGATGATGGCAAGCATGTGATAGCATTGTCCAGTAAGAGAATTCGAAAATGTGATTTCACACGTGAGCTCTGCACACATTTAATAGAAAATCAAACATTTCATCTTGATGGATCTATGCTGCAGAATTTTCTCTCTGCCTAAAACTATACAGTGCTAATGTGTGAACATGATATTTATAATGCAAGGTGTTTTAGGTAGACTGCACCTCCCATTAGAAAAGAGTTCAGCGGCCTCACTCAGTGACCAGAGTAAGTGTCAGTACTAGTGAGTTAAACAATACTAGTAATAAATGCTAATTTAAGAATATTTAAGTATTAAATTATACAGTTGAATTATATGATAATTAAATATTAAGTTAAATATTTAACTTAGCTCCGGTAATTTAGTATGTCCTTACTACCACAGCAAACCTTAGGCAGCTTAAAAATATTATTTCATTTAATTCATTGTACAGTTCTATAGTGTAACTTTTATCACTATTAACATTTTATAGATGAGGAATATAAGGCTTAAGGAAATTAAGTAGTATTTTTGAAAAGTTTCAGGAGTTTATTTATGTTGAGAGAGAGATAGAGAGAGAGGGGGAGGAAGAGAGGGAGGGTGAGAGCAGGGTAGGGGCAGAGAGAGAGAGAGGGAAAGAGAGAATCCCAAGCAGGTTCTACCTGTCAGCACAGAGCCTGATGCGGGGATCCATCCCACAAAGCATGAAATCATGGCCTGAGCCGATTTCAAAGTCAGATGCTTAACCAACTGAGCCACCCATGTGCCCCTTAAGTAGTATTCCAATAGTTACATATCTGATAAATTATGATTTCCAGGTTCCAGTTACACTATATCACCTCTAGAACAGATAGATAGTTTTCAGTACTCCTCAGAATACTCTTTTAAGATCTAATTTTTGTATCTATTCTATTAATTACCAGACAGATTCTCATGGCGCATATATTCAAGAAAACACTCCATGTGACTTAACTGTAAATGGTTTAAGGCTACTATTTTTTTAGTGTTTATTTATTTTTAGAGGGAGAGAGAGAGAGAGAGAGAGAGAGAGAGAGCGAGCTTGAGTAGGGGAGGGGCAGAGAGCAGGGGAGAGAGAATCCCAAGCAGGCACTGTACTGTCAGCACAGAGCCCAATGTGGGGCTCAAACTCACAAACTGTGAGATCATGACCTGAGCTGAAATCAAGAGACTGATGGACGCTTAACTGACTGAACCACTGAGGTGCTCCTTAATGCTACTATTACGTTGGAATAAAGCTCATTATCAATACAAAAATAATTTGAATTTAAACAGAATAATGTAATGAAGATTGTGTACCTGAACATGTTGACTAGAATACGCAGAATTACCTTTGGGAGATAATCACATTATGATGATGGAGCCCTCAGGAATGAAATCAATGCCCTTTTATTTTTAATGTTTTATTTATTTTTGAGAGAGAAAGAGAGAAAGAGAGAGCAGGGGAGGGGCTGAGAGAGAGAGGGAAACACAGAATCTGAAGCTGGCTCCAGGATCTGAGCTGTCAGCACAGAACCTGATGTGGGGCTCACACCCATGGGAGTCATGAGATCATCACCTGAGCTGAAGTTGGATGCTTAAGTGGCTGAGCCCCTAAATCTGTGCCCTTTTAAAAGAGACCCGGGAGAGCTTCCTCAGCCTTTCCCCTGTGTGAGGATCCAGTGAGAAGTTGGCAACCCTGGAGAGGGCTCTCATCACAAATAGACCATGCTGGTGCCATGTTTTTGTACCTCCACCCTCTAGAATTGTGAGAACTAAATTTCTGTTCTTTGTAAGTCACCTAGATAGTCTATGGTACTTTGTCATGAAACAGGCAGAATTGACCAAGACAACGGTTATGTATATACAGATATACCAACTCCACAATACCTATTACTGAGTTTCAGTACAATACATATAACAGCACATATGACAGTTAAATCACATGACTCAACCGGGTATGGTCGGATTCTGTCCCTCTCTCCTGGGAATCCTGAGTTGGGCTGAACATGAGTGGGTGGTAGATGAAGATGAGTCACGCTGACCCCAGTACCTAAAAGAAATTCATTCCTTTCTCACACAGTTTATATGTCCTTCCTGAAAGGATGTGTAATACAGTTTACCTACTTCTTTTGAAGGGTTTCCTATTCTCTGTCATTCCAATGTTTTGTTTTTAGGAAGCCTTGTTTTCTTTCACTTAAATCCAAAGCATCTTACTACAACATACCTTAGAACACAGTCTTATTATTTTCACTTAAATTATCCTCAAGTTCCTTTAATCAACACTTACTAAGCACTTCCTATAGGCAAAAGGATAAAATAAAAACTAAGCTTAAATCTATACATTGAAAATAAAGCATGAAACAAACAATTACTAAGCCTTTACTTTGGGCCAGGAATATATTTAACCTATACTTTTGGGCAAAGCAATTTGTAAAACAGATGTTTGGTGTTAGAGATAGTATGGAAATAAATGCCTATGAAATCAGTTTAGTATGCTTTGAGTTAAAATTACTCTATTCCAACAAACATTCATGAAATATCTATGGTATAGTCCAGAATTGTAAATTAGCTTATGTTAAAAGCGCACTCTAAGTCGTGTATTTTATTATGAATTTAATTTTATAAGGGAAGGGAATGTTTCTTCCACAATACTCTGTAATGAACTTTTCACCAAAATGTAGGAACTGTGTGCCTATCATTATCTTATCTCTGTGTTATAATTTTATGCCTTTTGAATTTGTTTTGCATGCTCAAAGCTAAAGGGAAATGAGGAATGGAACAGACGTCTAAGCAGAAACAACTGAAAAATAACATATACTGTTAAGCACACTCATCGTGAAGTTCACATCCCTGAAGTCCTACGGGTCCACTCTCGGGGAGGGAAGGGAAGCCCAGATTGCTGAGGCAGCCTCCTGACTCCACTTTCCCAATCAAGGATTCACTCTAAGGAGGATGGGACTCTGAGAAGCTGAAGTCACCAGAAGTGGGGAGACTGAGGAACTTGACAGAGTTTTGAACAGTTGCACAGTGTTGATGAGAGAACAGAAATGGGAATTCAAGGCCAGTCTAAGAGAAGGGTCCTGGATTACATACCAAAATTTTGATTGGGACCCTCCAGTGATATGCGTTAGATTGGATGAATGGAAAGGAGCCCGGGACTCTCTGTAATTGACGCCAGCTTCAGATCATGTCAGTGTCAGTTTAGGTAAACTGCAGATGCTTAATTGACTCTTGAAACAAACATTTTTAAAGGAAAAAACAATTAGAGTTTTAAATTGTCATGCAATGTTTCAAATGTAATTTCTGGGTCTTCGGCAAAAATAGGCAGGCATGCAACAAGAAAATAACCAAAAGCAAACCGAAAGGGAGGGAAAAAACCCAGAAACCAAAATATCATAGTGAAACTGCCAGAAACAAAAACAAAGGAAAATTATAAAGGCATCCAGAAAATAAAATAAAGAAGCCAGTAAAAAGGCGATTACCTTCAAAGACTCCCCCAAAGAAACAATAGAAGCGGCACACAATGGACTGGCATCTTTGAAATGCCGACCTCGAATTCAATACCCCGTGAAAACATCATTCATAAATGAAGACAAAGTAAATTCTCAGGAAGACAAAAGCTGGGAGAAGTCAGCTGTGTAAGGCTCTGATGAAAGGAAATACTGCGGGAAGATTTTCTAGCATTGGAAAACAATGACAGAGAGAACCGTGGGGATAGAGAAAGACATGAGGAGTGATATTCTGAGTAGGTAAGAGGGTGGATCAAAAAATTAGCAAGAAATATTCATGTCTTATGGAGCTTTATATGTACTTATGCATACACTATATGCATAAACTATATATACAGTGGACCCTTGAACAACTTAGATTTGAACTGTGAGTCCACGTGTATGCAGATTTTCTTTCAATAAACACCGTTCAGTAGTGTAAATGTATTTTCTCGTTCTTTTGATTTGCTTAACATTTTTTCTGTTGCTTACTTTATTGTAAGAATACAGCATGTAATACGTATAGTGTACAAAATATGTGTCAGTCGACTGTTTATGTTCCTGGTAAAGCTCTGGTCAACAGTAGGCTGTTAGTAAAGTTTTTCAGGAGTCATATGTTATATGCACATTTTCAACTGCACTGCAGTCAACGCCCCTAACGCCCACATTGTTCAAGGATCAACTGTATATGTATGTATATACAGACACACATAAAGTACATACATAAGAACAAAAGGTATGGGGAAATATTTGGAAACAAAGTGTTCTAAGAATTCTAATACACCTGCATTTTCTGCAATGTGGAAACATTTTAATTTTATTTTACTTTAAATGACTCAAGGTTGTATCTTATAAGTTTTAGGTAAATAATTAAGTAAAACTAAAACAATCAATAACTAACAAGTTATCAGAAAGGAAAATGGAAAACTTAAAAAATAGTACATCTGAAAGAATGGAGGAAAGGAGGGGAAAAATCATAAAAATAAAAGTGTATTTGAACACAAGTGTATCAGTAATTAGAATAATTATAAATGAATTAAACCACTAACTAAAATAAAAAGGTTGCCATAGTGGATTTTAAAAACAAAGTAATTTTATGCTGCCTATAACCATTACAACTTCCATATAAATCTAAAATATGTTAAATGGGGTGGAAAAAAAAAGATATGTAATAAAAACACTAATCAAAATAGATCATGCTTAGCTATATATAAAAGCACTTTAAATTACATTGGCATATGGCAAGCATTCAGTAAATAATAACAATTATATGTATTACATCTCATGATCGACCTTGAGACTTTTTTTATTTGGACTTTTTTTTCTTTCTGTACTCTTCAGTGTTCAATTTTTTCCCCACATTGTTTATCACAGAATTTCCTCATTGCAGAATTATCTAACACTGATGTTATTGTTGACATATTTTTTTAGGTGTGTGTAATGATAATGTTTCACAACAAATCCCAAATCTCAATGGCACACAACTACAAGCATTTATATTTCTCACTTACGGTTACATATTTGGTTTAGGTGTGCTCCATAAGTCACCCATTTTGGGATTCGCAGCCCCTTGGGTTATATTCTTTCCAAGGTAGTTGGTGGAAAGATAAGAGCTAAGCCAAAGCACAAAATAAAAGCTACAAAAGCATATTTTAAGCAGAAGTTCATGTCATGTCTCCGAACATCCTATAATTGGCCACAGTAATCATCTGGCCAGGCCCTCATCAATGTGATGTGGTTTTAATATTTGCATTCTCTCCTGGAGGCACTTTAAAGTCATAAGGCAAATGTTAAGAATTTTATTACAAAAAGGGAGTGAAGACTTGGGGCAATAATTTAATCTTTCACGCCAGGCAAACTCACATTATTATTGGACTCATTGTCACTTTCATAAGGAATCCTACCCATGATTCCACTGTCTACATACTACATTGCAATATGTTCAAGAAGAATAACATTTTATCCTCTATTAAAACCATGCACCATTTTATCACAGCTGGTTTATTATCTTTCTTGCCTATTAATATATGCTTGTTCAAGACAAGCTCTGAAAATATGCATAAATTGTATGTAATTTACGTATAAATTTGTATAAATTACATATTTTTAAATTTTAGTCGAATATATGATTCATAATAAGTGCTCATTAAATATTTGTAGAAGGAATGAATAGAAGAATCCTGGGCTATTTCAATATGCTTTTCGTCTGGATGGACAGCTCTAGAAAACCACACTCTTCTATAAATCATTTTCTTTAACTTACGGAAATATCTATACAGAAATGCCAGCTACATTTGATTTCGTAGATTTCAGGTAAAACACGGAAGGTCTGAACAGGTGATCCAAACACATAAAATAATAAATATAATATCCAAAATTAGAGAGAGAGGGATTTTCTTAAAACGAATTATCTCATACTTTTCATAGCTTATGGGGCATCTGGAAAAAATTATAGTGTAGTGTAATGTACATATAATTTCCCTCAACTTCAAAAATAAAATCTAAAAATCCTCATCAGAAGACTAACGATATAGAATAATAAAATTGACATGTCCACTATTTTAAAAAAATTAAAAAGAATTTAAATATTTGTGATTTAATGGAATGCTCTCATACATCTATACACTCAGGGTTTTGCTGTTGTTTATTAATTGATTAAAAGAAGGGATGAAATTCTTGGAGCATAAAACTTTACCACGGTATCCTGATGTTATCCATTATACTTTTTTTATTTAAATTATTTTGTTTTATCTTTCGCTCTTTTTTGTCCTTATGATTTAATGCAGTGGTACCTAGAAGACTATATATAATTGATTATTCCTACAAAGATCTCTACACTTTAGTATATGTGCTGCCGAAGCAAGCACTTACACTTCACTTTTTAAATCCTTATTATTTATTTAAACAATTTTTAATGTTTTTATTTATTTTTGAGACAGAGAGAGACAGACTATGAACAGGGGAGGCGCAGAGAGTGGGGGAGGCACAGAATCAGAAGCAGGCTCCAGGCTCCGAGCTGGTAGCACATAGCCCAATGCCGGGCTCGAACCCACCAACCCCGAGATCATGACCTGAGCTGAAGTCCAGCGCTCAGCCGAGTCACCCAGGCACCCCAGCACTGTACACTTTAAAGAGTGACAATTCCTTGGGCATCTGGGTAGCTCAGGCTGTAGAGCACGGGGAACTTCCGCTCAGGTCAGGATCTCAAGGTTTGTGAGTTCAAATCCTGCATCTGGCTGGCTATAGTCAACATGGAGCCTGCTTCAGCTACTCTGTCCCCTCTGCCTCTGCCCGTCCGCTGCTTGCACACTCTGTAAAAAGAAACATTTAAAAAAGAATGAAGATCGTTCTGTCTGTGATTTAGTATTTTTTTATATTGGAATTTAAAGATTGCATTGAAAACATGGTGAAAACAAACGAGATCTCATATTACCTATAGGTTTTAATAGACCCCTCAGTTTATATATATATATATATATATATATATATATATATATATATATATTAATGTTAATTTTTGCGAGAGAGAGAGAGAGAGAGAGAGTGAGTGGGCGAGGGGCGGAGAGAGCTGGAGACACAGAATCTGAAACAGTCTCTGGGCTCTAAGCTATCAGCACAGAGCCTGACATGGGGTTTGAACCCATGAACTGCGAGATCATGACCTGAGCTGAAGTCTGACACTTAACCGACTGAGCCTCAGTTTATATTTTTATACTTCTGAGATTAGTCATTAATATCTCATGCTATCTCATTAGGCTATCTCTTAGACTCTTAGCTTCGTGAGGACAGGGACAGGGAACTCTTGGGAACTCAATGACCAGCACTGAAACAGCTTCACAAGAGGGGCTCAGTATTAGCCTTCATAAGAGGGCTTCATAAGAGGGGCCCCTTCATAAGAGGGGCTCAGGGGCTCATATAGTAATCAGGTGATTAAACCTGGGGACTTGTTTCAGGATGAATCTAAAAATGCTGACTGGGATGCCGGGGTGGCTTAGTCAAGTAAGTGTGATTAAATGTCTGACCCTAGTTTCAGCTCAGGTCATGATCTTATGGTTCTTGGGTTGGAGCCCTGCATTGGACTCCGTGCTGGCAGTGCAGAGGCTGCTTGGGATTCTCTCTCTCTCTCCCTGTCTCTCTCTGCCCCTCCCCCTCTCTAAATAAATAAATAAACCTTAAAAAAAATAATAAAAAGTGGGTGCCTGAGTGGCTCAGTCGGTTGAGCCTCTGACTTCTGTCTAGGGCATGCTCTCACGGTTTGTGGGTTCGATTCTTATGTAGAGCTCTGTATTGACAGATGAGAGGCTGGAGCCTGCTTCAGATTCTGGGTCTCCTTCTCTCTCTGTCCCTCCCCTGCTCATGCTCTATCTCTCGAAAATGAATAAACACTTAAAAAAATTAACAAAAAATAAAAGTCCTGATACATTCAACACTTTTATGTGTAAAATGAATTTTTAAAATTCAGGGAATCAGTTTAGTAAAAAAAATATTCCATTTATATCTTCCTTAAATATTTTCATTTTATAAAAATCAGTTTCTATCTTTTAAGGTTTTTACTGCACTTTTTTTTTTTTTTTTTTGCAGCTGCCAATGATGTGTCAGGCCATTTTTCAGTATATTGGTGGTGAGATCCCTGACTGACCAATCAGAATAGTCCTGAACTTGACACCATAATCACAGAAAACAGACCAGCACAAAAGCAGAAAGATATTTTTAAAATATATAGCTAGCAAAAGCTGAGCCTCCATAATTTATAAATAGCTCCTCAAAGTGATTAGAAAAATAAAAACTAACAAAAAATGGGAAGGACATTTTTAAAAAGCTTGAAACCTGAATTTCTAATAAACACATAATTTTATCAGTAATCAGCATAATGTCGCTTAAAAATGAGGTATTATTCCACATCAGTATCCCAAAACTTAAAAGTCAGCCAAAATAAAATTTTCATGAGACTGTAGTAATGTGAACTGTCATATGCTGCTGATGGAAGCATAAATATGTATAATTTTGGAGGCCTATCACCAACATTTAGTAAAGTTGAATCGTGCACATTTGTGAAACAGCAAATCCATAACTATGTATATAGCCAGAGATATCTGATACACAAAATGTCCACTGTCTCAATGTCCATAGCAATCAAAGGTGGAAGCAACTTTAAATTCCTCACATAAAGCATTGACTAGTATGTTGTGATTTTTGAATATAAAGGTAGTATAAAGCCATTAAAAGGAGTGAACAGAAGCTCTTTGTATGAACAAAGATACAGAAAACACAGTAATGAACCACAGCACGTTGACCCATGCTGATACTATTCACGTCAAGTTTGATACATTGTCTGTGGATGAATTGGCATGAATTAGCCTTATTGAAATACTCATGGAAACCATAGAGATGAAACAGAATAGTTCTGTCCTGAATCTTGGAAAGGCAAAAGGCAGTGGGATGAAAAGAAGACCTTAAACTCTCGACACTCCCGTTTCTACCATCAGTAGCAAGTGTGGTGAGGGCTGCAACTCAATAAATTTATGTCACATACATCAGATGGTTCCCCTCCTTCTCATAATTTGAATAGCTTATTAAAATATAAGAAAAATGTAGATGCACATACGGATTGTATGTGGCAGGGAAAGATCAGTAAGGAGGAGAGGATCTAGTTTTGAAAAGTATGGGTGGCTTAGTTGGCTAGGCAACTCTTGATTTTAGCTCTGGTCATGATCTCATGGTTTGTGAGGTTGAGTCTCAGTGTTGAGACTGACACTGACAGTGTTGAGACTGATTGGGATTCTCTCTCTCTCCCCAAATAAATAAATTAATTAAAAAAAAATAAAAGTGTAATTCTAAATAGATTGATTAAATGAGAGAAATGGGTGAAAATAGATTAATGCATTTTCTTTCAGACACTTTGTTCAAAAAGGTAATATAATACCATCACACCCACAATCACCATCACCACTGGCAACAATAACCACTTTTTCAATAAATTTTTATGATAAAAGCTACAAGAAAAATGCATCACTAAGCAGAAATCCTCCAACTGAAGTGTGCAGTAGGCAGCTGTGGTGAACATCTGAGGATTTTATCTTCCTTTTGTTCTTGCTACCAAGAACTACAGTTCCTAGTTCTCTAGAGCTGTACGTTTTTCTCTGTGTGCTTTGTAATTTTTGCAGTCCTCTCTCTTTCTCTCTTCCCCTCCCTCCCTCTTGCTCTCTGAGTGGATCTCTCTCCTCACTCCTCTCTCCCAAGCTTTCTATATCATTTATCCTCTATCAACTAAACTTTTATTTCTCTAGTAGGCAATTTATAGTTTGTAGTTAAAACCTACCAACTTCTATTTTCAAGAATTTAAAACTTAACTCGTTCATTTCTTTTATTTTCATCATAAAAATAATTTTATAATCAATCCTTCTGTATTGCTACATATAGCATTACAATTCTATTTATTTGTGGTCAATAATATGATAGCAGATTTTCATTACCAGCAAGGATTGGGAATGTTATATTAATTTTGTTTGCATTTGAGTAGTATTAAATTTACAGCTGTTTTCTTCAAACCTCTCTGGTCGGTGTTTAACAAAAATGGTCCTCCAGTGTTCTTTTCTAGAGTATTTTGAGATATGTACTCCTATAATCAAGTTTCTTAGTTCCCATTTTGGGGTATATGAATCAGAATCTCTGAAGAATGCATTCCCTTTTCCTCCATTTTAAAGCAGCATCCACAAAGATCCCTGTGCACACTGAAGTGTGAGACAATTGTTTTAAGTCTTGAATTTAAATTTTTATAATATCATGTTTATTCTTTCGAAGTTATATTCGCCAACTTTATTGATTATTTTCCTTGCCATTCTGCCACATTCACTGAGGTATTCACATAATTTGCTATTACTAGAACTATAAATGCAATTTCCTCAACATTTTGAAGAGATAATATTTTCAAGAAGATTGTTATTTCCTATGCTTTCTCAATTTTCATAATATTCTTATTATACTAAGGTGGCAAGAATTCAAATAGCTTTTCAGATGTGGCTTCAATTACTTGTCACCTATGTGGCTTTGAGTAAATTTTCAATAAAGTAGATTTACTGTTTGCATTTTTAAAATCTATCATTAGATTAACTTGATTATGTTTCTTTTTTTTAAAGAAAATAAAGACAGTGGCCTTAAAGTGGAAATATACAACATATAGATGCAATCCTAAATTAGCCTATCAGGATCATAGCAGAGAAGGTGCAATATTCAGAAAATTATTGCTTAAAATAGCCCATAGAAAGAATAGGGAAAATCATAGAATGGTTGGACACATAAACTATATTGGCCTCTGTGTGTGTATGTGTGTGAAAACACATGTTTTAATTATTTGTACATTTTTCTTGAAGTTATGGAAGGTTGTAAACAAACATCACAATAACCAAGAGAATTGACAAAGATCATCTGCATTTAAAAGTTATTTAAAAAATGTAAAATAAAAAATTATGTAAGATTAAAAATATTCAATTTTCCAATATTAAAAATAAATGTTAATTTTTTGTGAATTTTAAAGTTTTGGTGACTGGCCTGTCCTCTTTAGTCAATAAAATAATTTTCTTTTTCCTTTCTTTACCAAGCATATGATGTAAATGATACCAAATTGTATTTCACATTTGAATGCCCAAAGAAATAATTTAATTTTGTGTCCCTGTGGCAGGTTGAGCACATTTTGCTTTGATGGCATCTTCTTGGCTAAAAGTTAAAGTTCTCTTGTTAGATCTTGGCAATAAGCCCTTTTCTTATTTAGCCACAAACTGTTCCCAGCCCTTCTCATCCACTGCTAATTAAATGTATCCACATCAATGCCAAAAAACAGGAATAGCTTCTGCTGGTGAACCTCTATTAGGAAGAATTATGAAAGTGAGAGAACACAGTAGGTTAGTGTAATAGGCTGAATTTCTATTTTATTTTATTTTATTTTATTAATTTGGGAGAGAGAGAGAGCATGAGTGGGGGGGAGGGGCAGAGAGAGAAAGAGAGAGAGAGAGAGAGAGAGAGAGAGAGAGAGAGAGAAAGAGAGAGAGAATCTTAGGCAGGCTCCATGCTCAGCCCGGATCCCAATATGGCGCTCAATTCTATGACCCTGGGATCATAACCTGAGTTAAAATCAAGAGTAGGTTGGGTTCGGGCAACCAACTGAGCCACTGAGCCACCCTGAGAGGCGGAATTTCTAAATTGCCCACTCAAAGATGCCCCATCATAATCTCCAGCATCTATGAATAAGATATCCCCATAATTGTGTCATTATGCTGTGTGATGCAGTTGATCAGAAATAAAAAGGATTATCCTGGGTGCATCCATGGCAATTTTATGAACGCTTAAAAGCAGTAAACTTTCTCTTTCTTGTGGCAGAAGACAGTGTCTAGGCGATTTGGAGCACACAAAAGATTCGAGGTACCATTAGTGATTTTGAAGATGAACAGAGTCATGATTCAAAGAAAATAGGTGATCTCTTAAGGTTGAGAATGACCATGAATGGTTTACAGAGAGTGAATGGGGGCCTCAGTCCTAAACCTCATGGAATCATATTTTGCCAACTGCCTGAATGAGTTGGGAAGGGGATTCTTCCTCAGAAAGAAAGAACATGACTTAGCTGACACGTTGATTTTAGCCTTGCAAGACCCAAAGCTGAGTATCCAGTCAGACCTAGTCAGACTTCTGAACAATAAAATTTTGAGATAATAAATGGTTGGTTTTTAAGTGACGAAGTATATTGCAATCTGTTATGTAGCCTTAGAAAACAGTACAATCCAATCCATGGAGGAAGTCCCTCTATAAGGCATGCACAGCTGAAGAAAGAGAGAGAGGGATGCTGAGTTCCAAAGGCACACAGCTTGTTTAATAGTGGATATAAGATCAGAACAGTGCCCTGGGGCAACTATCAATATTTATGTGAGCCTTTAAATATGGGCAGATAGGTTATTTGGCCTTATTTTAGACACTATTCCCATTGCTACAATACCAGAATATAGATCATTCTTGTCCTATTTCTGAGAAACCAACACGAATCTTGAGATAAAGAGGGATCCTGGCCTGTGAATGCCTGGAAACAAGCAGGAAAAATGAGGTACCTGCACCAAATGAATAATCAGTCATGATCATGCTCTTCTTGGCAATATAGGATATCCCTATTTCTGTAAGCAGAAATAGAGACCAAGTCGAGCAATCTCTAACCATAAATTCAGAGTGAACAATCATGTTCAAAGAAAAGCTATTATTTTCCCTTCAATATCCAACAAAACTAAGGTTCAAGAAAATTTCAATTGTGTTATTTTCTTGAATAAACAATATCTTTACAAGCATACTAGAGAATGTAGGAGTGTAACAGCTTATAAGAAAGATAACTAATTAAACACAAAGTGATTTTGGATTGAAAATCAAAACAAAACAAGATAAACAAATAAAACCTACCAGCATGCAGGTTGACTGACAATGTTCTCAGAAAGAAGACTAAGAATCAGTACGATCATTTTCCGTACAGCCAAATTATGCTGCAATTACAAGAGTAACAGCATGAGGGCAGCAGATGGAGAGAATTCACATGAGGAGAGGTAGGAAAAAAAGGGGTGAAGAGGGTGTCATTTCTTTTGTGGGGGCTTCATGGGTGCAGTCCTGGAGAATGTTTAATGAAATGTTTATAACTGAACGGTAAACAGCCACCTAGAGAATCTTCTCCCAGCATATATCTGAAAAATGCCTCACTTGGCATGGACAAAGTTAACCGACAGCCAGTATCATTCTCTTGATATCCATTAATTCCCTAAAGCTGGAAAAGTATCAAGGTGAAGTTTCTTTGAAATTTCACAGTCAGGTTGAGGATTCCACTAAATCATGTCACTTCCAAATTAGCCTTGAAAAATGCCTCTGCCTCTATGTAATTCTTTCTCCCATTATTCTTCACATGATAGATATTTGGTCAATGCACAATGTGCTAAAAGACATGAGCAGCTTTCTCTTATCTTTGACAGGAGTCTTCATGCTGGGACATTTCTGCCATGGGCTCCCACCCAACTGATGTCTTCTATATGATGAATACAGTGTGTGCTTGATATGAAACTATATTTTCTAAAATTGATTTCTACTATAGATCTAGTAGAAAACTTTGGGGCATAATTTTGCATTTTTTTCCTGGTTTTAACTATGATGTAATAAAGTTGACTTCATTTCCATTCAACTCAGCCATTAGGCTTATGTTATATATCTCTTAATCACCTTGTTGTGCTTTAGCTATAGGTTAACTGAAGAGGCTCAAGGTAGATCATAATATCCTGACTACCACTTTTATGGTAATGAGCTGAACATCTCACGTAATAAGGATAACTATAATATGTGAATAAAAATACGGCAGGACATAATAAGAATAACTATAGTATGTGAATAATAATACGGCAGGAAAAGAGAGAGATATAAGGATTCAAATTTACCAAATATAAATCTCTGTAAAATTATTACAGGACATACTCCAGCAAAATAAAACAAAATGTGAAAACTGAGTCCAAGAGGACTCATGAGGTAAAAGAAATGGTACTGAACAAACAGTACCATACTAACAGTACTAAAATGATTAATGTTAATATATCATCAGGAAATAATGCCCTAAAAACTTCCCAGCCAAGGAGAAAGGATGCTGATAAGCCTTCCTGGGTTTATTATTTTGCTCAATTAAAAGATGCAGATGTTGATTCTCTTTCAATTTGACTTGTAAATTTTCATATCTGTCTTATAAGCAAATAAATCTATACCATTTACACCTATTTTAGTTTTTCTGGGTGTTTACAGTTATAAATAAAGTTTTGATGTATTCTAGAATGATTTAGTTGAGGTTATTTATATAAGATACATATTTTAAAATGTTTGTTAGGTGAGAGAATACGTGTATATTACATGATTATGAATGTGGAGGTATTCTGAAGGCATAGCCTGTATCCAAATGTTACTATGAGTATGGTCATATATTGGCCTTTTTGTCCACTCCATCTTTCTCCACTGGCTTTTTTAAAATAAAGAGGAAAATTGTGTTCCAAAGTAATTTTCCAAAACATAAGAATATTCTCAATTGTATGCTTGATTAAAATAGTGGGCAATAAAGTTGACAGTTTGGTAACATAAAACATTGAAAAACAGTTTTTAAAAAACCTACTATAGGGGCACCTGGGTGGCTCAGTCGGTTGAGCGTCCGACTTCAGCTCAGGTCATGATCTCACGGTTCGTGGGTTAGAGCCCCACGTTGGGCTCTGTGATGACAGCTGGGAGCTCGGAGCCTGGAGCCTGCTTCAGATTCTGTGTCTCCCTCTCTCTCTGCCCCTCCCCCATTCATGCTCTGTCTCTCTCTCTCTCTCTCTTTCTCTCTCCCTCTGTCAAAAATAAACATTAATTTTTTTTAAATACTACTATATAATGAAAGACATTTTTCAAGATGAAATATTAGAGTCTGAAAGAAAATATTGACAATATTTTTGAAGGCAAAATTGATGAACCTGAATATATAAAAAGCTAATATAAAGAAAAGTCCAAATATGAGTTATGAAGAAATCAGTTTATTAAAGAAGGAAGACATGTGGCAAATGAATTTATAACAAAGATCCTCAATTTCTCCATAATCAGAGAAGTATAAATGAGGACAAAACAGACAACATTGTTCTATTGGATTACCAAATATTATAAAGTTGGATAACATCAAGACATTGATGATAAACAGTCACCCTGAGATCATGACCTGAGCCAAAGTCAGATGCTTAATCGACAGTCACTCAGGTGCCCCTCTACTGATTTAGAATTCTTTAGAAAACAGTATAAACCAATTCTTCAAAAAATATCTATTAGATTACATGGTTTATCATACAGTGAACTATAACATTGCATGTTTCTTTTTTTAAAATGGTTTATTTATTCTTGAGAGAGAGAGAGAAAGAAAGAGAGCATGAGCAAAGGGTGGGGGAGGGGTTGCAGAGCAAGCAAAGGACACAGAATCTGAAGCAGACTCTAGGCTCTGAGTCACAAGCCATGAGATCATGACCTGAGACAAAGTCAGATGCTCAACTGACTGAGCCACCCAGGAGCCCCATAACATTGCATGTTTCTTTTGCTGTTCCACTTACATCACAAACAAGTTTTGCAGAACGATGGTCTGTTTTGACCCAATAACTATGTAAATGCTTAGAGAAGAAAAGTTATTTCAAGGAGAAAGGAAAAAGAAAAAGAAAAACGGAAGTAGATTTGATTGACAAATTCAAACTCTATTGAGGAAATATTTTCTTTAAAAGAAAATTAAGTTCAGGGGTTTATAGCTTCACTTCAGGTGCAATAGAACTTAAATTTAGACTATTAAATCTCCATCAACTTGGAGAAAAAAATATATAAACCTTGGTTAGGTCATGTAGTAGCCTATGAATCTCTCAGGATCAAAAGAAAGTTTAAAATTAGGTACAGATAAATTTGAGTTGCACATATAGTTATTAGAGAAAATAAACCAATGCTTGAACATATAATTTTTCAAGCATATTTCCAGATAATTTATATAATAGCAGTTGAAGAGAAAACAGAAATTGAAAGGAAAAAAAGGGGCAAAATGTAGCCAAATTAGCTTTCGCCAGTTCAAAGCATCTATGCACTTTGCAACTTATGTAAAATAATTAAATTAGCTTGTTTGAAAGACTGACCTTCTGATATTTTAAGTTTGACTTTGGGTTTGTTTTAACTTTCTAAGTCACTAAAAATATAATTTCTTGTAAGGTGTTTATTTACAAAAAGCCAAATTGTTATGGGATTCCTTCATTTAAAGTCAAGCAAAATACATAGCCAGCATACAAATGTGGGTATCTCCTGGTCCTACAATAAAAGAGTCAACCACAACTTCACTAAAACATTGTTTTTCTGTTTTAAAGGGGTAAACTTAATTCTTGCTTCTTGTGTGAATACGTTCCAGAAATAAAATTAGTTTTTGAGATTTACTGTAGTTTATTTTCTTATCTTTAATAAAAAAAATTATTAGACTGATAAGCTTATTTGACTGCAAAGGCATGTGTGAGAGAGAGACAGAGAGATAGAGAAACAGAGAGACAGTGAGACAGAGACAGAGACAGAGAGAAGGATAACTCTGTTAAAGCAAAGAACTGAACATCTCAACATAATTTTATAGCATTTTAGCAAGGAGACCATTTCTCCTCCTACCTGAAATCTTTATTTAGAAATTGTGTAAAGTTCAGTTTATCCTTTTCCCAGTGCCATTGCTTTGATTAGTCTTTGTCATCTCACCTTCATTTCTGATTCTGGTTCTGGAACTTTCAGATCACTTTCAGAATCAGCCTGTTTGATGTTGTCTGTTCCTAGCCAAACTGTCTTGCCACTTTCATTTGACTTCTGTTAGTCTTTTTGGGGGTGGATTTTGATGCTAAAGTTGCTTTTATGTCTCTTAGAGGAGTCATACCCATTAGTTTATCCTTTTCATTTTTATTTTGAATCATAGTCATGGTCTTTTGGCAGTCCCTGCTGCTATAGCTTTATCACCATATCGTTTATTCCTTTATTCCTCTTTTTAACTGAATCTTGATTTTCTACAAAGCTTTCATCATATATGTCCTTTTACTTGTTCCAGAATCATTCAATGGAGCTAAAGCTGGTATATATATATATATATATATATATATATATATATATATGTGTGTGTGTATACACACATACATATATATATATACACATACATATATATGTGTGTGTGTGTGTGTGTGTGTGTGTATAAACACACACACAGGAGACAGAGGCACACGCATATGTATATATTAATAACTACAAATGAATTATACATTATATATTAAATTGTGGGGTTAATCTTTATTATTACCTTATGGTTGGTGCTGTAATCTCCCATGGAAGATGAGCAATTGGTCTTATGTTTTAAAATAACGGTTTTAGCAACGAAAAAGTACTATAATTTTGTTTCTGCTGGTATCTCTGGTTGTATTCAAATAATCCAATTCCTGTCTCTAGTTTTCCTGTCATCAATGCTTACTTTTTTTTAGATTTTCACTTTGAAATAAACTCAGATGTACAAAAAGGAAAAAAAGGATTACAAAGAATTTCCATTTAGTCCTTCATTTAATTTCTTCAAAATTTAACGTTATGTTACCAATTATCAACACTTAAATTAATATAATAGTGATAATAATAATAACTAATCTGCTGATATTATTCAAATTAATTTAATTGTCCAACTAACTCATTTTTTCTGATTCAGGATTTGAACCAGAATCAAATAAAGCATTTAGTTTTATGTCTCCTTAGTGTCTTTCAACACAGTTCCTCATTGTTTCTTTGCTTTTCATGACCTTAAAACTTTTGAAGAGTATTTTGTGAACTGTTCTTTAATGAAGGCTTATGTTGTGTTTTCTCCTTATCATGTTAGGAATCTTTAAATAAGAATACAGCAGAAGTAACAGTGCGCCTTTTTTCGTACATCACTTCAGCAGGTAGATGATGTCGTTGCTGGTCATGGTAACTTTGTATGCTTAATTAAGTTGATGTATGACAGGTTTTTCAACTGCATTTATGGTTTTTCTTCATAATTAGTAAATATCATGTAGCAAGAAACTTTGAGAGTCTACAAACAGACTGCTTTTTTGTCATACTTATGCTAACTAATTTTAGCAACCATTGATCTGAAATTGTTTTTGTTTTTCCTTTTAATAAAAAAATAGTAATTTAGCTTTCCTCGTTGGATCGCCTGTGATAGTCAAATTATCACTTTTATTTTTCTTGAGTATGTTGGGATATTTAATCCATATTTTATAGTAAATAATAAGTTCAATAAATTAGAGTCTAAGATCAGTGGGATGAAGGATATAGCTTTTGGTTTTAGACAGCTGCAAAGTGCATGGCTTCTAGGGACATTTTGAGAACATGTTCAAAACAGACAATAAAAAGTCTTGATGAGAATGAAAATGAATATTGGTACCCATGTGATATAAAAGAAATAAACATAATAGCTTACTATATTTTTCTACTGCCCAATGGAACATTAACAAAACTGAATTACTCTATAAAGAGAATAATGATTTGGAAATGTCTATGGAAAATTAGATGTTCAGTAAATTTTGTCATAGGAAACTTTTTTCCTAATAATAAATATAAAAATTTTATTTATAAATAAAAAGATGCCAAATTTTCCATATACTTCTGCAATATTAGTAAAGGGAAAAGTTTTTAAATTTATTTCAAATCTTAAGATCTAGATATATGCTTTAAGGCTATGATCACACATTAAAGATGGGTGCCAGTATTACTTAAAATTAGCAGAACAGCTGAAAATTATCCACTACCTGAATGCCCTAAGTGATAATGATATCCTTATAGAGAGCAAATCTAATTGCAAATTTTAACATTTCTCATAGTTATGAAAAGGCATGCCAACATACAATTCAATCACTTTAATTACTATCAGTTTTTTCATTCATTTTCCATTTTATTGAAAGCAACTGAGAAAGTTAAGCTGCCCTTGACTTCTTTATGATCATTGGAAATCTGATCCATGTTTTGCTTTTTTAATCAAGATTTGAGGAAATTAAATGGGGCCAGTTCCTGAACTATCCAAGTCTGGAAGAGTGAAGGAGCATACATCATAGGCAGTGCATAGGTAACATATGGCTGTTACAAATTATTTATATTTTTGTTTTCAAACCAAAAGCAACTCCGACCATCTCATTTCAGGTTAATGGCTTGAAGCAATCATAGCCAAACATAAGGGACATACTTTTGGATAAATTGTGTTCCATTGCATAGTTTAATACCCAGGCAGGTGAGAGTAACTGTTTTGCCTATATAGAGAAGTGTTTCTTGGTATACTCATAATTTTGGGCTTTCTCCATGAAAGGGCAGATCTTAATGCTTAGTGCTATGAAATGAATATATTCTGTAAGAAAGAAAATGTCGTAGAAAAAAAGACTGAAAAAAAAAAAAGATTGCATGTGGACCAGAATTAAGATAGATTAGGGTAAGATCAGTCACACTAGAGAGAATTCACAGCAATGAGGATGGAAAATCAACTATGTTACTTTAAAACATAATATGACATTTTATAATAAGAAATTTCATGGTTGTTTCCTTAAAATAATTTTGAGTAGTGTCCTCCTGAAAATTCATGTCCATCCAGAACTTCAGAATGTTACCTTATTTGGAAATGGATTCTTTGCAGATCTAATTAGTTAAGGAATTTGAGATAAAATCATCCTGGATCTAGAATGGGCCCTAAATCCAATGACTGGTGTTCTTATAAGAAGAGGAAAATACACAAAAAGACAGTTTGAAGATGTAGACAATTTGAAGATGGAGGCAAACATTGAAGTTATGCTGCCACAGGCCAAGGAATGCCAGGGATCATTAGAAGCCAGGAGAGGCAAAGATTCTTCCTAAAACCCTCAGAGAGAGCAGGTCACTGCTGACATCTTGATTTTGGATTTTAGGCCTCCAGAACTGTGGGAGAACAAATTGTTTTTGTTTTAAACACCCAGATTTTGATATTTTGTTACAGTAGCCCTAAGGATATTTTCCTAAGGAATGGATAGAGATTTTGTATTGTGACTGGGGCTCTGCTGAAACAAACACTTAAAAATGTGGAAATGAGGTAGGAATTGAGCAATGGGTAGAGGCTAGAGGAATTGTGAGGCACTCAGAATAAGCCTAGATTTCCTTGAAGAGTCAGTTGGCAGAAATGTGTATGCACAATGTAATATTGGTGAGGGCTCATGTGTTGTGAGCAGCATGGTAGAGTTTGATTCCATTATCTTAGATATATATCTATATATAGATATCTATATATCTATATATCTATATGTAGATATACAGATATCTATGTATATATATATACATATATATATCTATGTATATTATATATATAATATATATAATATACATATTATATACATATATATATATTATATATATTTATATATATAATCATCAAGAGAATGTTGGTAAAAAATTCTTGTGAGGTCAAAAGAAAATGAAATACATGCTGTGGGAGTTGGAGGAAAGGAAGTTCTTATTGTAAATAAGTACATGTAGATGTAGATATGTAGATATCTACATGTAGATATACAGATATCTATGTATACATATACATATTATATATAATATTATATATAATATTATATATAATATATATTAATATATATTATATATATAATATATGTTTTATATATTATATATATTATATATAATATATATTATATATTATATATATTATATATATGATATATATTTATATATATAATCATCAAGAGTATGTTGGTAAAAAATTCTTGTGAGGTCAAAAGAAAATGAAATACATGCTGTGGGAGTTGGAGGAAAGGAAGTTCTTATTGTAAAATGGCAGAAACCTTGGTTATATTGGATTCTATCATGGGTGGAAAGCAGAACTTGTAAGCAATAAACTGGGATATTTAGCTAAGGACATTTCCAAGCAAAGTGTGAAAGATATGGCCTGATTTCTCCTTGCTGTCACAGACGGCCTTGGAACCCCAGATGAGAGTTTTAATAATTCAGTGTAAATTCCTATAATGATGTATAACAGCCAAGTCTCTGATGGCTAATCAAGACCATAAATATCTATCATTTTAAGATCTAAAAAGCAAAGTTATTGTGTTTACTTTTAGGTCTGCTTTGATACAAGATGAATGCCAAGTCAGACAAATGATCTGTTGAACAAAATCATTTCTGAGAATTATTCCATTTTACTTTGTCACAAAAAGATTTTGTTAGCTTGAATTTTACACATGATTGACATACCTTCAGCATGAATTGTCAAGATTTCTATTTTTTTCCCTCCAACATACTATATATTTGCCAGGCTGAATAAATCATTTGAGGAATAGCTATCCATATGAAAAATGTAAACTGAAGATCATTTTCAATCTTCTCACTTGCTTTAGTGTAATAATGCCAGCGTAGAAACTTACCTACACTCTTAACTATGACAAATATGTTTGTACATGCAGGCCACAACCAACATATTCAAACTGTATGTGTAGAATGTATGGCATACTGAATACACTAAAGAATATAATTCTACAATTTCTCAACTTTCTCAGTTATTATTCATCGACTGAGAAGAAATTGGCTGTCTAAGAGAATACAGAAAAATAAGAGGCAGTATTTGTCAAAATCAGGTAATATAGGAGACAATTATTTTACATATTAAGTTTGGATTGACTTATTTATTGTACTTACTCTTTAAATGGAATAATCATAGAAGTATTATAATTCCAAAATATATGCATCTCTTATCCAATTATTTCTGCAGTATGATGTCATTCAGATTTATTAAATTATTTGCTCACATTAATATATCTCAAACATCTTTCTTTCACCTTTACTTTAGAATGTTAGCTTAGTCATCTTCAGATTTCCTGTTAGACCAATCTGTAATTTACTCTCTTTAACCACATTATTCTATTGATCTCTGCCATTTGTTGTTCTGGATTAGAAATCTGTGTTTGTCATTCTATCATAGATAATCTCTATATATGTTTTGTCATTTAGCACTTTTTTTCTATTGTTTTTGATATTGTTTTCTTATAGGATTTATTTTCAATTATGTAAATTTGTTCATTTATTTTTTTAAAGTTTATTTATATTGAGAGAGAGAGGGAGAGAGAGAGGACAAGTGGGGGAGAGGCCCAGAGAGAGAGGAAGAGAGAGAATCCCAAGCAGGCTCAAAGTCATGAACTAAGAGATCATGACCTGAGCCAAAGTCAGACTCTCAACTGTCTGAGCCACCCCGACACCCCTGGAATTTAAAAAAATTCCACTATAAGGATAGTTTTACCTGCTATGGCACACATCCTTTACATTTGCATCCATTACACCTTTACCACCATGAACTGTGTGGTGATTTTTCTGTTCATTTCATCATTAAGACTAATAAGAGATTGTTCATATATAGCATATAGGCATAAATATTTCACTTAGTAGAAAGGGCATATTTTATTTTTCTTGTCATGTAGTTAGAAAAAGTAAAGTGGCATTATTGACAGAGAGTCAAACATGAACACAGATATTAACGTGCCACAGCATATAATGAAGAGGTAGTTCTTATAAATATTAATTTTTTCCTTCTATTTGTTAGGACATGACAAGAAAGCATTTCCAACTCCCTTACATCTAGGTGGTGATACGTGAAGTGTTCTCACCATTGGAATGTGTGCAGGAATGTACTGCAAGGTCAAAGGAGTTAAAAGCAGGGGTGCCTTTTTCCTCACATTCTTCCCCACCTGCCTGTTTCCAACAGTGAAAACTGTTGTTAGAACATAACAAAGCCTTCAGATAGAAGAATTTTAGGCTGAATTATTACATTGAGCAGTAATCCATCACTGACCCTCACTGGACTGTAACATGAGCAAAAACTAAAATCTTTACTTGGTGAACCCACTGAGATGTTGGAATGTCCTTATTTTATTACCTAGAATCCCTTAAGCTATCAATTACAGAGTGCTTAGCGACAATGTCGCTATTCAAAGATTAATATTGAATGTTCTTACAGGACTTTTAAAAATTAAAATCTAATGAAAACAGAAAAGTTTTAATTTTGTAGATAGATTCCATATATGGAAGAAACTGATAAAATTAAAAAACAAATGAGACTAGACAGACTAATGAAGAATTGGAGTTGTAGAAAATGGAAACCTGTGTCAGATTTTGCGAATAAAATGACTAAAAATGATTTAATTATGGTATACAAGGAGAAGAGGAGATGAGACCCAGAGAAATAGACTGAACAAATTACTGAAAAATTAATAAGTATTTAATGCACATAATGCATTTAAGAGTCAAATTTTTTAATGTTTATTTTTGAGAGAGAGAGAGAGAGAGAAACAGAGGGAGAGAGGCGAGCATGAGTGGGGGAGGGGCAGAGAAAGAGGGAGACACAGAATCTGAAGTAGGCTCCAGATCCAAGCTGTCTGTACAGAGCCCCACGCGGAGGTCAAACTCACAGACCTCGAGATCATGACCTGAGCTGAAGTTGGACACTTAACCAACTGAGCCACCCAGGCGCCCTGAAGAGTCAAATTTAAGAAATGTGATAAGGGGAGCTTCCAGGCTGGTGTACACCTCAAGGTGCCGGGAGGGTGGTCTGCCTGCAAAGGGCATGGGCACCACTCCCCCTTCCCTGATACCTTGCCTTTTGCATCTACTCCATTTGGCTCTTCCTGGGTTGTATCTTTTGTATCATACCAGTAACTTGATCAGAGGACCAAGGCTGCACTTCCAAGTGCCGGAAGCAGAAATGATTGCTAAGCCAGAAATAGTTTTTTTTTAATTTTTTATAACATTTTTTTAAATTTATTTTTGAGACAGAGAGAGACAGAGCATGAACGGGAGACAGAGCATTCTCTCTCCTCAGAGAGGGAGACACAGAATCTGAAACAGGCTCCAGGCTCTGAGCTGTCAGCACAGAGCCCCACGCAGGGCTCAAACTCGTGGACCGGGAGATCATGACCTGAGCCGAAGGCCGAGGCTCAACCGACTGAGTCACCCAGGAGCCCCCAGAAATAGTTTTTAAGTCAATCCTCACACATGTATGACTTTTTGGTTGCTCGTGTGGGCCATTCTATTCACAAATGTTGCTATTTCAGCCCAGCAATATTTTTCAGGAACTTCATGGGGAAGGCAGGTTGCACATACACACGCTTGCATTGGGGTACCTCTCACATTCTCTTCTTTTTAATCATAGGTAACAGGAAGGCCATTCCTTTGAGCCTTACATTTCCATGGATCGCATATCAGGTATGCAAAATATGCATGACAAGGGGATGAGTTCGGTCTGACCTCAAAGCTTTTCTACAGAGTTATGGAAAACAATGTCAATATTTCTGAAATATATGCTCCTGGTACACTGCTCACCATTCAAGAAGCCCATGGCTGCAGAAGAGCCTCTGGGGTTCCTTACACATTCCTGAAATACAGCAAGAAGGAACTAGCCACCTTGTCTCATCTTCCCTCCATTTACAATTGTTCAAGGTCTGCAGACAGTGATTCAACCCTGAATCCTAAAACTTGCCTTTCAAGTGTAACTTTTTCTTTAAACTGAGAACTTTTAGATGCGGATCTTGAAAAGTTTTGCTTTTGGAGAAGGTATCATTATATTGCTCTTGGACATTTCAAATGATGAGGGTGGTGAGATGGGGGGATAAAAGCAATGTTCCTGGTGGGTGGTGTAAAATTTAGTCTCTGCTCGTAGCCCAGCAGGATTTAAAGAAGTTCTTGATCATCCTTGAGGTTGGTAACTGAGTTTCCCTAATCAATGACAGAAGGTGGCCACATTCTTCAGACCTAAATCGAGGCAGAGATTCTGCTCTTACTTTTCAAATGCAGTGGAAAGCTAGAGAGCTTTAAATCGAGTATTCTCCTCTTCAGTGCATGCCCGATTTCTACCCATCTCACTCACACTTCGGTGTTAGTTGGGAACATTCCTGTCACCATCATGGTGCATCATGCCAGCCCTGGATGAGACGTGTATATCTGTCTTCCCACTGTCTGTGCCTTTCTGATAAAGTTGTGTTTGATATGCTTACACTGCATCTACTTTGAAAACTAATTTGATTTTTGTTTGTGAACTACTTGATTGGTACTCCTAGGAACTGGGAAGTAAAAGAAGAAGAGGGAACGTAAAAAGGCTGGGGACCGAGGTGATGATGATAACTTCTGCCCACAGAGGAAAATAAATCTTTTAATCTCACAAAAGGTGATTGTGTCACTTATAAAAGAACAGGAAAAAAAGAGAGAGAGAGAGAGAGAGAGAGAGAGAGATGCAATAAAGGCAGAATGTTTAGGATATGTGACTTGTTTAGTTAAACTACTGTATTACCAAATCAGGAAAATAGGTTTTTGTCAAATTCTTTAAGATGTTACAGTAAAACACATTTTCTTTTTTTTTTTTTTTTTTTTTTTAAATTTTTTTTCAACGTTTATTTATTTTTGGGACAGAGAGAGACAGAGCACGAATGGGGGAGGGGCAGAGAGAGAGGGAGACACAGAATCGGAAACAGGCCCCAGGCTCCGAGCCATCAGCCCAGAGCCCGACGCGGGGCTCGAACTCACGGACCGCGAGATCGTGACCTGGCTGAAGTCGGACGCCTAACCAACTGCGCCACCCAGGCGCCCCTAAAACACATTTTCAAGTAAAAAAAAATTCAATATGGAACTTCAGAGTTACTGTCTCTAAAATAAATGAAAATAAAGCTTTGGGAGGAAAAACTGATACAAATTTTAACAAATTTCCTAAAACTTGTAATTATAGCATTAGAATTATAACAGCAAAAATGAGCTTGTTTATACTAGCAACAAAAAACAACAACAAAAAGAAAAGAGCTATTTATTATTATCTTTTAAGCTTAATATAAAAGGAAATGTGTAGGACCTATGTGAATAAAATAATAAAAATAATGAAAACCTTTATAAAATAAAATAAAATAAAATGAAAACATATTTCATGCTCCTTTATGGAAAACCAAAAATAAAGCATATAAGTTCTGTCCCAATTAAAATGTTTTAACAAATTTTAACAAAAATTATATTGAAAATGAATTTTTGAAGTTGTCAATCAAATAAACTTCATCTGGAATATATATGTTGTTATAAATAGCTTGGGAAGTCTTAAAAATATAGAAAAAGTCTTGCATTAGCAGATAATAAAAATATTATAAAATCGTAAAAATTTATATACCTTGATACTAGCAAAAGAATGGAAGAAACAAATAACAAGAAAGAAATGAGTGTATATTGAAATCAGTGGGAAAAGAATGTATTTTAAAAGGAAAGAGCGAAAGAGAGGTGGGGTGCCTGGGTAGCTGGGCCAATTAAGCATCAGACTTCAAATCAGGTCATGATCTCATGGTTCATGGGTTCAAGCCCCGCATTGGGCTCTCAGATGTCAGCACAGATTCTCTGTTTCCTTTTCTCTCTGCCCTTCCCCCCTCTCAAAAGTAAATAAACATTTAAAAATGTATTAAAAACAGAGAGGTCATCTTTCTTTAAATATAAATAGTAAACTTGAAGCCATAGTTCCCCCCAACACCAACATAAATTCCAAATGAGTTAGCCTACAGTACAACCAATTTCCATACTTTCTTCCGTATTATAATGTAACCACCTGTGATCGTGAAGAATGTGGTACATTTAAATCTGGACAAAAACTGCCAATTTATTTTTAGAGAAGACATTTAAGAAGTCATTTAACTTAAAAGGATAAGTGGGGTGGAGTACAGTGCCAAAAGCACACATATTTTTTTTAAGGTTTAAAGAAACTTCAATAAAAATGTTCTTTCAGGTACAAGACATTTCTGATACTATTCAAATCCAACCCCTGTCTCCATTCCCAGAGTTCTAGAATAAAAGGTTTAGTTTCCTACACTATTACTGACAGATCAGTTGAAAATACTGAGAAGAACTGACAAAGGTCAAAATTAAATCAAATGTGGAGTGAATAAAATTCAAATTGGTACACAAAGCAGAAAAGATGACAAGAGACATGTTTGAAACATTTGCCTTAACAAAAATTAAAGACAACCGTGTATCAACAATCACATGCAACAAATAAAAAATGAAATGGCATACTGAAAGAAAAATTCAACAAAATTCAATAAGAAGAAATTAAAATAAGAAACAGAAAAATAGAGTACTTGGAAAGAAAAAACCCAGTATTTGTAATTATTTCTGGACAAGGGAAACAATAAGAAAATTGCTATGCAAGGAAAAAAGCACATTCACACAATTCATATATATTTTCCATCAATTGGGTAAAACATTTTAGTGACAATACTAAACATTTTCATATATGTAGAAAATAGTGATTCTTCCTAAAGAAGTGAAAATGTATAAGGTATCTTATGGAAAGATGTATTGCATTCTTTTAAGATGAAAACTATATCAATTGAGCAATCATTGCCGTTCATTATGAATGAATGAATTTAACACAAAGTTAAATAAGTAGTTTCATGAAAGTGAAATTCCAAGTTTCAAATAAATTGACTTAACCACACTATAATTGGAGTTCAGTTAAATACATAGTCTGCAACTATATGCGAATGCACCTTGCAGTAATGAGAAATTATGATTTAATTTAATGAATAATATGCAGGCAGCACTTAGAATAATGTTAGAAAATGTGAAATACTACATATTGATACCAATATGTGAATAGTATATATTTATACTTATATATAGTATATATAGTATATATAGTATAGTATATATAGTATATAGTATATATATATAGTATATACTTATAGTATATATATTATACTATATATAATAGTATATATTGATAGTTATATGTAATTATATATATAACTTGTATATGTATATAGTTTATATATACATACATATATACATATATATAATATATAATGATATAATGATACATATATATATATATATATATATCACTGGCTATATACATGCATAGGTAGAAATAAAGTCTGATCAGATAATGGTGTAAGAGTAAGTGATATAACCTTTCTGGATATACATGTCCCAATCTATATCACATCTTAAAATTGCTGTTATTATTTAGTTTAGTATCCATTTTTAGTATTCTTCCAAGAGAAATAAACGTATATTTTTAAATGTGTGATTCTTATTGCAATGTCATATACAAAATAAAAAACAAAAACAATAAATAAATTAGTTAAATAAATGATAAGAGAAATGTTACATTATGGTCCAAACTTACAATAAAATTAAAGAGCAAATTAGACTACATGGAGACTAATGTCATAAAATATTTTAATAAGGAAATGCTCATTATATAAATCTGTATTTCAAAACCAAGATTAAAAATTGCATATACATAATTTATAATTGCACATATTTAAATACACACAAAGAATTGGGAAGTTGACATTTCTTTAAAGAAGATAATAATGATCAACAGGAATATATTAAAAAAAAAAAAAAGATGCTCCATATCACGAATCACCAGAGAGTGCAAACAAAAAACAGGGGTTGTTATCTCAGACCTGTTAAGATGATCTTTATTTAAAAAAAAAAAAGTATTGGCAGGGATGTGGATGAATTTGAACCTTTTTGTGCTATTTGCAGCAGTGTAAATTGATCCAGCCACTATGTAAAACAGTATGGAGGCTCTTCAAATAATAATAATAAAAAAACACCTAAAAATAGAATTACCCTGTGATCCAGCAATCCTATTTCTTTGTGTTTATGCAGAAGAATTGAAGTCAGAATCTCAACGAGATATTTGCAATGCCATGTTTATTGAGCATTACCCCTAAAAACCAAGAGGTGAAAAAACCTAAATGTACACTCATGGATGAATGGATAAAAAAAATATGGTATACACACACAATGGAATATCATTCAGCTGTAAAAAAGAAGGAAATCCTGTCATATGCTGCAACATGGATGTAATTTGAAGACATTATGCTACATGAGACAAGAAAATTACATAAACGTATACAGTAAATATGGAAGTATTTACTTATATGCATTTTCTAAAGCAGTCAAACTCAAAAGTAGAATGATCATTTTCAAGGGCTTGTGGGAGGGGGAAATGGGGAGTTGTACAGTTTTAATCATGCAAGATAAGGAAGTTCTAGAGATCTGCTGTGCAACATTGCACTTAGAGTTAACAATATTGTACTGCACTCTTAGAATTTGTTAAAAATGTAGATCTCATACTATGTGTTTGTACCACCAGAAAGAAGGAATGAAAGAAGGAAAGGAAGGAAGGAAGGAAAGAAAGGATGGAGAGAGAAAGAGAGTGAAGAAAACAGAAAGAAAGAAAGAAAGAAAGAAAGAAAGAAAGAAAGAAAGAAAGAAAGAAGAAAGAAAGAAAGAAAGAAAGAAAGAAAGAGAAAGAAAAGAAGGAAAGAAAGAACTTAATACTAAAGTTAGGCAGTATTGGGGTGCCTGGGTGGTGCAGTCGGTTAAGCGTCCGTCTTCAGCCAGGTCATGATCTCGCGGCCCGTGGGTTCAAACCCCGCGTCAGGCTCTGGGCTGATGGCTCAGAGCCTGGAGCCTGTTTCAGATTCTGTGTCTCCCTCTCTCTCTGCCCCTCCCCCGTTCATGCTCTGTCTCTCTCTGTCCCAAAAATAAATAAACGTTGAAAAAAAAATTAAAAAAAAATAAAGTTAGGCAGTATTAAGATACTGTGTCTGGAAAGAAAGTCTCTGGGTTGTTAGTCTAGAAATATTCAGCAGAAGAGCAGTCGTATCTTCTCCAATCCACTTTATCATGGCTCACGTGCCTTTACTTTAATTGGATTCTTCAGAATCACCTTCACATTTTTATTCTCACTAAAAAATAGTGTTTTTGGTTGTTGTCAGGCTTTGCCAGTTCCTGCTACATGAAAATTGTGGGTTTTGTTTGTGCTTGGTTTTTCTGTTAACTGTTGTTTGAGCCTGAAAACATTTCTCATTATTTTCTTTAACATTCAATTGAGATTTTCATACAAGTTCACTGAACTCAAGATGAAATCTCGTGTTCTTTTTGCTGTGCCAAAACAAATGTTTTGTCTCTTTTCTGGTAGATGACCTGTTAAAACTTTTTATTTAAAAATAAAAGCATATAGATTATTTGTCAAAATAAGCTTTACTTTCCAAATAAATTAGCGTGATACCCACAGAAGCTTGAGGATTTGGGGGGCATTTTTACTGTTTCATCTTGATGATATTATTTATAAAGAAATAGGCACTCATTTAGTATGTATAATTGTATTTAAAGATGAACATTTTTTTGCTGAACTAAGAAGTATAGCAGAAAACTAAAAGAAAAAAATATTAACCAGTTAATACATTACAGATATTGCCGTAAATATTTACAATATTGTTTATCTTTACACAGTAACCTCAAATCACTTTGAAAAGAATTATTTTTTTTGATATAACAATAATAGAATATTGGCTACTGAAACGAAATGGCAACATGGTTTAGCTACTTAATTTTACATGGAAGTTAAAGCTTCATAATGAATTTGAGAGCCAGATTTTTAAATATTTTTTTCAGTTTTCATAGTATTTACCAATGCAATAATATATTCACATTTCCAAAACATAATACAATAAACATTTGATTTTATATTTGTAAGATTGTGCCACAAAAAAAGTAGCATCCCATTATCTTGTATTTTGAAAGTAAAAATAATTAACATTATTGTGGTATAATTTCCATAAAAATACATAAATTTTAGGTGTCCACTTTGATGAAGGGTAAAAACAGCTATAACCTTGGAACTATCATCTTAGTTATTATTATAACCATTTCTGTAACCCATAGAGTTTTCTTTCCAATTATCCTCATCCTTCACATCTCATTCTTCAGCCTAGGCAACCCACTGCTCTGGTTTCTCTAATTAAAGGTTAGTTTTTTTCTGTCCTAAAATTTCATATAAAGCCTTAGAGGTTGTGTTCTTTTGTATGTGGCTTCTTTCACTCAGCAGGCTGCTTTTCAGTTTCATCTTTGCTTTCGTGATTATTAGGAGTTCATTCTTTCACATTACCAAGTAGTATTCCTGCATATACATCACAATGTTTATTCATTTGCTTGATAGATATTTATATTTTTTCCAGTTTGGATTTTTTTTTTTATAAATAAAACCACTATGAACATTCATATGCAAGTCACGCTTTATATGTCGGCTTGTTTCCCTTGGTTAAATACATAGAAATGAAATTAATTCAGTATACAGGCAGTGTATATCTAAAGTTTATACGAAACTTCCAATCTGTTATACACTCTGACCAGCAATATATGAGAGATTATATCCTCACCAACACCTGATGAGTCTCAATATTCACCATATGTAGTGGTATTCCACTGTGGCTTTAATTCACATTTTTCTGGTGACTGTTGATGTTGAGTCTCTTCATGATGATGAGATATTCATACATTTTCTTTGGAGAAGTATGTGTTCAAATATTTGCCCATGTTTTATTGGACTGTTGACCTTGAAGTTGAAGAGATCTTATAAAGTGTGTACCCAAGCCCTTTACCTAATAATGTATGTCAATTATGTTCTCTCCATCTCAGGCTTACTTTGCATTTAAAAAAAGTGTCTTACAGGAATGAAAAATAAGGTTAGATAAATTGTATCATATTTTTGAATGTTTAGTGCTTTTGCATCCTATCTAGAAATTGCACCCTATCTAGAATATTTGCCCAACCTAAGTTCACAACGTTTTTGTTTTTGTTTACTTATTCTTCATGGACATCTTTCTTATGTTTTCCTATATATTTCCTCTTCTCTATGTTTATGGTCTCCGTGTTTTATACCACTGATCTTTTTTAAAAAAAATTTTAATGTTTATTTTTGAGAGAGAGAGATAGGGAGAGACAGAGACAGAGAGAGAGAATGAGCAGGACAGGGGCAGAGAGAGAGGGAGACACAGAATCTGAAGGAGGTTCCAGGCTCTGAGCTATAAGCACAGAGCCCAATGTGGGGCTCGAACCCACAAACCAGGAAATCATGACCTGAGCTGAAGTCAGTCGCCTAACTGACCAAACCACCCAGGTGCCCCAACACCACTGATCTTTATGTCGCTCCTTACACAGATAACACTTTATTTAGATTAATGTGGTTTAAGAGGAAGTCTTAAAATCAAGCAGTGTAAATACTTCAAACTTGCTTATTATTAAAAAAAATCATCTAAGTATTCTCTATCATTTATATCTAACTATAAGTTTTAGAATTAGTGTCAATTTCCTCAATAAAAAAGTGTGCTGTGGTTTTCCTTGAGATTGTGTTGGATTCATGTAAGTCAGTTTGGAGGAACTGACATCTTAAATTTGAGGGTTGCAGTCTTTGAAAATGACACATCCCTCCATTTATAGTATTTAGTTCAATTTTAATTTCTCCCAGCCATGTTACTTAGTTTTATATATATAGTATTTGAATAAATTTTGTTAGCTTTATTCCTATGTACCTATTATTTCTGGATGGTGTTGCCAATGACATTGATATTTATTTTCTATTTGTTTAGGGCTATCGTCTACGAACTACATTTGATTTTGGTATGTTGACCAATATCTTATGAAGTCATTAAATGAAATATATCCTAATACTTTTTTAGATCCTTTATGATATTTTATCCCTACATCATATCCTCATAAACAAAGAAAATTTAGCATTTTACTTTTAGTTTTTACGTATATTCTTCTATGTCTTTCTTTCTTGTAGTTGCTAGGACTTCAACAGAATGATTTAAAGTGATGAAGGCAGACATCTTTGCCTTGTTCTTGATCTTAGGTAAAAAAAAAAAAGTTATTTATTTTTTTTACTATTAAGCGTGATCTTAGATCTAGGATTTTGATAGATGCCATTTATCTAGCTTAAGGAATTTATCTTACATTCCTATGCATTTTTTAAATATGAATGTTTCATTTTAAAAAATTTAAAGGTTATTTTGGGGGAACTATATGGATTTTCTTCTTCCTTCTGTTAACACAATGAAATCCATTATATAATGTTTAAATGTTAATCAACTTTATCTTCTTAGGATAAACCACAGTTGTTTATTTTGGCAGTCAAATACATTGCTCAAATCTCCTTCAAGAGGGACCTGTTTCCAGGGGCTCAGCTGAATGAAAGACCACACTCACTCTGGTCCACTCCAAGCTGATCAATGAACGCTGGAAAGGTTCTAGCACAGGCACATTCTGACCTGGTGTAGAAATCTTTTCATGGCCAACTCTTGCTCAGTAAATTCTTACCCAATTCATCAAGATTTTGTAAAAGTTTTGCTGTAGTTTAAAGTTCTTACCATCCAAATTTCCCCTCTGTTTCTTCTTTAATAGATGATAGACTGTCTTAATAATTTTCCTGTTTACTCCTTTTTCCTTCACTTTTATTCTTAGTGGCTGGTCTTCCTAAATAAATGTCTTGCATGCTTAATATATTTCATTATTCTATTATTGTAATATTTTATATTATATATTATTATATTAATATAATAATAGGCATGCATATATGTATGTATATATATGAGATCTCATTTTTATTTCATTTTTAATGTATGATAATAATATAACAATGTGTTTGTGTATATATGTATGTATATATATGAAATACCTGTCTCATTTTTGTTGTAGTGTTTGCTATGTCCAGAATGGATTGCATAACCTTTTCTGAAAGAATTTGTACAGAATTAATGTTTATTGCTTTTAGAATATTTGATAGAATTCACCAAAGAAGACATTTAGGCAAAGAGTTTTCTTTACAATAAAGTTTTATGTTTTCTAATGTTTGTTTATTTTTGAAAGAGAGACAGAGACAAAGTGTGAGTGAAGGAGCGGCAGAGAGAGAGGGAGACACAGAATCTGAAGAAGGCTCCAGGCTCTGAGCTGTCAGCACAGAGCCGGACATGGGGCTCAAACCCACGAACCACAAGATCATGACCTGAGCCGAAGTCGGACGCTTCACCAACTGAGCCACCCAGGAGCCCCAATAATAAAGTTCTAAATGTAAATTCAAATACATAATAAATATGGGTATATTCAGAATTTCTATTTGTTTTTGTTCAACTTTGGTGACTGTGACATCAACAAATCTGTACAGTATATTGGCATACATTTGTTCATAATGCTTTTTTTCTTTCAGTGTTGTTAGGACCTACAGTTATGACTCTTTGTTCATTCCTTTTACTTGCAATTTGTGTTTTTTTTTTTTTTTTTTTTGCTCGGTCCACTATAGGTTTATCAATTTTGTTTATTATTTTAATACGATGTTTTTTTTTTGTTTCAATAGTTGTTTTCTATTGTTTGTTCTCTAGTTTATATATTTTATCATCTACCTTTACTATTTCCTTTCTTTTACTTATACTGGATTTAATTTGCTTTGTTTTTATTCAGCTTTTTACAGAAGAGCTTATACAGTTGACGTTGAGTATATATTCTTTTAACATTTTAACACGATAGTTTCACCTAATCACTTCTTTAGCTGCATTACAAGTATTTTGATTGTATGTGTTATTGTTATTATTATTCAACTAGAATATTTTCCCATTGCTATTGTGATTTTTTTCCTTTGATCAGTAAGTTGTCTATAATTATGTTGGTTTAATTTCCAACTGTTTCCTTATAGTCTAGATAACTTTTTAATTATATTTAATTATATTTTGGTCAGAAAGCATGTACTCTGCTTTCTGATTTCAATCATTTTAATGTTTGGAGACTTATTTGATAGCCCAGAATATAGCCAAATAAACATGCATAACACCTGTGATTGAAAGGAGTGCACACTTTCCTATAATTTGGTGGAGCATTCTCCGAATGTCAGTCGGGTCAAGTTAAATGATAGTGTGGCTTGCATTTTCTATATGCATATTTATTTTCTCTATGTTTATTCTAGTCATAAGTAGGAGGGGCCTATGGAAATCTCTAACCAAAATTATAAACCTGTCTACTTTTATTTCTTTTTTTCAGCAGGTTCAGTTGATGCTTTGTGCATTTTAAAGCTCTATTAATAGGTATAAAAGTTTTAGGATTCTTGTAACTTCTTGCTAAATTCATCCTGTTTTTATAATGGCATCCTCTCACTTCTACTTTTCTTATAATTAGATTTCTCACTGTGTATCTCTTTACATCCTTTTACTTTGTAGATTGAGTTTAATGTAGATAAAATTCTGACAACTTTTGTCTTTTACTAGTTTTTAAATATAAAATCATTTATATTTAATGCAATCATTGATACATATGGGGTAGGGCTACCATCCTATTTATTTTAAATTTAGTCAATTTCATCTTTGTTCTCTTTTATCTTTTTCTGCCTTTTTAAAAAGTAATTGAGCCAGTTGAATCTCTTATATTGGTTTATATTATATACTCTGGGTATTTTTTAACTTACAGTTTATGATATATATTTTTAGCTTATTACAGTCTTCCTAAAAACTATATTTTAACACTCTATATGTAATGTAAGAAACTTAAAAAAATTTCATTTGTTCCTTATTATTCTATGTGCTATTGTTCTTTAATGTTTGTAATTTTTTCTCATGATTATGGATCACATGTTTTCTATGCATGTTTTATAATTTTTTATTGGATGCAGAGAACACTGATGCTATACTGTTGAGAGCCTGAATTTTGTTTCTTTCTTTTATTTTTCAATTTATTTGTATTTTTACAGTTTTTTTGTTTCTTTCTTTTAAAAACTGATAAAGTGTTTGGCAAGCAATTAAGATAATTGTGAGTGACCCTAGTTTTTTTCAAGGATTTCATTTAAGTTTTATTAAGGCAAATCTAAAGTAATTTTTTTTTTCTTTAAGGCTTGTTTTGCTCAACTGATAAACTATGACTTTTCTGGGATCTTATCTGAATTGTCCTGGTTTCCAAAAAATATTTTTCAGTCCTGCTTAGTCTTCAGCAAATTCCTGGGTTTCATTCTCTGTTTAGCTTGCTTTTCTGCAATACTGTACCCCTCACATTTAGCTTCCTCAACATTAAAACTCATATATTATTCTCCTCAACTCAACAAGACTGCTGTCTTCTCGCTTGTATTTTCCTTGAAATATGTTTGTTGAGAAAACCGGATACAGAGCTTCCTTCACTCTGTTTTGCAAACTGCATCTCAGAATATAGTTTAACATATTTCTCTGGTCATTATTATTTTTTTTTTAATTTTTTTTCAACGTTTTTATTTATTTTTGGGACAGAGAGACACAGAGCATGAACGGGGGAGGGGCAGAGAGAGAGGGAGACACAGAATCTGAAGCAGGCTCCAGGCTCCGAGCCACCAGCCCAGAGCCTGACGCGGGGCTCGAACTCACGGACCACGAGATCGTGACCTGGCTGAAGTCGGACGCTTAACCGACTGCGCCACCCAGGCGCCCCTCTCTGGTCATTATTTTTACCTATAAATTGATAGATTTTTTTTCTAAAATTATTTAATTTTTTTTTTTTTTTTTTTTACCTTTTTTATATTTGAGAGAAGAGAGAGAAGACAGACACGAGTGGGGGAGGGCCAGAGAGAGAGGGAGACACAGAATCCGAAGCAGGCTCCAGGCTCTGAGCTGTCAGCACAGAGCCCGACGCGGGGCTCTAACTCATGAACCTGTGAGATCATGACCAGAGACAAAGTCTGACGTTTAACCGACTGAGCCACCCAGGCGCCCCTAAATTGATAGTTTTGACTAGAGACTAAATCATATACATGTATTATATTTTGACAATACTACTTCATCGGTGGTATTGTTTTCTTTTAATGGAAGTGATCTGAGGCTCACTCTACCTCTTCTTGTGATATTAACTGATTCCCAATGGCTAGATCCATTAATTCATTAATTATTTCTATTACAAAATGATCTTACATTAATTGAAATTTATAATGAATCTTCCTTCATTATAAATTATAAATTATATTATATTATACTATTTATATTATATTATATTTATTATATTATTATAAATTAATACTTACATAGCAAGAACTTTCACCTTACAGACCTGGAGTTACCTTATGGTTTAATTCACATAAAAATTTTTTGATGCTTACTTTTCCATTTTTCTCCAGTGAACGTTGCTTCATTTTCTCCTTAGTTTACTTGATAAATCCCTAATAGCTATTATAACTTCTGTGCTAATTGGTAATAAAAATAGTCGAGGCTCACTTTGTTCAAATTATGCCCTAAACATAGAATAAACTGTTTGTTTGGGGAGCCCTGTTTATGTGTTTCTTTTTTATTTACAGTGGTATTTCAAGACCACAATTTCCACACTAGTAGTGATCTTTAACACTGAGTATTTGCTAGAAGAGGCTTCTTTCGCTTTTCTAAGGCTTTCCAGGGCTGTGATAAGAAAAGTATTACACAAAACGATTCATAAATTCCAAATATAATTCAGGATTACCAAAAAATTAACTAATTGTGTATAATACCTGTATTCCCTTCCTTACCACATCAAGAATCTTGGTGGTCAAAGACTAATGATTAAATTAAAATATTTCATGATTTTAAATTTTCATTTCCCACATTTAACATAAATATCCTTAGGTAAACAATACTGACATTCTTACTAACAGGCCTCACTGAATTTTTTTCTTCTTGGTACCCCTCTTTGAGAAGTCCTTTGTTCTAAGGTAAGTTTCTGACTGCTATGCCTGGGATATATAGGGAAGATCAATTTGGGGGGACCTTTTCTAAAAGCTTATGTTAGCCTTGCCCCATAGCGTTTAGCAATCTGTACTTGTCTGTAAATGAAATTAACAACATAGATAGGACTCTTGTGTTGATTTTTCAAATACATCACAAAACAGAGGATAGTGGTATAACTAGCAACTCAAGACTTCCAAATATACAGTAGCTCTAAAACTGAAATATATTCAAATAATAGTAAGGTTAAAAAACAAAGACTAGGAGCCAGATGTTATTTTCTTTGTTATATACATATTTGCTTTATTCTTATAAACAACCTGCTTAATTCTGCACATTTTTCAGAGAAGAAAGCAATCTGATGAAATATATCGTTAGTAAACTGAGGTTTGTATCTGCAGGCACATTGCCCTGTATTCTTTATGCTTCACAAGCTACAAGATTAATCTTCATGGAGCACATATCTTGTCAAAGGTTGCCAATTGTCTGAAAACAAATGAGAATTGCTACCTACAATCTGCCTTGCGTTCTCACCGCTTTCCCATTTATACTCTCTGCCCAGTTTCTCCTGAATCTCAGCCTTCATACACTGTGCTCCCACCGCCTGAAAATACTCCTTCCAGCTCTGTTTTTTTCCTTTACTTTTATTTTTCTTTCTTTATTTTTAATATTTTTATTTATTTATTTTGAGAGAGCACATGCAGTTGAGTGGGGAAGGGGCAGAGAGAGAGAGAGAGAGAGAGACTGAGAATCCCAAGCAGGTTCTGTGTCGTCAGTGTAGACTCTGATGTGGGGCTTGATCTCATAAACTGTGAGATAATGACCTGAGCCGAAATCAAGAGTTGGATGCTGAGCCTACCCAGGTGCCCCCCCACCCAAGCCCTGTTTTGAGCTAACTTCTGCTTGACTTTCAGGATTCAGTTTTATGCCACTTTTTCCAAAGTGATTGGGGGTCTCTCTTATGTCATCTCATAACATTCTGAATGTGCACCTATCTTAGCATTTATTCTACTCTAGGAAAATCACTAGTTAAGCCTTCCGTACCTAGCATTATAATGTAAATTCCTAAAGAAAGGATCATGTTTTATTTATTCTGTATCCAGATTGCTTGGAACACTGTGAGCTTTTGACAAATATTTCTCAATTCAATGGAAAAGTATTTTTGGATTAGAAGCTAACATTAAGCAGCAAACTTCATGTTGTCAATAGTCTTATCTTTATTTGTCTAACTCCAACTTTTTATTTCAGACCCCACCAGCCCTATGCCCGTCATGAAGTAAGCAGTGATGCAAAATCTCCTGAATTTATAGCACTTTCCTGAGAGAAGTTCCAGTTCACCTTTCCCTGTTTGCTCTTCAAAACTCACCTGTCAATTATATAGTTTTCACCAAATCCTAAGATTTATTGCCAAAAATGTATTTCTATAATGATTGATAATTTCTGTGGGCATGACATATCTATATTTCAGTGGGCATTTAGCATGTTATAGAATGTACAGCTTGATATTATTTTATACTCTGAATTTGCATAATGCACTTATCCTGGGTGCAAGAGAGAATAAAAATGGTAAAATAATCTGCATTTATCCGTAAAAATCATCTTATCAATATAAATGGTAATATAGCCATCATGACACTTTGTAGGTGAAAATCCAATGGAACAATTTTATGTGTCTTCGGTATGAAAATCAGGGAAGTATTATTTCCTGGACAAAGGCCAAGAAATGAGCAAAACAAATAACACTTTTCCACAAAGTGATTCACCAGAATGTACTCTTTCAAAAAATTTTCCACTAAGAACATATCCTGCATTAAAAAACGCATATCCCGTGTGTGTGGCCAGAAGCAAAATCTGTAGTGGGAAAGAAATCCCTGCATTCTAATGAGAGCACATATGAACACTGACTCAGGCTTCTTTCTGTGTCATTTCATGCAATCATCACAGGGCATCTTTGCAGCTGACTGAAAAACTTACAGAAACATTAACATTTTCACCTTTTTGAATGAATATCTGTATGACATGAATCATACACCAAAGAAGGAGACTGAAGGAGACGAACATGTTAAAATACTTCACACATCTAATCTTAGATCTGGATCTCATTGGATTAATATCCTGTGCATTGAAGAGAATAATAGAAATGTTCTAAATTGAACTTCTCGATGTGACCCCAAACAAGGTTTCCTCTCTTTTTCATATTCTCAGACGTAGGGTTCCCAACTTCCCCCCCAGAATCCCCTGATGCTGTGGGACAGTGGTTCCAGTTGGGAGAAACTACCAGGACACTTATTTCTATGTTTATTATTTCATCATTTTAGATTATATTTTGTGAAATTTAAAATTTACGTCATTGATTGGTTCATTATTCCATGCATATAATTCATAGACAAAAAAATATATATACATTAGAGATAAATGTGCGTCTTTTTTCTAATAGCATACATGTCCACAAAGTATTAGGAGACTTCTGCTGAAGAAGTGTCCATCAGGAATATCCAATTAATTTTATAATGGGTAGACTCTCTCAAAAGATCCACATAGCAGATTTTCCCAAACCTATGTACGAAAATAAAGTATTACAGGGATGCCTGGGTGGCTTAGTTGGTTAAGCATCCGACTTTGGCTCAGGTCATGATCTCATGGTTCTTGAGTTCAAGTCCTGCATCAGGCTCTCTGCTGTCAGCACAGAGCCCGCTTTAGATCCTCTGTCTGCCTCTCTCTGTGCTCCTTCCCCACTGATGCATGCTTTCTCTCTTTATCAAAAATAAATAAATATTTTAAAAAATTAAAAAAATAAAGTATTATAATTAATGAGTGAATTAAACTTGCTTAGAGTAAGATGTACTGTTTATCTGGTCTGTTCTACACCAAAATCTTAAAATAATGTTTACATTAACTTAAGATTATTCATTCAACAGATATTTATGGGGTGCCCAGTATGAATAAAGCACTATGTTATGCACTGAACATATATGCAGATAAGATTGTCCCTTCTCTTACTCTAATGGAGCATAATTATCATACTTAGAAAGATTTTTACCTCTTGGATTTCTGAATAAAACAAAAAGAATTAGTTGAGGATGCTTCAAACTATGTTATCTAAAGGTAAATGGATACCTAGGAATTATTATTTTATTACATATTAGTTAGTATTCAAGAGGTTTCTAATAGAATTAAATTTTTTTTAATGTTTATTTATTTCCGGGGCAGAGAGAGACAGAACATGAGTGGGAGAGGGGCAGAGTGCAAGACACACACAGATCCGAAGCAGGCTCTAGGCAGAGCCTGACACAGGGCTCGAACTCACAAACCGTGAGATCATGATCTGAGCTGAAGTAGGTCGCTCAACAGACTGAGCCACCCAGGCGCCCCTCTAATAGAATTATATACCATTAGTAGCTACTGCCATGACACAGATGAGACTATCTCTACAGCTGGATCCCAGTATACAAAAAGGTTAGGGCTAGGGTTAGGGTTAGGGTTACGGTTAGGGCTCGAAAAAAGACTCGGATTCAACTTCTAATGAACACATGATGTCGGGGAGGAACTAAAATATGTGGCTACAAATCGCTGAGAATTTTGTCTCCATGATTACTTTAGCATTGTTTAACCTCAGCTGAGTGTTGTAGAAATAATTTGTATCTCCCTGAAATGTACCCATTTATATTATCATTTCTACAGGTTAACTTTTATTCTTGCAGCATACGAATATATTGGTAAAGATCTTGAGTAGTATTTTATATGTAATTAGAAGTCAGTGGAGAATTTTATTTGGAGACTATGACAGGATATTTTCACATTTTACAGCAATCTTTCCGACTCCTGTGTCAGAAGACATGGTAGAAGGACATGAGTGTAAACAATGAATTTGTTAAGCTCAACCCAATGAGCCCTGATGGGAGCCTGGTTTGCCATAACTCTAGTGGGTGTTGTGGGTGTATTAGAGAAATAGATAAATTAGAAACACGTTTTAGAAATAAAACGGACAAAAATTGCTGTTGTATTATGCAAAAGTTCTTCTGCTAATACTCCCTGAGGCAGAGTCCTGATATCTAAAGATTGCATGTACAGAGAGTGAATATATTTTGTCTTGATTTCTTATTCCTGAACTCTTACCAATTGTAAAGAGAAACTAGACATCCAGACGTCTTAGGATCAATTTTTTTTTTTTTTTACTAACCAGGATTATTTTTATTTTTATAAAATCCTACAGAATACTACTAGTTTTAAATAAGGCCCTTAGCTTTTGACTCATATTTTTTTAAAGTGTCCTCTTTTGTCCTAAAAATAAAAAAAAAAAAAAAAAACGTTGAAAAAAAAAATTAAAGGGGCGCCTGGGTGGCGCAGTCGGTTAAGCGTCCGACTTCAGCCAGGTCACGATCTCACGGTCCGTGAGTTCGAGCCCGGCATCAGGCTCTGGGCTGATGGCTCGGAGCCTGGAGCCTGCTTCTGATTCTGTATCTCCCTCTCTCTCTGCCCCTCCCCCGTTCATGCTCTGTCTCTCTCTGTCCTAAAAATAAATTTAAAAAAAAAAAAAAAACGTTGAAAAAAAATAAAGTGTCCTCTTTTGTTAGCATAAATACTGCCAGGCATGATTTACAGCCATGGAAAGCTGAGTTCACTTGAATTTCTGAGACCTGTCTTCACGGTTAAATCTATTCAAATTCTATTAAAATTTTTCTAGCAGCAGGACTCTAGTTTCATTTGGTCTTTAATTAGTAAAACTTAAGTACTATGGTGAGCAGCGAGGGCAAAATTAGAGAAAAGAAACTATTTTCAGATGCTGGAATGCTTGACATTACAAGCAGTTTTGTATGTCAGGCCAAACACTATGCGGTAGAACTTAGAGCTTCAACATTATTGGAGTTACATGTTTCATTCCTTATTAAAAGATGAATATCATTAATAAAGTGAGTCTTTTAACTGGGGAGTTCTACCTCTGATGAAAGAGTTGATTTGGTATTTTGAAAGCTACATGCTCATTTCAAAAGACAAACTTCCTAAATGTGTCTTTTAAAATAGCAAAGGAAAAGCTGAGCGGTGTGTGTTCAAGCTTCCGAATAAGAATTGGTCTTACTTTTCTATGTCAAAGTCTTGACATAGAAAAGATAGCTCACTGTCGAGGATTACAAAATAAGGGCTTGTATCAGTGGAGGAAGGAGGGGGTATTTGTGACGGGGTGTGAGAAAAGTCAAAAAAGACCAGGAGGTATGGGAAGAGTCATAGAAGGTCGTCTTCGAAGGGACATGTGGTTATCCTTTGTAGCAAAGATTTTATTTTTATGTTTTAAAATTATACAAGGATTGCGTGAATAGGTTTTGTACTTAATTATTCTAACCGTCCTAAGTGGGAATTTTTTGGGGGGAGGGAGCTGGGGCAGTGAAATTGAAACTTTAGCCCTCTACTCAATCATCCTCTTCTATCCTGAGATGATTTTCATAAACAGTTTGGTAAATATCTTTGCAGACCTTTTTTTTAAAATTCATTAAAGAGAGAATAATAAAATCAAAACTTGCAGCCCTTTCCAAAAAAAAAAAAAAAAAAGAATCCGGTCTTACTGAGACACTTGATTTCTTCATTTAATTTGCCAACAACATGGGGCGCCTGGGTGGCGCAGTCGGTTAAGCGTCCGACTTCAGCCAGGTCACCATCTCGCGGTCCGTGAGTTCGAGCCCCGCGTCAGGCTCTGGGCTGATGGCTCGGAGCCTGGAGCCTGTTTCGGATTCTGTGTCTCCCTCTCTCTCTGCCCCTCCCCCGTTCATGCTCTGTGTCTCTCTGTCCCAAAAATAAATAAACGTTGAAAAAAATTTTTTTAATTTGCCAACAGCAGTGTGCTGCATATCTTGGTACACACTAATGTAATTTGTTTGCTTTTGTTAGTAGCATATTTTCTTAAATAAAATCACTTTGCCATTGTATCATTATTTTCTCTTTGAAATAATTTAACTCACTGGACATTGATTTAATAATTATCACACTGTTAGTACTTTAAAAAAAGAACGGGAAAACTTGAAAATTATACTTCAAATATGTTGCGCAACGAGGGTAGAAATTAAATATCTGCTAACCAAGAGAAAGGTTTTGCTAAATGAATGAGTATCCTTTCTAAATATTTTAATTGGTTCATAAAAATATGCTGAATAAGGAAAAAAATGAGGGTCATCCTGAAAATTTAAAGGGTTTCTTTGCACCGATTTGGATCCAAGTTCTCCTTATTTTACTCCTCTTCCTCCTTCCTTTTCCATGTAGATAGGTTATTCTACAAATAATAACCCATGATTTGATTCATTTTCCTAAAGTATATGGAAGTGCTTGACATAGATGCATCCTTAAAAGTGGTAGTTTCTAGCAACAGTTAGAATTCCTATAAAAATGTATATACTCATATATTTATTAGCAAAACATTTTTGGAGGACTTAACATGAGCTAAGGACTGTGTGGATCAGTAACAACAATGTTATCCGTTTCTGTATCTGGGCATGAGCATTTAAAATTTTTTTTAACATTTATTTATTTTTGAGAGACAGAGAGAGACAGAACATGAGCAGGGGAGGAGCAGAAGAGAGAGAAACACAGGATTCAAAGCAGGCTCCAGGCTTCTAGCTGTCAGCACAGAACCCAATGTGGGGCTCAAACTCTTGAGATCATGCATGACCTAAGCCCAAGTCGGAAGCTTAACCGACTGAACCACCCAGGCGCCCCTGGGCATGAGCATTCTAATGGGTGCACTGGGATTTTCCACCTGGTAACAGTAAGCATGATTTTTAAATAATAAAAAAAAAAGACGTTAAAATAAATTGCTTATGCTAAAAATCTGATTTAAACATATGGTTTCATTAGACCATTGGGGAGTTGTGATTCCAAGAATGTAAATCAAACAGTAATAAATATTCAATTGTAAATAAAGCAGGAAAGGAAAAATTACCACATAATAGACACATGAGATCAAAATCTAACATAAATAAAACACATAACTGAAGATGTCAATAACTTCAATATTCTTAATAATAATCAAATTTAAAATTGTAAGATAGAAAGTTGTTCTCTTTCTTCAAAATACAGGTTTTTATTCAGTATTAATGTTTGTTGGAGGTGACATTCAGATGAAACATTAAATTGAAGTTCCCTCTGCCTGAATTTGGAAGTTATTAACAATGCTAAAATTTCTCATTGCTCTGATTTAGAAAAAAGCCGAAGTATATACATGTGTCCTGGCTGACATTGCCTTTTTTTCTGAAATAAAATTATGGGTGAATTGTCACTAATAGAAATGTTCACTGCAGAAAACAGAATGTTGCTGAGTGCACCAAGGCATTCACAACTGCCTATCAGAAATGTAAAATATCACTCTAGAAAATGCCATTTTAATGTAGCATAAAATAGCGCAATTTAATCTCTAAGCAGGTGTGACACTAATGGGAAGTGAGCATAGTTACTTCTCGATCTCATTTAGCTGACAATCTCTATAATATTTACTTTATTGTGAAATTGTTATTTTATTACACAAACTGACTTATTCATTTTTAAGCCTTGCCTTTTCATTTCCCTATAAACTGTACAGCGTATTTACAATTAAGGGAAAAAGGGTTTGATGAATAAGCCTTTTTTTATACATTAAAATTTTGAAATGGAAAATAAGAATATACTATACCAGATGGTGAAAGTGGCCAAAAAAGCCTTCTCTGAGCTTCACTAGGGATGCAGTTATGAAGGGGAGATCTACAGTCAGCTGGCAGCCCAATATCATATTTCAATACATAAAACTTCAGATTGGCAACTTGTTTTCTTTAATATCCGGCCTACTTTTATGCATTTTGGGACATGTTTTTTTCCAACCAAGAAGTCAACACACACTTAAAGCTGGTATTTTTGTCAAATACCTTCACATAATAATTTTAGTTTGACGTTCATGTATGTCAAATTTATCATAGAGGAAGCACATGTTTACACAACAGATTTTTAAAACTGTATTTATTGTTTGAAAAATATAAATGGATTGCATTTATTTATGTCATTAATAACTTTCTGTATTTCATAAAAACGAAAATGAACTCAAACATATTTGGAATTTTACATTTTAACAAGTATTTATACTTTGCCTATATCTGTATCTGTATCTATATCTATATCTATCTATATATATGTATTAACATTTAAAATACAATACTTTATGGGGCGCCTGGGTGGCTCAGTCAGTTAAATGTTCAACTACATCTTGGGTCATGATCTCATGGTTCATGGGTTCCATCCCCATGTTGGACTCTGTGCTGACTGCTCAAAGCCTGGAGCCTGCTTTGGATTCTGTGTCTCCCTCTCTCTCTGCTCCTCCCCCACTCACCCTTTCTGTCTCTCTTTCAAAAATAAACATTAAAAGAAATTTAAAAAATACTTTAGAAAACGAATATATATATGTATATATATATATATGTATACACACACACACACACATATTTTTGATACAAATAAAATTAGATGAGAATGCCCAGAATTAACAAATTCTTACATTTATAAAAATAGGGATCAAATATACCATAGCATTGAAATACCAATATAAGAATTTTTAAAAAAAATTAAAAAAATTGAGATAATATTTTAAGATATGTACTCCTCTTAATAAACACTTTTGAATAACAGAAAAAGAGTACTTTGGGTAAGACTATTTTTTCCCTTTATTCCCTACATATATATATATATATATATATACACACACACACACACACACACACATATATATATATATATATATGTTTTGGGGAGATAATTCTCTATTAATGTCCTGCATTTCTGCATGTCTGTGAGCACAGACATTGTCTGAACTTCATTCTAACTTGCCTTTCAAGAATGTTCACAGAGTAATCAGCTTTGGGAGACAGACACCCTCCCCTTTCAGAACAAAGGGCAGGGGTCTTTATAGTCCAGTATAGTAGTTTATGTCTCTCCCTAGGGCAAAATGCAGACATGCTTATTACCCATTATAAAGGATTCAGATAGTCCAAACTCTGGGTTTCTGTCTCTTAATGCAACCCAGTGTTTATGTTGGCATTTATATAGGTCTATCTGCATCTCTACCTTGGGACTTGGGAGGCAAGGGAAACTGATGCAACTATGTCATGTTCATGATGCTTGTTGTACCCTGAGTAATAAAGGCCTTTTTTTGCCTCTGACCTCAAAGTTTTGTCTCTCATACCAGCATCCATGAAGCTGTTTCAGACTAAATTGCTAGATTGAAAATAGATAAGATATCAGATCCTTCACAGAATTGACTTTGTCAATGAGGATGAGATGCCGGTAGAGGCGTGACTTTCAGGAAGAGAACAACTTTTTGGAATCTGCTAGTGAATACTCTCACTAGCAGTGTAGGTGCGTGTAGGGGGAGGGGCGGGGGACTCCATTGTCTTATTTGTTAACGAATAAGCGTTAAATTCGTGTACACAGGTTAAGCAGTGAGAAGTATGATTGAAATGTGCTGCCCAGATGGTATCTTTGGTTCTGTTTACTCTTCTCTAAGTAGACAGAAAAAGTATGTTATCGTGAAACTAGGTTAGCAAGTTCAGTGGCCCAAACTAAAAGGTATTACGACTATGGCTGCTGACCCAAGGAGTCTCCAAAACTGGAATAAATATGGAAAGCTATTAGTATTCAATACAGAGTTTGAGTGGATCCAAAACTTTACAAGTTTATTTGGTTGAGATGTAGGCAGTGTACATGCAAATAAAAACTGGAAAAAATGTGCCATGCCAATTTGCATGAAGTCTCATCTATTTTTGTTATTATATGTTGCTGTTCTAATGCCCATCGCTGAATATACCACTAGTGTTGATGTGGTATATCAGGGAATATACCCCCATTCAGGGAATGCCACTTACAGAGGGGTGTTGGTGAAGTGTCACCCTTTGCTCCCCACCACCACCTTCTACCTGTTCCCTCCCCAGTGGTCAGAAAGAATCAATGGTGTATCTAAGAAATAGAGATATGAATTAGGTTTATTTAAATTCTTAATGGCTGCTGGAGTATTGAGGGCCATTTCCCGATGCAACATTGCCACCTATTGGACGCAGCCACCATTTACTCTATCACTCATTTAAAAAAAAAAAAAAAAAGTTAGGCCTGGCCTCAATGACTCCTTAATTTACATGAAAAAGACACAGCTATCTCTGGGAGAAATGTTTACCCCCACTGCACTACAAGAATCAGTAGAGCCCTTGATTCACAGTTTCCCTTAACTGCCTGTGCCTGGTTCACAGGTGGTTTAGCTTAGCTGAGACCCAAGGTCATCAATGGGACTGTCAGAGCAATTTAACTTCCACTCCACGTATACAGAGCCACAAACTGATTGGGGTTCACTGCTCAGTCAGCAAAACTTAAGGTTGTTCTCCTAACCCTGGTCCGTACTCCATCTGGCAAACCTTGTTATGGTTTGACTCACTCTTGCATATCACCATTCTGCCACTTGAAAAACTATAGACTGGCCAATTAAACATTCCCCTGTTTGGAGCTGCAGACTGGAAACAGATCATTGCTACTGATTAGATTGTCTGTGTTGCTTCTGTAGATGCCCACAAAAAAGGTCGCTTTCCAATGAAACTGACTAGAATCAAGTTGCTCTTGGAGTCTGCACCACCCAGATTGTTTCCGTGGCTGACTAGATCCATCATCATAAAGGACATGGCAGCACATCAATCATAGCAAAGACTCTATGATTCTGAGGCAGAGGCCATGACTGCATGCCAGCCTTGCAACTCCTGCCAAAAGCTGACCAGCTGCCTTGCAGTGAACGATGATACATTACATGTGGAATTATGCTCTTCCACTTTGGCAGTCTCTGACCTCCTCTTGGGACTCTCACTGGTACCTTTCCAATATGAATACTGTTCCAGGTTGCAGTGTTATTATTTTTCCCCCCTATTCAACCAGCTAATTTCAGCCAATCCTCTGGTTCTTCACATTTATCTGTATTTTGATTTTGACTCTCTGGATCATTTTCAGCCTCACTATGGTATGTGTTTTATCATAAATGCCCCTGAAAAATGGGCTGATAGTGAAAGGTAATGAAGAGATACAAACATCTGATATTGTTGAAGGTTGGAGGATCTCAAAATTTGACCCCAAATGATTACTGATTCTATCACCCTCAGATCCTCCTTTCCCCCACATCACAGAAGGACTGCTTTGTCAGTGAACGCACTATCCCCAGATAAGGATGGCCTGCTCTTAATTAGTAAATGTGTTATCGTTTTTCCTCATTCTACTCTCTCACTTCCTCCCACTTTTTGTACTCCTGGGTCTGCCAGGCAGGAGGGACTCTGGTAAGTACCCTAGATTTTCTGTAGGGAATCCAAAAGATTACACATTTGGAAAAGAGTACAGCAGAACTAAAACAATCTCACTGGCTCTGAGGTCCATGTTCAAATCATTTCCATATGTGTTTGGATTAAAGTGGCCTTAATATAATATCATGTCTTCAACAAAATATTAGCAAGTGAAATCAACTGTTGCTGTCACAGAGGAGCATATACTTTAAATAGATAAAACGGATGAAGAATTATTATCTAGACTATATAAAGACCTCCTACATATCAATAAGAAAAATCTAGACAAATAGAAGAAATAACAAAAAACTTCTACAAATATTTCTCAAAAGATGGCCACTTAGCCAATAAAAATATGAAAAGGTAATTAACCAATGGTTAAGAGAAAAGTAAATTAAATATCTAAATACTATCACAGAGTAGAATTAGAAGAAGGAGGAGGAGGAGAAGCAACAAAAGGGGAAGAAAAAGGAGGAATAGGGAAAAGGAAGAGGAAGAGGAAGAAGAAGAAAGAGGAGGAGGAGGAGAAGAAGAAGAAGAAGAAGAAGAAGAAGAAGAAGAAGAAGACGGAGGAGAAGGAGAAGGAGAAGGAGAAGGAGAAGGAGAAGGAGAAGGAAAAGAAGGAGAAGAAGGAGAAGAAATAAGACTTAATACCAGTCTGGAAAGGATAAATTATTAGAAAGGTAAATTCAAAACCACCTTAGAAAAATGTTTGAAATTACCTACTAAAGTTCAACATATGCATATTCATTACCTACTAAAGTTCAACATATGCAAATAATTTCATCTTAGCTATATTCTCCAAAGAATATATGTGACATATACGTACATATGTATTTCACAAAAGATATGCATATTAGCATTCATACCATAATTACTCATAATTGTCAAAACTGGAACAATATTTCCATCAAACAAAATCAATATGGCGTATACATAAAATAAAATTGCATGCAGCAGTGAAAATGGACACACTATTGCTGCTTACGACAACATGAATGACCTTCAGACACATAAAATGAAGTGAAAGAAAGCACGCACACACCAAGGAATGCTTACTGTGTGATTTCACTTACCTATGGTTCAAAAAGTGGAAGAACCCATGCATGATTTTTGAAGGTCAGCATACTTGTATTTGGGGTGAAAGGAGAAGTAGATTTTTGGAAAGAAAATAAGGGTTGATTGCTGAGATCCCAATAATAGTCTAAGTGTGGATGTGGGCAGTAGTTACAAAAGTGTGTTTGCTCTGTGATTATCGAGCTGTCATTTATGATTTCTGCAATTACTTCTTACAAGTTATCCAGGAATTAAATAATGCACATTAAAGGCGAAAACTGTCAGAAGTTTCAGAAAGTAGCTAAGGCCTGAATTTTATGTAGGGCACACAATAGAGATCTTAATGCATAGTCTCAGATTTGAGCTTTCAGAGAAATCACACTTTATAAAAACAATATGGGAGAGTCAAAATGTATGAAAAGTGGATGTATCTGCAAGTGGATGTATCTGGAATGCACTTGGTGTGATGGTTCAGAAGGAGACTGTCTCTGACCTGCTATTGTCACAGGAAGAGATTGTAAAGTATGTAAAATCCTGAAAGGCCAATTAAAAATTGAGAAGACTGTTGAGCTCTGGAGACTTCTTCCATGGCTATATGAGGCAGACTCACTTGTCAAGTGCTAAATAAGCATATCAGATTTATAGTGATACTAACACTAATGTTAGCGTTAATTAAGTCCTTACTATGTGACAAACATATTAATAGAGAATAAATTACAAATTCAATGTGGCTGGCTACCTTATAAAGCAGTTATTAGTAATATTCCCATTTTATCGATAAATAAGGGCACAATGACAGTAAACAAAAAAAATTACTGGGTAATAATAGTGGAAAAGAAAAACAAAGGGTACATTAATTATGTCAAGAAGTTTTGGCAATATTTAAATGTTTTTTAAAAATTGTGTTGTATTACAGCCCAATGTAGCCCAGCATGCCAAATGACAGAAAATTACCCAAGGCAGTCTTTTGACTAATTTCATCGCTTTTAGTTTTAAAGTTATATAATTCTGGTTGAACATTAAAATGTCAATATTGTCTATCTGTTTTACAATACCAAAATATCAAATAAAGTGTTAAATTAATATTCACATAATAAAAAAAATTACTGGTAAAAAAGGAAAAAGAAAATAATTACTGTAATATTCTTGAAGGCAAAAGTAATGCCACCATTATTGTCAACAAATACAAACTTAGCAAAAAAAAAAAAAGCTGATACTTTTTTCCTTTCTATATTCTCGATCATTTTCTAATTGCCATTGTACTTTAAGCTGATAGGTTGCTTTATTCTTTCTCTTGAGCTAGTATTGTTACTTGTAATTAATTCTGTTGTACATCCTTAACGTTAGTAAACCAGTGTCCTTTTGGATAGGATATTACTTAATAAATAGTTTCGTGAGAAGGCCAAATGAGGTTGGACTCATTGCTTTCATATCTTGTTCATATGTAGCAAAAATACTAAATACTACTATATATGTGAAAATAGGGGTAAATCAGCATCGAGTGGAATTACACACATGAACACACGGACCAGTTTTTATCTTTCTTAATAGCAGAATTTTGGTAAGGACAGCTAGTTTTTCTTGAATATTATGCAGACTATATCATTTGGAACAGCACATCTATGGGCTGCGTAGGTTTGGGGGCACAGGGACCTGAGGGCAGAGTAACCTAAAAATGGAGAGAGAGGTTTTTACACAGTACTATTGTCCAGATAATTGTGGGCAAGTTATTTAAGCGTTAATATAAGCCATGTACATAATAGATACAACCTTTTTTTCTCTTTTGCACTATAATTAATCAGTAATGTGGCTTATTACAAAAATGCAATAATTTCCCCAGTAACTTTGTTATATTGCAAGGATAATCAGATTAAAGCACACCACTTGCTATTGCAGGGTAGCCAGGCTTTATTTCTATATCAAAGTAAATTTATGTCTTTTTTTCCTTTTCCATTATTCAGTTTCCAACAGAATTAAGAAAAAGGAAATCTTTGTTATTGTCCTGCTGCTTCTGCTGGGTGATGGGGATGTTTATTTTAAAAGTGTACTTTCTTCCAAGTGGGTCATTATTTATCAGACTTTGCCATTCAGTGGAGAGTGACTCACTGAAGAGCTAAAACTTTAAGACTGTTTTGAAACCATTTCATCTAAAGCCAAATATGACTGAAAATCATACATCTTTGACCCCAGTAGAAGACCTGAACTTGTGTGTGTTCAGTGCCCTTGAAATGACTACTTGGGTGTTTAAGGACCACCCACCTGGTTGTACAACATGGATAGAGTGAGAAAAAGGCTAATTGTGCACTTAAACCACCATGCGGTGGCTAATATATTTCCTTAAGGGAGCATAGAGAGCTGCAATTGAAAATTATTTCTGACTTACAAGAATGAAAACAACTTGCCTAAGATTCAAACATAGTCTGCAGTAAAAATGTGTTTGATAGAAATACAGCAGGAAGAAGAAAACAACTCTGTTGTTTTGCCCCCTCGAGCAAAAAAAAAAAAAAAATCAATTTGCTTCTGTGCTAATTGAGTAGAGACATCAGCAATCAGGCAGCAGTGTTTTTATTGTGTATTTTTATCTGCAAGGAAAAACACAGATAAATAATACAGCTTCATTCCATCTCAACATAGTTTGCATCATGTTTACAAAATGACTGATGAAACCAGATGTCACCATACCATAATATTCTCTAATTGTTCACATTATATAAATATATGTGTGTGTATGTGTGTGTATGTGCGCGTGCCTTTGTAGCTTGCTTTTTCAAGTAAAATGAGCAATACTTTCTATGAAATTAAAATATAATGTCAGTATAGAAACAAGTAGCCTATCTACCTTATGTAAAATTTTTCATGTTTTTGGAGGCAGTAAAGTGAGAAAACACACTCTTTTTTTTCTTTGACCACCTATTTTTTTTCTTTTATCACCTCACCTATATCCCTATAATAGTTAAAACATATTTATTTTAACATCTGAGGTGTTTAAGCAGGTTCAAATTAATGGGTGATTTATAATTCATGTTTACAAGGAACGAGTTGATCATCCTCAATAGTCTAATCAAACTTTGGATTTAGCACTGCATAAATATGTTTTGCTCATTATTTTATTAGTTTTAGAATTTTAGGTACAAAAATGGAAGATGATCATTGGCAGTTACCATAAAATTGTAGATATATGTGAAAAAAATCAGGAATGATTCTGAATGCCTACTTAGACCCTTAGTGCAGGCTGCTTTGAAGTTAAATCTGGTAAAATATTTTGAGATATTTAACTTGCTTTTCTTACATAGCTTTGAGTATATTTTTAAAAAAAATTATCTCAGTCTGAGGTTTATCAATAGTTTTATTGATGAGCTATAACAATATCTTACATGCTTTCTAAGTTTCTTTTTGTTTTAATAATCAACAAAAAAACCAGAGTGGAGAACATTACAAACCAATCAAGCAAAAAAGGAAAACTGTAATAAACATTACCCACTGTAGCACTTATCCTTTCTTCCTATTGAATTTTGCATGCTTTTTAAAAAAATCATGGCCACTTAACCACAATACACATGAGCAGTATATAAAATGGGTAATATCCCAATTCATAGGGTGACAAAGATGTCCAATGCATTCCTAGAAATTATGTTTTCAGATGGGTCTTTATAAGATGAATTTCAGACTCACTGGTATTTTCCTTCCCTCAGAGATTTGTCACTCAAAAATGTAGATGAAGAGCTGGAAGCTTCTAGTGAACAGAAAAACAAAATAACTCTTCTGAAATGGAAAGTAGTGGAAGATAGAGTCTGCATATGTGTTTCTTCCGTTAATGTTTATTTTTATTATTTTTTATTAAAATTTAAAAATACTTATTTATTTTTGAGAGAGAGAGAGGGAGAGAGAGAGAGATGGAGCATGAGCAGGAGAAGGGCAGAGAGAGAGGGAGAAACAGAATTGGAAGCAGGCTCCAGGCTCTGAACTGTCAGCACAAAGCCCGAAGTGGAGCTCGAACTTGTGAACCCTGAGATCATGACCTGAGCCGAAGTCAGACTCTTAACCAACTGAGACACCCAGGCGCCCACATATATGTGTTTGTTTTTTTTTTTCATATATGTGCTTTTAAATAGTATTCCTCTTTAGTTAATTTGGGCAAGCACCAAAGTTTAATGCCATAATAAATGTCTGACTTATTTTTAGATTTGCTTTTGGCCTTTATTCCAGTAAAGATCTTTCTTAGTCCTTCATATTTTTTTCCTTTTCTTTTTTTTTCCCTAATGGCTTTCATCTAGTATAGCTTTTACAATATGATTTGATAACAAATGCTAACCTTTCAATGTATTGTCCTTTTTACTCCAAGTCAACCTCAGAAATGATGACATTTCCAAACAATCAGATCTTTCTACCAATCCCAGGATCTAATAATTGTTTCTATTTCTATTAAGCACCAAAAGAAAAAAACCCAAAACTTTCAGAGATAATTTGTTGAAAATTATTGATACTCTCATTTAGTCTTATTAATGTTTGTCGTACATAAAGTAACATGCATTGTTCTGTGTATTTCACACTGATAGGGTGTACTTCATTTCTCTTATTCCTTGTTTTTATGAGGGACCTTTTGCTAGATTCCAACCTTTCTATGTCTTAATTTTTTCTTCATTGGGAAGAAGGAACTAAGCATCCTTGGCTGAGATTCTCTTGTTCCCTCTCTGTGGTTTGACTGTTCACAAAGAGGGGGCTTAAGGTTGGCTCACCACCATTTGGTAACTATTAGACTTAATATTTCTATCTTTCTGCCTGTGACTTAATAAGAAAGTTTAATGTTGTGATGGGACAAAGAAGGTCATCTTGACTTTATATATAGGTCACTCCCCACACTCTGATTTTGTCATAATGAAACTAATATTTTGGGGGCAGCTGGGGGGCTCAGTCGGTTGAGCATCCTACTCTTGATTTTGGCTCAGGTCATGATCTTGCAGTTCATGAGTTCGAGCCCAGCATCCGGTTCCATAGTGACAGCACCGGAGCCTGCTTTGGATTCTCTGTCTCCCTCTCTCTCTGCCCCTCCTCTACTTGTGGTTTCTCTCTCTTTTTCAAAAATAAATAAACATTAAAAAAAAAAAAGAACACTAGTATTTTGAACTGATTTCTCTGCCTGTTTCTCAGATAGTTCTAAACATGATGGATGAATCAATCACTAGGTAGCATCCCCTCTACATGCATTATTAAAAGTAGTTCAAAGCATGCAATAAATGGTGTTGATGTAATAAATCACCTTTAGGCCAAAATGGTAGCACAAATTTTAAGGTTAATTATATTTATTTATATGTCTTGTTCATTTATTCATGATTTATCTCATTTTGGTAAATGATTCTTTTGTGAGAAAATTTGAAGCTATGAACCAAAAGTGGTATTTTGTGCATTGATGATATTTTATTTCCAAATTATAACTATTTATCATCATCAACTTTATGAAAATATATATTGTACTGAAAAGATCTTCAAAAAGAGATTTTAATAAGTCAGGGCATAAAATGTGTTATATATAGTAAAAGAAGTTTGTGGAACAGGATCAATCTATTCTCCATATTACAGATTTTTGCCTTAGTTTCCTATGACTGCTATAACAAATCACCACAAATATAGTGGCTTAAAATAACACGACCTGATTATTTTACAGTGCTAATGGTCAGAAGTCCAAAATGGGTTTCGCTGGGCTAAAGTCAAGGTAGGTAGTACCGAGCTCCTTCTCGAGTCGCTAGGGGAAAATCCATTCATTTGTCTTTTCCACTTGCCATAAGCCACCTGCGTTATTTTGTGCCTGGCCTCCTCCTCAACCTTCAAAACCAACAATGGTCAGTTGAGTCTGTTTCAGATGACATCCCTTTGACTTTGCTTTCTTTGCCTGATTTTTTCACTTATAAGGAGTCAAGTGATCACACTGGGCTTATCCAGATAATCTGGGCACTCTTCCCTTTGAAAATCCTTAATTAGGGGCACCTGGGTGGCTCAGTGGGTAAGTGTCCCAGGTCAGGTCATGATCTCCAGGTCCATGGGTTTGTGTCTCCCTCTCTCTCTGACCCTCTCCCACTGATGCTCTGTCTCTTTCTATCTCTCAAAAATAAATAAAGATAAAAAAAATTAAGTAAAAAAAAGAAAAAAGAAAAATAACATTCTTAATCACATCTGCAAAGGTTTTGTTGTGGTTTTAGGTTTTTTTTTTTCATACAAAATAACATATTCACAGCACAGGTTTTGGGTATCAGGATATGGACAAACTATGGGGAAGTGCACTTTCTTGCCGGCAATGATTATAATACATACTCTCAAATTTCCTCTACCCCAAATCCATTGTTCCTTACTTATCCTCCATTACAGAAGCCAGAAAAGTGAACACTGCCTTGCCTGATCTTTAACCATTGAACTGGTAGTGTGACCCACTTCTGGTCCATACAAAGCACATGAGAACTAGCTTTGAGAAGGATTATATTCTCCCAATAAGAAAGAGGAATATAAAGCAAGGGTCCACCTTGGATTCGCTCCTATATCCTGCCTTTGACTCACCCTGAGGGCAGGACACTTCCAGGGATGTAAGCATACATAAGAAACCCGGAGACATGGCTACTGAGCCCTGACCTTGAGTCTGAATTGACATCAGCAACCATATACGTTTGTACCTGCTATTGTTGGAAACAGATAAAAACTTATTTTTTTTCTCCAATGTGGTCAATTTTTGCTGTCATTTTCAGCCTACAAATTTTCAAAATTAATTTTTACTATTCTAATATGCACAGTGATTTTTCACGATGGAAAGGGTTAGCAGACTAGGATGGTAAGAATATTTGATTCCAATATAGTTGAAAGTGGAATACATTTATTTGACTTACCCCTACAGAAAAGAGACACATGTTGGGAAATGCTGTATCAGATTCAGACAGGGAGATTGAGAGTTTATCTTGTTATACCATTTATGACATATTCAAAATTGTAACCTTCATTTTTCTAAATTGTAAGCTAAGAACTCAATGAGCTGATCTATTATCATAGAATTGTTATAGAGCTCGTCGATGTCACTCAAAGTTAAACATGTTTTAAATCATTGCAATTTTTCAACACACTTTAAAAACTGGTGTATTTTGTTGGTTGGGTTAATAGATTTTTCTCTTTTGTTTCATTCATTGGCAATATATTACCTACCTTGTAGCCTGTGATGAACACATACAATTTGAATTAGAAGCGTAAATAAGAAATAAGTCAACAAATAAAGTAAAATACACTTTCATATGCAAGGAGATTGGCAAATTTAGGCATTGTATGGTTTTAAATCCAATACCAAATACTTTAACATTCATCACACTAAGACTGAAAGGCTTCTGGGAACTCCATTAATGAAACATCCATTTAAATGATGCTGTGTGTCTTCTGAAACTGTTGTTAAAGCCCATACAGCTTCTGACTCAGTCTGATGAAATCCTTGCCCTTAAGTACTGTCCTCAATTGGCTCTCTCTCAGAATACAGTTGTCCTGTTATAATAGCCCAAACCTCACAGCTGCAACGTCATGTACACACAGATGAGCTGAATGCAGAAGCCTGACATGTGAGTGGGAGAAGCCAAGATTGAAACAGATTCACTAGCCTCAAATTTTCCTTCCCTACATGTTCACATTCTCCTAGTAGAAGTCCCAGATATCACAGCACCCAGACAAACCATCCCTGTTATATCCTTTTGGAAATCCTCTTGGAATGTGTGACCATATTAAAATGGTTCCTGCTGTGTGCCATTAAGTTGTGGGCTGGTTTGTTATGGAGCGATTTATAACTAAAAATATATATATATAATATATAATATTAAATACAGATGCCTTTATCGAAGTGAAGTTTTATATTCTGGCCTTTAAATTTTGAAATAAATTATTTTAGTTTAAAAATGTAGTGTGATTACCAAAACATATAATTGCCTTGATTTCTTCCTGTTACTCAGCACATCTGTGCTTTCAATGTTGTTTATAGGATAATTCGGATTTTTTTTCAAATAAGCATGGTGTTTTAGTCATCTTTGAAGTCCCATTGTCTAACATGCTGATGTGCACAAAACAGGTCCCAAAGATGTGTTTGGTAATGCCAGTAAAAGATACTTGCATGTAAAATAGTGGTAATAGTTTACCAATAGTGACTTGTGCCAATCAAGTTACTAAGTGGATGTATTCCTGCTTTTAAGAAATAGTAGTAAATAACATAAAAACATAACAAGAAAATAAGCATGCACATAATTGTATACCCTAACTCTAGCCACTAAATGTATGTGGGACTTCTAGGGCGCCTGGATGGCTCATTTGATTAAGCAACTGACTTTGGCTCAGGTTCATGAGTTCAAGCCGCATATCGGGCTCTGCTCTATGAGTGTGGAGCCTGCTTGGGCTTCCTGCTCTCTCCCCTCTCTCTGCTCCTCCCCATCTTGTACTTTCTGCCTCTCAAAATAAATAAACTTAAAAAAAATAATAAAAGAAATATGTGTGGGACTTCTAAGCCAGATTCTGAAGACCACATCCACACATACACTCACTCTCTATTAAGGTGCAGAGACAACCTACCCTGAGTGACAACGTTATCATTTGTTCCTTGTTTTACATTAAGCTATCCTGTTGAAGGAAGTCAGAAATGACCTGGTTAAATAACGGGATTTCAAATGAAATCCATAGTTTGGGAATGAAGATAAAGTGTATGCAAGAAATCTAAGAAGAATTCTGAGATGAAGTGTGTGTGTGTGTGTGTGTGTGTGTGTGTGTGTGCATTTGCGTGGTCTTCTACAGAATTCTATTTAAGGGATGCCCCATATATATATTTTATCCTCACCAAAAAACTGTGGATTTTATTTGAAATTGTGGCCAGTGACCCAGATGTCTCATTCTTTAACCCAGGCAGCTTCTGTTTTCCTTCAACAGGACAGCTTAGTGTAACACAAAGAGCAAATGAATTACAGGGTCACTCTGAAGGTAGGTCACCTCTCCATCTTAGTGGCAGTAAAATGATTACTTGCTCAGTCAATGAAGAGCAGCAGCTGATCAAGACCAAGCGTCAGGGAGAGTTTTCAGACTCATTCCAGCTGGCAAAATGAAAATCTATATTGGGACCCCCGGGACTTGAAGAGAGAACAAAATTGCTTTGAGCCACTGTGGTGGCTGATAAATGGCACACTAAGAGAAAAACATTAGTCTCTTGACCCACCTGCCTAAGTCTAGCTAAATTCGAAGGAAATATGCACCTCTCTGGTATGCAATTGAGTACCTAATTTATTCCCTTTCACCAGCACAAATATTCTTGTGTTCATAATTCATTGTGCACGAAGGGATAAAATAATGTGATTTGACAATGTTGAGTATGGATAAATTCTCAAAAAAATTACATGTTGAACAAGAACATAACATGAAAAATTATGTGGGAATATAATTAATTTTTAAAGGGCAAGTTGCATATAAAGGAAATATCTTTGAGATTACAAAAAAGAAACAGAGGGATACTTTATCTTTCCAGACTTTTCAGAGGTATGAGATTCAAAGAAGACATAATCAGGAAAATACCCAAGGTTGTATTCAATGAAGGTTTTTTAAAAGATATATTCAGTATGTGCAATGAATCATTCAGTGCAATTGTTAAATAAGTCTAAATCAGCCAGAAACAGTAAAATCAATCTAAGTTTTGGGCTAATTTAGATGTTTTTAGGGACTAAATCAGCTTTGGTAGAGACAATAAGTCTCTTTGATTATTATTTTTCATATAAAATATTGTCCCAATCTACTATTAATATAAAACAATAGTTAAAATTGTCTACCTGCATGTAAACTTAAAGAAGTAACAGGTGCTCCAGGGTGGCTCAGTTGGTTAAACATCCGATTTCAGCTCAGGTCATGATCCCCCAGTTCTCAGGTTCAAACCCTGCTTTGGGTTCACTGCTCTCAGTGTGGAGCCCACTTCGGATTCCCCTGTCCCTCCTCTCTCTGCCTGTCACCTGCTTGCACTCTCCCTCTCTCTCAAAAATGAATAAACATTTAAAAATAAAAAAAATAAGCGACCTAAGGTTACTATTTTCTTTTTCTATTGAGCACTCCCTTTCTCTAACTTTTAGAAGAAATATATAGTTTAATGATTAATGATTGCATAAAGAAAACATTGTTGCTGGAGTTTAAAACTTTTTCACGTAAAGTACATTAGATACTTTACAAAAACCCTCAATATGTTTTTATTGTTGTAAAACTTTTTTTATATACTTTATTTAATATTTGAGAGAGACAGAGAGAGAGAGAGACAGAGACAGAGCATGAGCATGGGAGAGGCAGAGAGAGAGAGGGAGACAAAGAATCCGAAGCAGGCTCCAGGCTCCAAGCTGTCAGCACAGAGCCTGACGCAGGGCTGCAACTCTCCAACTGCGAGATCCTGACCTGAGCGGAAGTCGGATGCTTAACCTACAGAGCCACCCAGGTGCCCCAGTTTTTATTGTTTTAGAGCCAGAAAGCATATTTCATAAGCACTGATGAAATGCGTCAGGAAAATGAAGATGTGACCCCTGCTTTCCTTCTTTTTGAAGAATGTTTGTAGCAGTTAGGCATTTCTTAACTTCAAATATTGGCTGAGGGGACAGGAGATGAGCTAATTTTTCTCTTTATTTATTACTTTATTATTTTTTTAATTTACTTTATTCTCTATATATTTACCTTATTCACTAAGCTATACTTGAGAAGTTATACTTCAGGTATGACAACAGAGGAAACTTGCTCACACTTGGACTTCATTTAGATGATGAGATTCTCGATTTTGAGCTCCTGTCGCCATGAGGCATGCTAGGCACTTTGAGAATGGGCGAGTGTGCTTTGTGTGTGGGAAGAACATAAAGCATTTGGAGCAGGTGGAGGATAATAGCAGCCACCTTTCACCTCCAAAACTCCCGGCTTCCCGTACTCACACCCTTGCCTCCTGTCACTTCGGCGATAGTCTCAGGAGAGACCAAAACCACGATCCCAAATGAATCATTCCGGGACTCCTGACCCTTAGTGATTATGTGACATAATAAATGTTTGTTAGTTTAAGCTGTTGTGTTTCAGAGAAATTTATCATAAAACAACAATCAAGCAACTTCGTTTCCAACTCCATTCTGTCTTCCAGATAAAGTTTGGCTGAATTAATTCTGATGCCCACCTATATCTGTGGTCACAGAGAAGAGTTCAGTGAGAACAATGCAATTCTAGAAACATAAAATCCTCCAAATTGTGAAGTACGGCAATATGTGACCCTTTGCTTTTTCAAAATTTCATTCCTTGAGGGAAAATAAAGTCTCAGGAGGAAATGAAAAATTTCTATAAATGAAAACATTTTCTTTTTCTTAAAGAAAAACAAAATAAAACAAAGAATGAAAACTCTCCTTGGTCTCAGATATATTAAAGCTACAAAAAAGAAAAAAAAAAGAAAGAAAGAAAAACATCTACTCCTCCATTTCTAATTCTACCCTGGACCTGATGAATTTCATTCATTCCTCCGCAGTCTCACATATTCCAACTCAAATCTCTCATGTGTCATATTTTTCCCCCAAATTATTGGACTATTGATAAGATAAAAAAACAGTTCCATAGACAAGCCTTGCAGTCATAACATTTAGAAAGAACGAACAAATCCCAGAACCACTATAGTAGTTTAAAACCAAAGCAACATTGCCCTTAATCAATTACCATTTCACAAGATAAAGCAGTAACCCTGGAATGTTATACATGTTATAACCCACATCCACATTGCTTTTGCTCAACTTTCACTTGAACTTATAAATAATATTATTCAAGGAAAGGAAATAGACTAATAGAGGTAAAGCAACTATAGCAAAAAAAGCAAGAGAAAGGCATTTTGTTTTACCTTTGTAAGGAGGCAGGTCAATCTGTTTTTTTGTTTGTTTGTTTTGTTGGTTTTGGTTTTTGACTGATGCTTTTAAGATTCTTTAGGTAAGAATCCTTTATAAAACAAATAAGAGGGCTTTTTTTCCCCAACAAATTAGGGTAACTCTAGTTGCTGTAACCAACCCCAAATTTCAGTGAATTAATGTGATAGGGTTTATTTCCCATCATTTTATAGTCCAACGTGGTGTCTTCCAATTCACAGGTGACTTTTCTGCACATAGTGATTTGGGAATCAAGGCTTCTTCCTTATATCTTGTAGCTCCCCCACCCCATAGGAACCTCAGGGTCACCAGTCAAAAAGAAAATATGATGATGTAGAGGGAGAACTCATTATTTACCTGTCTTAGCATCAATAAATATACTTCATTTGTACTCACATGATCACTTCTAGATGCTTTGAAAGTCTGAAGAAAAATATGCTCTTCTACTTGCTGGGGAACTTCTTCTCAATGACAGTGCCTAATTGTGGAAACACTAATGTTAATGAATATTGGCCTCGCTCAGCTTCACTATGTTTCTTGTATTATAGTAGTGGTGGTGTTTGTTGAATGCTTACATTTTTCCACTTATATTATAGATATTAACAAAATTAATCTTCAGGACAATCTTATCAGTTCAGTATTAGTTTGCCCCACTTTATATGTATGAATGCACTAAGGCATTGAGAAATTAGCTTTCCCCAGACACCTTTCTAAAGATGAAAAAGCTGGGAGTCAAAATCTTGCAGCCTAGTTCCAACAACAACAACAACAACAACAAACAACAACAACAACACCTTCTCTTGATGTCTATTATATATAATTAAAATATGGTGTCTAATTCTCTTTATACCATTGCCTTTCCAGATGCCCAAGGATGAATTAAGACTCCTCTCACATTTGCAGACTACATGCTCTGTATTTGTAATTATAAACTCTGTAAGCCAAGCTCAAGTTCATAGACCCACAATAACATTTTCAACCTACTCATTATAATTTTCTACATCCTTTGCTAGATTACAGGGCCCTTATGGATTTTGCTATGGTGACTATTTCTGACTAACTCCTCCCCTGGGGAGAATCTTTCTTAATTTCTGAACATGAACAGCCCTTAAGTTTGCTTCCAAATTCAAAGGCTTTGGGAGTCTAGTAAGGACAAATGGGCCTTAGCTTTGAATCTCTTGGTCCTTAACCAATCCTCTGTCTTTCAGTGGCTTCAGAAATAATGTTTTTCTTTGCATTGAATCCAAGACTGGGTTTATATTTTGAATTTCTGTCAGAAATTGTCTACTGTCAGATTTTTGTCTACTTATTTATTGTAGGTCCATGAGAATTGTTAAGTGTCATAAACATTTACGTTGTTCCTTTCTGCTGCATATAAACACAGGTCTGTGGTTTTTGCTAAATACTGAGTTTCCCCCTCTTTTTTTTAACTTGCTGTTATTCTGCATCACATTTTTTCCTGTGTATTTCTCTCCAAAATTTGACTTGTATGTTTACATTTTTAGACACAGCAAGTCAATGGATTTGCTTTTTAAAAATACATTGTTGTAGCAAACTTTGCCCATTTGCAAACCCCTGTCTAGGGTGAATTGATCACAGAGGGATTTTTTAAACAGCAGAAATCTTTTCAAAATATAAACCTGATCACATGAATCTCTGCTTCCCCTTGTCTTTAATAATTTTCACACAGGTTTAAAACCCACATGATCAGCTCTCTGTCTACTTCACCAACAACAAACTCTCACTGAGGAGTAACACATAGGGAAATATCAAAATCAAGGTAGAAGACAAAAAACAAAGATGCTACAGAAATTTGAAGATTCTGGTACCTGTAACTAGAAAAATATTAAGTGTGACCCATTTTCTGAGATAATGGGGATGCGATCTTTAACATATCTTCTTAGGGGAGACCCAAGTTAACCCATAGCACTCTCAGACCATATGAAATCAAATTAGATGGTAATAACAGAAAGACAGCTAGAAAGTTTGCACATATTTGGAACTTACAAAATATACTGAAAATATAGCTTTATAAAATGTAAGAGGATGCAGCAAAAACTGGGCTTAGCAGAAAATTTATGTGATTAAAATGCATATATTAGAAAATAAAAAAGTCTATAATCAATAAACTAAGCTTCCACATTCAGCAACTAGAGAAGGAAAAATAATTTAAGCCTCAAGCAAGAAGGAAAAAAAAAGAAACTAAAATGGAAATCAATGAAATTAAAAATAAGAAAACAAGAGAAAATTGATGTAACCAGAGGCTGGTTCTCAAAACGCAAAATATCAAAATTCAATTGTATTTCTCTCTATTGAAAGATGTCAAGACTCTCCAAACTGATCCATAAGGTCAATATAATCCCAGCATCATTGTTTCTTAATTGAAATGCTTTTATATTTATGAGACCATGGCTTAGCACACCCGTCTGAAAAACCAAGGTGAGAACACATTACTGGATACTATGCTAAATGAGACAGTGAGAATTTGTATAAATATGAAAACAGTGACCAATGAAACATAATAAGATTCAGAAATAAATAATACACCTAGAAATGATTGACTTATGATAGAGCTGCCTTAAAGAGAGATGGGAAAGAATGGTATTTTTTAAAGAATTATTTTTTTAATAAAATGCAATGTGTAGAACAGAAATGGGCACTGGGAATTGTCAAACTGGTTAAAAGAATATCTGCATGTGAATTAAAGAGCATCCTTTTCGATCAACTTTAAGATGCTGGTAAGCCATGCTAGGTACCTGTTAACATTTTACCCACTAATTTCCTTTGTAAACTGGCCTTTACTCGTATAAACCACAATGATTTTGGTCTGTTGGCTTTCAGTCTATGAAACAAACTCAGTTTTCTAAAACTGATCTTCAAAAACATACAGAAAATCAATTCAAATCTGGAAAACTTTCATTAAAGGCATGAATTTTGGAAGTGTTACATTTTCTAAGGGATATTTCTAGCATCTTGTGGGTAATATAATAAATAAGTCACAGTGGCTCTTCTGTTTTGTTGTTTTGTTTTGCCTATTTAAATAACCTTTCAGATGAATTCTGTATCATTGTAATAGCAATTTCCTGGCTAAAGTTTTCAAATGTAAGAAGGTGAAGCAAATGGCTAAAGGCCATGTCTTAAACTAGCAAATAAAATAGTCTGGCAGCTGCCTAAATTATTTTCAAGCATTTTGGCACATCTCTATGTAAAAAAATGGTTATGGTTCTAAGGGTTTTCTGCAGACAGAATCATTTGTCAAACTGTAACAAAACTTTTTCAATTTTTATTAGGAAAGTTATGAGGCTGAACTACCGAAGTCACTTGCACTATCTGGCGGTTAAAAAATATCTAGGGAGAGTGAATGCTTTCATATCTCTGTACAAGTGTAAGCATATGTGTATGCTCACGAATGCATTTTAAGCACCATTAATGCCGATAAAGGGTGGCACTGCAGTCATTTTTCATGAGTGGTGGTTTCATTGATGCGGTCTCTCTTGAACAACCCTCCTCAGCTCATGTGCCTTGCAGAAATAGCTCAGTATGTTCATTCATCATTTGAATGATGGTGGTAAAACTTCCACTCTTTTTTTCTCCTATAGAACTAGTGTATTTTCATGGGCTGTGCTTTTTAAGCTCATTAATAGCAATGATGTTGTATGGTTGTCTCCAATTCTTTCCATGGGCCATTGCTCACATCATAGGAGGCAATAAAAGGCAGGAGGTAGAATATGGAAAAGGAGGGGACCCCTGGTGTGTTGGGGTGGTTGAGGTGACAACCAACCACTTTACATTATCATTAAGAAGCCAAGGAATATACAAAGGGAAGATGAAAGGTGAGTAAAATGAAGCAATAGAATAGATCTCTCTCTCTCTCTCTCTCTCTCTCTGTCTCTCCTTCTCTCTCTCTCTCTCTCTCTCAATTTAGACTACTGTGTAGCTACCACATTTTCTGTGGCAGAGCAATCACTGCAGGTGGGACATTACTTTCAGCACTCCAGACTAGATCGCTGCAATATGCTCTATTTGGAGTTCCCTTGGAAGACCTCCCAGAAGCCTCAGATAATGCAGAGTGCAGCTGTTGGAGATCGTTAGCATAAATAGATTTGGCTTAGCTGGAAGCCTAAGGCTTGGAACCAAAAATATATGTTTGAACTCAAATGTTAGCTCAAAAGCTGGGAAATTAAAAATAAATAAAATAATAAAAAATTAAAACATTCAGATTGTACATTTGGCAGATAAAAGACTTAGGGGCCATTCACTTTGCTTTATTCCTAAAATAAAAAGTAGAATTCTTAGGTAAAGGTGGAAATTGTATGCAGTGTTTTTAGTCAGATAATCGTGAGCTTTTCTGTCACGATTTTGAGTTTGAGTGTGTGTGTGTGTATTATAAGATTTATGTAAAATATGTATAGAAATTGACAAATAATAGTAATTCAAAGTCATTCTTATTAGAAATACAATAAGCAATGTTCTTATTTAAATTATACTAAAATCAATAACACTTATGTTTTTAAAAATGATTCACCAAAGAACACCTTATTCCTTAAAATCTTAGTTTTTTTTTAAAAGGAGGTCATATTAAATCAATTGGTTTTACAGTAAAAATAACATTTAAAAAATTTTAAGCCTTTAAAAGATCTTTAGTGCCATTGATTCACTTACATTAAATCGATAAAGACAAACATTATTTAAGTACTATATAGTGCTAGGTATGTATCACTAAGGTGACTAACGGCAGGAATTTAAGAGCACAGACAAAACAAAGTACAAGAATATATCCTGGTCCTCTTTTCAAAATTGCTGAGATAAGAAAAGAAAATAAATTTTTAAAAATTTTATTATAAAATGTGTAAGGCTTGTTTGAAACATTTATAATTATATAACATACAGAACACTAAAATCTCCAGACTGCAGTATTTGTACTCAAGGTTTTCTGTTGTCTACAGCTAAACACTTATTTTAATTGAGATTTTACTGGTGTATCTTTCAATTTGACAGTGACTATTTTGTGAGTAAGCATTATTATTTTTTTCATAAATATGTAATGGATGACACTTATAATTAAAAATAAAAAATGGGTAAGTCAGCCTCAAAATTGAGGTTCTGTATTTATAAATCTAAGTTGTAGAAAACTAAAAATGTCTCCAGAAATCTGAATTAATCTTATCTGATTAGACATAACTGTGAAAAAGTTTCCAATCAATCCTATGTGGATTATAAATTGAAGAACACAGTAGCAGTGACAGGGACTTGTTATTAATTGAAATATTTATGATATTTACATTATAATAAATCCAATCATAATATTGTTTCTGACTCACCACCACTACCAATATAAAGACAAACCAAAAATTGACTAGAATATTCATTTTTAGGAATTATAAAAATTAATATATTTTGTTTGCATTGAAAGCCTTTGGGTAACTTTAATGATTGTTTTCCTTTCCAGGGTTCTTTTTCCCCTGCCCTTTCCAATGTTCGTAAGACCTCCACATGGTTCTTATCTAATAGCTCACCACCATAAGTCAATATATATTAAGGACAAAGAGATGCCCTAAAGGGCTATTAATTACTTACTATTTTAACATTGACATTTCAATAATTTTTGAAAAAATGTTTCTATTCAGTTAAAATTTATATCTTTTTTTCCCACTTCCTTTAATATTAAATTATATCCTAAATAACCTATCATCAAAAAGTACAATTATTATGCATATGAAGAATTAAATATTTCAGCTTTAGTTATGAACAACATAAAGGTCTTAATTTCATTTTTCTTCAAATTTTACTAATATGTTTCAAATTATCTTTAAAATGCTCTGGTTAGCAATGTGGTAAAGAATCTGTACCCTAAAAGCTGTAAAACACTGATGAAAGAAATTAGAGAAGACATAAAGAAATGGAAAAACTTTCCATGTTCATGGATTGGAAGAACAAATATTGTTAAAGTGTCTATATTACCAAAATCAATCTACATATTTAATGCATCTCCATCAAAATACCACCAGCATTTTTTTCACAGAGCAACGCAAAGCTGGAAGGATCACAATTCTGGACTTTGAGTTATATTACAAAGCTATAGTAATCAAAACAGTATGGTTCTGCTACAAAAATGACACATAGCTTAATAGAACAAAAGAGAAAACCCAGAAATGAACCCACAACGATATAGTAAACTACTCTTTGACAAAGTAGGAAAAAGTATTCAATGGAAAATGGCAGTCTTTACAACAAATGGTGTTAGGAAAACTGGACAGCAACCTGCAAAAGAATGAAACTGGACCACTCTCTTACATCATATCAAAAAATAAACTCAAAGTGCTTTAAAGACCTTGAGACAGGGGTGCCTGGGTGGCTCAGTCGGTTAAGCATCCGACTTCGGCTCAGGTCATGATCTCGCGGTCCGTGAGTTCGAGCCCTGTGTCGGGCTCTGGGCTGATGGCTCAGAGCCTGGAGCCTGCTTCTGATTCTGTGTCTCCCTCTCTCTCTGCCCCTCCCCCATTCATGCTCTGTCTCTGTCTGTCTCAAAAAAATAAATAAATGTTAAAAAAAAATAATAAAAAAAAAGACCTTGAGACAGAAAACCATCAAAATCCTAGGAGAGAACACCAAGAAGAGACCTTGGCCATAGCGACATCTTACTTGATATGTCTCCTGAGGCAAGGGAAACAAAAGCGAACATAAACTAATGGGACTTCATCAAGAAAGAAAGCCTTTGCACAGCGAAGGAAATAATCAACAAAACTAAAAGGCAACCTATGGAATGAGAGAAGATATTCACAAATGACATAATGGATAAACAGTTAGTATCCAAAATATATAAAGAACTTATAAAACTCAACACCCAAAAAACAAATAATCCAGTTACAAGTGGGCAGAAGACATGAATAGCCATTTTTCCAAAGAAGACTTACCAGTGGCCAACAAACACATGAAAAGATTCTCAACATCACTGATCATCTGGGAAATACAAACCAAAACTACAGTGAGTGATGTGTATACAATCAACTATTATTCAGCCATAAAAAAATGAAATCTCTCCATTTGCGACGATGTGGATGGAGCTGCAGAGTAATATGCAAGACAAAATATGTCAGAGAAAGACAAATACCATACGATTTTACTCATAGGTGCAATTTCTGAAACAAAACAAATGCTCATGGGGATAAAAAGAGAGAAGCAAACAAGGAAGTAGATGCTTAACTATAGAGAACAGACTAATGGTTACCAGATGGGAGGTGAGTGGAGTGATGGGGATTAAGGAAGGCACTTGTGAGGAGCATGAGTTCTCATATGGAAGTGTTGGCTCACCAAACTGTACACCTGAAACTAATATTACAATGTATATTAATTAATTGGAATTCAAATAAAAAACACTCTAGTTAATATATTCCAATTATTCCTCTTTGATTATGTCCTTAAGTATTAATATCATATCATATGTATGAGTCTTTTTACATTTTTCATATTTGAGACTGACTAATCTCACATCACATACATGGATAGAATTGCATTTTCCAAATGTTTGTTTTTAAATAGTAATATTCATACTTTGGACCAAAGAAGTCAGAATTATAAGCATTTAACAACTAAAATTTTCAATGTTGAAATGAACTCATTCTGCAAAAATAATTAAAAGCTCTGAATAAAATTTCAAAATTATTTTACAAGGCACAATCATGTGTGTTATTTTGAGGCCAAAGAATGGAGATAAATCTGAATAATTGAGGGCAATATATTCCTCTATATGTCTCTTGAATATGGAGATGAGTTTGTACATAGATTTAAAAATAATAGAAAACAAAAAAGAGGTAATTTGCCCAAGGTGTGAAACAATTGGTTCCACAGAGGATCATTCCATTCAGAATATATTAACAAAACAGTTGATAATCAAATATGAGATCCATTTCTTACTGTGCAAAATGCTCTGTTTTAGTTTTATATGTGGAAATGTGTTTCATCCCTCTTTAATAAAACCATGTTTTTTAAATAAAAACAAGAATTTGTATTTAGAAAACCATGCAAATTAAGCTTAACATAAAAGATGTCCTCTGATAAAGCAGGACTATAATGAAAATAAAAATTACAACTTCCAAGACTTTCTGTGGGACCTCTTGGGCCATGTCTGCTTGTCAATGTTAGTAAGTAAGGGAAGGTATTATGTATATTTGTTGGCTGGCAAAATCTTAAGATTATAAGAATATTTGGATCTATTTTTCAACAAATATTTAATGGCTAAGTCAAGATAAGTTCCCAGAAGGATATTCTTCTTCATTTTTTTTAAAATCAGATTCCAATTTGTAAAAACTGGCATGTGCTCTTTTCCCAAGGTAGTAGACTCTCTGCAGCAATCTCTGTTTTTTTTCACTGATTTAATTTCACTAATTTAACAAGCTGTACATTTGCGAAATCCCAAGGAAGCCTATTTGGTAAGCTTCAATATCCTACTAATAGAGCAAACCTCATTTAGCAGAACACCCTCTCATTTTACAGTGGGAGACATAGAATTACTACTAACCAAAATATAAAGGGACAAGCTGCATATCAGTTTCACTTTGTGTACAAGTCAAAGATAAATATACACATTTATCTAGTCATGCATTACTAATCTAGCAAATTGGAGACACACACACACACACACACAGTATATTGAACATATCATACACACATACACAATATTATAATGGCAATTCTGAAAAGCATAAGTTTATGTTGATCTCTCTGATACCACTATTCAATTAATACTTTCGTAGAGATTCATATAAATTGGGTCTTCCTCAAAGTAGAGAAAAGCTTAAGTATCTGTGATCTGTTATCCTGAATAGTCTTGTATACTTAATATATGTGTTCCTGTGAATTGAAGATTTTCCTACTTGTATTATTTGTGCCCTCATTCTCTATTTGTTTTAAGACTTTGAGCAAATTGTCTCACCTATCTAATTCCTTGTTACATAATGTATGAAACAAAGCCACCATACATTACCTGATACCTCAAAGATTAAAACAAGTAATTGCTTTGGGGATGAGAGAAGGACATAAAAAAATATGCTCTTTTGGGGCGCCTGGCTGGCTCAGTCAGTTCAGCGTCCAACTTCTTCCACTCAGGCCATGATCTAGGGGTTTGTGAGTTCGAGCTTCCCATCTGGCTCTGCGTTGAGGGCTCAGAGCCTGGAGCCTGCTGCAGATTCTATGTCTCCCCCTCTCTCTGTCCCTCCCATGCTCATGCTCTGTCTTTCTCTGTCTCTCAATAATAAATAAATGTTAATTTTTTTTAATATGCTCTTTTGATTTCAATGAAGAAGCACTACATTTAAAAATCTCTGGTTTCATGGGATGCCCGGGGGGCTCAGTCCGTTAAACGTGGGCCTCCTGATATCTGTTCAGGTCATGATACCAAGGTTCCTGGGTTGGAACCCCACGTGGAGCCCCACATGAAGCCTGCTTGGGATTCTCTCTCTCCCTCTCTCTCTCTGGTCCTCCCCTGCTCATTCTCTCCAAACAAACAAACAAACAAACAAACAAACAAACAAAAAACACCTGGCCTCTTTTCCATCTCTCATTCCTTCCCAAGGAGGAGGACTGAATTCTTGATTGGTGAGTTTCAGCTGTGGCGGCTTAGCATTTTTCTTCCTCCCATTGTTCAGGAGCCATCTGCCTCTAGATAATGCATATTACCTGGTATTATCTGGTACATTCTGGTTTGCTCCTCTTCTATAAGTTTTATCAGGGTGGGCCCTTACATGGAGGGCCAATGGATTTCTAAAGCCACCTGTGACAGGATGACTCAGTCATTATGTTTAAGGGCTTCAGAATGGGAAGGAAGGAGCAAGTAAATCAGCTTCATCAGTAATTTGCATTATTTTTGGTTCTTTGTAGACTTGATATATTTGATATTGTCTATTTAATAGGTAGTCAACAAATATTTGAGCTTTCAAATTGTATGAAAAGCAGTTCCAAATAAGACCTATAACTTCAGAATGCTCACACTAGTGAATTGCCTATTAAAACAGGTAGATGATAATACAACTTCGTATTGATGTATATGTACATCTATCCTTGAGATTTAAAAACTTATAGTGCCTACATCATAATTATTAAATATATTTCTATATAATTACAGAACTATAAAATTATTATAAAAGTGAATAGTGTATTCAGCATTGCTGAGTGTTTCTTGCATGGTGTGCAAAAAATTGGCAACAATGAAGTGAAATCCTCAACTAATTTGAAGTAACAATAAACATTAAACTCATTTAAAAATAAATAGCAGTGATATCTACACGACACTACAAATAGCATTTGTATGATGCTATTATCAAACATACAACAAATCAAATCTCCTTGGGAAAATAGTGGGTTCTAGCACTAGGGCAATAAATATATAAAATGAGTAGGGCATCTTGCAACGCCAAAAATTAATACTGCTCAAACACACCTCCCCCACGCCCAACACAAACACATATACAATGATGGGGATATGTCAAGAGATACAGGAACAAAAACTGCAGTAATTTGAGCAATAATATATGATAAAGGAGTATTTTTTAAAACTTTTTAATGTTTATTTTTGAGAGAAAGAGACATAGCATGAGTGGGAGAGGGGCTGAGACAGAACGAGACACAATCCAAAGCAGGCTCTAGGCTCTGAACTGTCAGCACAGAGCCTGATGCGGGGCTCAAACTCACAAACCATGAGATCATGACCTGAACCAAAGTCGGATGCTTAACCAACTGAGCCACCCAGGCGCCCCCATAAAGTAGTATGAAATTATAACTCAACCTATAAAGTAAATACCCATGAATCCATACGAATACAAATAAATGACTGGATAAATAAATACAGAAGAATAGACTAAATTTCCATATAGAATTTCAATTAATTCTTGCAAGTACTTTATCCTCATGCAGGTGGAACACAACTCCTCACTCCTTAAAGGCTTTTCGTACTGATTTCTTTTCAAAGGGGAATATAGAAGTGGGAAAAATGAGTAAATTGACCATGAAGGGACTGGAAAAACACTAGCCTGGCCACGTGAGCAAGGTTAATATCAAGATTGGTAAGTGATGTCCATACCTTTGATATAATGTAATGGATTGCGATTTCACCTTTGTATTCTTCCTCCCCAAAACATATATTCCCCTTCTAATAATGAAGAGATATGAAATAAATCCCAATGGAGAGACATTAGGCAAGCTGTTTAAACAGTACTTTCTATAGATTGAATTATGTCCCTCCAAAATTCATATTTCGAGGTCCTAATACTCATATGACTATATTTGGAGGTAGCATCTTTGAGAAATAATTAAGGTTAAATGAGATCATAAGGGTGGAGCCCTGGTGCAATGGGACTATGGCCTTATGAGAGGAAATCTCTCCCCATCAGTTGACTGCACAATGAGAAGACAGCCATTTGCAAATGAGGAAAAGAGTTCTCATCTGGATCTAACCATGCTGGCAGCCTGATCTCAGCCTTCCAGCCTCTAGAACTGCGGGGAAAAAATTGTTTTTTAAAGCCACCCAGTATATGAAATTTTGTTAGGGCAGTCCTAACAGACTAATACAGTACTCCTCAAAAGTGTCGAGGTTATGGAAAAGAAGGAAAGTCTGAGAAACTCAAGGCTAAGAGGAACCTAAAGAGAAATAAAGACTAAGTGTAATGTGGTATCCTGGATAGGTCCCTGGAAAAGAAAGGAACATTGGAAAGGAAATCTGAATAAAGTATGGATTTCAATTAATAATAAGGTATCTGTAGTTGTTCATTAGTTGTGACAAATGTACCATGCTAATGTGAGATATTAACAACGGGAAATCTGATATGGAATACATGATGATTCTTTTACTATTGTCAACATTTCTTTAAATCTAAAATTATTCTAAAGTGCAATTTTCTTTAGAAAATATAAATTATTTAATTCATGTATACATATGTGCTTATAGAAGGTATGAAAGCTGTTGTGATCATTCAATTAACCTCTTCATGACAATTATTGAAGAAACAGAAAAAATACTGAAGTGAATTAGAGGCGAATAAGAATGTCTTTTGGAGATCTCATAGTATAATGAAAAAATAATTCCCATATTTTATTGTACCATATACATTTTTATATTACTTTATTTTTATTTTAGCAATTTTCTATCAAACCTCTAAAATGTACTCTTTGACTTATTATTTTACAATCCACTTACAGAGAAGAAAGTAAACTATTTCAATTGATTAATCTGTAAAAATAAGAGAGTTGAGTTGATAAGCACAAATAGAATTTCTAGCTGTAAATACTATAATTTCACATGATTAAAGAATAGCAGATAGAATAGTATCTACAAATCATTTCATATTTTCACTTTTTGTCAGAAGCCAGCAAATTTATAGCATATCTATAGACAGAATAGTCCTATGTTTAAAAAAAATTCAGAGAAAGGATCTTTTCCTGTGTCGTCCCTGGTTCAAAGTGTAAGAAACCTCTCTGGTCCAAGAAAATCAAGTTAGGAATTTTGGCTATTTTAAATATATGTTTAACTAACAAAAGAAGAAACTACTTTCCCTGATTTGCATTGCACTCATAAATAAATATAAAAATAATGACTTTAAGTGTTACTATCTCTGAAATATATTTCTCATTTAATTATAATAAATTATACACATTATGTGATTTGCATAAACCTTTACAGCAATATATTTATCCTCACTTCAATTACTTTTCATTTTCTGTAAATTAAAAAATTTCAGTACTTAGAATAGCAATTTATAAGGACAGTAAACTTAGCTACATATCCTAATACTCTTTTACTTGCTGCATTCTCTGCAAGAAATTCATATTTGATTGTCCAGAACCTCTGGATTAGGAAATAAACACCCTTAAAGCCAGCTACTGACAATTTTAAGAGAATTGATGGCTCCATCCTTTGGTCAAAGAGAAAAAGTAATAAGATGTTGAGGCTGAATCCCCAAGGCACAGACCATGGCCGTTTTTCCCAGGTTCTGGGAGTTAAAGATATCATGTGTTTTATGTTAAAAACAATTCTCTTTGAATTGGAGTGTTAGTTCCATGGTTAATGATGTGTCAAGATCAAAGCAATTTCCAAGTGGAAAAATAGGAAAGTGACTGGATTTGAAAAGTTATCCAGATCTAGAAACATCATTCAAATCGAACTGTAACATGCTTCTCATATAGTATACATACGATACTTATACAATTATACATACATAATATATAAATCTTTCAAACATACCTATTATATACATTTTATACAATATACATCACACATTATATATAAGTAATAAACAGTATATGTAATATGTCTCTTTTATATATACTTATTACATATATTTTATATGATTTACTAAATATATATTATTAATTATAGATTATATACATTATATACTTCACACATATGCTTGTTATATATGTATATATCTGTATGTGCATATATGTGTATATATATATTTTTATGTATTTATATATACACACACATATATATAAACTTCTAATACCTCAAAATTTTACCTTATTTGGAAATAGGGTCTTTGCAGATGTAATCAAGTTAAGATGAGGTGATTAGGGTGGACTCTAATCCAATATGACGGGTGTTCTTAAAGGAAGAGGAAAATCCGTGAGGAGACGGGGACACGTATGTAAAATGCCATGGGAGAAGAGACCCTTAGATTGAAGTACTTCAGCTGCAAGCCACAAATACCTAAGATTGCCTGGGAACCACCATCAACTAGGAGGAAGCGGCAAGAAAGCAATCTTCCTACAGATTTCAGGATCATGGTACTACTGATACCTTGATTTTATGCTTCTTGCTTCCAGAACTATGAAACAATAACTTTGTGTTGTTTTAAGCCATCCAGTTTGTAGTCCTTAGTTACGCCAGCTCTAGGAAAACTAATAAAGCATTGACGGATGTTGTTTAATAGGATGGGATTCGATAACCTAACAGAGGTGGTTCTTCACCTTCCTCAAGTGCTTTTTTCCCATCACTTATTTAGCTGAAAAGGCAGAATCTTTTTGGAATTGGAAAAAATTAGTTTTTTAGCAGATTCTAAGATAAGAGAAGCAGCACGTTCACCGGTCTAAATGTATCTTTGTCTATCACTGGGTTTACCGGTGACTTTTCTGTTATTGACTAAACACTACTTAGTTTCCTAGATGGGGGACAAATGAAGAAATAAGTTAAATATGTACCAATCCAAAATGCTCCAAGTTCCTAAGCTATTGAGTTATTAGGTAGTGGAATAATGCATAAGGATATATAGCATTTGTTATTTCCAGCTCATTTTTAAATGTATTTACTTCGTATATTACAGCAAAACATAAGATGAAAAAATAAGTTTTTCTCCTTTAATCTGCCACTTCCTAATTCAATTTGTAATCATGTAGTGTCTTTCGCGGTTTGTTCTCTAGTTACTTTCTTTAGAAGAGGAATATTATGATTTATTTCTCAATCATCAGCTCTTAGTATGGAGCCCAGCAATATTAGTAATCCAAAATATTTTAATAAATACATTGATGAATGTATAAATACATAAAAGATAAACATATTACATTGGTAGGCAATGAGGCTAAGTTATCATTATTTACCACTTGAGAAAATGTAATGGCATTACCTCTATTGACAGAGAAACTCACCACAGGATGGACTTGTGTGGATAGATCTTGAGTTTTGTTTGACTTTCCAAAGCATGGATTAAGTGTTCACAAGAAATTAACTTCTAATTTCTAACTTCCACAGTTATTTTATTAATTATCCAGCATTCACCAATTTTAATATATATATGTATATGTATATGTATATGTATATGTATATGTATATATGTATATGTGTATATACATATATGTGTGTGTATATATGTATATGTATATGTATGTATGTCTATACATATATGTGTATATATATATGTATATATATGTGTATATATATATATACATATATATATACACATATATATATAGGCTCAATCCTGTCATCCACAACTGACACCCGTCTCATACTTCACTGATGAGAGAGTGGCAGTGAGTACCCAGGTGCAGACTTCAGATGGAAATGTCAATAAGTGTCCAAAATCTAGGTCGTCATGTGACATCTTCAATGTTGGCCCAGAGGACAGGAAAAAAAGATGTTCGTAAATAGATCCAAGGCTCCTGTTTCCACTCGGAGAAAGTGATAGATGTGTCACCACTACCACACCACACAAGCCTTTATTTTCACTTGCTATCTTAGAGATGGCAGAAGAGGAAAGTTGAGGGATGCATTTATTCAAAAGAGGATAAACTATTGGACTAAACCAGAGGAAACTTCTATCAATTTTCAACTTTTGTGACTCCATGTTCTCCAGCGAAGTTAGGATTCATAAGACATATTAGTCAAAAATAAAAGGAAAACCTCACTTTCCATTGTATATGTGGATAAGTAGCTGTCCTTTTCCACTTGGGTTTCAATATACAAATTTATTCTAAGAGTTAACTGCACACACCATCATCTGTCCCTCAAGTATCTTTCATACTGACCATACTGACCACTCCATACTGACTGCATCACTCAAGTAAAATTGTCCTTACTACCGTCAACTGGGACCTTAATTTGCCAGTAGGTAGTTATTAGTCATTATCTTCCTCAATTTTACTCTAACATTGGTCACAGAAGATTATTGTTTTAAAAAAAATACCTTTCTCCTTGCTTCTCTGATATTATCTTCTACTTTTTCCTTTTATGTCTCAAGTCATTCCTTCTCATTCTTTGTTTATAATTCCTTCACTACCTTTTACCTATTTGTGTGTCAGATCTTGCCTCTTCTTCTACATCATCTCTCTAGGCAATCTATTAATTCTCAGGATTTTACACACCCCACCTTGTTAATAACTCACTGTTTATGGGCTATACTTCTCATTTCCTATCCAGATGCATATTTTAAACTGATTACTTAACTTTTCCACTCAGCTAGTTCATAGAGGAGAGCATTCCAGTAACAAAACAGAGCCTAATATGTCCAAACATAACATGTCCAAAATGAAACTCTTGATGTAGCCCTAGCCAGAATTCAGTTCTCTTTATTATGTTCTCTACATTAATAAATTATCCTTCCTCCAGTGACTCAATCTGGAGACACAGAAACATCGTTTAACACTAACCTCTACTTAAACCAGTAGATCCAATTCATCATAAAGTCCTGTAAATTATAACTCCTACATATATCTCAAAGCTGTCTATTTCTCTCCAGCTCGGTGACAACCACATGCGTCTAACCCAACATCTGTCATATGGATTATTATAAGAGTTTCCAAATTGGTTTTCCTTCTCCATTATTTACTCTGGCAAAAAAATATCTTCTTACAGCAGCCAGAGTGATATATTTTTTTTAAAAAAACATTCCAAATTGGTTTATTGCTCCCGTCTATGACTACAATAAAATCTAACTTCTGTGAATTCTGTACTTTTGTCCAGAGATCTTGGATGATTCAATCTTTTCTCAATGCCCTTGTCACATGGTCTTCTTTTTTATTACATTATACAATCCATGGCCTCCAAAAGGAATGATTCTTCTTGAAATAACAAACCATGCTTATTAACCATTTTTACTTAAAAAAATTAAAAACATGTAATATACACATACACAAAAGAGAGCACATTATTTTCCACCACTCCACTTAAAATAGAGCAAATGAAGTCTTTTGAAAACTTTTCCCAATTTACATCCCTGGCTACGCTGTCTGCTACAGAAAACTATGATCACGTTAACAATCGTCTTGCATGTCTTTGTAGGCTCACCACATTTTACAAGTCTGTAAAAATGTGTTGCTCAGAATTGTCTATTTTGTGTAGCTTTGTCTTCCCCAGTGGAGTCACATGTATATGTTCTCCAGTGGATTTTTATTCATTTACTATCATGTTTTTGCAATTCATTCATTAGATGAAATTATAGTTAATTAATTAATTAATTAATTAATTTGATGAATATCCTTTATTGAATAAATACACCACAATGCAGTTTCCCATTTTATTTTTGAAAACATTATATATTTATTTTGAGAGAAGAAGAGAGAGAGAGAGGGAGAGAGGAGTGAAAGCAGGGGAGGGGCAGAGAGAGAGAGAGAGAGAGAGAGAGAGAGAGAGAGAGGGAATCTCAAGCAGGATCTGAACTATCAGCATAAAGCCCAATGCAAGGTTCAATCTCACAAACCTTGAGATCATGACCTGAGCAGAAAATCAAGAGCCAGATGCTTAACCGACTGAGCCACCCAAGTGCCCTCCGTTTTATTTTGGATACATTACTGAGTTATTACTAGATCTTTATTTATAGATAGTACTATTAAGAAAATTTTTGGGGCGCCTGGGTGGCGCAGTCGGTTAAGCGTCCGACTTCAGCCAGGTCACGATCTCGCGGTCCGTGAGTTCGAGCCCCGCGTCGGGCTCTGGGCTGATGGCTCAGAGCCTGGAGCCTGTTTCCGATTCTGTGTCTCCCTCTCTCTCTGCCCGTCGCCCGTTCATGCTCTGTCTCTCTCTGTCCCAAAAATAAATAAACGTTGAAAAAAAATCTCATACATAAAACATAGATGTTAAAACATGGGGAATTGACAATATTTTACCATTTATTAACTTGCAACTTTTAAAATTTTATGTGATTCAAAATTATGTATATGTGTGTGTGTGTGTATGTGTATATATATATATATATATATATATATATATATGTATTCAACTTGAATAAACATGTCGAAATCAATTCCAATGTATATATACCAATTTCCACTCTAATTATTTTCACTCATTCTGGGCTAATCTTTGCAAGGTATGCTTTTATAAAATGTTAATGTGATTGAATGTATCACTGCATATCATTTTTGTTGTATTTTCTTTACAAAACATTTATTTAAAACTAGGTCATAAAGATATTCTTTTACAGTTTAAAAGTTTTAACATTGACAATGAAATTTTAGTCATTAATTTGTGTATCTGAGGAGGAATGAATTTTAAAAAATCCATTTTTATTTTTTGAAACTGGATAACCAGTTTTTCCAGCATCATTAGTGGAAAGGTCCATCTGTTTTCCACAGACCTCTCACATATCAATCAAAATTTGATATATGTCAGCTTCTGTATCTGAAGTCTCTATTGTACTACTGCTAAAATATTTTAAGAAGTCAAAATATCTGCTGTAGATACTTTTCAACCTTATTTTTCTTCTCAGTGTCTGGAATTCTTTAAAATATATATGTTTTCAGCCTTTAGTTTTTGCTGATACATAGAGTGGTGTTGGTATTTTTGCTTCTAAGGGATCATAATTTGTCTTGGGAGCTTTAAGAATTTTTTCAATGTCTTTGATAGTCCAAAATTTCACCAAAATGTTTCTTGGTGAGGACATTTTCTTCTTTCACTTTCTTGATGTTCTTTGGGTCCCTGTTTATTTCTGAGAAATTTATCTCTGTTATTTCTTCAAATATTTCCTCTTCACTATTATTTTCTTTATATCTTTGATTTAAAAAAAAACTAGTTACTAGTATTTCTGTGTCTATTTAAAACAATATTTATTTGTTTGCTATTTAAATGTATTAATCCTTTTATGCATCCTCTTCTAAGTACTTAAATTTGTTTCTTCAATCTGTACAGTTCACTAGAGCTGCTGTGATAATACCACCGACTGCGTGGCTTAAACAACAGAAGTATATTTCTCATAGTTCAAGAGGTTAGAAGTTCCAGATCAAAGTGCCCCCAAGTTTTGTTTTTTTCAGAGACCTCTCTCCTTGGCTAATAGATGGCCACTTTCTCTAAGTGTCCAACATGCTTTTTTCCCTGTGTGCAACCTGGTGTCTTTGTTTCCAATTTTTCTATTCTAATAAGGACACCAGTCAGATTCAATTCGGGCCCACCCTAAATTCCTTATTTTAATTTTTTAAAGTTTATTTATTCTGAGAGGAAGAGAGAGAGACAGTGAGAGAGACAGAGAGAGAGAGAGAGAGAGAGAGAGAATCCCAAGCAGGCTCTGTGCTGCAAGCTTAAAGCCCAATGTGGGGCTGGAACTCATAAACAGTGAGATCATGACCTGAGCTGAAACCAAGAGTTGGGCACTTAACTGACTAAGCCACCCAGGTGCCCCCTAAATGCCTTATATTAGTTTAATCACCTCTCTCATACATGGCTTCATGAAGAATAAACACACACACACACACACACACACACACACACACACACACACACACACACAACCATTTACTCATTTTTCTTTGCTAAAACTCCAGCAAATTCTCCTTGAGGTAAAAGCATCCCCTTCATCTCCCCAGGAGAGGCAGTTTGGGGCAGTGAAATGTGAACTACTATTTGGTGTCGGAAAGGGAACATGCATCAGGGTTAATGTCTGAGGCTAGTCAATCAACCAACGGTTTTCAGCAACACTTGAACAGATCAAGATTTCTGGGTTACCTATCCGGAATACAAGTTTTTGCTAGTGTTGCTGATTTATGCAACCAGGGACAGGTATTGATTTTCCCAGGGAGATGGATTTTTTAATTCTAATTTGTCCTCTGAGACTACTTCTGGATGAGTTCTGCTCCAGGTTGAATCAACCCCTTCCTTGGCCAACAGAGCACACAAATTTCTTCAATGCTTCTTTACAGTTTTTGTTGTTGTTGTCCAGGATCTCGGACGCTTCATTTTTAAGAGTTGATCTTATTTGAGGGAGACTACAGAATGGATAATTCACCATCTTTGCAGAAACTTGAAAATCTAAACCTCATGTTATTGTTGTTATTATTGTAATTATTATGTTAATCTAGAATTTCAAATGTACTATGACACTTTCTTCCAACATATACTCCAACCTTTAGTGAGCAAATGAAATAAATCAGCCTATAGGGTCACCATTTTTTCCCATATATCTATCAATTAGCTGGTACTTACAACATGCTGGATAATGTTATTAAAAAATGAAGTATTTATTGAATAAAAATACCCCTTGGGATATCATCTATTCATATTTACATGAAAATAAGTGCTAAATTTCCATGTTTTATTATGCATTTTCTCTGACTACAATCTGCTTTTGAAAGTGAAATATAATCTCTGACGAATGCTGTGGATCTGATAGACATTGTTAATGGAATATTTTTATATTATTTCCATAAATGTTACATAAATATTTAAATGTAAACTATTGCATATGTTTATATCCTCTACCGGACAGTGAGTCAATTAACATCAGGAGCTATTTGTCATTCAACAAATGAAAAAATTGACATCAAATATTTACTTGGTTTCTTAGATGCCACATACATTTTTGACTGAGATGATTTCAACTCAGTCCTGTCTTCAATGCAAGAATGCTCTATGAGGATGGAGAACCATGAAAACAAAGTCTCATAAATAATAAATGTTGAGAAGTGAAGATTATTTCATTGGAAACAACTTTAACTGCAGATAACAGGAAGACTGTCTAGGTAGGTCCTTGTTATAAAAATTTAACTGAATCTATGTTTAGCTGATCAATTAGCATTCAGAGAGAAAAACCTGTTTAAATACTTAGAAGCATACTAGACATGAATCAAAAGTTAAACCAGAAAGATGTAAAGTTATAGATGGTAGTTCAAAAAACTTGTATCTGTTTTAGCCTATAGCTAAATGGTTACCAGATTTAGTCATTATAGGAAGCGAAAATTACATGGGTGAATGATATAAATGCAAATTCATGTTACAGAAAATCAATCATAAAAAAATTAAACTTGGAAAAGTTGTGGTTATAATAGAATTTGTCAGAGAAAAATACTTTGAAAGAAGATTGCTTAATGAAATTTAATAGTACACCTGATTCATTTATGCTTCAAATATATAACCACCAAAATTTGAAATATTTATGGTCGGTTTAGAGACAAGAATTAAGATTTGTTGCAATGAAATGCTACACATGGTGTGTAATACACGTTGAAGTAGATACCTATACCTAACAGCCACTTGTTTTTCATTCTTTTCTGGCATTTGGGTTTTGCTGCCTTTTAAATAACTTGGGTGGGGAGGGGGGATGACACACATATGGATCAGAAAATCACACCATGACTTCAGACGCTGCCTTCTCTCTACTTTCACTCTGAAAACCGCCCCTGCTGTTGGCGGCTCATGAATATGGTGCTTAACTTGAGGCTGAGCAAAGAGACAGGCATTAAGGGCACTATTCTCACTGTTGAGAATAGAGAAGAACACAAAGGTCCCTACTTCCATAGAGCATAGCTTTTATTAAGGAAACAAAATAAATAAATAACAAAATGAATATATAATATGTCTGGTAGCCAAAAGGTTTAGGAAGAAAATTAATTAAGGGTAAGGGGAAAGGTCAGGATGAAGAAATGTAATGTTATTTAAGAGAGCATGGTCAGAGAAGGCTCCCTGTTAATGTTGGACAGAGACATAAACATAGTGATGAACTGCCATATTTTGGTGGAAATGATTCCTGGAAGTGGTAGCAGTAAAAGAATGTCTCAAATGGTGAGAATGCTCAGATGAATGCTCAGATGGTGAGGCAAGATGGTGAGTGTGCCCTCGCCTCCTGATTTGTACTCCAGCATTAGGCAGGTTGTCTATTGGCTCTATACCTTTATGTTTTTTCTCTCTGGTAGTTGTTATGGAAATGAGGTCAAGAGTGTGGAAGAGTGGGGTGTGTACCCTCTGTCTTCATGCCTGGATGCTTTATGAGAAGTATTTTGGAATTTTTGAAAAAAGAAAAAGGAAATATTTTTGCCTACATAGTTTAGATCTATATGTTTGAAGAATGCAAATAATAAATGGGTTTTTGAAATCAACTACATTGTACAAAGAAGCTAGTAAGAAATTGCTGATAATTTAGAGGCATCATAAATAAAAGAGAGAAATCTTTATCTGTATCCAAGCCACATTTCTTTTCTCCCATATTATGAACATCCACTTCTGAGTGTTTTCATTGTACCATGAGAAGGGCAACATGTTTTCTCCCTCTCGATCTGAGTGTTCTGTATCTGTGTACCATCTGCCATGTCTGAAATCATTGCTGGAGACACACACACTTTGTTGTGGTGATGAATGGTGTGTTCCCCATTTTGTTTTGGCAGTAGGATCATTTTCTACTTGGATTCGATGATTTAAACGTGAATTCGGTTTCCAATATCGCTATACTGCTTAACAGCATCAATCTGCTTCCAGCCATCCATGGCTCAGGGACGCTACCATAAAGTAATAAGTGGAATAAGTATCCTACTTATTATTTTATCAGGTGGGCACAAAAGGCCAAAAGCCAAGGGCAACAAAAGGAAAGATGATTAAATGTCATACTAGGTTTCACACTCCTTCTTTCTACTTCTCATAAATACTTTTTACATTACCAAGACTTTACTTAAAAGAATTAACAAATAATTGTTTTCCTACCAACTAAAACAGATGTGCTTTTATTCTTGATCCTGAAGAAGAATCACTGTTTCTTTAGTGTAACAACGTTGTGCTCAGAGATGCTCCTTGGCGATGCAATTTGATATGATCCAATGAGTTAAGAAACCTTAGTACTCAGCATGAGTAAACTGCTGATAAAAGTGTATCCTCGAATTGACTAGTAAATATTTCCCTGATGACAATACAGATATGCTTGTTTTTCCTCAACTTGACGTGGACTATTTTGGTTACATGTGTTTCAACAGGTTGAAAGGCATGTAAATAACTATGGATCTTTTAAGAAGCAATTTTTTTCCAACAGTGTTAGGTAAATATGTTCTCCCCTTTTGCTTTACTAATAAAGGAAACAAAGAAAAGAGGATAGTATTCTTCCAGGAAATTTCTTGAATCTTGGAATTCAATTTATTTTATTCAAAATACACTTTCTTTGGAACATATTACCTTTAGTTAACTCGTTTTTATTATATATCTGTCATACATTCGTTGTTTTTTAATTTTTGCTACATGTATATTAAAGGCTTTATTTAAATATTTGTGGAACTTGCAGAAAAATCTAGGGTATTTTCAATCTTTTTGAGGTGATGGAAAAAATAGTATGTCTTTTTTTCATATCCTCATGAACCAGTGGGTTCAAGAATATTCCATTGAAACTGAGATAGAGAAATAAAAGAAAATGGGAAATATTTGTAGTAAAAATGTAGATGAGCAGACTTTAAAAAAAAGTAAATTAAATTGGAGATGTACGGCGAAAGTGAATTTCAGGCTCTTTATTTTAGCTATTTGCATGCAAAAGTAATAGAGCATTAACAAACTATTGTGCAATCTGGTGTAATTGCAGCACCAACATAACCCTCATATGCCATGGATGTATTTGTACACAAAATAACTATGATACTGGCATAACAAAGGAATAAAATTTAAAGCTGGATTTTATGTGATAAGGAAGAGAAATCAAAGAAATTATGGAACTCAGGTAGCGTTTTTACTATCTTGTCTTCTGTCAGGAGCTACCAGCTGTTATGCTCACACAAATAGATTAGTTGAAAAATACATTAACATGTACAAATTATGTCTTTACAGTGAAATTAATGACCAGCTCATTCAGCATAAAAGATAATTTTACAAAGGAAATACTGCATCATTAAAGTTAGCATTTATGCAACCCAAATGTGCAGAGTAATATGACAGCAGCTTTCTCAAAACGGTGTTATATCCTACTAAAGTGCCTATCATTTAAAATGAAGAGCAATAACACAACTCCATTCTTTCAAGAAGGAAAGAAAGGGTGTTGATAAATTCATTCATCTTGTTCTAAAGAATAAGATTTTAATGGTGTTTAAAATCTTAGAACACATTTTTGTTTCAGTGTTGTATTATATATCAAAATTATGCCTTAAACAGAGTAATGGCTTGGTAGTATACTAAAATTGTTTAATTTAAAAAGAATTTTTAATGTTTTATTTATTTTTGAGAGACAGAGACAGAGAGAGAGAGAGAGAGAGAGAGAGAGAGAGAGAGAGAGAGGGAGAATCTGAAGCAGGCTCCAGGCTCCGAGCTGTTAGCACAGAGCCCGATGTGGGGCTCCAACCCATGAAACATGAGATCATGACCTGAGTCAAAGTCAGACACTTAACCAACTGAGCCACCCAGGCACCCCTAAAATTGTTTAATTTGAAGACAAACAAGAATAATTATATACAGATATTTTATTTATTATATTAAAATATTTTGCTACTCTTATAAAATTGTGAATTCCCACTGAGTTCGAAAAACCAGACTGGAATCTAGTGTTCCATCCTACAACTAATCGAATCAGCTCTAGTTAATCACCTTCAAGTCAATGCTTGCAACAGAGAGACATATTAGCATGAAATAGAAAAGTTTTATAGCTAGTTTATCAAGAATCTTGGAAAAGAAATGGGACTAATCTTTTGCTTCATATCAGTGCTAAAGATGATGAATCAAACTTCTGATTAAAATAAGCCTCTTAGGGCCAAATAATTTTTCCATTAGTTTCAGAGAGCTAGAACCCATTCTTACTATTCTTGCCATTTGACTAGTCTGTTATAAGGAGCATTAAAGAGTGCTTTTTTTTAAAAAAAAATTTCTAATGTTTATTTATTCTTGAGACAGAGACAGAGCGTGAACAGGGGAGGGGCAAGGAGAGAGGGAGACACAGAATCTTAAACAGGCTCCAGGCTCTGAGCTGTCAGCACAGAGCTCCACGCGGGGCTCGAACCCACAAACTGTGAGATCATGACCTGAGCCGAAGTCAGACGCTCAACCGACTGAGCCACCCAGGCGCCCCAAAATAGTGCTTTTATACACGTATGTCCTCCTTTCTATTGGAGAAAATGATGGAATTTAAATTTAACATGCATTTTGACTCTTGAAAAAAGGAGGCAGTTTCCAACAGTAAGTAGATGACTTATATGAGACATATCTGATTATAGATTCAAAGGAAATAAAAGTTTACAATGTAAAAATTGAATACACTGTGATGTGCTGTTTGTCTATAAATGTTCTAGGTTACTTTTGACATTCACACCTTAACTTCTGTTCAGAATAGCGTCTGTCTACTATTAGTATGATTAAGTAGCTATCTGAGCACGGAACATACATTTCTTGGGAATGTATACTAAATGATATAAGTATTATGGGTATAGAAGCATGACTTAAGGAAATTTGATGCTTCCATAAGGGGAGGGGGTGATTGTGTGGTCTTATAAGGCACATTGTCCTTCTGAAAAGTTGCATTGCTAATCGACTATGGAAAACTGGCTTCTTGGTACATCCTGAGGTAAGCAGTGGTAGACCTTATTTCTCTTATACTCTATCTATTTATAGTATGGATTTTATAGGGTTTAGAAAACAACATGCATACATTAGATACAGAAATAAGTAAAGGAGAAATTTTAACAAGTAAATAAAAGGCAGAGGTTCACCTGCAGGCAGCAGTGTACATTTTGAAGGTCTACCGTCTTGATAAAAGCATGTGGTAAAATTGGATCTGAACAGGTTAGTAACTAATTGAAGCAATGATTTAAAAACTGTTATTTACAAATTTTGAACAGTGTGTTTTCCATATGAATTGCTGAATAAAAACACTAAAACTCCCTAATATCTAAGGGCAGTTTCAAATGGTTATAACAATGCAAATTGAAGGCACATTGCTAGGGGCACCTGGGTGGCTCAGTTGGTTAAGACTCTGACTTTGACTCAGGTCATAATCCTGTGGTCCGTGAGTTCGAGTTCCCCATTGGGCTCCATGCTGACAGTTCAGAACCCAGAGCCAGCTTTGGATTCTGTGTCTCCCTACCCACCCCCCCCCCCCCCCGCTCCTCCCCTGCTCATTCTCTATCTCTGTCTCTCAAAAATAAATACACATTAAAAAAATTTTTTTGAAAGCACATTGCTGATGAGTCAGTGGCCAGAGAGATGGTTTAATATCATTCTCCTGGTGACTGACATAATCCATTTATAAGAAGGTATACCTGCAAAATGAATATAATTTATAATTGCAACTCTCAACTCTCACCCCTTAGAAACTTTATAATAGTTGACAGTAGACAGTTTTAAGTTATATTCCTTGGAAATGTATATATTATACAAAAATTTCTGTGGAGAATTAAGGGTGTGTGTCTATAGTAACTTAAATGTGAAAACTAGTGGCAAATGAAGCTGATATAATGTAACTTAAGTGAATATTTTTTAATAATATTAGTGACCTGGGGACTCCCCTGGCTGGCTGACTAGAGGTCCCAGCACCATTAAATGGCTTTTCCAAAATGATTAGTAGTGCAAAGGATTCCATTCAAATTATTAGTTATCCCATTAAGTAATTATACATCTCACATGATGGAGAAATTTAAGGCATGAATAAAATGATTCAAGATTTTATATTTTACTGTATCTTCACCTAACAGTTTATTTTATTATGACATAGTTATTCCATGTATCAAATGCATTTAGTATTATGAACGTTTTATATTTTGAATTAATCATGCCACTTAAAACATTTTATTGGTTAAGTTAGGTGTTAATAGTAATGACTGTTTAAGAATTTTATTTTATATAATTGTTATATATTAGTAAGTTATGCATCTATTACATCTATATTTTTTCATGAACCATCTCATTATTTTATAATATTTTAATGTAACTCCAGCTTCACAAGATTGCAGGATTAGTACAAGAATATATTAGTGATCTTTTACCTAAATACATTAATTGTTTGCATTTTATCCCACTTGCTTTCTCTTATTCTGTTTGTTTCTCTACTTATCCATTTACGTGTGTGTGTGTGTTTGTGTGAAACTTATTTTCTTGAAATATGTGAGATTAAGTTGGAGATATCATGTCCCTTTACCCCTAAATACTCTTGCATGCTGTGCATAAGAACAAATTTTTTCTCTTACACATTTACATTATACTTATTAAAATGAAGAAATATAAAATACTGTTAACTAGCGTGTACTCCATACTGTAAGTTCAACACTTTGCCAAAAGAGTCATTTATGCTTATTTTTCCTCACCCAAAAACCAAGCATGTTTGGTTGTTAGGTCTCTTTAGTCTCCATAAGTTTTGAATAAAATATATTTTAAAATATGTAAAAATTATTAAGTGGATATCACTTAAAGATTTTTGTATTTTACGGTAATTTCTCTTATACAAAATTTTATTTTATTTAAAAAAATTATGATTATTTATTTATTTTTTGAGGGAGAGAGAGAGCAAGCCAGGGAGGGAACAAAGAGAGAGGGAGAGAGAGAATCTGAAGCAGGCTCCACCCTGTCAGTGCAGAACCGACGTGAGGCATGAACTCACGAACTGTGAGGTCATGACCTGGGCTGAAACTAAGAGTCGGGCACTTAATGACTGAGCCACCCAGGTGCCCCTCTTATACAAAATTTTATAAGAGAATTATTTTCATCAAACATGTTGACAAGACAAAAAAACTTTTCGAAAAAAAATCTCTGAACTGAAATTTGAACAACAAAACCTGGTGAGTGCTGGGGAGGAATCAGAAATAACTAAATCAACACTGTTATCTTTGGTAAGATTCAGATTCCTCTACTTAACTATTGCAAACTCTGAGTGTTAGATGCTAGACCAAGTGATCTCAGACACCTTGCCTCATGTATTTGGATCTACAACCCTTTCCCTCATATACTAATATTGTCAGTGAATAGAAGCAAACTGACATACCATGAGGATCCCAAATGTTAATTTCCAGTGTACTTAGTACTGTTGAACCTGGAATTTGAATCCAGTTTCAGAGCTCTAAACAAATCGGTACAACATATTAACAGAAAATAACAAGAATTGGAAATAAATGCAGACTAACTTCCAGGAGTGAGTGATAACACTAATCTTGAATATGAGAAATGAGTGAGAAATTAGACTTCAAATGTAGATGTGCATAAGCATATATAAATGCAAATGCTTATCCAAAGCAATAGTACTCAATGTAATACATTCTATCCCTAAGTTTCAACTGTGCTAACTTTAATGATCACATATCTGGGTCTCATCAGGAACAGGTTCATTATTCAGGGCTGAGAATAACGTATTATGTCTCCTTCTGGAGAAATCATGTTTGTGTTGGTTGGGATGCTAGTCCACAAATGTGGCATAGTTTTGCCCCCTAATATGCAGGGTGTATTCATTTTCTATTGCTGTAAACACAAACTATCACAAATTTCATGGTTTCCAACAGCACTCACTTAGTAGCTCACAGTTCTGTAGACCTAAAATCATTTGGGGTTGGGAGGGGGTGTTCTCAACTGAGTTCTAAATTCAGAGAATCCCAAAGCTGACATCAAGGTCTTGACCAGGCTAAACAATGATCAAGAGGCTCTGGAAAAGAATCTGCTTCCTTCCTGCCTCGTTCAAGTAGATGGCAGATTCCTGTTCAGTACAGCTGTAGGTCTGAGGTCCCACCTTCCCTGCTGGCTGTAAGCCAGACATTGTTTACACTATGAGAGGCCTCCTATGTCCCTTCTCACATGGCCCACTCCATCTTCAAAGCCAGCAACTGTGTATTCAGTCGTTCTCACACTTTAAATCCCTCCTGATTCCCCTTCTGCTATGGGCTGGAGAAAATACTCTGGTTTTAAAAAGCTCTTGATTACTTTGGGCCAGGGTAATGACTCCAATCTTAAAGTCAACTGATGATAAACTTAACTACATTTGGCAAACCCCTGTGGTCACGTAAAGCAACATTTTTATGAGCATGATATTCATTGTATTAACATTCACTGGGATTATATTAAAAATTTTTGGCTGTGTGTGCAAGGGTACTTTTTGATTTCTGTCTCGCTCCTGGGAGATGTTAAAATATGTCCTAGACATATTTCACTTTAGCCTTTTTTCAAGACAGCACTGCCACAGTTAGAACAAATCTGCCTATTTGGGGTGACGATCTTTGGAGATCAAACATTTATGGGTTTTTTTCTTTTTCACTAAGGATTCTACTTGACTTCACGGTATTATTTAATATAGTATTGGCAAACCATAACTTTTATACTTTTACTTTCTTGGTTTTCACAAAGCAACTTTTCTAATTTAATTATATCAATTTGGCCACATATTTGTCCAACTTTTGTTGTTGTTGGTGGTGGTGGTGTTTCTCATGTGAAGTTTTATTTTCTTCGTTTTACTTTTCTTTCACCAGCCATGAAATGTCCGCCAAGCCTCTTGAATACAATCTTTTTCGTACTGCAGTTTTTTTTTCTGTTGGCTATTTGCTCTCATGTATTTCAATATCATACCTCAAGATTTATTTCTACTACTGATTTGCATCTAGGTATGTAGTCTTCTGCTGTTTTTTGATAGATCCTTCTAAATTCTTCCACCTCAAATGCCTGAACCCTTTTGTTTATCCCCAGTATGAGTCAGTTAGATAAAGCACAATATATCTAGACACCCAAGCCAGAAATTTCAAATGGATTTTTTTTGCTTTTTCTTTTTGTCAATTGTAACCAAAAAAATATCTGCTGAATATATCCCTTTATGTTACTATTAGAAATTACATCATGAATTTAGTACCTATACACTTAAATTGCTCAGAAAATATTCTTATCTAATTCCTATGCTCTACTCTAAGTTACCCTTATACTCCATTAACCCTAGAGATGTTAGTCCAAAAGTCATTATATCTGTGGATTACAAACAAAAATGAGCACCTAAAATATGATATTCTACTAATGCAACTGGAAGTAGACTGTTAGTATTGAAGAAAATGGACAGAGAAAATGGATCATCTTTTTGTCCTTACTCATCACATTGAATAAACTTTTCTTTTTATTTTTTAACGTTTAATCATTTTTGAGAGACAGAGTGTGAGTGGGGGAGAGGCAGAGAGAGAGGGAGACACAGAATCTGAAGCAGGTTCCAGGCTCCAAGCTGTCAGCACAGAGCCTGATGCAGAGCTCTAACCCATGAACCGTGAGATCGTGACCTGAGCTTCAGTCGGATGCCCAAGCAAGACACCCAGGTGCCCCCACATTGAATAAACTCTCATAAAAAGTTTAAAAAATAGATCAAAGAGTAATTCTTTATGAATCGTAAAGTATCTCTGCTGTATGGCCCGAGGGTTGTCACAAATTGTATTGGAGGTGGTAAGGGAGATTCTGGATTTGTACAAAAGTAAATTATCGGAAGTGCATGTTGGGGCTCCTGGTAACCGACAGCTCTCAGATGAAATCCTCTCCAGGAAATTCCCTTAGCTGAAGAGTGCTTCCTTGCCCAACTTCTTGCTCATTTCTAGGCAACTGCCCATATCCAGTGATCGAAGGATAAGCAGTTATAGAGAGGGTCAGCATATGCCTCAAGGTGGGATAATTCTGAAGAACCATTCATACTCTAGAGTCCCTGTGATCAATCGTGGCCTTGGCTGAAAACGTATCACTGCTTTCAGTCCAACAACTCCCCCGTGACCAAGCCTCCTTCTTTCACTATTTCATAGGTGTTAAGAACCTTTTGCTACTACTTTAGCTCTGTCTTAAATATTTTAATAATTATTGAATAATAGACTAGGGCTTTTCTCTAGCTCAAGATACCTGCCAGAAAGAAAACCTCTTTCAATGCAATCTGCCAACTTAGTTGTTTTCATTCAATTACCATAATCCTCAAAAAGAGTGCTTCCAAATTATTTTCAACCGGACTGCATAATTTATGGTTTTATTTAAAAAAATGTTTTGACATAAACCATGTCTCAGTTATGTTATCATTTAAAATAATGGTAACCTAGACCATTCTCTATGTCTCTAAGACTTTAGTTTGTGATTTTTTTTTTCTCAAAAGAATGAATTCCCTAATGCAAGCTATTTAACAGAATCACCATCTGCCTGCCCTAAGGTGTAACATCAATAGTCTACTGGGGAAATTTCCACATGCCTTTCAGTTGAAAAGAGAAGACTCCCTCACTTCTTGTTGTCCTTTGCGCTTGGGGAAATGGAGTACCATTCAACACTGCTGGTTAAAGATACAGCTGGCTGATTCTGACCTCCTGGATTGCGGCCAGCAGCTGTCCAATCTGTGATCTGCAGCCAAGAGATTTGAAGTTCAGGCATCCTCTCCTGCACTGCCAGTTTCACCCTAATTATCTCAATCCCCCATAATCCAATCCTAATTATCTCAAAGTTTTTTGTTTTTTTTTTCTTCCAAGATAACTTGGGTTGTATTTCCTCTATCAAATTTGTAGCATTTACTTATTACTAATAGCTAAATAGATGATTTGAGTGGCGATATTCATACACTCAGTAAGGATATTGTCAATATTGTGTAGTTTTTAAAGAAAGCACAATTTGAAAATGTTCCAGTTATGAAAACAACAACAGTAAGCCACAGTTAGCAAAAACTGGGGGGACTTGTATATTTAGTTATTAAATAAGAATAGAAGAGGTGTATAACTATCTCTAATTTTATCAGATCTACAGTAATTTTGAGTAATATCTTTTGACTACAATAACCTTCTAAACATTGGCTGAGAGAATTATTTTAAGTAAGAAAAGTTGAACTAAATGTTCTATTTTCTTTCTTTCTTTTTTTTTTTTTTTTTTCCTTCAGGCAATGGGACAATTAAAAGGGTTAGGTACTTGGAGAAGCCTGGTGTACTAAGACATTGGGTTCCTATTTAATAAGTTGAAGAAAGAAATGTGTACTTTTTTTGTTCTATTTTAAAGTATTTTCTGTAACTCATACTCCCTAATGTGTTTCTGTTTCTTAAAGTATTTTCACAATTTTTCCCCTTAAATTCCCAAAAGAAATGTGTGTGCCACTTTTCCATAAGTCAGAAACCACCACGTATGACTTTTCCAATTTTTTTTTCGGTAATGGCAATGAAAATGAGCCACATTGTGCTTATTCTTTCCCACTATCCTGTGACAAACATCATCCACTGAGTTGCATTATGAAGTAGAATAAAGGTAACAGAATCACATGTTTATTTACACTTCTTACTTTGGAGTAATTAACTACAAGACCATCATATTATGATGCCTACCTTTATTACTTTAATCTTAATACATTTGTGTCCTATCTGGTGCACTGGCAGGGAAAACACTCAATTGTTATTGCCTGTAATTGGTTAGAACAGGATGATACTTTGGCTAAGTTTTATTTTCTAGATGAAAACTTGTGTTGTCTATATCTGACAACTTGTGTTGTCTATATCTATATCTGTCTAGACTGAATTTTCTAGGAAACAGACCTGGAGATAGAAGTTTACGTGTAAGAATTTTGTTGAGGGGTATTATAAAGATTAAGTACAGAGTCAGGAAGGAATTAGGATTGAGCTAAGGGAGGATTTGAACTGCAGTGTGGTCTCAAATGGAGGTGTTGGCCACTCCCATCGGCACCTCTGCTGAGCTGGCCCTTTCAGAATATTCCTCCTTTGAGGTAGGGATCAAGCATTTATACCATCACACCAGCCAGTTATTGAGTGTCCCAGGGAAGGAGTGTCTCCATGGGTAAGACAGCTTTCTTTGACTGAGGAGAGTTTTGTAGTGTGGGACTCAGTAGAAAGATGTCAGCCACCCAAACACTCAGTGGTTAGGTGAATGAGAGCTTCAGAAATGACAGGTATATTTTGGTAGCACAACAGCACAGCCATTGCCGTCCATCTTTTTCTCTCTTTCAGTTACACATGCTTTATATAATAAGTTGTGAAAACTCTTTCTGTAGGATTTTTGTTGGCCACACTTCCTGAACTAAATTGCAACAGTAAGTTTAGTGCAAGAAGCTTTAGCCCCACCTCTGCAAGTGGTCTTGAAGATGCACCTGAAATCAACTCTCTCCTTTTTTTTTTTTTATAATACTAATTTTAGATTCTCTTCACACAGCATCTCCACTGTCTTAGGGACTTACTGGTATTTTGACCCAGAAGTTCTTCAGTGGGATCCAAACTCCTAGAAAACATGCTCTCTCAGCCTCCTGAACCCATGCATTTGCAATCAACATTGGGTAAGAAAATAACAAGATATACAACAGAGGATCACATGGCTTCCAAGCATGTCATTTTCCATCATTACATAACAGCATTCCAACCTCCTTCTAATGATCAAGATCAATGACTCCTGCAGAGATAGTGACACATTTCCTTGATTTTAGCTTAAAGTTTAAAGGGACTCTTGCTTCATACCCTGGCAAAAGGCTTCTCCCTCAGGAAACTCAGATCTCTAAAGTTAAAAAAGAGAAATAAGGAAAAATCCCCTAATTGTTCATTGGAAGTAAGACTAAGGTTCAATTCTGCTTTTAAACTTCCATTCTTAAATCCATATATCTCACTGCTTTGATCACAGTACCATAGAAGGATTGTTGATTTAGGGAATAATTACATACTAGAGGATATTGCTCTGACCCTAGCAAGCTGTTATCTTCAGAACTTCAGAATGGCACATTAGTTGGACCTTCCATAAGCTGTTACATTTAGCTTCCATAAACTGTTTTACAAGCTACTCTGTTTTGTTAGCAGGTTGTGGGTGGTATGTACATGAAGATAGGCGTGTGTGCGTGTGTGTGTGTGTGTGTGTGTGTGTGTGTGTGTGTGTGATGAGACCAGTTGATTTCATAGTAAAGCAAATACAACCTGCTTTGCTCTGCAGTGGGTTCTGAGGCAATCCTGTATCACTTTATAAGTCTTTGAGTAATAGTGCTGATTGAAGCTCTCAGGCAGAAACTGTACCCTGAAATGAGCTTTGATGTTAGCCAAGAAGACTTGTTTCCTCTTCTAGGGTGGGAGGATGCCATTGTAATTAACTTGCCCCGAGGACAGGTGGTCTCCATACACGATGTCATATCAGAGGTTCAGTATTGGGCTTCTGTGCTTGCGGTAGAAGCTAGGTCTGCCTTAATTAGAGATTATGTAATTGGGTTTTATTACTGGACTCCAGTCTGTCACCTTAGCTACTCCATTTATGCAGTTTTAATTCCAGCTGTAGAGTAGTCAATGACAGAGACTGTCTGATGTCAAATGCCTGATGTCTGTGTGATGTCATTCCATCTCCCTGGTTGTTCAGTGCACTGTCAATGGTGCATGCATTTTGCTGGGTATTATCATTCATATACCACAAAGATCATATAGTATACCCATTACCAAAGTTTCAGTGACATATATGTTCCTAGACATCCTTGTCCTTGATCTCATTTTTTTTTTTTTGCAGGGATAGAGGGGGCAGACTCCTGACAAACTTGCTAAGCTATTTGCTCATGATTCTGTTTGTATTCTTTCACCGGTGTGCTTCTTTCCACATAAAGTGAATGACCAAAGTTTTGCTTATTTGGGTGAATTTCTTTTCTCCTTTAATTTTCAGGACCACCCCTGAGTGGAGCTCTAATAGAGGAGCAGCAGACTTTTATTGGCTTGCAACCAAATACTGAGTCTCACTTATCCAAAGTCCGAGAAAGACAGAAATTAGCAAAACTAATTCAAGAAAAGATAGAAAATATGAGCAGACTTACATCAAGGAAAGAAATTTAATTTGAAATTAAAAATTCTCCCAAACATAACTGTTCCCTTCCTTCTCAAAGAAAAGAACAACAAAAACAAAACCAGCTCAATAGCTTCAATAGTGATTTTTATCAAACAGTAGCCAACCAGTCCTGGAAACTTAGATTCATGGCAAAAGGCATAAACCCCTCTCTCAAAATGAAGAATGGCAAAGAATTTTAAGGCCATATTTAAAATTCCCTACAGTGTGATCATAACAATATTAAATCTGCTTCTGAAAATATTCTGAAGGCATCCTTTTTCTAGGCTGTACCCAGCTTCAGATTATAGTGTTGCTTCAAGGGCATGGTCTCTAAGTCCAAAAGTTGAAGACAATTTAAGTCTTTAATTTTATTATTATCAGAAAGCAAATAAAGCTTATGAATTTGTGGCTCTCTATGGACAAAAATAGACAAATGTCATTTTATTCTCTGCCAAACTGATGTAAAACTGAATGTTTTCTTATTACTGTGTATTCACATTATAGTGACCAAGAGCAATTAACAAGGTTTCTTTTTTAAATTTTTTTAACGTTTATTTATTCTTGAGAGAGAGACAGAGAGAGAGACAGAGAGAATGAGCTAGGGAGGGGTAATGAAAGAGGGAGACAAAGAATTCAAAGCAGGCTCCAGGCTCTGAGCTGTCAGCACAGAGCCTGACGTGGGGCTTGAACCCACGAACCGTGAGATCATGACAGGAGCCGAAGTTGGTTGCTTAACCAACTGAGCCACCCAAACGCCCCAAGAACTTTATTTCTCTACACTCCAATATTACAGTCTAAAATGTAACTTCTACCTTTTGAATACTGAATTTGCAATAATTCATCAGTTTTGCTAAAATTTAGGTTTGCATTTTTATATCATGCAAAGAAGCTACCAAACTAATTACGGACATTTTTGCATTGATTTTTCCCTAAAATGTTGGTTTATATAAGACTTTCTGTGTAGATGCCACTAAATTAGACATACACAGACAAAATTTGGTGTATATCCATATCATGAAGAGTTTTTTTCTGCTTCTTTCCTTACATTATGCTCTGGCACATTGAACAATTTAACCACTCATAGTAGAGACTTATATTAAGACAGAAAGATTGCAGAGATCCCTAGGTGAGAGTGAAGCCTAGATAATACATTGAGCTATATTCCAGATTAAATATAAATTCCCTCTCATTGTTAAAGTTCACATAGCGATGTCTAAATCAATGTGAAATTTTCTTCTATTTTTGGAAAAATCCTAAATAAATTGAAATGTACCATTTTGCATCTTACTGGACTCAGCAGATTAACCTCTTGTTTTTCTACAAAGGAAGGAAGGAGTGACTCTGGGTTTCTTCTTTGATGTCTACAGCTTTGACACTCAAAGCTCCTTTAGGAACTCAGAGACCATGTACATAGAGTCGGATGGAATTGCTGAAGACATTATAAATTAAGTCTTCTCATGTGCCAGTTTCTAAAGTTGCAAATAATAGAGTAAATAAAAGAACTCTGGATAGCATGTCACTTGGGAAAATTTCAAGACACATTTGGTAAGATAGCATGTACCATTTCTCTTTGCTATTACCTGTCATATATAGTATACATGTATATGTCCATGTATATGTGTGTGTGTCTTCAGCTCTGGGTAGTGTTCCAAAAGAAGTTAATGGAAGCTTTCCCAGATGAAAGCTTTTAACTGGGGGCAAGGATGGGATAAGTGAGAATAGGGAGGGTATTAATAACATCGGTGAATGATGGCAAAGTGGTAGCTCTAAAAGCCTGTCCCGCCACAGAAATGCTTCCTCACCCCATGCCTCCCTCAACCAGAAACAAACAAACAAAACAGAACAAAAACTATCAGATTCAAAATGTCAGAACTTTGGAAAGCAGTCAAAGGTTTACAGCAACCAAGCAAGTACTGAATCAGAAATCAGTTGACTTAAAAATCTTAGGAAAGCTTTGTACCATGTTTTCGTACCTTTATTCCTATCCTTCTCCCAGGTTGGCCGTGGTATCAAAGAGAGCAGCCGGCTTTTCCTGTGTGGGACCATGGTCTCTGGTTCCAGAGGGAACAGAGCAGACCTTGGTTTCTAAGAACTGAATGTGTGTGTTTTCACCAGTTTGGGGGAGTGCTGGAAGGATTGAAGCAAAGAGCTTGCATTTGTTTTACCTAACTTAGAAGTCTCTCAGGGTAGAAAAGTAGCTTTCTATGCACAGGGCATTCTTCAAAAACAGTGAAAAGCAAAAGAATAATCCGTGGCTGCCTGGGGCAAAGATTACAATTGAGGCAAACAATAAATATACTGGAAGCCTAGGAGGCAAAGCTGTGAAGAGAGATCCTTTGGAGAATTAGGGCCCTGTAAAGCACCGCTGTATACTGGGAACTTAGACAGCCTTGTATAACCCAGGAAAAGATGCATGCTAAAAAGAAAAAAAAGAAAAAAAAACACAACAAACACAAAACCCTGAGAAGACACTAAATTTTTCATCTGTGGCTGATCTTTATGCTGAATACAAGCAGGAAATAAAGGCTGAGGCAGATTTGTAAACAGCCTAGCTAAGCATTGAAAAAGTGTCCCAGCACAGAGCCAACCTGCAAAGATGTGAGAGAGTTTTTATTTTTTCATTTTTTATTTGTTATTTTTTGTTTGAGATATTCAAGGAAATCTCTATCCACAAGTGTAGGGAGTTAGCTAGATATGAGCAGGGAACAAGTGCTTTCTGCCTGATAACAGGGCTGAGGCCAAGTTCCAAATAGCCAGGACAGACCCATGGGCTGTGCTCCGTGACCTATGACTGCTGCCCTACAGTAACCTATAGCTTCATCATAATACATTTACAGTGCATACATAATACATACATTTACATCTCTACCCCACAGAGAATGGCTGTCAAGACAGTTCCCACAAGGACCATGTAAAGCCAAAAACTCCCCTCCCAAACTATAGGAGGGGTCCCTTAGATGATTAGCTGCAACCTTAGTCAGACACCTCCACAGCTATGACTCATAACCCATCCAAACATAAAAAGAAAAGACAACTCTGTCATCCTCCAACTCCCCGGGAAGCTGCCACCTCTGGACCTGCTGGCTCTTCTATTTGAGACGGTAATTTCACTGCAACTGCTATTAAACCCCTGCTTGCCCAAGTTTGGATCTGAATTCATTCTTGACCGAACTCAAGAAATGAGGCTGCACATCAGACTTGCCTTTGACAATACTAGTTGGTGACAATTTAAAGAAACAGACTTTAGAGACCACATAATGACAAATACCACAGTCCCTACAATTTATGAAAGTCGCTAAACAATCAAACAACTATTTCCCAGAGCAAGCAAAAACCAAACCACGTTGTGGTATTTAATTGCATGCTTTGTCAACACCAGCAAAAAAGGAAACATATGAAGAAATACGAAAGTAATGCCCATTCACATGAGAAATGAACGGAAACTGTCTCTGAGAAGACATAGACCATAAACTTACTAAACAAAGACTTTAAATCAACTCTCTCCTCCAAAAATGTAAATAGAAGTATTGACTCCTCAAAAGTTAAAGGATTATCATGTGACCTAGCCACTCCATTCCTAGATATGAACACAGAAGAAGTGAAAACAAGTACTCAAATACCTGTACACAGATGCTCACGGCAGCACAATTTACATTGGCCAAAAGGTGCCAACAACCCAAATGCCCATCATCAGAAGAATAGATAAATAAAACGTGACAAATACATACGATGGGATTCAGCTCCAAAAGGAATGAAGTTCTAATACTTGTTACATTGATAAACCTTGAAAACATTAGGCTAGATGAGAAAGCCAGGCACGAAAAGTCACTTACTGTGTGATTACATTTAAATGAAATGTCCTTAATAGGTAAATTCATAAAGACAAAAAGTAGATTGGTGCCGACTGGAAGGGGAAAGGGGGGTTGACTTGTTAAAGAATAGGAGGTTTGTTTTGGGGTGATAAAAATGTTTTGGGACTTGATAGAGGTGGTAATTGCATGACATTCAAAACATACTAAATACCACTGAATTGTACTCTTTAAGATGGTTAATTATGTTCTGTGAATTTTATCCCCCAAAAATATTTAAGAAAAATAATTGGGTGATCTGTGCTACCGAGTAGGATCCAGTAGGTGGTGAGAAGCTACTGCAAGAACCAGAGAAAAAATGTCATATACATGATAAGCAATAAAAACATATTGTTTTGGGACTTAACAGATCTTCAGAAGTTATGAATACCAGCTGGACTAAAACTACAGAGAAGAACTTTTCTAGATAGGGTGCAGTGCTGCTGGCTAGTTTTTTTTTTTTTTTTCCCCAAACTAGGACACTGGTCAAAGCTGGGAGAAAGCTGAGTAACTCTTAGCCAAGGCAGAGAACCACTGTCAGGGGAAAGAAAAACCAACAAACCTCTAAATGTAGAGCAGGGCTGAAGGAAAACTCAACAGCTTTCACACAGACAAAAAGGATTACCAACGGTAATTTCCTGAGTTCTGGAACACACAGAAGGCTCAAGAGTGGCCAATGCTTCAAAAGGGCACAATAAAATCTCCTGCAGTCAGTAGACACCTAGAAAATAAAGACCTGCTGGGGCTCCTGGGTGGCTTGGTCGGTTAATCTTCCGACTTCGGATCAGGTCATGATCTCACGGTCCTTGAGTTCGAGCCCCATGTTGGGCTCTGTGCTGACAGCTCAGAGCCTGGAGCCTGTTTCAGATTCTGTGTCTTCCTCTCTCTCTGCTCCTCCTCTGTTCATGCTCTGTCTCTCTCTGTCTCAAAAATAAAAATAAACGTTAAAAAAACATTAAAAAAAAAAGAAAATAAAGACCTGCTGAGGCTGGTGCATATTGCAAAGTCAAATATTTGGATTCTGTGCTCTTCGCCAGACTTTTGGATTTTGAAGTGCATGTAATGGGGAGTGGAGTAATGATGGGGGATGATAAAGTGCAGAGCTGGATCTCCCTTCATGGTCAAGGTGAAGGATAACTTTGCACTCACAGTGAAAAGTCTTAGGAGGTGACATTCTGGAGAGAACAGAACAAGCCAGAGGTAGCTGGATTTTTACTAAGGCTGACACTCATTCTAATCCTGTCCCAAGTATGATAGGGTGGAAATAATCTGATCCTCATGCTGTCTAATGGAGGGCTTAGCCATTGTGATAAGGATAAAAAGGGGGAAAAAGGCATAAGAATTGGGAAAAGGAGTTTAAAACTGTCATTTTTAACAAATTATGTGATTATATACTCTGTACAAATCAAAAGAATCTAAAGACAAATGTTTGAGTCCATAATTTAATTTTATAGCATCGCAGGCACAATGCCTATATTCAAAAATACATAGTTAAAAAAATTTGTAAATGTTTTTTTAATGTTTATTTTTGAGACAGGGAGAGAGACAGCATGTGAGTGGGGGAGGGGCAGAGAGAGAGGGAGACACAGAATCCGAAGCAGGCTCCAGGTTGAGCTGTCAGCATAGGGCCTGACAAGGGGCTCGAACTTATGAGCTGTGAGATCATGACCTGAGCTAAAGTCGTACTCTTAACCGACTGAGCCACCGAGGCGCCCCCCAAAATACGTATTTTAAATAAACCATGGGCTAAAAAAATAAAATGAAAAATTAGAACATATTTTCGAAGTGAATGATAATTAAGATATTTATACAGAAATTTTAAGATAAAGCTAAAGGAGTGCTTATAGAAAAATGTATAGCCATAAACATTTAAATTGAAGAAAAAGGCCAAAATTAAATGATGTAGCTTTCACTACATGACAGGCTGATTCTGTAGCTCTTATGGTAATTTGAAAGGCAAAAAATGGTCAAGGCAGTCTGAAAAAAGAACAAAGCAAAAGGGCTAACATATTAAATATCAAACTGAGTAATGGAACAAAATTAAAGTTCATAAATAGACCAATATATGCATACTTACCTGATATATAACAAACACAACAGCCTATTACAATGGGGAAAGGATGGTCTTTTTATTATTTATTTATTTATTTTATTTATTTAAAAAAATTTTTTTAATGTTTATTTCTTTTTGAGAGAGAGACAGAGTGTGAGCGGGGGGAGGAGCAGAGAGAGAGGGAGACACAGAATCGGAAGCAGGCTCCAGGCTCTGAGCTGCCAGCACAGAGCCTGACGTGGGGCTGGAACTCACTAACCATGAAATCATGACCTGAGCTGAACTCGGACGCTTACCGACTGAGCCACCCAGGCGCCCCAAGGATGGTCTTTTTAATGCATGGTATTGGGTGTATTGAATATAGGTAAGGAAAAATACATTTCTGCCTCTTACCCCTGCCCTTCTGCCCCCCAAAATTCTAACCCTGGGCATGCACTATACATGAAAAACAATAAAACAAAGACAAACAAACACATATTTTCACACACACACACACACACACACACACACACACACTGTACAGAAGTATCCACAGCAGATTTATTCACAATTGTCCAAGAATATGAAACTACTCAAATGCTTATTTACATTTCGTAGATAAACAAATTGAGTTATATTTACAGAATATGACACAAACATTAATGAAAATAATCTACAACCACACGGAGCAATGTGGACAAATCACATAAAAATACTATTGAGGGAGAAAAACCCAGATGTAAAAGACTACTGATCATGTGATTTCATTCACAGTAGTACCTAGGTAGATAAAATCACTCTGGCAATTAGAAGTCAGGACAGGTGTTACCCTTGTAAGGCAGTAGATGCAAGGGGACACAAGGAGAATTCCTTTGTGTGTTCTGTTTATTTCTTGATCTCGGTGCAAGTTTTCCAGGTGTTCAGTGTGTGAAATTTATCAAACTGTACATTGAAAATATGAATACTTTTCTGTAAGTATATTATACTTCCACAAAAGGCCATAAAAATAAAAATGACTGGTCAGTTGGATTGGCAAGTGATTTTCTCCATATTTTCGGAAACCTGAGGGTTACTGTTATTCTCTATATGAAAAAGCCCAATTCAAAAAAAAAAAAAAAGAAAAAGAAATATATACGTACATATTTAATTTTTACCACTGCTTTCATCCAAGGGAGATTTAGCCCTCAAAGGGACACTTGGTAATGTTTAAAGTCATTTTTTTATTCCATCATAGGAGGATAAGGAAAGGTGATGTTGATAAACAGCAGGTAGAGGCCAGTGATGTCGCTAAACATCTTGAAAGGCATATAACAGGGGCGCCTGGGTGGCTCAGCTGGTTAAGTATCTGACTTCACCTCAGGTCATGGTCTCATGGTTCCTGAGTTCGAGCCCTGCCTCAGGCTGTGTGCAGACAGCTCAGAGCCTGGAGCCCATTTCAGATTCTGTGTCTCCCTCACTCTCGGCCCCTCCCCCACTCACACTCTGTTTCTCTCTCTCAAAAAAAAAAAAAACAAACAAAAAACAAATAAATAAATAAACATCAAAATGCACATAACAGCCCCTACACAAAAATAATTTGATCCAAAATGTCAATGACACCAAAGTTGAGAAACTCTGACTTAAAGGATATATATATATATATATATATATATATATATATTTTTTTTTTTTTTTTTTTTTTTTTTTTTTACTAAATGCGTGTTTAGTAAAACAATGAAGCTTTCTTTAGCTTTATTCTGTTGCTGATGGAATTCCCAGGATGCTCTCTTTAAGAGTCAGTGGATGTCTAGGGCTTTTTGCCATATGCTGTTTGACAAAATCTTGCCTCCCCTCAGCTTTTAATTCCCTGAATATTAATTAACCTTCACGACTGCATGTTAATTCCGCATTACCGCCACATTGCTTTTTCTCCTTTCTCTGACCTGACTTTATCTACAGAAGCTTATCATTTCCTCAGACCCAAATAAAAGTCAGATTAGAGAGAAAAACAAGCAAAACTTTGTTCAAATCGAGGTAAATAGGCACAGAGAATTTTTCCAGCTGCCAACCATCTAAAGGACCAAGATCTCAAATTATTTTTAGTTTTACTATCTTATTTTCATCGCTGTAAGGAAAAAAAAGTTTGAGACAAGGTTTTCCTGACTCTAGCAAAATTGTTCATTCTGAAGTTCACAAGAAGCGTGTTGCACTAGAAATTTAAGGTCTCCGCGGAGGCTAAAACAAAACAAGGAAGACTTCATTTCCATCAAAACTAGGCCTCTCCTCCCTGGTTTCTGCATTGAGAGCCATTTCTTAGTCACAAAAATGCCTGTTTTTTGAATTCTAACCATCAAACTGTCCCTCTGACTCTTCTCATGAGACTATACAATAGATTACAAACCGTGGTGAATTTTTAGTGCGATTTGACACCAATAAAGTCAAGAAAACAGGGATTCCTGCAAATCACTTTCCTTCACTGCTTCGTGAATTTTTAGAGATGGTTCTATGAAAAAAGGAGCAATCTAACATGCATCAAAGTATAAATTTATTATTTGCTATGGAAGTCTGCCAAACCTCAATTGTAAATTTTCTTATGAAAGTCAGTTGGTAATCGGCAATTTGGTGTGTAGAATAAGCAGAAAGTTTATGAGACAGACTATATCAGCAAGGGGATTATGGAGAAAGGGACAGCAAACATCTATTCTCTCAAAAGGGCCATCACTTATATTCCCCACCCAGCTGGAGACAGTGGCAAGAGTGACACATAAGAGCTTCTGCCTTACAAGACTCAGTGATCTCAATTACTTCTCAAGGTGACCCAGCTCATTGTCCTAAATTTCGAGCATTCAGATCATTCTGTAATTTTTCTGGTACAATTAAGTTTTGTTTTGTGTTTTCTAATCTGATCGTGGTAGGTGGTTGGCAAAAATAGTTGCAATTGGTTAAGCTCCAGCCTGAGGCAGGAGATGAGGAGCTTGAGCCTGGGGAGAGAGGGGGTCTCCTGAGCACTAAAGAGTTGGGGAAGAGCATGGGGCAGCCACTGTGGCAGAACATGGCACGTTCCGCTGCCTTAGAACATATAGCTGCAAGGCTAGTGGACTTGGTGGATGAATAGGAGCTGGAGGACAAACACTGGTGTGACCGGAACATCTCCAACACCGGTCTCCAGGTTGCTATTAAGCTTATAAACACATACTGAATTAAACATAGAAACGCAGAATTGCTTTAAGAGTCAACAACCAATCAGGAATACTTATAGGAAACTGAGTAATTGACTAAGTAGGTGGAACTTCTTTAGCAGATGTATGAACCACATGCTGTTTTATCAGCAACTGGATGTCCTAGCAAGGTAGTGGGAAGAAACAAATCCAAAACTAGTTGGCTGGTAGGAATTTCTCACAACAGAATGTTCTTAGTCTTTCTCAAACAACTCAATTCCTACAAATAAACACCAATAAACTCCAGGGCCAGATGGAGAAACTGAAGGCATTTGAAGAAAGAGGAGAAACCAGAAGAAATATCGCCAGTAGAAATTGGTGCATGACATCTCACATTGATGCTACATGTCTGTGGACAAAATATACATTGCCCCATTCTTATTTGTCCATACAGAAGAAGGGAGAATATCTTGCGAAATCTTGTGAATTAGATTATCTACAGAGATCATCTTCAGAGGTTTAAATGGAAGACTTGGAAGAAAGCTATAACCAAAAAAAAAAATTATAAAAATGTATTTTCAAAACTTTTTTGCTCAAAGAAATGCCTGAGGTCCAGGAGAGATCTAATTTTGCTCTCTGACAGAAGGATTACGTCAGAATTTCTCCTATGAGAAATTTCTCCTATGAGGCACTGTCAAGTGCCTCACACTGAATAGGCCTGTATCACAAAGGTAGACAGTGGCAAGAATGGTGATGACCACAGAAAATGTCTGGACATTGAGTATCATTATCAGGTTACTAGATGAGGCCACAGAAAAGAGCACTGGTATGTCACAAAGTATCACTGAATGTCCCTATGTGATCCTAGGCAAGCAAGCTGTTTTGCAAAGTTTCTTCATTTCTTATGCTTGGAAAAGTAGTCATAACTCATTATATTTTTAATCCCTGTTCTTTTAGTGTTTATGAGAAGTAGTGAAAAAATTTTCTGTTTCCACTCTCAATAGGCTGATTTTCTGGACCCAAGTGATAAACATCATCAATATAAACTATAGAGGCACCTGGGTGGCTCAGTCGGTTAAGCGTCTGACTTCGGCTCAGGTCATGATCTCATGGATCGTGAGTTCGAGCCCCACGTCGGGCTCTGGGCTGACAGCTTGCAGCCTGGAACCTGCTTCAGATTCTGTGTCTCCCACTCTCTCTCCTCCTCCCCTGCTCACGCTCTGTCTCTCTCTCTCTCAAAAGTAAAATAAAAAAAATTAAAAAAATATAAACTATAGTTAGCTTTCCATTCAAGGATAAGGATGAGGATCTGTCATACCCCATCTTGAAGCCATAGCAAACAAGGTCCATGTTTATTTACCATAACCATTCTATTAAGTCCCCCTTATGTACAGCAGCTTTTCTGTGTTTTCATTAGTTTTAAGGAAAGTAAATATTTTAGGAAAAAAAAAACATCTACATAAGGATACAGGATTTGTTTTGAGAATGGAAAGTCATATGGGATCTTAACCAACTCTCAGAAGTCCCTAGTGTTTCTTTCTCTCTCACTCAGCATCTCTGTTTCTCTGTAGATGACTTTACTATTTCAAATAGGCTATTCACTTATTTCAAATAGGCAATTCATCTTCCTTCCTAATTAAAGAGAAAGTTAATTTCATTAGCCGAACTAATTACCATCATCCCTCTTAGATGGACCAATTTAATCCAGACCACCTTGTGATTTTCTTGGCCCCATTGTTCATTTGTTCATCTTCATTCAGTCAGTAACTGACCTTATGTTACTTCTTGGGACTCCAGCACATGAGAAAAGGACTTCTGTGAGAGAAAGACTTTAGGTATGGTACACTCCACTTGTGATATGTTCAGTATACAAGGAAAGCAAAGAGGAATCCTGTGTACAAATGAAGCTATAGATCATCTATTGTGGTACAAATACCCACAGGTGAATGATATTTTTTAAGCAAAGTTTATCAGCTTACATGTAGTTGTGAAATCAACATATATTTGTATCAATACATTCAAGGGAAATTCTTGTATACAAGGAATACTGCTGGTAACCTCCTTCACAAGCTTAATTATCACAAAATTCCTCCATTAGGATAGTCAAGTACCTGCTCTGCATTCTTAACAGCACCGCTGGTGTCCTGATAATTGCACTCTGATTGCTCCCTGTACAATGTTACACACAGACCTCTTCACTAATACAGGTTGGTTCCATATACCTTCCCTCGCTAGCCAATGGATGCACTCAGAGTTTGAAAAAGAATCTAGATGAGGTTATATGCCATTATAGAAGCCCCTCATGTTCTTCTAGGAAATTTCACATTTTACAACATACTTTTTCGGCATTATCCTCCTTGTTTTCAAAATAGCCAAGTGAAGAAATAAGTACATTTTTAAAATGTTTAAGCTAGACCAGAAAGATTTAAATAACTACATCATTTGGAATCAGCTTTGCTCATGAGAAGCAGACATCAAAGTAACATAGGATTAGTTTTGTTTTGTTTTGTTTTGTTGTTTTAAATTGTTTTTCATGTTGAAAAATAGAGGGAGGATCTCTGAGACTGTTCTGGTAGCTCTGCTCTACAGAGTCCTGAGGGACTGAAACATCCCCAAGTTTCTGCTTTTTCTTTGTAATATAATTCAGGACGAGACTGCAACCACATACACATTCTACGTACAATCATAAAAAGAAGTAGAAGATACATATTTAAGTTGTCTCTTAAGATTCTTGGAACCTGCCATATGACACAACTTCTATCTATTGGCTATAACTGGGACACTTGGGTATGCTTAGCTTCAAGGAATGTTGAGAGTTATAATGTTTATTCTGGGTGCCCTTATGATCCACCTAAAAATCCAGGTTTCTGTCAATTTAGAAGGAAAGTTGATATAGAATACTGAGGAATAACTCCCATTCCATCATAAGAATCAAACTTACATAAGCAATTATTAATACTACTTTCTATAGGAATAAAAATATAAATATTAGTTAATTTTTTCCATTAATTTTTACTTTTTTTAAGTTTATTGATTTTGAGAGACAGTGTGGGTGGCAATGGGGCAGAGAGAGTGAGGGAGAATCTCAAGCAGGCTCCACACTGTCAGCACGGAGCCCAATGTGGTGCTTGAACTCATGAAATTGTGAGATCATGGCCTGAGCCAAAATCAAGAGTCAGATGCTTAAATGACTGAGCCACACAGGCGCCCCAATTTTTACTTTCAATATTAATTTAATATTAATTCTGTTACAGTTCTCTTAATTGAGGGCAACTATACCTCAGAACCTGTGAAAGGTACAGAAATTGCACCAGGCTTAGCAGGATAACATTGCTTTGAACTTGAAAATTCTCTTCACTGAGAACTACACAGAATGGGCCACATTGAAGAAGGTGACCCGTATTGACATGAAAACCCTACAGAAATGTTACTCTTTACTTGGGTCCTGGTGTGATGGTGCTGACCAAAATGAAATGTTATACCCAGCCTTTCAGCATAAAGTGTGCTGAAATTAAAGGGACAAGAATTAAAATTTCGACACAGCATTCTGATTGCATGACTGCATTCCTCATAGCAACGTGTTCTACAGATTATTATAATTTCAGTAATTTGCAAAGTAAATATTCTAATCCTGTTAATCATCCTTTCTTTTATTTAATATTCCTCTGATGGAAATATGTTTTGCAGGATGATGCATTTCCTGAGAAAACTGGAAAAGGCTGTATTTGTGTGCTCTCACCAGGGTGCTAAAATGTGACAATTTCAATTAAATGAAGCAATTATCTATTCCTCTCACTTGTTTTATTTTTTTCCCAGTTTAATTTCAAAATGAATACTAATTATAAGGAGTTTATCTTTGTTTATTCAGTGACCTATCTAAAATTTAATTTATTGTCAGTAGAGTTAGAATTTCATTAACAGGGAAAAAAAAAGGAATTCTTACCCATGTGTCTATCTGTAGAGATAAAATACCTTTGATGTAAATGAGAGGCATGTACTTTGGTGGAGGAGGCTGTCAGTTGGGGGTGCTTTTCTAGGCAAATTATAAATGATGCCTCTATAAATTATTTTGAGGGGACATTGAGTACACGGGCATGGATACGATTGTTATCGATATAAATGTTTAAAACTCATGAATGACTGTATTTTTTTAAGTTTATTTATTTATTTTGAGGGAAATAGAGAGAAGGAGGGACAGAGAGAGAGAGAATTCCAAACAGGCTCTGCATTGTCAGTGCGGAGCCAGATGCGGGGCTTGAACTCATGAACCTTGAGATCATGACCTGAGCCAAAAACAAGAGTTGGATGCTTAACTGACTGAGCCACACAAGCGTCCCAACTTTCTATCTTTCCACCTTTATGCTTATGTCTCAATTAGGAAAAAATAGCAGCCTTCAGTAGATATAATGTTTTTTGTGTTTTTTTTTTTCTAGGCATTCTACACACATGAATGGGTTCTGATTCATGTAGGCTGTCCTTACTTTGCTCAACAACATTGGAGAAATTAGAACTCAAAGGGTGAAATACGGTAGTCACAAGATAAATCAGGTAATGGCAGACAGAATATTGAAGACAAAGTGGTTTTAGCAATTGCTTTGCTTTGTTTGGCTTTCGTGTGGGGGTTTGTGTCAATTTTGTGGGTGGTGATGTTTGCATGAGTGTTTTTGTGCCTGCATGCTTGGAGGAGTTTGTGTTTGAAGAGATAAATACATCCATAGGTTCAAAATGAAAGATTTTAAGAACTAAGGAAAATCTCATGTGTCTGCTTTGCTTGAAATGTCTTGTTATAATAGCTTCCGCACAGGGGAAAGTTCAACGAACCAGTTTCATAGGCATTGGCTGCTTTTGCTCAGTTGTATCATTTTAGAAGAGACTTTTCAAGTAAAAAACATGAAAAGGTTTTTTTTTTTTTTTTACTTAATGCTAAATAGAAATTAAAAGGCACAGGTAAAAGATCAGTTATGTTTGGATATCTCTCTACATGTCATTTGTTTACCTGAGAAGTGTGAAAAACTGTCATCTGGCTAAAAATTCCATAGGCAAAGTGTTTACCACAGCAAAACTGAAAGTAAATGTACAGTGTATTCTAATTATTTCCTACTTTACTAGAAGGTAAATTATCTTTCTTTATTTGAATCTTTTAGATCTTTCATACACACACACACACATGCACACACACACACGCACATATATATGTAGTTGAAGTTATTAAGGGCCTTATGGAGACTCAACACTTCTGTGTTGTTAAAAAAATAAAAAAAGCTGAGGCTACCAAATATTTGGGTCTTTCCAATTAGAAGTACCTTGTTACCACTTTAACTAATTACTCAGCAAGAAAATTATATATTTGAAGCACAGCTTATAAAAATAAATAGAATATAAATAATCAAACTAGTAGTAAAATGCCTTATTTCTTTAGTTTTAGAAAATTCTCTGGGAAGGGTCATGTTACTTCTTAGTTTCTTTAAAATTTATTTTGGATAGGAATATTAACATAGCACATCTTGAAGGGTTGTCTATATAATTCATGATAATATCAAAGCAACTTGTCTTAATATTAGCTTGTTTCTTTAGTAAAAATCGGTATTTCTGGCATAAGCATTCACCTATATGGATACATATTAGAGGCCGTGGTTTTCTTGCTAATTCGAATTTGACAGGTTATACCATGTTTCTAAAACATTTTAATTAACTGGTGTAATCCACATACAACTCTTCCAAAATTTTTGCGCTTACAAATGTAAGCACATCTTTTGACAACTGACAGATGAGTGTAGTTATAATTCAGAGTAAACATCACATCTGTCTCTGTGAATTCTTGTCCCAAAAAGTGACATTCCTTGTATCTAGTAGGTGTTCAATAAATTCTAAGTGTCTGAATTATACCAAAAATCTTGAAGAACAGATGCATTCTTTTAGTTTATTGACAAATTTAGAAATCAATAAAAATAGTGAAAATTTAATGTCTCATACATATGGAATTATACAATATTTGTCTTTTTTTGACTGGTTTATTTCACTTAGCATTATGCCCTCAAGGCTCCTCCCTGTTATAACATGTGACATGACATTTTTTCTTCTTCTTCTTCTTCTTTTTTTAAATGTTTATTTATGTAAGGGGGGGAGGGGCAGAGAGAGAGGGAGACACAGAATCCGAAGCAGGCTCCAGACTCTGAGCTGTCAGCACAGAGCCCGATGCGGGGCTCAAACCCAGGAACCGTGAGCTGAAGTCGGATGCTTAACCGACTGAGCCACCCAGGCGCCCAACTTTTTTTTTTCTTAAGGCTGAATAATATTTCATTGTATTTATACACCGTATTTTCCTTTTGTAGTTATCCACCTATGAACGTTTGGGCTGCTTCCACCTCTTAGCTACTTGACTAATGCTATAATGTGTTGAAAGTAGTCAAGCACATAGTTGAAGAAAGTGTAATTGTGGTTTCCAGGGGCTTGGGAAAAGAAAAAGGGGAGTTGTTCTACAGGTGTGGAGCCTTGGTTTTGCAAGATGAAAAAGTGCTAGAAATCTGTTGAACAACAGTGTAAATATAATAGTTAACACTACTGTATTTAACATTTAAACATGGTTAAGATGGTCTGGGGTGCCCGGATGGTTCAGTCAGTTAAGTGTCTGACTCTAAATTTTGGCTTAGGTCATGATCTCATGGTTCATGGGATGGAGCTCCGCATAGGGCCCTCACTGAGGACGGAGACTGCTTGGGATTCTCTCTCTCCCTCTCTCTGCACCTCCCCAACTTGTGCTCTCTCTCTCTCTCAAAATAAATCAATAAACAAAAAGTGATTAAGAGAGTAAATTTTATGTTGTGTGCTTTTACCATATTTTTAAAAAGTCTTATGCAGACATTTTTAGAAATCAAAATTTGAAGAGCATTCTTAAGTATAGCTGAGATTAAGGTTAAGGCAACCACCTGTGCTGCCACCTGTGATGGTCTAATTTCAAACACAGCCATCTCTTCTTCCACGTGTTGACTTGGAAAACAATCTGACAGTGAAGCAGTATTGAAGAAGATGAGGATCAAGTATTGCTCTGCAGTTCGGATAGATTTTTCACGCTTTGAATGAAAGGATCCAATTTTGTGTTGACCTTTGGAGTAGCACACCATCATCTTAATAAAAACCTGATCTCCATATTGCTGTCTTGTGCAGTCACGTTTCATTCAGCTGGAGATGTACTGAGCTGAGAGTAATATGAACTCAAAAGGAATTGCAGTAGTGCATACATATTATTGTAAACAAATTTTTTTTTCATAATTTAAACCCAATCTCTCTATACCATTTTGAAACGCTATCTAGAGTAACAGTGGTCTCACACCGTTTCAGTGTTTGGCAGCATGTATTTTGAAGGGCATCTTTTGAAACTTGGTGATTCACCCAGTTGATCATCATGTTAGGATGGCTTATGATGGGTTTGTAGTTTTAAGGTTAAACTAATGCCAAATGACATGGCAAGGTGTACTGTCTTCCCCAGAGCCTAAAAAAAATAATCATGTTACTTATTCAGTTGTAGAAATCGTCACATAAGAAATCACACGTGTCTATTGGGAAAAAAGAGCAGGAAAACAGAGAATAACAAGTTATGGAAATATAAGTCATTGTGGAGTATTCTCCATATTCAGCATAGCACAAAATTAGGCACTTAATACAAACTCTGCTTATAGTGGCATGATAATCATTTGCTTACATTAATTTTCAAATATTTTTGACATATCACAGATGAATATTTGATTTGGACTCTGTTCAAAGTGCAAAGTATATCTTGATTAAAAGTAACGTTAAGAAACAGAATGTAAGTATTTATATCTAAGGCCATCAAGGACGACTTGGTGGAGATTATTTTATTCCTGATAACAGAGGATGGAAGGAGTAACAGGGGACTCTGTTAAATCTATTAAATCAGTTTGCTGGTAAGGACTTGAAGGCCTACCTGGCTAGAAATTTGAATAACATTTAATGAAGGGTCTGTTCAAGGAAGTCTGGTAACATCAAGGTGACCAGCAAGGATATTTCAATAGCCAGGACCTATCAAGAATGCAAAGCATTTTATACCACCCATAGGTATGTGGGGGCAAGAGAGAAATGAGAGGACAAATTCTGGTAGTTGTCACCTATGCTCTCTGATCTGTAACTCCCCTTGAATGAACCTTAAGAATAAGCCAATGGGCAAAGGCATATGGGCTGATGCTCTTTGAAAAAGTCAAAATTCCCTTTCTCTGCAGGACAATGAAAGGTGAATGTATCTAAGAAAAAGCAAATAAGGATTAATATGAATATAATACTATTATTATATTCTTCTAGAGTATAATGACGTAATATTACATAATGACATTTTTCATCTCCATATCATTGACAAAGAATACCTAAGTAGTACAAGAACATTAGACACAAAAGTTTAAAACAATTAGATTCTTTTGTCTTTTTTTTAAATTATTTTTGAGAGAGAGAGAGAGAGCATGAGCAGGGGAGACGGGCCGAGGGAGAGAGAATCTCAAGCAGGCTCCTTGGGCTTAGCAAGGAATCCTATAATGAGAGATCCTACGTGGGCCAGACCCTAGGATCCTGGGATCATGATCTGAGTGAGCCAAAATCAAGAGTCAGACGCTTAACCAACTGTGCCACCCAGGTGACCCTGGATTCTTTTGTCTTTAAGTTCACTGAGAGATGAGTCATAGTAAGTACAGCATGTTGCATTTCCACTACCGTAGGGAATACCATCGCAGATTACAGGTTTCAAGAGGCAAATAATAAATGGTTCATATTGTAAGTGTTAAGTATAAACAATCTGCAGCAACAAATTATTTCACATGAGACACTGGAGTTGTCAATGAAATATGTGAGAATGGTTTCAGATTCAAATACTGGATGTCTAAGAAAAGGCTATAAGTTTTTGATTCCGGAATATGGCAAGAAGAGTAAAATACAGAATTTGAAATAGTTTAAAATTATCTTCCAAATTTTAAATTATAGAATTCACATGCTTATGAGATTTTTCTTAAAGATAACTATACAGTACTATATTTGATTTTCAATATTTTAACCCAGTTAAATCCCCAAATTAGAAGTTACTGGAATCAGAGAATGAGGATTGAAATAACTGTAGAAAGTTGAAAAGATATATTTTTTCATTTCCCAACCCTTTATTATCAACAATCCATGTTCCCAAATACTCACCTTTATCCTACTGATATGAATTATATTGAACTATATTAATATTTAGTTAATAAAATAAGTGATCTGGGCGGGGGGCCTGGGTGGCTCAGTCGGTTAAGCATTTGACTCTTGATCTCTACTCAGGTCATGATCTCACAGTGAGTTTGAACTCCATGTGTAGTTCTGCACTGACAGTGAAGAGCCTGCTTGGGATTTTCTCTCTCTCTCTCTCTCTCTCTCTCTCTCTGTCTCTCTCTTTCTCTGTCCTTCCCCTACTTGCTCTCTCTCTCAAAAGTAATATATATATATATATATATATATATATATATATATATATATATATTTTTAGAAATGATTAGAAATAATTGCATAAGCTACTAGAAATGAAAACAGTGTTATAAGAGGAAATAACAGGGGTGCCTGGGTGGCTCAGGTGGTTAAGCATCCGACTTCTGTTCAGGTCATGATCTCGCCATTCCCTAGTCCAAGCCCTGCATCAGGCTCTGTTCTGACAGCTCAGAGTCTGGAGCCTGTTTCAAATTCTGAAACAGTCTCCTTCTCTTTCTCTGCCCTCCCCTTGCTAGCACTCTGTCTTCTCTCAGAAATAAATAAACATTAAAAAAACTTTTTTTTAAAAAGATGAAATGCTGTTTCATGTTAAATTCCAACAACTTTCTGTCTCTAAAAGTAAATGAATGTTAACACTGATACAACTCATTGGGAAGACATCAATATTTGTAGACCATTATTAAAGGCACTGAAGTGATAAGAAACTGAATCACACTCTTCATCTTTGTCATCTGTAAAATCTAGGGTTGCTTTAATTTAAAATATGTCATCCAGAAAAAAGGTAACTCTAGTATCATCATTGTCATTACAAGTTTTCATATTTTATATGTTCAATATTTTCTTGAAGTGTAAGTATTATTTAATTATTTGCACAGAAAATGCAACAAATAATTTTACATGTACTCTGCTCACCTTCCTCTTTTCCCAAAGAAGACGCTGCAAACCAAATGATCAAAACAATAAGGGTTAAAATATGTAGTAGCATTTTTTGAAAAGCATGGGTATAATGTAACTTATAACTTGACAGAAGCAGAAAAAAGTCAAAAAACATTTACCAGAATATGAAAACTCATTAAGAAAAAAAAGCAAGATGAATTAGCAAATATTAACCATTGTAAACAAACAAAGCATGGAGGAATTATAAAAAATATATAAGTAATTACAATAAATTTAAATGTATGTATTTTGCCACTAAAATGGTAGATATGTTTGATAGGTAAATGAATTTCTATGCCGTCTATCAGAGACAAATTAATGCAAAAACAGAAGAGTTTTCAAGGAAGAAGTAACAAATGTTGAGAAAATATTTAAATTATGATTTAACCCTAAAACTTTTTACACATATGAAACACCCAGAGCTACTTACAGAATGCTTTGTGGAAGAAAAAAAATATATATGTAATAATTTTTATTCTTAGTTCAGGAAATTCCTTAAAAGTGGCCCATGAGATTTGTCTAGTGACTTGTCTCTTGGGCATATATGGAAGTTGAATGAAACTATTTTTTCCTTGTTTACAAAAAGGTATTTGCAAAAATTACTATTCTTGTTAATAACGTGATGTGCCCATCCTTCCAAAAGATTACAATGGCATGTGTTAATAAACAAACAAGACATACATTTGCCTACACAAAGAATTATGTGTCCTATCAGCTCCTTTCAGAATCTTTTCCATATGATTTAAGAAAATCAGAATTATTGGAATAATTCCACCCCTTACATACCCATTGCTATAGTACATTGATATTTTCTCGGTGTTGCAAAATGAATATTAGAAAAAAATGTAAGCTAGTATTTTTACAGCTTGGGTAAAAAAATATTTACAATTTACAATTGACAATAGTCTTGTTTCTCGGTGTTATATAAAATTTTCACGAACACTGAATTAGGGAATAATAAGCTATATGTCCTAGAGAAAGTGTGTGGATATATATGAAAAAAACCTGTAGATATATATGCACATATCTTACTCAGATTGTGATATTACATCCCCAAAACAACTCATCCTATTGCTGTTTGTTTTGCGAAAGAGAAAATGAAGTTCAGAAGTGATGTGTGATTTACCTGAGGATTTCTCACTCATAGTTTCCGGAGTTGTGATTTAAATCCTTCCCAACTAACAAAGTAGAGCCTCTTGCCCTCCACCACTTGTTTCCTCCCATCTTCATTGCCAAGTCCTCTCTGTATGAAACTGAACCGAGAAGGCAGAATATCACCCTGTTCATCCTCAGCTGGGACTGTGCCAGTCATTCAACTTCCTGAGTGGGGAAGCAGCCTGAGTATATGCTGAGCTATCACTCCCACCATTGTGTTATCTTATCAGGCAAAGGGTTTTTGCATATGCAGTTAAAGTCCCCAGTCAGTTAAGGATAAATTAATCAAAAGTGCTTTGGGCCCAACTAGCTCTGACCTAATCAGTTGAGCATTGAAAAAGAATAGCCTGGAAGCAACAGAATTGATCTCCTCTTGTCCTTAAAGGAAGAGTCATTAGGAGTTCCACAGCTTCAAGGAACTAAATTCTGCCAACCAAGAGGATCCTGAACCCAGGGTGAGACCCAAACTCAGCTAACATCTTGAATACTATCCTGTGAGATCCTGAGCAGGGGATCGTGGAAATTGAGGGATAGAAATATATATTGCTGTAAGATGTTAAGTTCATGGTAATTAGTTATGCAGCAAGACAAATGAAATGTACCCGCTTTTTAAAACAGAAATAGTCATGCTATTCAGTGGAAAAAATCTTCCTGGAATGTGATAATTTGATTTTAACTGCTTATGTGGCCTTAAGCAAGAGATTTAATTTCTCCAGGTGTAAAATAAGTTTTTACAATAGAAGTTTCCAAATCCCTTAAAGACTTAAACATTCTTTGAGATTAAAAAAAAAGAAGAAGAAGAAGAAAGGAAGAAAGAAAGAGAGAAAAGGAAAGAAGAGCGAGAAACATTGTCACATTTAAGGCAGGCAGGCATTTTCCAAGTAGTGTGCATTTCCAAGTATTAGTAGATTAATTAGTAGATTAGTAGATTATTGGAATAGCATTAACTATGTGATTAATTAAGATGGTAGTAAATTAATTTGATTATAGTGTGATTTAGCAAATATTTAAATATTTATTACACAAGCTAGATGATAAAGACAGACCAGCAGATAAGCAGTCACTTCTATCTTTATTGTGATTATTTACAGCGGGTAATATGTTGGATGAGCACTCAGTGGAGATGCAGAGAACCAAAGAAGGCTTTCTAAATGCAGGCTGATCAATGAAAATGTACAAAATAAAGATGGGGCACTGGGGAGCATGAGGGAGATTTCATACCAGAGAAAGCTGATACCCTAAAGTTCTCAGTTATAAGTGAACTTTGTAAAAGTAAGAACTCACTGCTCCCTTTGATTTGAGCAAACAACTAGAATAGAAGAATACTGGGGTGCCTGGGTGGCTCAGTGGGTTGAGCGTCCAACTTCAGCTCAGGTCATGATCTCACACTCAGTGAGTTCAAGCCCCGCGGCTCTGTGCTGACAGCTCAGAGCCTGGAGCCCACTTCAGATTTTGTGTCTCCCACTCTCTATGCTCCCCCCCCCCCCATGCTCTGTCTCTGTCTCAAAAATAAATAAAAACATTGAAAAATTTTGAATACAAGAATACTCAAAGGAAAAAACGAAAATAAAACAAAATAAAAAAAACACACCAAGACAAGATTATAAAAGGTCTTGTAAATAATTTTAAGGAATGTAGGTCTTACCATAAACAATAATAATATTTTTAGATGTTATTTTGGCATGTGTTGCTTGTTTTAATGAACTCTCCATGTTAGGAAGAATTATTAGTGGATTGTAAATCTATATACAACAAAATAAATTATCTTACTAATGTAGCTGCAGATATCTGTTAAATGATAGATTACTAAAGATCAGGGATTAATCTACTTTAATAATTTATATATCAGGAGATGTGTCCTAGAATGAAGTCAGTGATAGTAGGAATGGAGAAGAAAGAAGGCATTGAGGAAATAATGAGGAAAAGAACTGATGACAGAGTGGATAGTTATTGAATTATCAAGACAAGGAGAGAAAGAAATTAGCCCTAGTTTACTTAACTTGTAAATAAGACAAATATTGGAAAAGTGTAGACAAGCCAAAGCATAAGAGACTCTTAAAAACTGAGAACAAACTGAGGGTTGATGGGGGGTGGGAGGGAGGGGAGGGTGGGTGATGGGTATTGAGGAGGGCACCTTTTGGGATGAGCACTGGGTGTTGTATGGAATGCAATTTGACAATAAACTTCATATATTGAAAAAAAAAAAGGAAAAGTGTAGGCAGATTTAGAGACAAGGTTTATCTAGTTTAGAACATGATTGATTTGAGGTTCCTTTGGAACATTTAAGTCAAGCATTTAAACGCTTTTACATAGAGTGCACAGCGTGTCAACAATTTACTTAGTATTTCCTCACAAAGGGGTTTAAGACTGAGCCACTTAATGTTTCTAGCAAGGCCAGGGTTCCCAGAGCAGCCAAAGTTGGGTCCAGGGAGAGGGGAGAATTTACATGTTTCTGGACACGACACCCATATAAATTGGCCTCTAATTTAAATGCCTAAAGGGTAAACATTTAAGTCAATACCCAATATGTGTGTTAGGAGAGAGCAAAATATGTGTTCTTTTGTTTCTTATTTTTGCTACAGGCTCAAGACTTGTCAGGATGTTTGTACAGACCCAGGACTTAGGTTCTGATGACACACTGGGGAAGAAAGTGGCTTCAGTCCCTTGGGTAAAACAGAAAGTGAACACAGTGAAATCTGGGACAGAGAGTTCCGTGTGTGCTCATTATATCAGGCATGGAATGTTTCGTTTATATGTTGCTGCTTAATAAACCATCCTAAGACAGGGATTAAAACAACCATTTAATTTTGTTCACCACACAGCAAAATTTAGGAAGGGATTGCTTTGCCATTAATCTCCGATTGACCTGCCATCACTGAGGCGGTTAGGGTTGGAGTTTCCTCATCCGAAACGGCTTCTTCACTTTCTTGGTAGAAACTGAGTATCCACTGATCTTTCTATCCACATGGTGTCTGCTATTCCATGCCTTGTTCAGGGGCTTGAGCTTCTCACAGTCTGGGGTTCTCAGGTTGGTCACATTTTTTTCTATGGAGGCTGTTTCCTCAAAAGCTGGCACTGAGGGACGCCTGGGTGGCTCAGTTGTTTAAGCATTGACTCTTAATTCCAGCTCAGGTCATGATCTCACAGCTGTAAGATTGAGCCTTGTGTTGGGCTCTGTGGTGAGAGCACAGAGCCTGCTTAGGACTCTCTCTCTCCCTCTCTCTCTTTCTCTCTGCCCCTCTCCCAGTTGTGCTCTGTCTCTCTCAAAATAAGTAAATAAACATTGTATATATACATATGTATACATACATGCACATATATATACATAAATATACATATATATACATGTATGCATATATATATGATGTATATAAACCTGGCATTGAGAGAGTGAAAGGAGAAAAACCTAATTCAAGGATACTTAATACATAAATATGAAATATAAAATACATAATGCATATGTCCTTTATTATATGAAAAGTAAATATATCTAATTTCAGTAAGAGTTTGAGAGTCGAATCGTTTTGAATAATAAACTAAAGAATATGAAAGGTGGAAACCCTGTATAAAACAAAAGCATAATTTGTTATATAAAGATGATCATTAGAAAATAATATGAGTATCCAAAATGGTGCCAAAACTAATTTGTAAATGTCTAAGACTAGAGATGCTAAATGTTTATGTAAGATAAAGCCAGACAAGTAAACTTTGAGGAAGATCCACAGGAATTTATTTTTTTACTGATTTTAGTAACTTGTGGGTTTACTCATTCTTCTTTTTGTCTTAATATACATATTTCTCCACAGGAATTGGCTAACCATTGTTTAACCTACTTCTGTTAGCCAGAAAAACAAAGGACAATGTTTTCAAATAATGGGCTGAAGCCAGTGTGTATGCAGGTATGTATTCTATGAATTATCTTCTTAGATTGCCATTCTACATCAATTATTTGGCTTTGGTGTTATTTCTGAGCTTTGCTTTTATTGTTGTGATTGATTGATTGATACATTTATTTATTGATTTTGAGAGAGAGATAGAGGGTAAGTGACCACAGGTGGGATTGGCAGAGAAAAAGGGAGAGAGAGAATCCCAAGCAGGCTGTCAGCAGGACTCAGGGCTAGATCTCATGAACCATGAGATCATGACCTGAGCTGAAATCAAGAGTCAGATGTTTAACTAACTGAACCACCCAGGCGACACTATTGTGTGTTTTTTCTTAATTTGACTCTGACACAGAAGACAAAACTGAAATTTCTCTTCTTTACCAGGCACTAAATGTGAATTATCATTTATTTCAGGTGAGTGATTTCCCTTATAAAATTGGTAACGGAAAATTCCTTTATTTCTTTAAAAAGTGACAATTTCTTAGCTGTGTAAAAACAATTCATTGATGTAAGGGAGATTTACATACCCAATGAAAACATTGTTTCCCCAAGGTTATCTAGATGACAGTTGCTTCATTATTCCCTGGCAACAGTACTCTCCCAAAATGCTACTGAAAACACTTCAGGTATTAAATAAACTCTTACCCACTCTTCTATAGTGACAGGATGTATGATATCATATATATGAAACTGAGCTGAGAAATCACTAATAATAATTCATTGCATTGTTCTCTTTCCCCTTATTGCATCTTGTTATCTGTGGCCATAACATATGCACACATTCTTACAGTCTATATCAAACTGTAAAGGAAACATTTAGGAAATATGCAGGTACTTTGTAATACTGTTTCATCAATGATGAAAGTATGAAACCAAGAGCAAACTGAGATCTTTCAATTCTCAAAAGCTCCTCTGTTTTATTGATGGTATGGAAGTGGAGTAAGAAGAGATTGAGTACTAATGTATGCAATCAACCTATTCTATTTACATATTTTTTCAGCTATGCTAACATATGATCAAGTGTACATGTCAGAGTGCATTTTCTGTTTTTATTTTCCTTAGGAAAAACTATAAACATAAATTTTCTAAGCTAAAAATGAAAATGTCACTTTGCATTTGGAGAAGACAAATATACCTTCAAAATGTACCGAGGACTTGCGATTTCCATAACACTGAGTGAGTTTCATTATATCCTAACTTCTTTATGAAATACACAATTACTGAGTTTTTTGTTTGTAGTTGTTCCAGGTCTAAGGATTGAGAAAGTAATAAGTCAAACCTTCAGCATAAAACAGATCATTCTATTCAGGCTAGATTTATAAAACCTCACCACCATCCATGCCAATACCACCATTATTTTCTCTCCATATATATGCAGTATATTCATCAGAATGCCTATTCTCACCTACCACCAGAATGAATATTACACATAGTATATGTATTTGATTAGTACCCACCTATTCCCATCTAACTTTCATGAGAAAAGAAACTTAGTTCTGAAAAACTTCTTTTATGAAGTTATTTTTAGATTACAGTTAGCTACATTCTTGCGGACCCAGTAACGAAGTGAATGTAACTGTGGAGCAAATTTAGTGCAAGAGTAAACTATGACTTTGTCTTCTGGTCACCGTAGTCACATCCATTTGGCTTAACTGATGCTAGCTGTGGCTCCTGTGGTCAGTTCCTGCAAGTTCAGCCTCACATTGACAATCTTGCCTCAAGTACACTCCATGTGTCTTTTCACATTTTGTCACAGGGCTTGCTTTGAACCCACGGAAAACTACTCATCACACAGGAAAACACAACTTGGAACCTGAGACTTAGTATCCTCAGAAACAAACTTCCTTATGATTAGCATATTCAGTTTTCCTGAAATTTTTATTGGGGAATAGATTTATATGGAAATAAAAACATCTTCATTGTTTGGGAAGGAAAATACATTGCAGATAAGAATATTAAATATGAAGTTGAAGAACAGAGTTGATGTTCAGTCTTCCCTAAAGTAAGTCTTCAAATAAACCCAAACAAAAAATTTCCTCTAATGTGACTGGGCTATTAGACCTTCCCATAGCTGTTGAAAGATGGTAGCAAAACTTGTATTCCTTAAAGGATGTAATCCTTAATATTTTTAAGTTGGGCATTATTAGAAGAAAGCATATCACTTGATTATACATTTATATTTCAGGTAACTTGGAGAAATGGCTATTCATCCACATGGAACTTCATGACCTAATTTGTTATTTATATGATACAAGTGACACATGAAACATTTATGTAACATTAACTGAATACTCTCTCTATGAAAACTATATACAAATAAAGAAGATGAAGTGTTTTTATAGCACACTATGGGAACATTTTACCTGAAATTGGTTTTCAAAATTAAGATCTGAAATGCCCTAGTAAATCACTTCTCCATAACTTTAGTGCCATATGCACATTTATACACATAATTACTGGTAAGTTTTAAAACTTTTTTAACTTGTTGTTTTTACTTGGATGTGTAGTTAGCATTTTACACAATCTTTCCTAACTGTTTATGTTTGTAAGTCTCATCATGTCAAACTCTGAAAGCAATACATTAAAGATGTGAATACACATTTTGTTTAAATATTTCAAGTAACATGTGGCTACAAATACTCTTCAAATTTGTTGGTAACAGTTCTCCACGGTCTTTTGGTCTCTATGGTCTTCATGGCCTCTGTGCCTCTTGAGAGGAAGTAACGCCTGCCTTGGTCTGGGCTGTCATTCAAAGGATTTTTTCAAAGTGAACCATCTTGGAAGATAGACACAGTGTCTCCAAATAGAGCAAATCATAGTTTCAAATAAAATGAAAATAAAGCCTATTTAGAAGCAAAATGTATGCCGGCTAATATCTTATGATGGTTAATTTTATGTGTCAACTTGAATTGGCCATAAATGCCCAGATATTTGGTCAAACATTATTCTGGGTATGTCTGTGAGAGTATTTGTGGAGGAGACAAACATGTGAATCAGAATGGAACAACATCATCTGCTTTCCTGATTCCCCAGCATGTAGACTCATCCTGTAAGTCTTGGGATTTGTCAGCCACCATAATTATGTGAGTCAATCTTTACAATAAATCATAAGTCACTCTGTCTATACCTATATCTAATCTCCTATTGGTTCTGTTTTTCTAGGGAACTCTGATGAATATACAGTTCATTTTAAAAGATTCATGTTCCCTAAACTTGGGGTTTGTCTCCTGGAGTTCCCTTCATTGTGTGTATACAGGATCATTTGGCCCTCTTCATGTCTCCCTGAGGGACTTCGAACTTGAGGAACTGATACAAATACTGATACTGTGTCTACTGCTATTTCAGGGAATAATAAAGTCATTTGTCTCTGACCTAGGAGTTCCAAGTATTCTGTCAGAATCTATGCTCTTGTAGAAAGCTAACTTGTTAGTTTGCAGATATGGGAAAAAAAACCCTCAATTCTTGCATAAATGTTGACAAAATTTTACTTAGAATTTATACTTTTATAACATTGAGAAAAATAAATAAATCTAATACTCATTCTTAGCTTATGTACTTATGTGCAGTGCATCATGACTATTTTGCAACCAAGAGTCTAACAGTTAAATTTGACGATTTGGGGACCCCTGGATGGCTCAGTCAGTTAAGAGCCTGACTCTTGGTTTCACCTCAGGTCATGATCTCACGGTTGTTGAGTTCGAGCCCTGCATCGGGTTCTGTGCTGACAGTTAAAGAGCCTGCTTGGGATTTTCTCTCTTCTCTCTTTCTGCCCCTCCCTGCTCACTTTTTCTGTTGCTCTTTCAAAAAAAAAAAAAAAAAAAAAAACTCTTAAAAAACTTAAAAAATAAATTTGATGATTTTATTCTGTAGAGTATATTTATAATTCCTGTATTAAAATAATCACACCACCCTTACTAATGGCAAAAGAAAGTTGTACTTATTTCTCCATTTTCATTGACCAACAGTTCAACTTGAGATGATTTATTCTCTTATCTCTTTTCCTTTCTCTTCTTTTCAATATCATTGTTCATTATGTTTTCCTCTGTTCAGGAGGCTAGATGAGGAGGGTAAGACTGTAATCGCCACAACTCCTACCGTCACACCTGAGAACCAGTCCAGTAGTCAGAAAGCAAGAGGGAAGCAGGCCATCTAAAACACGCTAGAGTTCCACCCAATGTATAGAGTAGCAGCTCTGAAGGAAGGGGTCAGTATACTTATTAATGATGATGCCTTTATTAAACTTTTCTTTAATACAATTTTTAGAACAGTTTTAAATTAAAAAAAAATAATGTTCATGTTTGAGAGAGAAACAGAGGGTGAGTGGGGGAGGGGCAGAGAAAGAGGGAAACAAAATCCCAAAGCGGGCTCTAGGCTCTGAGCTGTCAGCACAGAGCCCGATGCAGGACTTGAACTCATGAACCATGAAATCATGATCTGAGGTGAAGCTGAATGCTCAGCCGACTGAGTCACCCAGGTGCCCCCAATTTTTAGAAAAGTTTCAGATTTACAGAATTATTGCAAAGATAGTATAAATAGTTCCTGTATAACCAATACTCAGTTTCACCTATTATAATCATTTAACTAATTATGGTAAATTTCCCATAACTAATGAGCCAATAACACCACTTTACTATTAACTGAAGTCCATACCTTACACAAGTTTCCTCATCTTTTTCTTAATTTCTTTCCTTTCCCACTTGGATCTCATTCAGGGTACCACATTACATTCAGTACTCATGTGACCTTGATCCTCTTGGTTGTGACAGTTTCTCAGCCTTATCCTGTTATTTGTGACCTTGATGATTAGTAGATTACTGGTAAAATGTTCCTGAGTTGGTGTTTGTCTATGTTTTACTCATGATTAAACTTTATGTTGTGGGGGGTCTGAGTGGCTCAGGCAGTTGAGTGTCTCACTCTTGATTTCGGCTCAGGTCATGATCCCAAGGTCATGAGATGGAGCCTTGCATCAGGCTCTGCACTAAACATTAAACATGGAGCCTGCTTGGGATTCTCATTCTCTGTCTTCCCCCCTCCCCCCTGGCCCATCCTCCTCTCTCTGTCTCTCTGTTTCTCTCTCTCAAATAAAAATAAAATAAAACTTTATATTGTAAGTTGAATAATAGCTATCCAAAGATACTAGGTCTTAACCACTGAAACCTGTAAATATCATCTAATAAAGAGAAAATTCTTGGCAGACATGATTATATTAAGGATCTTGGCATGGGAAACTATCCTGGGTCTCTTTTACTGACAAGAAAAACTCACCAAAACACACAATAAACAGTATGATCAGGTTCTGAATACAGTAAAATCTTGGTTTGTGACCAAAATTTGTTTTGGAAACATGCTTGTCATCCAAAGCACTTGTATATCAAGGTGAATTTCCCCATAAGAAATCATGCAAATTCAGATGATTCATTCCACAACCCAAAAATATTCATATAAAAATGATTCCAATACAGTAACTAATACAAAATAGTAAAGAAGTTACAATATATAAGGAGAAATAAATGAATTAACCTGCATTTACCTTCAAAAAGCTTCGAGCTGGTGTGAGGGAGACAAGAGAGAGGAGTGTTACTGTGTAGGATGACTTTCACTAACACTAATGGAATCACTGCTATCTACTGGCTCAATGGAATCTTTTTCTTTTTGTGCGATTTTATTTTTTTTTTATTTTTTTTAATTTATTTTTTATTTTTTATTTATTTATTTATTTTTATTTTTTTTATATGAAATTTATTGACAAATTAGTTTCCATACAACACCCAGTGCTCATCCCAAAAGGTGCCCTCCTCAATACCCATCACCCACCCTCTCCTCCCTCCCACCCCCCATCAACCCTCAGTTTGTTCTCAGTTTTTAAGAGTCTCTTATGCTTTGGCTCTCTCCCACTCTAACCTGTTTTTTTTTTTTCCTTCCCCTCCCCCATGGGTTCCTGTTAATTTCTCAGGGTCCACATAAGAGTGAAACCATATGGTATCTGTCTTTCTCTGTATGGCTTATTTCACTTAGCATCACACTCTCCAGTTCCATCCACGTTGCTACAAAAGGCCATATTTCATTTTTTCTCATTGCCACGTAATATTCCATTGTGTATATAAACCACAATTTCTTTATCCATTCATCAGTTGATGGACATTTAGGCTCTTTCCATAATTTGGCTATTGTTGAGAGTGCTGCTATGAACATTGGGGTACAAGTGGCCCTATGCATCAGTACTCCTGTATCCCTTGGATAAATTCCTAGCAGTGCTATTGCTGGGTCATAGGGTAGGTCTATTTTTAATTTTCTGAGGAACCTCCACACTGCTTTCCAGAGCGGCTGCACCAATTTGCATTCCCACCAACAGTGCAAGAGGGTTCCCGTTTCTCCACATCCTCTCCAGCATCTAGAGTCTCCTGATTTGTTCATTTTGGCCACTCTGACTGGCGTGAGGTGATACCTGAGTGTGGTTTTGATTTGTATTTCCCTGATAAGGAGCGACGCTGAACATCTTTTCATGTGCCTGTTGGCCATCCGGATGTCTTCTTTAGAGAAGTGTCTATTCATGTTTTCTGCCCATTTCTTCAGTGGGTTATTTGTTTTTCGGGTGTGGAGTTTGGTGAGCTCTTTATAGATTTTGGATACTAGCCCTTTGTCCGATATGTCATTTGCGAATATCTTTTCCCATTCCGTTGGTTGCCTTTTAGTTTTGTTGGTTGTTTCCTTTGCTGTGCAGAAGCTTTTTATCTTCATAAGGTCCCAGTAATTCACTTTTGCTTTTAATTCCCTTAACTTTGGGGATGTGTCGAGTAAGAGATTGCTACGGCTGAGGTCAGAGAGGTCTTTTCCTGCTTTCTCCTCTAAGGTTTTGATGGTTTCCTGTCTCACATTTAGGTCCTTTATCCATTTTGAGTTTATTTTTGTGAGTGGTGTGAGAAAGTGGTCTAGTTTCAACCTTCTGCATGTTGCTGTCCAGTTCTCCCAGCACCATTTGTTAAAGAGGCTGTCTTTTTTCCATTGGATGTTCTTTCCTGCTTTGTCAAAGATGAGTTGGCCGTACGTTTGTGGGTCTAGTTCTGGGGTTTCTATTCTATTCCATTGGTCTATGTGTCTGTTTTTGTGCCAATACCATGCTGTCTTGATGATGACAGCTTTGTAGTAGAGGCTAAAGTCTGGGATTGTGATGCCTCCTGCTTTGGTCTTCTTCTTCAAAATTCCTTTGGCTATTCGGGGCCTTTTGTGGTTCCATATGAATTTTAGGATTGCTTGTTCTAGTTTCGAGAAGAATGCTGGTGCAATTTTGATTGGGATTGCATTGAATGTGTAGATAGCTTTGGGTAGTATTGACATTTTGACAATATTTATTTTTCCAATCCATGAGCAGGGAATGTCTTTCCATTTCTTTAAATCTTCTTCAATTTCCTTCATAAGCTTTCTATAGTTTTCAGCATACAGATCCTTTACATCTTTGGTTAGATTTATTCCTAGGTATTTTATGCTTCTTGGTGCAATTGTGAATGGGATCAGTTTCTTTATTTGTCTTTCTGTTGCTTCATTGTTAGTGTATAAGAATGCAACTGATTTCTGTACATTGATTTTGTATCCTGCAACTTTGCTGAATTCATGTATCAGTTCTAGTAGACTTTTGGTGGAGTCTGTCGGATTTTCCATGTATAATATCATGTCATCTGCAAAAAGCGAAAGCTTGACTTCGTCTTTGCCAATTTTGATGCCTTTGATTTCCTTTTGTTGTCTGATTGCTGATGCTAGAACTTCCAGCACTATGTTAAACAGCAGCGGTGAGAGTGGGCATCCTTGTCGTGTTCCTGATCTCAGGGAAAAAGCTCTCAGTTTTTCCCCGTTGAGGATGATGTTAGCTGTGGGCTTTTCATAAATGGCTTTTATGATCTTTAAGTATGTTCCTTCTATCCCGACTTTCTCAAGGGTTTTTATTAAGAAAGGGTGCTGGATTTTGTCAAAGGCCTTTTCTGCATCGATTGACAGGATCATATGGTTCTTCTCTTTTTTTTTGTTAATGTGATGTATCACGTTGATTGATTTGCGAATGTTGAACCAGCCCTGCATCCCAGGAATGAATCCCACTTGATCATGGTGAATAATTCTTTTTATATGCCGTTGAATTCGATTTGCTAGTATCTTATTGAGAATTTTTGCATCCATATTCATCAGGGATATTGGCCTGTAGTTCTCTTTTTTTACTGGGTCTCTGTCTGGTTTAGGAATCAAAGTAATACTGGCTTCATAGAATGAATCTGGAAGTTTTCCTTCCCTTTCTATTTCTTGGAATAGCTTGAGAAGGATAGGTATTATCTCTGCTTTAAACGTCTGGTAGAACTCCCCTGGGAAGCCATCTGGTCCTGGACTCTTATTTGTTGGGAGATTTTTGATAACCGATTCAATTTTTTCGCTGGTTATGGGTCTGTTCAAGCTTTCTATTTCCTCCTGATTGAGTTTTGGAAGAGTGTGGGTGTTCAGGAATTTGTCCATTTCTTCCAGGTTGTCCCATTTGTTGGCATATAATTTTTCATAGTATTCCCTGATAATTGTTTGTATCTCTGAGGGATTGGTTGTAATAATTCCATTTTCATTCATGATTTTATCTATTTGGGTCATTTCCCTTTTCTTTTTGAGAAGCCTGGCTAGAGGTTTGTCAATTTTGTTTATTTTTTCAAAAAACCAACTCTTGGTTTCGTTGATCTGCTCTACAGTTTTTTTAGATTCTATATTGTTTATTTCTGCTCTGATCTTTATTATTTCTCTTCTTCTGCTGGGTTTAGGCTGCCTTTGCTGTTCTGCTTCTAGTTCCTTTAGGTGTGCTGTTAGATTTTGTATTTGGGATTTTTCTTGTTTCTTGAGATAGGCCTGGATTGCAATGTATTTTCCTCTCAGGACTGCCTTCGCTGCGTCCCAAAGCGTTTGGATTGTTGTATTTTCATTTTCGTTTGTTTCCATATATTTTTTAATTTCTTCTCTAATTGCCTGGTTGACCCACTCATTTGTTAGTAGGGTGTTCTTTAACCTCCATCCCTTTGGAGGTTTTCCAGACTTTTTCCTGTGGTTGATTTCAAGCTTCATAGCATTGTGGTCTGAAAGTATGCATGGTATAATTTCAATTCTTGTAAACTTATGAAGGGCTGTTTTGTGACCCAGTATATGATCTGTCTTGGAGAATGTTCCATGTGCACTCGAGAAGAAAGTATATTCTGTTGCTTTGGGATGCAGCGTTCTAAATATATCTGTCAAGTCCATCTGATCCAATGTGTCATTCAGGGCCCTTGTTTCTTTATTGACCGTGTGTCTAGATGATCTGTCCATTTCTGTAAGTGGGGTGTTAAAGTCCCCTGCAATTACCACATTCTTATCAATAAGGTTGCTTATGTTTATGAGTAATTGTTTTATATATTTGGGGGCTCCGGTATTCGGCGCATAGACATTTATAATTGTTAGCTCTTCCTGATGGATAGACCCTGTAACTATTATATAATGTCCTTCTTCATCTCTTGTTACAGCCTTTAATTTAAAGTCTAGTTTGTCTGATATAAGTATGGCTACTCCAGCTTTCTTTTGGCTTCCAGTCGCATGATAAATAGTTCTCCATCCCCTCACTCTCAATCTAAAGGTGTCCTCAGGTCTAAAATGAGTCTCTTGTAGACAGAAAATAGATGGGTCTTGTTTTTTTATCCATTCTGATACCCTGTGTCTTTTGGTTGGTGCATTTAATCCATTTACATTCAGTGTTATTATAGAAAGATACGGGTTGAGAGTCATTGTGATGTCTGTATGTTTTATGCTTGTAGTGATGTCTCTGGGACTTTGTCTCACAGGGTCCCCCTTAGGATCTCTTGTAGGGCTGGTTTAGTGGTGACAAATTCCTTCAGTTTTTGTTTGTTTGGGAAGACCTTTATCTCTCCTTCTATTCTAAATGACAGACTTGCTGGGTAAAGGATTCTCGGCTGCATATTTTTTCTGTCTAGCTCTTTTTGTGCGATTTTAACAAGGAACCTATCCAATGACCTAGAAAGCAAAGCTTTCCTAAGCTCACCCTTGTGTGGAAAAGCAAAGGGCTGTCCATAGGTGCTCTGAAGTAACAATAAATACACTAGTGCCAGATGTCGGCACCTTCCGACATTCTGAAAAATCACTAATTTCTGCCAAACGCTGTGGCCTGAGACCGAGCATCTGAGCATGGGAGACAATCACCCACAATCTCTCAGTGAAAGAGAGAGAGAGAGTATGAGAGAGAAGAACCATTGCTCAGCTGTGATCATGTGACGTTCAGCATCATGGACTACTTGTATTGCAAGACATTGCTCATTTATCAAGTTAAAATTTATTAGAAATGTTTGCTAGTCTTGTGGAATACTCATGGAACAAGTTACTTGCAGTCCAAGGTTTTATTGTATTATATACAGGGTACTACTTTATTTTAAAAGGGTAGGTGAAAAAACACATACTTTCATTTGCTTGTGATATTTAGGGAAAATAAAAGAAATGATAAATACTATGCACATGGGAGTGAGTGAACAGAAAAGGAGAGAAAAAGGTGAGGGTAGGTGCATAACTTCTCAGTTTATTCTCCTTTGTATATTGTGATATAAATTATGTTTGCATTCAGGAAAGAATACTTTATATTTCAGAAAAATACCCAGAATAAATAGTGAAACCATGATAAATATTCACTGGAATCTACCATGAGTCAGCTATTGCTCTAGATATTTGGAGCAAAATGGTGAAAAACAGACAGAAGGGAGGTTGGGTCTTTTGGAACCAAGGTTTTATTATTATTATTAACTTACGGGTTATTTATGCTCACTGATAACTCTTCTATCAACAGTTTTTAATCTTATTTTTACCTCTTATTATACAATTCATTTTTAGCCATCTTGGAATTAGTTATTCAATATGATGAAATGTTTTGAGAGGCTGGATATAGTGATTATCTAGAGGTGTTATTATTGCCATTCTTCATTAAGCTAAGAAAACAAGAATTTTATATTTGTTTTTTATCCCAGAGATAGTCTCACTTTCTGCCCCATTTATTGCTCAGATTTACAAATACGCATTGACAAGAATCAGGAGTCTTTCTCACTGACACATTATGTACCTGACAAAAATCAGTGGGGGATGATGATAGCTAATTTTAATGAGTGGCTTTCTACTTTCCATGGATGACCTATAAATCATGAATTAAGAGCTAAGAGTTGAGGAACGCTTGCGTGACTCAGTCTGTCAAGCATCCGACTCTTGGTTTTATTTGACTCAGATCATGGCCTCAGGGTTTCATGAGTTCGAGCCCTGTGTCAGTCTCTGCACTGGCAGCATGGAGCCTGCTTGGGATTCTCTCTCTCTGCTCTCTCTGCCCCTCCCCCACTTCCACTGTCTCTATCCCAAAATAAATAAATAAACTTTAAAAAAGTTTTTTAAAAAAGAGCTAACTGTTGACATACGGAACCCAATAAACTCTCCAACTCACTAGTAAAATTTGAACTGGACAAAAAAATCCAGTGGGAAAACACACATTGCAAAGAGATTATAAAATGATACATTTTTTGAGTAGGTATCTCCACATAGACGTATTATCATACACCTTATAAAGTTATTAATATTGAAATATGTCTATTTTATTAAACAGAGAACATACAATCTCAGCATTCAATCAAATATATAAAAAAATAATGCACTTATTCAAAGTATTTGTGACACAGTCTTAGATTAAGGGAAGATGGCCGCTAACTTCAGGTAGCATTGGAATTGACGGGGTGTATTCCCACTGCCCTTTAGTTCCCACCCTTAAATGGGTTATGAGAATATGAGAACATGCACGTGTACCTTTGGCCTTAAGAAATAATTTACTCTTGGGGCTCCTGGGTGGTTCAGTCGGTGGAGTATCCGACTTTGTTTCAGGCTTGTGAGTTCCAGCCCCGCGTGGGATGGCTGCCAGTGTAGGGCCTGTTTGGGATCCTACCTCTCCTTCTCTCTCTGCCCCTTTCCAGCTCATGCTCTTTCTCTCAAAAATAAATAAAACATTAAAAGAAGAAATAATTTACTTTTTAAAATTGTATTTCTCAATCAGAAAGGTATAATCATGTAGAGATACAAATGAGGTAATACTTTGTAAATAAGTAAGTATTTATGAGAAAAAAATGGATGTGGTAAAGGAGGGTGAAAGATCTGTGTTCTGATTTATTTTATATGACGACCGAGCTGCCAGATAAGATACCAGACTCCACTGGAGGTATGCTTGTTGATCTGGGAAGAGAATTTAAGTAAGGGATTATTCATCATGTTGATTAGTCCAAATGAGTGAGCCTTACAAATAAAGTAACCATAAATAGGCAAGCACAAAAGGAATACCTTTATCTTATTTTGCTGCAAGTATACGTGTGTGTTTTAGGAAAAGTTCTTTTACCTTTGGCCAGGTCAGCAGGGGAATATATGTATCTACCGTGCCCATACTTCAAAGTCTTAGTTGTCAATTGTGAGCTGACTGATATCCGAAGCAAATTATAATTCGTAAATATTCCACTAGTTTAAAAAGTTTTAGTGTATAGTGACTCTGAATTCAATCTCTCTTTAAATGCAAATTCTATGCCAATTTAGTGAGAACCTGCTGTAAACAAAGTGTTATTTTAAGGACTGTTGGGGAAACAAAAAATAAAAGAGACATCATATTCTTAACATACTATTCACTAGGTGAAATAATATATTTAAATAAAACAGTAATTAAACCCTTTAGTTAATTGCCTTTAGTTTTTCAAATGAAGAGTAAACATGCTTTCATGCTTATAATTGCTACTACTTTATATGTGAGGTTCAAGTTTTAAAAACTGAAAAAATTTTAGATTAAGTTTCAATACATTTTATAAAAATCCTGCTGCATTTAAGTGAATTTGTGCAAAGTGGTGTTGGCAAACATGGCTTGTATATTGTTTTTATGTAACTTTCATTTACATGAGAGTAAGCTTCTACTAGCTCAGTTTTCCTGAAACTGCTATGAGCGGACTGAAATACCTGTTTTTCCTCATCTCCATTTCTGTGTGTCCTAGAAGAATTACTCTTCTTGCAAGAGCAAAGGCAGGATAATGCTCTTAGTGAACTACATTGGGAGAGGAAGGATGGGCACACCAGGAAAGGGAGATTTCAAACCATTCTTTTCATCTCTTTTGTAACAGTGTCCTCAGAAGGCAGAGTATATAAAGATAATAAATATCCTTCAAATTATTACCTTCTAAATCTGTCCTGTCAGCTAAAGCTGGAAATTTCCTCTAAAGACGAGAAAAAATATTACTCTCAAACCTAAATATCAAAAGCCTTAGATTACAAATGCCATATTGTGGAACATCTTGAATGAATTCAGAAATAAATTATTATTGCTCTAAGATAAGAATGCAGTATGTAAGTGTGAGTAAGTAAGGGTGAAAGGTGGGCAGTAATCTCAAAACACAGGAAGTAGAGGAATCAACAGAATTTTGAGACCAATTAGGTATGGAAAATAAAGGAAAGGTATAATGAAGTAGGATCCATGTTTCCATCACGGGTAACCACTCGGACAATATTTTCTAGAAATAGAATTTAAAAAAAGAGGAGGTATGTAAGCATTCGTTGTTTCAAATACTTGTATAGCAGACTTATATGCTTAGTAAATTTAATGCTTAATATATAGTTGCGTACAGAGAAACACCGGAAGTCATTTACTTATTTATTAAGTTAGCAATTTAGTTCAAATATTTTCCAAATATTTTATTGAACGCTTACTATGTAGCAGGCATTGGTTTTGTTTTGAGGAATAAATGGAAAATGGAGTCATCAATTCTCTTCTATTTACATTGCTTGCCTACTCGGCGATATTAGTAGAAATCAAATCATCACCCTAAGATACTTGTGGGAAGTGCTGTGAGTGAAAAGCATACATGGTATTGACAGTTTGTAGCCGAAGGAACCCGATCCAGTGTGGAGGGAAGAAGGGTACGGGATGCCTCTCCTTTTCCTTTTCCAGAGAAAGTGGTATTTCATCCGTGCTTGGAACAGGATCATAGCCTACTCAGTGGATCTGCTTTGTGGGGAGGTGGAGAAGGAGGTACAACACATTCCACACAGAGAGAACCGCACTTGTTACGATGTGTGCCTGGGAAAAAGAAAACAGGGTGCACCTGATAAACTGCAAGGAGACTCAAAAGCGAGGGGGTAGAAAGTGACAAAATAAACAGGCAATGAAGGCTGGAGCATGTGGAGATATGTAGGCTCCAGTCTCACTCAGTTGTATTCCAACATGTGCTTTTGATAGAGTAATACTCATAATTGCAGGTTATAAATGTCAGAAACTGTAATGGGGGTAGGTCTCACCCCAAATTCATCATTTGTAATCAAGTTTTTTTTTTCTGGAGAAAACTAGAGAATTCCCTCCCCCTCTTTCTACATTTTCAAATAATGCTTAACCCTTTCTGCTTAAAATCATATGTAAGACTCTTTAAAAGGTGTTCTAAAAATATGAATTCTTTCTGCATGTTCAGCCAAAAAAAAAGAATTAAAATTGGATGAATGACAGGTGAAAAAGTAGGGATAGTTAAAACAACTAAAGAAAGATTTTTAAATACCTACTTAACAAGTTCATATATTTTATTTAAAACTACATCTGTAAAGGAATGCTGTAAATCATTTACTTAAGTTGTCTCTTAGACAACTGTCTATAAAACATGACTTAACTAGTATGTTTGGTCAGAGTGAGCACTGCATATGTGCTTTAGATGTAAGATGTAATCATTTTCTCTTTTTTTCAAAAACTATTTTATGCTTCTTTTATATCATCCAACCACCTTCTACAGAAGGAATGACATATGGCTGTTCTTTAACCAAAAGAATTACTACCAACCTAAAATTGTCTAGTATTAAACTTTTACAGGAATACGTACTCAAGACTTGTTAACTGACAACTGTATAGAATGTATTTTCATGTTACTTAATTCAAAACCAAAAAGCGAAGAGAAATCAAGCAAGACTAAATTATTTTTTTCAACTTCTTATTCACACAGCTAATATGTACACAGAGCTAATTCCCCATCCAATTCTTCTTCATTTCATTTATTTTCATTCACTTGGTGAGGCAATATTTACTGAGAGGTTTCTACATGCTGAGGACCGTCACTGGTGTAGATGGTTCTACTCTGATAGAGGTAGAGGAACTAATGAATAATTTCACATAGTGACAAATTCTATGAGGATAAATCCATTATAGGAATGTGAAAGGGCATAATGGAGAGCCTAACCTGAGCGCCCTTATAGTACCCTTATAGCACCCACCACCTTATAGTGGGTGTCAGGGGAGGCCTCTCTTGTGATCTTCTGAGTTGAGATCAAGCACCAAGAAACAAGCACCCTCATGAAGATTTGGGAAAGAATATTCCAGGGAGGTAGTACAAACATCCACTGTTCAAGGAACACAAGTAAAGTGAATGTAACTAGAATATACTGAGCTATTGAGTGGTCTGAGGTCGTGAGGAATCTGATTGTGGAGGCATTTGGATATCTCCATTGGGAATGTGGACCTCCTTGAAGGGCCATGTTGACTCCTATGCAGGGAATGAACATAGGGTGACAAAAGTGAGAACAGGAAAAACAATTAGAAGGCTATTATTTTGTCCCTAAAGAGACAATAGGCTGTTCTTTTAGAAATGTAAATTCCTATAAAACCCCCCAAAAAAATGTAGAATAGGAAAACCTAAAATTTTTTTCTCAAAAAAAAAAAAAAAAGATTGTCTTTGAGTGTTTTCTTAAGTTTCATGTTACTAAATACTATGTCCTAAATATCTTTGAACAAGTTGTGGCAATTAAATAAGAGAGAAGATTTATTATAATTTACAAATCTGAAAAAAATCCAAACACTGCTGTTTAATTAGTGAAGAAGATATGTATGCTCAGAACATATTTATATTTACAAAAAAGTAGAATTTATTTAAATGGTATATATCATAACTCATGTTTAAAAATTCAAGCTGTATTTCAAGTATATATATAGTTTGGGATTATTGCTTACTTTGCACACTTAACTTTTATCTGTAGAATACTAAGAAGGTACCATTTTGTTTACATACACAGATGTTGCTAATAGCATTTGGGAATGCAGTGTGAGCTATTATGCTAGCTAAACTTTCCCTGCATTATTTGTTTCTAGCATCATGGATCTCTGTGCTTTAAATGTTATCCTATTTTACATCACAGTTACTATGCTCTGCATTAATGTAATTATTATAACTCACATCATAAATTACTCATGCTTCATAGGTACATTTATAAAAATTATTTGGTTATTTGGTCCCTTTTTTCTTATGTTTTAAATAATTAAAGACTGAGCTTAAGAATCTTTTGGGTCATAACTTTGCCATGTTATATAATTTTAGTAAACCTTTAATTACAGATTTTCAGAAACAGGAAAGTTTTGAAACAAAAAATGTGTGAAAAATAGAGTTTATTGGCTCATGTGAATTGTTTTTTAAATCCATCTAATTTTTAAGTGAATTATTTGTCCTTGTTCAATAATATTGTTTCTAGTTTTTAATTTACAGGTTATGGGGGGGGTATGTTAAGTTGTAAAATTCCAAAGCTTCAAATAACAATCAAAGCCAAAGTTACTTTTTTGACTTCAGAAAATGTATGCAATTATAGAATACTTATTACTCAACAAAAATCTTAAATTACTATTTGATTTGGATAATAAATCTAATTTATTTATTATAACTCATGAAAGGAACTGGGTAAGCCTATGATCCTTCTTCCTAGCTAATGATATCTACGATAAAGGAGATTTGCAGAGCTTTAAAAGCTCTTACCAATTACAGGTGTAGAAACACAGAATTATAAATTACATGTATTTCATTTATTTAAAGGTCAAAAGGAAGTCTAAGTAATAGCTTCTCATATTCTCCCAATGGCCACCAAAAATTTAGCTTGTATTTTTCCTCTGTTCAGTTACATTTAGAAAGGGAGTTTAAAAATGAAAGTTGTTGATTTCTTCTAATAGATACTGTCCCAACTAAGTTGTTATGTAATACATAACAGAAATATCACAAAATATGTAGTTGGAAGAAGACACTATAATTCTGCAACTTATCAATTTAATCAATTTTATCATTTTAAGAACATATCAGTGGGTGTGCAGGAATTAGCCAGTTAGAGAGCTATAAGCAGGTCATAAAATCATTAAGAATTCTAAATGCATTAGTTCAAAGTCATTCGATTATGATAATCAGAGAAAGTATTTACTTCGGATCAGATCTTTAGATGCAACATATTGTTACTATTTCATCGTCTTTCCTGTCCCACTACTTCTTACTTTTTTCTTTATATAAATAAGATTTTGGATAAATATTATCAATGCTACATTATTGCTTTTATTATGTATTATTAGACTTTTCAAAGTTTAATTTTCAAATTTTCTTTCTATGTTTCAATCCTGAATAAACATTTTGATTTAAATTTATTTAAAAAAAATTTTTTTAACGTTTATTTATTTTTGAGACAGAGAGACAGAGCATGAACGGGGGAGGGGCAGAGAGAGAGGGAGACACAGAATCTGAAACAGGCTCCAGGCTCCGAGCTGTCAGCACAGAGCCCTACGCGGGGCTCGAACTCTCGAACGGTGAGATCATGACCTGAGCCGAAGTCGGACGCTTAACCTACCAAGCCACCCAGGCGCCCCTATAAACAACTTTTAAAAACATGAAAATTGCAGATGAAAGGAAAGCAGATATTACCATATGCCTGCAGAGAGGATGAGAGTTTGACAATTTTGTTGGTATAATTTTTTTTATGAGCCAAATTGAAGAAGGAATAAGAATCAATTTACCATTGCAGGAAATGGGCTGTTGAGTTAATGAGATAAAGTATTTTGGATGACATTGGTTATAATTTATTTCCCTGAAGATTCAGTTCAGTGGAATTTATAATTTATAGCAATTTATGTCAGTTCCTGGCAGCAATATTCTTTGTTGTGTCTTCAGGGGTGTTTCCTTGCAGTGACAGATCATGGTATGCTATACAGATTGTAGCATAAACCAAAAGGCCTCAGTTTTGTTTTCAAATATCTCCGTAAGTCAAAGGCAGAATTCTACATCGAGGTACAAATAGTGTTCATGTTTTCTTTTCATGTACGTTGTACATTTGCTTTCCTTGTTTTGTTACAAGAATGGATTAAACTTAATGGTTGTGAGATACTTTTTCCCCTTTTGCACCAGTAAAATGAACCTGGAACATTGTTATCAGTTTCTCTATCCTGTTGGTAGGAGGTCATCTAGGACCTCAAAGCCAGAATTTTCTTTCTTTGTTTTAAAAAAAAATTAACATTTATTGATTTTTGAGAGACAGAAAGAGACAGAGTATGATAGGGAGAGGGGAAAAGAGAGGGAGACACAGAATCTGAAGCGGGCTCCAGGCTCTGAGCTATCTGCACAGAGCCTGACACGGGGCTTGAATCCATGAACTGTGAGATCATGACCTGAGCCGAAGTAGAACGCTTAACTGACTGAGTCACTCAGGCACCCCCAGAAATTTACTTCTAAAATAAGGCATAACATTCTAAAAAGACCAAAATATTTTACATAGCTGCTCAATATACTAAATAATCTTGAAACATATGTACATTTTGTTGTTAAACACTGATCATTAAAAATATAACCTGACATATCCATTTTGTCAAATGGATTTGCCTTTGTCTGAGATTTCAGGTTGTCTCTCCAAAAAGCATCATTCCAACAACGTAGTTCTTTATGCACTTAGCATGGCTAGTGGAAGTTAAGAGTATGTACATAGAGTCTTCCACAAGATTTTCATAAAAGCAGCTGCATATCCACCATATGCATATCCTGAGGAAGCATAAATATTCAGGTACTGGAAGAGGCATTAAGGATCTAGTCAAAAAATGAAGCCAATCATTGAAGTCTGATGAGTTCATAATGATTCTTCAATAAGAAAACTGATTCATTCATTATTATGTCATATCACATTCAAAAGTATATATGGTAGAAACATTGCACCAAATGAAATACATCAAAAGTGTACTAGAAAATGTTAACATATTCAGTTATAATAATATTCCTAGAGAACATGTGCATGTCAACTAATGGTTCTGAAGTTTTAGCCAGAAACTCTTCAAACCCCTGTAATTTGCTCCATAATGATATGACTGATAATAGTTTTCAGGAATAACTCCCAATGAGAAATGTACAGAGTATAATTAGAGTATAATTAGAAAGTACAAAACATGCGAGACAATTTTGAGTTTCAAGCAGAGTCCACACCACAGGAAATAACATTAAGAGTTTAAGGAAGAGTAACTATGTGGAGAAAGAAGGGAAGGGAAGTTTGGCACAGGTGGAGAAAAGAGAAAAATTTGTAGGTTAAAAGTGTTAATATCATTATGTTTTTGTTGTTTGCTTGCAGAAACTGGTTGAGTAAATTACCTACCAACATCGAGGCCATGGTAGGAAGGGCAGACTTAGCATGAACATGTGACGATTCCAGTGGTTGGTGCCTACAAGGTCTGTCAGGCAACTCTAAGAGTGGGTGATATGGATGTATGAAAAAAATATAATTGAAAGTCAGTGTTCCAGAAACTTCCTGATCTTTCTTCCAGGTATCTCAGAATCCTCTATTTTTCAACTTTGTTCTGAACTTCATTTCCTTTGCTTCAAATACCATCTTACTAGTATTCTCAACTCTCTTTCAACGTTGCAAACTCCTGTCAAAACAACTTCATATATTTTTATGCTACTGCATGCTAGTATTTAAGAATTGCTGGAGGAAATCCTTTTGGTGTGACAATAAAAACAGATAAATGTCACAGTTGATTCATGGTCTTTAATGACTCTTGGATTCAAATTACAAAAAACAGTAAATTCTATCTTGTCTCTTCTTCATGTAGTTATTTCAACCTCTATCTACATTCCCCCCCCCCGAAATTTACTTTCCTTTCTCTCCTTAGTGTTATAGATGACTTCTGTGACTTTAAACAAAGCTAAACACTATGAAGTGGAAACGCCTATGACTATTTGTTACCTACACTAGAGCTTTATTTGCATTCTTGTCTTTTGTACATATGCTCTCTCTGTTTCCATGGAACAGATGTTTTTCTCCCTTGTGTGTCAAACTAGTTATTTTAATTATCTAAATTCCATCCTAACCTTAATCCTCAGAGACTAATTTTCATTCATATGTATAAATTATTACTTCAGCTTAATAATATCAAACGTTCTTTAATAATCCATCCAATCACCATATATCTTTATCTAAATCTATTTATATTCCGATGACACCATAATTTATATCTCCATCTTTGAGCTCCCTCTTGAGCTTCCATATCATCAGATACCTACTTACATCGTCATTTAGATATTTTACAATGATGCTAAATTAAACATGTCAAAAACATACTTAACGTTTCTTGCCTCTAATCCTGACTTCCAAAACTGCTCGGCTCCTCTTCTTATTCCCTTTTCCTGTGACTGGCACATGTTGTGCAAAGCAGACATTTTATTGCTGAGTGCAACCGGTCTCACTTCTTCATTCCCCAAACTTAATAGTAACATTCTCCTGTTTGGTTTTCCCTGTACCCAGCCTTGCCCACTTTAATCTAGTTTCCAATGTTAGTTAGATACATTATTCATTAAAAATATATATTATATTCTATTATATTCTATTATATTCTATATTCTATATTCTATATATATAGGGGTGCCTGGGTGGCTCAGTCGGTTGGGCAACGGACTTCGGCTCAGGTCATGATCTGGCAGTTTGTGAGTTGGAGCCCCGCGTCAGACTCTGTGCTGACAGCTCAGAGCCTGGAGCCTGTTTCAGATTCTGTGTCTCCCCCTTCTCTCTACCCCTCCCCTGCTCACGCTCTGTGTCTGTCTCTCAATAATAAATAAACGTTAAATATATATATTAATCATGTATATATGATTAATTTACCTTTCTAATGAAAACCTTTCAGTGAGTTCCAGTTACCTTCCGTTAAAAGTCCAAGTCATAATGCACAGCCCCATTTCACCATTCCTATAACTTTTTTCCAATCCCTCCAAACACCCTTGAATGGTTACATATGCCATTCCGTCTCTCACTTCCTTAACCTTTCCAAAGGCTGTTTCTTCAACCTACCTTTCAATGTTGGCCAAAGCGTGTTCAACGTTTATTAACCTAGTTAGCTATCACTTACTCTCTTTAGCTTTCTCTGACTACCGCAAGAATGATTACACGCCCATCGAGAACTCGCATGGCCATCTGTACTTCTGTTGCATAGAATTTCTTAAATATTTTCTTCTTATACTTCCATGTATAAAAAGATGTTTCATGTTCATTTTCTAGTAGCCGATGCTTTCATACCTTGGTTGAAACCATTAAAAAACAGTTTCATGAGCATGGTGAGGAAATTAAGCATGATTCCTGCCACCTAATTTCTTGTCCTGCTGTTTTTGAAACGGATTTTCTCAATCATTCTGACTTCTACGCCTGCTGCTCATATAGAAAGTACTCTTCTACATCAAGGCAATTTTAAACTGATTAGGGGCTTTCTCTCCAGTGAATAATAAGTTAGGTTATTTTAGAGAAATAACAGTGATAAATATAAACAGAACGTATCCCCCTCAGCGAATCATCTAAGTGATGTGCCGCTGTGTTTCTGCCTCATTCAACATGAAGGTTGCAGGGGACCTGTTGGCAGCTTACACTACCAGTAATGGAAAAATGGCTTTCTTCTTTTGCTTAGAAAGAACTCTGTGGCACATAAATAAAGCAAATAAATTTCCATTAAAATGTACCTGAAAATGACCTTAGAGGACTATCACTGCGTATAAATAGACCTACCATTTATTGTTTGCCCTTATGGAGTACCTCCACGTCATCAGCACAGCTCAGTTCCTCCAGCATTTTTTTTTAATGTCCAATAGCAAAGTCTTTCATGCTTATCTAATGGTCATATACTATCTCATGGTGTATCACATTCTCTTAAATTGGTATAATATATCCCTCCAAAATAGTGTTTTCATATTTATAGTGATAACAACCAAGTATGAAATCTCTTTATTTAGCCACTCGGTAATGGAAAGAATCCTCATTTATCACTTATGTTTTCCCTATCCTCTTGTTTCAAATTGATTTTTAAAAGTTTACATGTAACATAGGATGGTTTTCAGCCATTCTAATTCGGGCAGACTGTGATTAGGCATATTGCTTTCAAATTTATTCTGACCAGTGGTTAGTTATAATATCAAATTTCACTATAAATTGCATCAGTTGAAATCACAGATGCAATTTTGAAACACAAATATTTTCTCCAGCAATTTAGATAATGTCTTATTGTGTTGAAAGGTGAAAAAAAATGGTATGGGATTCATATTTTCAATCTGAAACTCTAATTCTGTAATGTATACACTCTCAGGATAATTACTGTCACTAAAGGTTTAAAAAGCTGCCACGAATGTAATGTTATCCTGGAATAAAATGTGTTCTTTAGGTAACAAGAGAATTACTGGTCACTGCCAATAGAATGGGGCTTCTGTCATAAGGCAAGAAGACTTTTGGGAAAGTGATAAAATTGGTTACAAGTGTTGGGCAAAGAATAGAAGAGAGAAAAAGCAAAATCCACATATGGAACAAGTCATTGTGAGGTGGAGCTCAAGAAAGAGCATAACTTGCTTTATGGAGAAGAACAAAGTATACAGAATGTCGACGTTGTCAAATAGAATTAAATGGTGTCACAATAAAGAATATGGCATCACGTTTATTCTAAAAAAACTTTCAAAAATAAATAAAAAAGCTTTTCATGGGAAGTTTATATCAATACAGGGACTTTTTTTTTTTGATGTAGAAATGTCTGTGTATTTTGTTATATTGTCAAAAAGAAAACTATAGGAAAAGGTTACATTTATAAACCAGAGAGAGTAGACACATACTATTAGCTGAAATTGTGTCAATTAAAAATTTATTATTTTTTAATATAGGTCTCTCTCACTGTCATCCTTTTCTTCTAATCTAAGGTTATCACACCTTGTTACATATCAAGCATGAAAAATCATTCTTGTTTACTGATAAGGCAGATTATTTTTTTCAAGTTCGTAAGTGATACATTTTCAATAATATAGTAATATTTTAAAACTTCCAAAAAAACACAACCAATGTATATAAATATGTAATGCCAATTTCCGGGATTCATGTCATTTATATTTTCTCCAAGGGGTCCTAGTATTTCTTTATTTTGAAGGGTAAAACAGTAATATTATTAGCCTTCATATTTATATATTACAATTTCTTATTTTCGATTGTATATATGTCTGTGTTCATTGACAGTAGAACCTTTCAATAGTGAAGATGGTCTTAAGAAAAAAAATCTGATTGGACTTAATTTAATATTGTAAAATATATTTATGTTTGATTGCAACAAGACAACTTTATTTTTAAAATAATTTCTATTATTCAGATCATTATTTTTATTCTGGGGAGAAAGAAAATCAAAGTAAAGAAGATATCTATAAATCAATTAAGCAGAAACAAATTCTATCATTTTTTTCTATAATTTTAGACTTTTATGTATGGCTGTCACATTAGTTATCTACTGATACATAGCAAATCACCCCAACTTTAGTGGCTTAAAACAACAAACATTTATCATCTCACAGTTTCCAGGAGGAGCAGAGCATATGCTTGGTGTTTGAGGTTCAGAATCTCCAGTGACACTACAATCAAGGTGTCATCTGGGATTGCAGTTGTCTCAAGGCTCAACTGGGGGAGGGTTTATTTCCAAGATCCCTCACTTGGCTTTTGGCAGACAATAGAAGTTAAGCTTCCAAGCTTCACATGCCTCTTTCCACACACTGGCTTCATGGTATGTCATCTGGCTTCCCACAGAGTAAATGATCCAAGAGAGAATAAGAAAAAGTACCTCCAATGACAACCAAATTCTTCATAATCTAATCTCAGTTAGGAGAACCCATTACTACCACCATAGTCCATTTGGTAAAAGTGAGTCACTAATTATAGCCCACAAGCAAGAGAGGGAGATTCCACAAGAGTGTGAATACAAGGAGCCAGTGATCGTTGGGGCCCTCGTTAGAGGTTGCATATCTACCACCTGTGAATGTGTGTTTGTATGAGTTTGGGTATATGCATATTTATTTAAATACATTATAAACAAACAATAACTAACTAGCATCTTCTAATTAAAATGCTATAAATATAATAAATGTAAATAACAATGTTATTTTATCAAACAACATCCCAAATATATGCATAATTTCTGATTTCTGATGCTGTGATAGATATAATAATGGTCCCACTAAAGATGTCCATGTTCTAATCCCCAGAACATAAGGGGGAAAAGATGAGGCTAGAGCTGAGTTGGGTAGTTCCCTTCCCCCAGGTGAGATAAGTTCAGATAATACCCAAGCAAGCTAGGCATTACTTAATTGGTTTCTCCTGAGAGGAGGCTTTACTGAAGAAGAACAGAGTAGTCTGACTTGTTTCAGAAAGGTTGCTTCCCTCCTTCCCTTTCAGGGAGAACAAGGAGATTGGTCTCTGGTATTCAGTGCAGGAACCAGGTTGAGCTCTTGGAGGTGAATCTCACAAAATTGTGGGAGCTGCCATATAACTGGATTCTCCTAGCGTTTTTCAGTCAGACTTATTCACTCTGAGCCTTCAGCAATTTGTAAATTACACCTCAGATTTTCCTGGCTTGGCACTAGATTTTTTAAAAAAGTATTTATTTATTTTTTTGGGGGGGAAGGGGCAGAGAGAGAGGAAGAGAGAATCCCAAGCAGGCTCCATGCTGTCAGTGCAGAGCCCCATGCAGGGCTCAAACCCGTGAACTGTGAGATCATGACCGGAGCCAGAACCAAGAATCAGACACTGAACCGACTGAGCAACCCTGGTGCCCCTTGGCACTAGCTTCTATGGAGGCTCCCACTCATCTGCTTATACTCTGGTAAGTGTGAACTTTTAAAACATTTTTATGCCTTCTTCTGAACTGATTATTTTTTTAGGATTCCATTTTCTCTTTTTTTTGATTATTATAATTCTATAATTCTTGTACTGCAATTTCACTGGTGATTTTAGGATTTATAGTATACAACTTTAACTTACTAGAGTCTACCTTCATATGATATTAGTTAATTTATGTATATTAAAAAACTCATAATAGCATATTTCTATTTTTTCAATCTGTTATTTTGTTTGTCATATTTTACTTTGGTATACATTATAAATTTGAAAACACATAATTATTTGATTTAAGCATTGTTATCTGATTTATAAAACAAATTATTAATAAGAAATGTTTTATGTATTTTTAATGTAATTATCATTTTTGGTGCTCTAATTCCATTGGTTTGATCTATATTTACATCTGATATATCTGATATCATTATTTCATTCTGAAGGACTTCTTTTAACTTTTCATTCAGTATGATGGTGATGAATTCTTTTAGCTTTGTGTGTGTGTGTGTGTGTGTGTGTGTGTGTGTGTGTGTGTTTGAAATGTCTATATTTTACCTTGATTTTTGAAAGAAATATTCACTGGGTACAGAATCCTAGGTTTTGTTTTTTGTTTTCTTCCAGAATGTTAAATATGTACTTCCACTGTCTTCTTGCTTACATTTTTTTCTAAAATGAAATTTCTCATTCTTATCTCTGTTCCTTTCCCTTACATATGTCTTTTTTTCTCTCTCTGCTTTTAAGATTTTCTGTTGACTAATGGTTTTGATCAGTTTGATTATAATTATTTTCTCCATATCTTGTGTTTATGATTCAGTGAGCTTGTTTGAGTTGATGAAATTATAGCTTTCTTTAATCAGTGTGGAAAGTTTTCAGCCATATTTTATTCAAATGTATTGTTTTCTCTGCTCTCTCTTCCTTCTATTCTCCTGGAAAGTCTCCAAAAATTTATACTAGTCCACTAGAGTTTGTCCAATTATGTCTTGTATCTTTCTCCTCCACCTTTCTCTTGACTCTTATCCATATTTCATTTTTAACAGTTACTATTATTATGTCTTCAAGTTAACTAGTCTTTTCTGCAAAGTCAAATCTGTCACATCTGCCATTAATTCCACTTGGAGTAGCTTTTAAAAAAAATCCTCAGTCATTTCAGTTTTCATCTGTAGATATTTGACACAGAATTCAGTTTCTATTATCATTATATGGATCTATGCTGAACCTTAACTGCTTCCAAAGATCCCAGAGGAACCATAAGACGAAAGACTAGTTTCCTTGGATGTGCAGTCAATCTATAGTTAACTTCTTAGTGGAGTTCTTATTGTATTGATTAGTTACATGATCGATGTATATTTATGTATGTTTATATACATATGTGTGTGCTTGTGTGTATATCATATATATTACATGTATATATTTTATTATAACTCAATTTAATTCCTTATACATTTGACACCAATGAAGAGTATATTTTTCATTTGTAATAAAAGTGTATAAAATACAAATTTCCCTGCTTTACGAAATGATATATCATATTCAAGCCGAAGGGTAAGACTTTATTTACTTGAAATAAAATTCTTTGGTGTACATTTTCTGGAAGGCACAGAATGTGTTGAATCTATTAGCAAGTGTGTAATATGTACATCTTTTGTAAGTATATGTTGGCCTTCCACCTTGAAAGTCTATATGCTGTTATTAGGGGACGATTTTACTATTTATTTCTTTTTTGTTTCTTAACATGTTGATTTTTAAAATACCGCTTTTAGGAGTTTCTGGGAATATTCCATTGCACATACTTGTTTTCCAGATTAGATCTTATTCAACCTTTTTGAATCAATCTCTCTTTTTAACTCTCTTTTTGAAAAACATGATTCAGTTGCTTTGTTAATAATCATCAGAGAAGTTTTATTTCTAGTGACATGCTCCATGGAATTTTACCTGCTGCACAATGTCCTATTTTTCAGGGAAGGAAAAATAATGAAATACAGTAAGACAAATATTGACTCTCAAGGTTGGCTCTGCTGGCATAAAATTTTTTGATTAAGGTACCTAACAAGTTTGCAAGCCCACATGGATAGGAAGTGCGATAGGCGTGAAATTTCCCTAATATTATAGTAAACAACAGCAATTGCAGCACTTCTGCCAAAGACTTCAAGTTTCATTGATTAAATGTTAATGCTTATGATAATTAACAAGGAATACATTTTCAATGTGTAATTAAACTAGTGCATTACAAAAATGTGAACGTACATATGGCTCCAGAAATTAATGAATATTTCAATGCTTAAACAATAGTTTCAGGAAAAAAAAAACCCAGCTGTACCAGGTATCATCAATTGAGTAGGTAATTTGTAATTAATTATAACCACATATGGCCAATGCCACTCATGCAAAGAACAAGCATTTCTTAGGTAATAAAGGAGGCAAATGTTAAATTGTCTGTAACTATTGCAGGCTATTCTTGTTGCCGTATTGTGAATTAATTTGATATAATAGTTGGTTCCACATTTTACAGGAGTCACTTTAAAAAAAACTGATATTTTTGATTTGGGAAAAAATAAAGCACATTTACATGGGGAGGGGACAAATTTCTTTTGATTCACACGTTAACATTTGAGCAATAGTTCCATGATGAAAAGTAGTCTCCCAAAGGCATTTCGCTATCTTACCAAGATGTTGTTGAACTTTTTGGTGAGAAGGAGATAAAGATAATATCCAGGTCAATTGGATATTTATTTTCAACGTTTATTTATTTTTGGGACAGAGAAAGACAGAGCATGAACGGGGGAGGGGCAGAGAGAGAGGGAGACACAGAATCGGAAACAGGCTCCAGGCTCTGAGCCATCAGCCCAGAGCCTGACGCGGGGCTCGAACTCACGGACCGCGAGATCGTGACCTGGCTGAGGTCGGACACTTAACCGACTGCGCCACCCAGGCGCCCCAATTGGATATTTATTTTTTGTAGCTGTGAACCATGTTTTAATTAATGTTTATATGTCTTATTTATCCTCATTTGAGAAAACTTTTTCTCTTTCACTTTTTCCTGTGCATTATGATCATCTAACAAAATCCTTGATATGTCATGGCTATTCTCCTTAAATCATTGGTTTACTCTCCTTTTGCCTTGCTAACTTCGTGTATATACCTTGGATACATTGTCACATTAAACTGTGTGTGTGTGTGTGTGTGTGTGTGTGTGTGTGTGTGTGTGTGTATATACACACAGGAATATTTATATATACCCAGGTGGCCCAACATTTTATTTTAAATACATTATTTATTTTAAATGCATTTTGCTTTCATAGGCAACAATAATAATAATGTTTCTAGCACCTATTGTTAGGAAGTGTGTTCTGTGCTTAGTATAGTTTAACTTTTGTTTATAAATGCAAAATTTCAATTTTGATTTTAGAAAGGACTCTGAATATCAAGGTTCATTTTGTCTTCAGTTTTTTTTTTTCATTTTATTTTTTTAATGTTTTATTTATTTTTTTTATTTTTTATTTTAAAAATTTTTTTTCAATATATGAAATTTATTGTCAAATTGGTTTCCATACAACACCCAGTGCTCATCCCAAAAGGTGCCCTCCTCAATACCCATCACCCACCCTCCCCTCCCTCCCACCCCCCATCAACCCTCAGTTTGTCTTCAGTTTTCATTGGATTGAATGACATCAGTCTAACCGTTTGAAATAATGATATTACTTATAACTAAAATTCTTATACATGTGCAACTTAGTATAGTCTGAAAACCAAGTACTTCATATAATCTCTTTCAGTTTTTATATTGTCGCAAAATAAAATTATATCAACATTTGCACATAAAATTATTAGGCATCGGATAGTATAACTGAGTTGCTACTCAGCTAGTTACTGCTTCCACCTCTACATTTGAAAACCCATATATGATCTGTTATCTCCCAATTCCATTATTCAAGCTGGATAAACCAGTAGATATGCCTTGCAACAAAGAGTAAAAGAAGTTCTTAAGAGAGAAAAAACTGACATAGCTCAGAAACGTTGATCCACATAAAGGAAAAGCATCAGGAAAGAATAGTGATTTTTATTTTTCTTAAATTAATTGGTCTAAATCTATATATTTTTTCAAAATTATAATAACAATGTATTTGATTATATAGGCTGTATATGTATATGTGTAAGTAAATGAATGACAGCAAGGATGCAAGGGATAAGAAGGAAGAATTGGATTATTTTATTATTATAAGGGACTTGTATCATTTGTGAAGTAGAATAATGTTATTTTAAAGTGGACGTGGATTAGTTTTAAAAGTATGTTGTAAACTCAAAGGCAACATCTAAAATATCAAAAGAAGTACAACTGATATGCTTAAAAAATAAAATGCTCAATTAAAACCACAAAAGACAAATAGTAGAAGACAAAAATTGGAAGAAAGAAAACAGTAGTAGCCATATTAATTTCTGACAGAGAGCAGCATATGTATAAAATTCTTCTGAGCAGAACATATGTCTCTTCTTATATACTTCTTCATTATTTATTTACATTTTATAGACTTATGGATATCTGTTTTACACTGATTTATAACTCAGTACAACTTTATTTCTTTTGTTTGCTCAAATTGCTTTAAACTTTTGGGAGTTCTTTCGGTTGACTCTTGTTCTCCTTTGACATATCCCTATATTAGTTTGTTTGTTTATTTTTGAACAATTTCTTACTGTGGTGCAGAAAGATGTTTCAGACTCATTTGGCACACTTCTTGTCTCACTTTAGAATTAGTCATGTGTCCACAGAGTCCTACTCCCTTTTATTGGAAAATTATATTACAAATAATGAACAGGACTTTACTCATTGTTACTGGTATATTTTTGTTCTATGTTCTCTCTGCTGACAGAGAAAGGAAATATATGTGTGTATATTAATGGTATTATATACATAGACCTGTAAATATTTCTATATGTAACTATCTGTATTAAGTTAGACCTGAGTTCATAATAATGTCTCCAACTTTAATCTATTACTGTATACATCATTCAAGCTTCCTCTCCTTGTCTGTGAATTTCCACTCAAGCTGTAAGAAACTTGGCTCCCACCACACCCTATCCATTCACTTAAGTGTTCACTTCCAATATACATGCACAGCAGCATCAGCATTTTTAACCCACACCCTTTGTGATGCAACTTTATTGCTTATATAGCTTCTCTTGTCTTTAGTTTTAAATTCTACTTATTTGTAAAGTTACTTAGGTCAGCGACTTTTCTCCCCATCTACCTCACTGAGGTTGTTTCATATATTTGCAATATTTTACAACCCACCCTGGAATTCCTTCAACCTCCTGAGTGATTTTTTAAAACTTTTATAATTAAGATACACTCTTTGTATTATGAAGCATTTTGGAAAATGCAGTGTTGTATATCCAAAATTATAGTATCATATAGAATAGTTTTACCACCCTTAAAATAAATCCCATGTTCGCCTATTAAATCCCTTCTTTTTCCCTACCCTAAGCCCGTACTTACCACTAGTGTTTCTACCATATTTATACTTTGCCTCTTCCAGAATGTCACGTGTTGAAAATAATCATGCATGTAGCCTTTTCAGACTGGTTTCTTCAATTTATATAAGTTAATTAACATGCATTTAAGATTTATCCATGCCTTTTTTGTGGGTTGATAGCTCTTTTTCTTAAAAAAAGTGGTTAAATATATCTAAATATATCTAACCATTTGTAAGTATGTAATTCAATGGCATTAAATAAATTTACAGTGTGGTGTAACTGTCACATCTGTTTGGCTTTCTCCATCATCCTCATGTTTTTGTAATATTTCAAAATCTCCATGAAACCTAACCTGACCACCTTATTTAATATGGCATCCTACTATCAATTGTTGCACACCAAAAACGTCTTTTAAAACACTACTATTACTCGCTGTTATTTACAAGATCTTAGAGCACCCTATACATAGTAAGCACTCAATGTATATGTGTGCTTTAGTAAATAATTGGAAGAATAAATATAAGAATCTCTGTATGAGTCACTAGGGCATAGACAAAGAGATTTATTTTAGGTATGTTTTGGCTAGGAGCTGTCATCAGAGCTGGGGAAAATTAGATGTCACTGTTTTGTATTAATTCTTCCCTGGGGTGAATTTTTGCAGCAAGTGGCTTTAAATCCATGGGGGAAGATGACTGGATGACCAGTCTGGTTATCGCTTATGGTTCTATAAAGCACCCTATGACCTATTTAATTTTATAACTCTCCCTCAGCTTCGTAAATCTCAGAGCTCTTGCAGTTTCTTTGAGAAGGGATCTTTAACCCAAAAAATATCATCTAATTTTTGGGGGGATTAAGAGATTTTAGGCTTAATTATATTGTCATCAGCCAGTTTCTACTATTTTTCTCTCTTTCCAAGAAACTTCTCAAATATTTTGTCTTATAGCACACTTGCCATTTCCTTAGGTTCTAATGGATTTATTTGGTTTTGTTTTAGTATCTATTTTTAGTTAATTATGATTGTAGATAAACTGATGGAATCACTCATGCCATGTGAATTGGAAGACCCTGGATGTTCAATTTTATTATAAGCAGAATATAAACCTATAAGTTCATAGGACATAGCACATAGTCCCCCCAAATAATATGATCCACAGATATCTTAGTCTATGTAAAATGATGTTATGAAGAAAATGAATAAGAATTAACAAATTTGTAATAAGTGTTAATACACTTGTAGTGTTAATAAATTTTGTGGAAATTCAAAGTGTTAAGTTTGTGGAAGCAATGTGTGTATATATGCCAATTAGTGAAATTCTCATTATGAGATGATCCTCATATATTTTGACATTAAAAATGATTTTTATATAGAAAGTAGGTAGAGAAACAATAGAACATAATTTCTATGGACACCAATTTTAGAACTGCATTTATTAAGATAAAGAATTGAAACAATTTGACTTCTGGGGAAGATGGTAGAATAGGAGGGCCCTAAGCTCACCTCCTTCCATGGATACAATTACGTAACAGCCACATTGGTGTCAATAAGTCAGAAAACAACCTGAAGATTAGCAAAACAAACTCTCCATTGCTAAATGAAGAGACTGCATCGAAGAGGGTAAGAAGGGTGGAGACATGGTGACTAAATGGACCTGTGACTGTTCACACAGGGAGGGAGTGGCTCAGAGCAGAAAGAGAAACTGATTCTCACACCAGGGAGCCCACATGGAGGATGAATCCCCATAACATTTGGCTTTGAAAACCAGAGAGCCAAGATCTTACAACCAGTGGGGCTTAACACCTGGAACTTTAAAATCAGTAGGCTTGGCTCTGGGAGAACCTGCAGGGTGATAGGAAGCTGAGTCCCTGTCCTTAAAGAGGAGGCACAAGAAACAGCCCCATGGGATACATCATACAAATAGCAGTTTGAAAAATGCCGGGGATATATGGAAGAGAGATTGAACCAGTAATCAAAAAACCTCCAAAGAACAAAATTCCTGGACCAGATGGCTTCACAGGTGAATTCTACCAAACATTTAGAGAAGAGTTAACAGCTGTTCTCAAACTGTTCCAAAGGTAAAAAAAAAAAAAAAAAAAAAAAAAGTGGAGGGGAAGGAAAGATTTCAAACTCATTCTATGAGGCCAGCATTGCCCTGATACCAAAACCAGATAAAGACACTACAAACAAGAACTATAGGCCAATATCTCTGATGAACATATATGCAAAATTCCTCAGCAAAATATTAGCAAGCTGAATACAAAAATACATTTAAAAAATCATTCACCACAATCAAGTGGGACTTAATCCTGGGATGGAGAGTGGGTTCAATATTTGAAAATCTATCAACCTGATACTTCACATCAGGAGAAGGGTTAAAAAAAAAAACAGAAAACAAAAAACATGATCACTTCAATAGATGCAAAAAAAAAAAAAACACACACACATAGTTTTGAAGAAAAAGGAGCTCTGCTAAAAAAAAAAAGGTAAAATGTCAAGATTGCTCATGCTTCTAAACAAATTTGTTCTGGACTGTTTGGTTAACTGGAATATTTCTTTAAAACAGTAGTTCATTGGATGATATACATAGATAGTATTTTGTATTTTTTCTTTTCACTTTTTCTCCTTTGTAAATGGTTCAAAACATACAGAAAAAAATACTATTGCAATTTATAAAAGGTCTTGCCCAATAGTGAGAAAATTGGACTGTATAGGAAAGAGCTATTTCATATCTTGCTGGCATAGCTGTATGATTATCTCTAGAGATACCAGAAGTCCACTACTGACTGGCTCTTAACCAAGATAAGGATAAGGTAGGGTACTAGTGATTTACAACGTGCTAGTTGAAGTTTGAAACTTCCTTGGAGGAGCTTTAGGGCTAGACTCTGTATGTCGTTTTTGAGATAAACAGATGAATTGCAAGTCCAAACAAGTATTATCCAGTGTCTGAATTATTAGAGTTGCCCACACAAAAATTTTCCTGCTTCTGTCATTGCTTTCCTTTATTCTATTTTTCAGCACAGCAACCAATGTGTCATAATATAACATTATTCTGCTCAAAGCTCTGCAGTGAGTTCCCAACTCACTCAGGAAAACCAGGTCTTTACAAGGGTCTGTGAAGGCCCTTGTTATCTGCCTCCAGTTCCCTCTCTTCAATGCTTCGTTGTCTCCTGATTGCATAGGTGCTTCTGCTTATACTGGCTTGCACATAGTTCTTGGAACAAGCCAGTATGTCCCATTTCAAGGTCTTTAGAGTTGTTGTTTCCTCAACCTGGAATGTTCTTCCTCCCAACAAAAGCAAGCCTTACTCCCTCACTTTCTTCATGTTTTTACTCACTATTTGCAAGTTGGGTCTTTCCGGTCATCAGATCTAAAATAACAATTGCATCACTTGTGACAACACATGTTTATTCCTCTTGTATTATTAAACATAGCATTCCTACTATCTAGTTTAATATATACTTATTTATTTTGTGTTCTTCTGGTAGACAAGGAAGTTTATCTCTTTTGTTTATTGCTGTATCATCTGGGTTGAAAATGATGCCTCACTCATTGTGGGAACGCAAGAGAGTCAATTTATGGAGCTGTAATTCATGTCTCTGGGTCTCTTGGATATTTGGCTTTAATCCTTGGCTAATATAAGAATGATGAGCTTTTTTATCACATGCTGTTTAAAATCCAAAACACTCGGGAAACAGTTGGTTTACTAATAGTTTTAAACTAGCTTACTAGTTAGGAAGCCCTGGCTTCACCACATCATCAAAGGCACATGAAAATTTCCACTCTTTGAGATTTCCTAGAGTCAAATTGTATAGCTCTTGATGGCCAATGTCAGAATAAGAATACTGGTGTTTTGTGACTGGCAGATTGACGAAACCCCTTAATGTTTGCTGGCACTCTCTTTTATTAATTAACTAATTAATTATTTACTTATTTACTTAAGAGAAAGAGAGAGGTAGAGGGAGAGAGAGAGACATTACCAAGCAGATTCCATGCTCAGCACAGAGCCTGACGCGAGGATAGATCCCATGACCGTGAGATCATCACCTGAGCTAAAATCAAGATTGGGACACTCAACTGACAGCTATCCAGGCATCCCTCTTTTTATTTCTGTTCCTTATATTTTGCCTTTAATTATTTTTCCTGTGGGTATGCTTTTTAGAGTCCAATATTTTCAAATATCTAATATCATGAAATTTTTGTGGTGATGCTCAATAAATATTTCTTGAATGAGTAAATGAGTGGATGATAAAACTCCATTTAGTTCTACTTCATGAATATTAAGACTTTGAAATATTCCATAGCAGAATAATCAAAAATATAGGTCCATTAGGATTGTGTAGCCATTCTCTTTATGTGTGTCAGAAAATCCTTGGAATTATCTTGCACACAGTAAATTTAGAATCATTGTCAAGTCAGGATAAAAGAAAGTGTCTCCTAGAGACTTAACTTATTTTATAGCAGGTCAATTAAGATTCATTTTCTGGAATCACTTCAGGTCTTTTTCTTTACTTAAGGAATATCAAGAACAAAAAAAGTTCAAATAGAATAAAAAATGTTTTCTACCGGTACACTTTGTATTAACTATTTCCTAAGGTTAATTATCCAGAATAGATCAGTTCTAAATTCCCAAGCAAATGGCCAAACTAAGGGCACCTGTTATGAAACTTAAAATAGAAGCTTGTTCACCAATTCAAAGGTATACTTGTACCCCTATGTTTATCGCAGCATTATGTATAATAGCTAAATTATGGAAGCAGCCAAAGAATCCATCGACAGATGAATGGATAAAGAAGATGTGATGTATCCATACACTGAAATATTAAGCCATAAAAAGAATGAAGTCTTGCCATTTAGAACAAGATGGATGGAACTAGACAGTACAGTACTACATGAAATAAGTCAGAGAAAGTAAACATCATATGATTTCACTCATGTTGAATTAAGAAACAAAACAAATGAGCAAAACGAAAGAGAAAGAGATAAGCAAACAAAGAAACAGACTCTTAACTATAGAGAACAAACTGATGATTTCCAGAGGATAGACGGCTGGGGGGATGGGTTGGATAGATGATGGGGAAGGAGTGCACTTGTGATGAACACGGAGTATTGTACAGAACTGAATCATTGCGTTGTGCACTTGAAGCTAACATTACACTGTGTGTTAGTCTACTGGAATTTAAATAAAAGAAAAAAAAAAAAAGAAAACCTCTAAAAGTCTTATTTTGTTTTAATTCCAGAGTGTCTGGTCAGGAGTAAAGTGAGAAAATGTATGCCCTATATTTGTGAATATGTTTTTGTCTTTTTCTCTTTATTTTTTTGTTCAGTGCATGTCCTTTTTATTAACTCATCTATTTTTGCATCATTGTGTATCAAAAAATTTTATTCCATTTACATATATTCCCAGGCTTACTTCAAGGGGAGGATGTTTAATCTTCAGTATCCATAAGGAGATTTGTCAGTGTTGACTGGTAGAGGAGGGTGGACTCACACATGCTGCATAAGTTTAGGCAGTACAAGTGTGTGTATTTGTAAATCTATCAATTTGTGTATGTCTACTCAAACAATATAAAAATAATGTCAACAATATCACTCACAGAAGTTGTATTCCTTCTTTCTCACTTCCTGGCCCTTGAAAAACAATAAATTTAGGACTTTCTTATGAATCTTGTAATTCATTCTGCTAAGAATATTAGAGGGTCATCAATTAAAAACACATATCTACTGTCATGTTTTCATTTTCATTGTCGTTCACGTACTTTTGAATTTCCTCTTCAATTTCTTGGTTAACTCATTCATTCTTTAGTAAGATAGTTTTTAATCTCCAAGTATTCATGGTCTTTCCAAATTATTTTCTTGTGGTTGATTTCAAGTTTTATAGTGTTGTGGTTTGAAAATATGTATGGTATGATCTTGATCTTTTTTGCATTTAGTGAGGGCTGATTTATGACCCAGCATGTGATCTATTCTGGAGAAATTTCCATGTGCACTGGAGGAGAATGTGTATTCTGTTGCATTAGGATGAAATGTTCTGACTATATCTGTTAAGTCCATCTGGTCCAGTTTGTCATTCAAAGCCATTGTTTCTTTGTTGATTTTCTGCTTAGATGATTGCTGTAAGTGAGGTTTTGAAGTCCCTTACTATTGTTGTATTATTATCAGTGAGGGTTTTTTTTTAACTTTTAATGTTTATTTATTTTGAGAGAGAGAGAGGCAGAGAGCGAGCAGGGGAGGGTCAGTGAGAGAGGGAGACACAGAATCTGAAGCAGGCTCCAGGCTCTGAGCTGTCAGCACAGAGACCGATGTGGGGCTTGAACTCACGAACCATGAAATTATGACCTGAGCTGAAGTCGGATGCTCATCCGACTGAGCTACCCAGGCACCCCTCAATGAGTTTTTTATGTATGTGATAAATTGATTTATATTTGGGTGCTTTCAAGTTGGGGGCCTAAATGTTTACCATTGTTAGATCTTGGTGGATAGACACCTTAATTATGATATAATGCCCTTCTTCATCTCCTGTTATAGTCTTTATTTTAAAATCCAGTTTGTCTGATATAAGTATGGCTACTCTAGCTTTCTTTTGACATCCATTAGCATGATAGGTGGTTCTCCATCCCCTTACTTTCAATCTGCAGTTGTCTTTAGGTCTAAAGTAAGTCTCTTGAAGGCAGCATATAGATAGGTCTTATTTTCTTATCCAGTCTGATACCCTATGCCTTTGTTGGGGCATTTAGTCCACTTATATTTAAAGTGTTTATTGAAAGATATGAATTTAATGCTATTGTGTTACCTGTAGAGTTGGTGTTTCTGTTGATGTTCTCTGGTCCTTTCTAGTCTTTGTTGCTTTTGGCCATTTTTGTTTTGTTTTGTCTTTTCTCCACTCAAAGAGTCTGCTTAAAATTTCTTGCAGGGCTGGTTTAGTGATCACAAACTCCTTTAGTTTTTGTCTGGGAAACTATTTCCCCTTCTATTTTGAAGGACAGCCTTGCTGGATAAAGAATTGCAGCCTTGACTGCATATTTTTTCCAATTCAGCACATTGAATATATCCTGCCACTCCTTTCTGGCTGGCCAAGTTTCTGTGGACAGATCTGCTGTGAACCTCTTCTGTCTTCCCATGCTGGTTAGGGACATTTTCCCCCCTGCTCCCTTCATAAAATTGATTACCCCTAGCCACATTGATCAAAAAGAAAAAGGAAAGAACCCAACTAAATTAAATCGTGTATAAAATAGGAGAGATCACAACCAATACCACAGAAATAGATACAATAATAAGACAATATTATGAGCAATTATATGCAAACAAATTGGGCAATCTGGAAGAAATGGACAAATGCCAAATTTATAATCCACCAAAACTAAAAGAGGAAGAAATAGAAAATTTGAACAGACCCATAACCAATATAGAAATTTAATTAACAATAAAAAATCTCCCTACAAACTAGAGTCCAGGGCCAGATGGCTTTCCAGGGGAATTATACCAAACTTTTAAAGAAGAGTTAACACCTATTCTTTTGAAGTTGTTCCAAAAAATAGAAATGAAAGGAAAACTTCCAAACTCATTCTACAAGGCCAGCGTTACATTGATTACAAAACCAGAAAGAGATCCCACCAAGAAAGAGAACTACAGACCAACTTCCCTGATTAACATGGATGCAAAAATTCTCAACAAGATTCTGGCAAAACAGATCCAACAATACATTAAAAGAATTATTCACCATGATTTAGTGGGATTTATTCCTGGGTTTCAGGGCTGGTTCAATATCTACAAATCAATCAGGGGGATATATCACATTAATAAAGGAAAGGAAAGGAACCACATGATCCCCTCAATAGATGCAGAAAAAAGCATTTGAAAAAATACAGCATCCTTTCTGGATAAACACCCTCAAGAAAGTAGGGTTAGAAGGAGCATACCTCAACATCATAAAGGCCATATATGAAAGACTCACAGTTGATGTCATCCTCAGTGGGAAAAACAGACAGCTTTCCCCCTAAGGTCAGGAATGAGACAGGGATGCACATTCTTACCACTGTTATTCAACATGTTGTTGGAGATCCTCTCCTCAGCAATCAGACAACAAAAAGAAATAAAAGGCATCCACATCAACAAGGAGGAAGTCAAACTTTCACTCTTTACAGAAAACATGATACTCTATGTGGAAAACCCAAAACATTACACCAAAAAAAAAAGAAAAAAACTGGTAGAGCTGATACATGAATTGCAGGATATAAAATCAATGTACAGAAATGTGTTGCATTAGAAATGCACCACCACACCAATAACGAAGCAGCAGAAAGCAAGGAATCTATCTCATTTACCATTGCACCAAAACCCATAAAATACCTGGGAATAAATCTAACCAATTCACCAAAGAGGTGAAAAATCTACAAAGTGAAAACTATAGAAAGCTCATGAAAAAATCTGAAGAGGACACACACACACACACACACACACACACACACACACATAAATAGAAAAATATTCCATGCTCATGGTTAGGAAGAACAAATATTGTTAAAATGTCAATACTACCCAAAGCAATGTGTGTATTCATGCAATCTCTATCAAAGTACTACTAGCATTTTTCACAAAACTATAATAAACAATTCTAAAATTTGTATGGAAAAGAAAAGACCCTGCATAGCCAAAGTAATGTTGAAAAAGAAAAGCAAAGCTGGAGATATCACAATTCCAGACTTCAAGCTGTATTGCAAAGCTGTAGTAATCAAGACAGTATGGTAGTGACACAAAACAGACACATAGATCAGTGGAACAGAATAGAAAACCCAGAAATGGACCCACAAATGTATACCAACTAACGTTTGCCAAAGAAGGAAAGAGTATCCAATGGAAAAGACAGTCTTCTCAGCAAATGGTATTGCAAAACTGGACAGTCACATGCAGAAAAATGAACCTGGACTAGTTTCCTATACCACACACAACAATAAACTCAACATAGATGAAAGAACTAAGACAGGAAGCCATCAAAATCCTAGAGGAGGAAACAGCAGCAACCCCTTTGGCCTCAGCCACAGCAGCTTCTTACTTGACATGTCCCTGGAGGCCAGGGAAATAAAAGCAAAAATGAACTATTGGGACCTCATCAAGATAAAAAGCTTCTGCACAGTGAAGGAAACAATCAGAAAAAATAAAAGGCAACCAAGAGAATGGGAGAAGATATTTGCAAATGAGATATCAGATAAAGGGTTAGTATCCAAAATCTATAAAGAACTCATCCAACTAAACATCCCAAACCAAATAATCCAGTGAAGAAATGGGAAAAAGGCAAGAATAGACACTTTTCCAAAGAAGACATCCAGGTGGCTAACAGACACATGAAAAGATGCTCACTATCACTCAGTCATCAGGGAGATACAAATCAAAACCACAATGAGATACCACCTCACACCTGTCAGAATGGCTAACATTAACAACTCAGGAAATAACAGATGTTGGTGAGGACGCAGAGAAAGGGGAACCGTTTCACGCTGTTGGTGGGAATGCAAACTGGTGTAGTCACTCTGGACAACAGTATGGAGAGTCCTCAAAAAATTAAAAAATAGAACTACCCTATGACTCAGCAATTGCACTACTAGGTATTTATCCAAAGGATACAAAATGTTTATTTGAAGAGGTACATGCACTCCAATGTTTATAGCAGTATTATCGACAATAGCCAAATTATTGGAGGAGCCCAAATGTCCATTGATTGATGAATAAAGAAAATGTGAGATATATATATATATATATATATATATATATATATATATACACAAATATATACATATATATATACACATATATATATATCCATACACACACACACACGCACACACATGCACACATACACAATGGAATATTACTCAGCATTCAAAAGAATGGAATCTTGCCATTTGCAACAACATGGATGGAACTAGAGTATATTATGCTAAGTAAGATAAGTCAGAGAAAGACAATTTATGATTTCACTCATAGGTAGAATTTAGGCAACAAAACAGATGAACATAGGGGAAAAGAAGCAAAAATAAAAACAGAGAGTGAGACAAACCATAAGAGACTCTTAAATACAGAGAACAAACAGGTTTGGAGGGATTTGGGGTGGAGAGATGGGCTAAATAGATGATGGGCATTAAGGAGGGTGTGATATGTAAGTGATGAATCACTAACTTATACTCCTGAAATCATTATTACACTATATGTTAACTAACTTGGATTTAAATAATAAAAAAGGAACATGCAAACCCACACACATACACACACACAAACACACACACACAAACACATCTACTTTCAAAGTCAGCCTTTTCCTCTGAACTTTTGTGCCATATAATACATTTCTTCCGTTCTCAGACTGTGAAAGTACTAATTAAGTAACACTCTTATGTATCCCCATACAAATGTTTTTTGATCGCTAAAAAGAAAAGAAAGTTGTAAATATGAGATCAATCTGTGATTTTTATAGCAGATAAAAATTTCCATATGAATTATTTCATATCAATAAGAAGACATACAATTGCTCAGTTCTAAATTAATTCCAATTATAACAATTAAAATTTGTACACCTGTACCATTCAGAGAGATAAATTGCAAATTACCTTTATCTGCTTCCTTGCTGATTATAATTATAGTATGTTTACTACGATTTTGCTAACCCACCTACCAAAATAAGTTTCACAGATATTCCTGTTAATCATAGGAATGGATATATTTAAGAGTTAAAATCATATTTATTTCTTTTCTACTAATAAAATTGGTATTCCTATAGATACTATACAATTTAAATATTTTGAAAAAAAATTAAGCATTTCAATTTCTTGTATTAGAGACTAACACAGAATTTGAGAGTTTAGTGATACTAATAACTACCATTTTTGAAACAAGACAAGTGTTTTCAAAAGTCCCAAATCCAGGAGTTTTGGTTATATTACAGAAAAGGATTGCACTTATATATAATATTTGCTCTTTCTGTGTCTATTATTTATTCAAATTCAGACTTGTTTAACATGGGTGTGGGAATGTTAAAGCTTAAGCTAAAAATATTAAATGTTTTGGTTAAATCTATAGGAAATATGAATGTATTCACTCCACCCAAAGAAATGAATATGTGAGAGAGAGAGAGAGAGAGAGAGAGAGAGAGAGAGAGAGAGAGAGAGAGTGTGTGTGTGTGAAATTTCTCTGCATATTCAGAAGCATCTCTTAGATCTCCATTAGATCCCACATTTCATACGTGACAATTAGATCCCATGTTTCCCTCATTTACTGGCTCAATGTAATAGCTTAATTGATGTCATTTTCTAAGCAGGCTCACCCACCATATTCCCCATCATGTATATAGGCCAGGAATTAAGGAAAAATGAGGCCAGAAAGAGAACTTTGGTACTTCCCACTGCAGACTGATTAGAACTCCTCTTTTTCTATAGAAAGGTGATGACAAAAAGGTACACAAATTCCTATAGTAAAGTAAAAATTTGTGATTCATATGGTTATGTTTTCAGGTAGATATTTGAAATAAATAGAAAAGTATTACTTAATATTTTTCTCTTATTATTTACTGACTTCATTTCTTATTATTTACTTCACTTCATATGAAGTGTGACTTCATACGAGATTGTTTGGGCTATATTGGTGGGCCTGCCATTTTTATGATATATCCACAGTCCTTTCAAAGTCCATCACTTGGTAAATCACCTTAACATCTACCCCCTCAAACATCTATCACAAAAGACTCATCAATGTTTTATTAAGCCTATATTCTCTGTTCTAGATGCAGACTCTTCATTTAAAAAAGGGTAGCTGTGGGGTGCCTGGGTGGCTTAGTCAGTTGAGCATCCAACTCTTGAATCTGGCTCAGGTCATAATTCTGGGGTGTGGAATCAGAGCACATCGGTCTTACACTGAGCATGGAAACTGCTTGAGCTTCTCTCTCTCTCTCTCTCTCTCTCTCTCTCTCTCTCTCTCTCTCCCCCCCCCCCCGCTTGCATGCTCTATATAAAATTAAAAAAAAACTTAAAAAAATGAAATAAATAAAAAGTGTAGCTATTATTTTATGGAGAATAAAATATATAAATGTAGCTCTAAATATATTTTTAATATTCAGTCATACATAAGGCATGAGAAATGTACAATGAAATGTACATAAGGAACTGAATCACCTTATAAAATATATTAAAAATACCTGCAATTTTACATAATTTTATCATCCAAAGCATATATAATATCATTTTCACACACTTGGACACAAACTGATGGATATTAAGGTGATTATCAAAGAACAGAGCAAATACAAAGAACAGAGCAAATACCTGTCCACATATAACAATGGCATACCAGTAGAAAAATATGTATACAGAAGCCTGATTATTACCTAAAAGAAAGAAGTGCAATTACCTGTCTCATGTGTGATTCCTACTCAGTGATGAGTTATTAAGAATAAACCTGAGCACATTCAAGCAAGAGTTGGGCCTTCCAAAATAGGGAAAAAGGAGAATCACTAATGTGCTAAGGTATTAATAGATGGTTTTGTATAATATACAGGTATATTATAAGGTATCATATAAGTACATGCTCAGGGATCTCATAATGAAATAGAATAGGAAATGACCTCCTAAGAATTCTTCAATTTTTTACCCTCTCTCCACTATCAACTTGAGCTGTTATAATGGGATAATATTAAATGAATATACCATTGCCTGATATGATTTCATTTTGCTCTTTCTTCAGTGCCTCCATAAAACTTATATGTCACCAGGCCTTTTCAAAGATAGCATACTCCTTTAATGAGGATATGTACAAGAATATGACGGATGTCTACCTCCTTAATGTTAGCATTTGTTAGATTTATATATTTTTTTCTTTTTGCCGGTTAGTGAGACAGGAGACCAAGTTACTGGATTTCACCTAGAACTTGTTTTTGTAAATAAGGACATAGAGCATAACAGAATAGAAAAGAACATAGCACAGTAAAACAACAAAAACAACAACGACAATAACAACAAAACAATAGGAAAGAGTGCAATAGAAGACAAAACACTCTAGGGTTTACTCTTCTTTGTAAGAATTTCATATATGTTCTACAGGAAATTGAGAAGCATGGAGTGTATAGACCGCAGAGATGATGTAACAAATTTGTCCCCTGGAATCTCATATTTTATGGTTAATGATGCTTATGGGTGAGGTCACCTTCGACCCTCCAGCTCTGGCATATCCACCAGATGAATGTGGCTGCACATGTGAACCTAGGTGATTCTGGCAGAGCAGTCTCCCAGACAATGGACAAAGTTTGGAAAATAAAATATTGGTGATATTTTACTCATGGTACTAACTATGATTTATAGAGAAAAAAATACACATATATTTGCAATTCCATTGAACCTTTTTATTTATTTTGTTTTCAAGCAGGCCAAGGATGAAAATCCTACTTTAAATAATGTGTACATGGTAAATAGTATTGATAAAAATACACACTTTCAAATTATCAGTGGAAATTTTTCTTATAGCAGAGTCTAATTTGATAAGGTATAGTTATTATAACCAATCTTAGTTTTTTTTTCTTTTTTTAATTTTAGAATGAGCATGAGCAGGGGAAAAGGGCAGAGGAAGAGAGAGAATGTTAAGCAGGATCCAAGCTCAGCATGGAGCCCACAACCCTGAGATCATGACCTGAACTGAAACCGAGTCAGATGCTTAACCTACTAAGCCACTCAGGCATCCCAATCAACCTTAATTTTTTGAAAAACAAGAATGCAAATATATTTTTTCTGTAGAAGCAATGTTAACCTAAATATTATCTCTGAATTTTTAAAAAGAGATCATTCTTTCTTCAATATTTCAATATTCTCTGCTGGAAATAATAATTCATGTTTTTAGGTGAAGTGAAATAAGAGTAATATTTCACCTAAACTTGTATTATTTATCATCATCAGTAGTAATGTTTTCTTCACATCACTGCAGCAATATTAAGAATATATAGTAACTAGGGCAATTAATTTAAAGTCTTACTTTCTATGGCAATAATGTGCTTTTTTAAATGTTTATTTATTTAGTTTTTTTGTTTATTTACTTGTTTATTTATTTAGAGAGATCAATTATGAGCAGGGGAGGGGTAGAAGGGGAGGAAGAGAGAGGCTCCTAAGCAGGCTCTGTGCTGTCACTAACAGCCTGATGCAGGGCTTGAACTCATGAACCGTGAGATCATGACCTGAGCCAAAATCAAGAGTCCAACGCTTACCCAGTGGACCCATCCAGACACCTCAATAGTGTGGGGTTTGTTTTTCTTTTTTTTTTTTTGACATTTTGAGTCCTTTAGTGTAATAAATGTGTTAGAAAATATCATTTTTTCTCCACAGAGTTTCAAATTTAGCCTGCTAAGTATTCTGAAAATGCCAGATGGGAACATGACAGAGGAACTCTGGCACCAGCTGGAAGGAGCTTACATTGGCCAAATTTGAGACAATTTGAACCTCAAAAAGAATAATGATACTAATGGGTTATAACACATGGAGTAAAACTTACAAATGAATCTTTATGAAAGCAAATAATAACTACGTATTATTCCTTCAAAAATGCTGAATGTCTAAATTTAGAAAGCAGGTACTATGTCAGATGAATGAGTTCTGATCAGCAATATCTGTGGCTACTTAGTTTACATATGATTTGTCACCTAATTGAAAATTTTACTCATTTATAAAGTTAAGCCAATGCATATCTTCTGGAATAATCACACACTAAACACAAAACCACACAAAGAGTTTATTGCCTACACTAAATGCATAATGGCTACTTGTATGCAATGGATAAAAACTATATAGGTATATATGTCATAATTGCTGAAAGAGAATATTCAGTGATAATATTTTATTCTAGGCAACAAGAACAGATAATTAGTGGTTAAAGACAGGTTGCTGGGTTCAGTTTTGGTGTGTCTGTATACAAATGTGTGAGCCTCATGCTTCATCTCCAAAATATTTAAAATAGGGATGGTTACTGTAGCTAATTCAAAGGGATTTGTGAAGAATACACCTTTCCATAACTAGACAGGGCCTACTATGTGATAAATCTTCAGTAAGACCTCAACGAGCAAAATAATCGAGCAATAAATAGTGACCTTTGTATGTACCAGACACCATGTTAAATCTTTACATTATTCAATATATATTTTCTTTTCATCCTCACCTCTGTTTACTATCAATGGGACTCTTCCAGTTGTAAGTGAAACAGAAGAAATATAACTGTCCTAGTTTTTCTTAATGAATAATTGGGTTACCTGGGTCCCAAATTCACATGTGTATAATGGCAGACTTTGACTCTTAAGTACAATGAACTGTTCTAAGCGGGTGGGTTCAGTTTTTAATATGACAACTTTGGGTACTGGCAGGGCCATCCTAATTGTAAATTGTGAAACACATTGTCTTATATTTTTTTTCTAGAAGATTTCAAAAAAACTATATGCCAAATCCTAAAACTAACAGATAATTTCTCCACCTCATCTGCATAGAAGATTAATTGGCATTTGGCAATTTTGGGCCAGCATTACTGAAAGCGGGACTTTTGGTTTTGTTTTTTGAGTATTTTTTTTAAGCACAATACACGCAAGAGTATCTGATTCCTCTGGGTGTTGTTAGCTGCAAGCCTGGAAAATCGATATGATAACTAAAACTGTAAAATGTAGTTTTTAATTTGTTCTTATGGTCTGTTGAGCAAGACATTCATCCATGACAAACACCCACCTGTCCATACCTAAAGTTTCTGTAGCTATTTATAGTTACTCCACAAGATACAGCAAGACATAAATCATTGTTTTACTCTCTGGGGATTTAAATGCATATACTCCAACAGAATCATTATTCATACTTACAGTTAAATAATTATGGAGAGGAATTCTTTACAATGATGACCAATGTAGGTGATGTGAACAGAAATGACTAATTTCTTTGTTCTGAAGAAACATATGGTCAGTTGATAAGCTAAGGCATTAGTTTGATTTTTAGGTCATGAATTAGTTAAAATGCATTTACTCCAGAACACACAGAATTATGTACTTTGTACATTTTGAAACTAAAGAAAGAATCATACAAAAGAATTCGAAATCTCTTAGTTCCATGCTATCCTTTGAGTTATAGTAGTGATGTACTAGATTGGATTATCACTCCCTTTTGTTTTACTTCTTTATAATAGCACACCCCTTCATCAGAGGTATGAATTTTTCAGTGACTCCAACTGTAGGCAGAGTATTATCTCTGTCCCATTGATGCTGTGCATGTCAGTATGCCTAGCCTACCAAAATCAGTCAAACCACAACTGAACTTCAGGCCTGTGTGTGGAAAATAGTTTTTATAGAAAGACATTTAAACTTTATGTTATTTTTTTCCAAGCAAAAGTTACTCATACAGATAATTTAACATGTGTTGCTTCTTAGTTGTTAAACATCTCTTCCTCTATTTTACCAATTATTTGTCTCATATATTCATCATGTTTTCAATGTTTTTCTTTCTCTCTCTCATTGGTTAATTAATTAACAGCTTTCTCTGTTTGGACTACTACTCGGGAAAGATCTAACGTTATTGGGGAATTTTGAAGATTAATGTTTTTGGTAGTGATGAGTTTAAGTTGAGAGGATACACCGGAAATAATGTGATAACTCATTTTAATATTTAATATAATGTTCTTAATAGCACTAACCTTTTTTTTTAGGTGAGATAGCTTCCATAGTATCTCTACATTTCTGGTACCGCTCATTACAAATGAGCAGCAGTGATTACAATTCCTTCAATAGTAAAACATCAACCTTTCATCTGTTTCTGGAGGCCTATGTTTGAAAGAGGAATTCATCAATATATGAGATGCTATTTTAAGTTTTAATGAATACAGTTTTGTGCAACTTAGCTATCTCACAGTAGCAATAAATATTTAATCCAATTGAGATAGCAAAGAGCAAAAAGATCCACGTATTCCTTGGGGAAAGATGAAATATAAACTGATATGAAGATAAATCCATTTCTATAGGTTAAAATTCTTCTTGTAAAGTTACTTGGATTTATTTATCAGTTGTTTACAGTTTTGCTTAGAGAATCACTTAAATCAGTTGTGGTTCCAAGGAAAACAGTAATTATTTGATTGAAATGAACGCGATCCTGTGGGACTCTGAATACTTTTTAATATTTCTTTCCATGTCTATATTTATGAGAAGTAGTGTAACTTCAAAAAGAAGAATGGCTCTATATAAATGGATGTGGTTTCAATAAATGACTAAAAATGTTCACCAGACTTGCAGGGGCTCTTTTTCAAGGCCCATTCCTACCTGCATAATTAACTCACTTGGAATTTCAGGTTCCTATGTTGAAGTTTACTAGAGAGAAAACTTATATTATTTGATAATTAACAAATATATATCCTCATGTACTACTACTATTTTTATTATTATAATTTTATTATAAACTACTAAAAGCAAACATTTGGGGTCAACTTCAAAGGAGTAATGGTAGTGATCACTCTCATTATCTAAATTAGGAACAACACCAGCATGAACAGCATTACATTATCTCACACACTTAAACTCCTTGGGAGTTTTCTTCAGTTTTGTGTAAAAGTTGAATTTTCTAAAATGTCCTTTGTAGTCAGTTTTTAAATATAATTTTGGTCAATTAATTCATTTATTTTACACATTAAATTTCTCCCATATTATTCTCTTTTCTCACATCTGGTAACATATCTCCAGAGAGAAACAGTGATACATCTTTTCACAGAAATTTCTCAAATTTGTCACATCTAAGCTTCTCTTCTTTATAAATAATTCCTTTAATATGTGCCACAGCCCAACTTCTATTTATCATATTAGTTAGGTTCTTTTTCATTGAATCATGACTATTTTCTCTATTTGGTCTTAAAATACCACAAGTAGAATTAGATGATACTAACAGGCGCACACCATTTATAGCATAGGTCATTTTCAAGAAAGAAGTCACTAAAAATGAAGGCAGAAAAGAAGTGAGGGGATTGTTTTCAACCTTGAACATTCCCTTCTGTTTTTTATTGTCTTTTTTTTTTTATTGAACTTTCCCATCTTAATGAGACTAAGGGTTATTTGCACAGTTTGAGTCATCTGCACATACTTATTTTATTTTATTTTTTTAATGTTTATTTATTTTTGAGACAGACAGAGTATGAGCAGGGGAGGGGCAGAGAGAGAGGGAGACACAAAATCTGAAACAGGTTCCAGGCTCTGAGCTCTCAGCACAGAGCCCGAGGCGGGGCTCGAACTCATGGACCGCGAGATCATGACCTGAGCCGAAGTCGGGCTCTCAACGACTGAGCCATCCAGGCGGCCCATCAACTGCACATACTTATACCTGGAACACAAAAATGGTGTAGTATTACAGAGCTGATGGGAATAACAGAAGAAATTTTCTTTCAAAATTTTAAGGGCTATTTAAGAAAAAACACAAAGAAAAGAGAGAGAGAGAGAGGGAGAGAGAAATCACAAAACAGACTCATAACTATAAGGAACATAATGATTACCAGAGGTGAGGTGGGTGGGGGATGGGTAAATGGGTGATGTGGATTAAGGAGTGCAGTTGTGAGGAGCATAGGGTGATGTATGGAAGTGTTGAACCACTGTGTTGCACACCCCAATCTAATATAACACTGTAGGTTAACTATACTGTAATTAAAAGAAAAATTAAAAAATAATTGAAGTTAGGGAAAAAAAGAACCCAAATTTTAAGGATTAATTTTTAAAATTAAATGGCCTGAGAAGCTAGGTATTAAAAATGGCTTAAATACTTTTAAAAACATATTAATAATTAATTTATAAAGCATAGATAATAATGCCAACTTTTCTATTCATGGCCCCAGTTTAATAAACAAGCAGGGTATTATTAAGTTTGAAGCATTTTTTGTATACACATTTATCAATTAATGGAAATGATCTACCTTTCTTCGGGTGATTGAGTGCAGTAAAGAAATGATATTAATCCTAAATAACGTAATTCTCTTTATGACTTTTCAGAATTGACATTAGTAATACTTGTTTCTTTAAAACATTACCACTGAAGCCTTTCCAAATCTCTATTTCTTCATTCACTCTACTATTATTTAGTTAAATCTATTTCATCATGTTTCAATTTAGTTGTTACACAAATTTGAAAGATTTTGAATTGGAGGATTAATGTAACTTACTTAGAATATTATACATATGCAGGTGACCCTTGAATTTCATGAATGTGAACTATGCTGATCTCCTTATATGTGAATATTTTCCAATAAATACAGTACAGTGCTGTAGGCATATTTTGTCTTCCTTATGATTTTCTTAATAATGTTTTCTTTCTTCTAGCCTACTTTATTATAAGAATAACATACAAACTATGTGTTAATTGACTATGTTATCAGTAAAGCTTATGGTCAACAGTAGGCTATTAATAATTAAGATTTGGGAGAGTCCGTGTATTTGGGGAGTAAATATCCAGTAATGCAATTACCTGATTATAGGGCAGTTCTATTTTTAACTTTTTGAGAAAATGCTATACTGTTTTCCAGAGTGGATACACTAGTTGGCATTCCCACTAACAGTGCAAGAGGATTCCTTTTTCTCCACTTCCTTCCACTTGTTGTTTCTTGTGTTGTTGATTTTAGCCATTCTGACAAGTGTGAGGTGATATCTCATTGTAGTTTTGATTTGCAATTCCCTGATGATGAGTGATGTTGAATATATTTTCATGTGTTTGTTATCCATCTGTATATCTTCTTTGGAGAAATGTCTGTTTCTGTCTTCTGCACATGTTTCATTGGATTATTGTGTGTGTGTGTGTGTGTGTGTGTGTGTGTGTGTGTGTAGTTATTTAAGTTCTTTTTCAAAAGGATACATGCACCCTTGTATTTGTAGCACCCCTGTGCTATTATTTACAATAGTCAAATTATGGAAGCAGTCAGAGCGTCTATTGATAGATGAATGGATAAAGAGGATATGAAATATATGCACACAATGGAATATTATTCAGCCATAAAAAATGAAATATTGACATTTGCAATAACATGGATGGAACCAGAGAGTATAATGGTAAGCAAAATATGTAAGAACAAGACACATACCATATGACTTAATTCACATGTGGAATTTAAGAAACAAAACAAAAGAGCACAGTGGAAAAAGAGAGAAGCCAAGAAATGCATTCTTGACTGTAGAGAACAAACTGATGGTTACCAGAGGGGAAGTGGGTAGGGGTTAGGGGAAATAGGTGATGAGCACTGATTGCTGTATAAATTCTTAAATCTTAACTTTACCTGAAATCAATATAACATAGTAGGTTAACTATACTGGAATTTAAAATAAAAAATAAAATAAGAAAATAAAGTTTTGGGGAGTCAAAGGTTATATGCAGATTTTTAGATGTGGGGGGTGGGTGTCCCTAACCCTGTATTATTCAATAGCCAACTATAATTCGTATTTATAATATCAAACTACCATTAATCTACAGTGATTTTATTCATCCTGAGGTTTGTCTATTGGTATCAAATACACTGTAAACTTTCAAATGTCGTTTTCAAAATAAAGTGACGCTATCAGAGATAGGATGTGGCATGTCATTAATTTTGTCTCCATAACAATTTGGTGGAGAGTAAGATTAGACCAAATGTAAAAACTACAGAATACAAGATTATTTATGTGGCACATTATCAAATTTTTGATATGACATGGGATTTTACACATAATATTGCCCCATTCATGTATTTAAAAAATAGTTCTTGGGGCACCTGGGTGGCTCAGTCAGTTAAGCATCCGACTTCAGCTCAGGTCATGATCTCATGATTTGTGGGTATGAGCCCCACGTTGGGCTCTGTGCTGACAGCTTGGAGCCTGGAGCCTGCTTTGGATTCTGTGTCTCCCTCTCTCTCTGCCCCCCACCCCCCTCAGTTGTGCTCTCAACAGTGTTGAGAGAATTTCTCTCTCTCAAGAATAAATAAACATTAAAAAAAATTTTTAATGGTTCTTGAATTTGTACCATGTGGAAAGTGCTATTTTAGATTTTGTGAATATTATAATTAATTGTTTTAAATCCTTAGATTTATATTCTTTCTAACCAAAATGGTATTACAATATATTTGTAATTAACATTAACTAAAACATCAAAATAAATTTTGAAACCATCAAACTATCCTCTAATATTTTTAACATAAATTAGCGTTAGTTGATAAAATTACTAATTATCAGGGGCACCTGGGTGGCTCAGTTCATTCAGTGTCCAGTTTGACTCAGGTCATGATCTCGTGGTTCATGGGTTTGCGTGCCATATCCGACTCCCTGCTGTCAGCTCAGAGCCTGCTTTAGATCTTCTGTCCCCCTCTCCCTCTGCCCCTCCCCTGCTCATGCTCTCTCCCTCAAAAAATCATTAAACATTTTTAAAAAATACTAGTATCAGATATATCTTATTATTTCTTCAAAAATTAGTTTTAGATCACACAAAACTAGACTACGTGTCAGAATTTTAAAAAAATAAAGTTCTAAGTAGAAATGTAAACATGTTCTTTTCCAATCTCCACTCTGAGCTCTTTGAAATATTTTCCATCTCTTTAGCTCATGCATCACTGACGTTGTATGGTATAATTTGGCTTATAGTTGGAGAGAGAGCAGTATCTATAGCAATATATATAGAGAGGTGATAGATAGATAGATAGATAGATAGATAGATAGATAAAATTCTACTTCCTAGTGAAGTTATTAATTTACAAATATTATTGAATAATATTTCTTTCTGTGCTAAAATGCAAGACTACTTTGGAAACTATTATTTAGTAAACATTTTCCATCTTTTGAAGTTTCAGTATAATCCTCATATATTTTATTTCATCCGTGGGAGTTTTGTGAAATGAGTCCTGCCATCCTTTTTGAATTTTTGTTTTTCATCTAAAAATGACTAATCACTGGGGTAATTGTTAATTTAATTGATTAAATTATAAACAAAACCAGGATTGTAGTGTAGTCATTATGGGGACGGGTTTTGAAGTCAGACAACTGGGTGAAAACTCAGAGTTTGGAAATAAGTAGCTGTTCCATCTTGGATAAATTATTTATTTATTCTATAACTCAATTTACTTAACTGTTCAAAATGAATCATAATGAGAGTAATATCTACCCAAAAAGATTATTCTGAGAATTACAAAAGTTAATATATGAACACTTAGAAGAGCACTTAGTGTTTATAAATTGATTAAAAAAATAATAAATCTTAAGCTAATTGAGTAAATCAATAATGGATATTGAAATAATTGTCAAGACAAACAAAAATCCCATCAGAGCCATGTCAAGAGATCATTAACCTTGTACAAGGGACACTTAGTAGGGTAAATTGTATTAGTGCAAATGTCTAGGAAATACACTGGAATGGATTACACCTCAGCATACGTTTTACAATTAGATTCAGTGATTTTTCTTTATTTAAAATGAACAATATGTCTCCTTCTCACTTTAATGGGCAATTATGTCAAATATATAAATCTTAACTCTATGATGTTCATAGTTCTCATGCAATAAAAATGTCTAAATTAAGTTTTACTCTGTATTAGAGAGGGAATTTCTTGCTTGACATATTTAATTTCAAGATAATATAGCTGTTAAAGTAACAAGAGAATTCTCAATATACAAAGCTCTGTAAATTCACAATGACAAACTAATTATAATGGTGGATGCAGTTCCTTGACAAAGGTTATTCTGACACTCTGTAAATCTGCAGTTCATAAATCCCTGTAGTTTAGATTACAACTCAATAATAGAGGGAGGACTAATCAAACAATACTTATGACAGCCAATATTTGCTCATTTCCCTCTTTACCCATGCACGAGAAGTCAATAATTAGTCTTTGCCATAATTATTCTGTCTATGAACCAAGATTATTATTGTAGCAGGATTATACGTTTGGATAAGTATTTCATAAATAAAGGGTTCCCCAGACACTATTCTATATTATATTTTAAATGTCTGCTAAAAAAGTTTGTTGTGTCAAGAAGTTTAAGAATTATGGGGTAAATTTATCTTAAGTAATTGTTTTTGGTAGAGAATTTCTTCATGTTTCTACTATAGGGGACATAATATGCCTCACTTTCCAAACTTGCATGAACACAGAGAACTTCATTTTGGAATGCTATGAACATTCACTAGTGTTCATAGTTCCACTATATGGGGAACACTATCATACACTGAAAAATAGTGAATTAGTCTATCACCAAAGTGAGTTAACAGTATGTATGTAAAAAAAAATCTATTTTAGCTGAAAATCTGTCTCTTGCTGGATTTAACAAATGTTTAAATAAAAATGCAATGCTAAAATAGTAACATTTTTTAAACACAGTTTTTCAATCCATTTCAAAGGTGTCTAGAATATTCTCTCTCTCTAACACTATTTGTAATTTAATTCTTGATGACTTTATTATCCATACAATATTATCTTTTGGCTTTGTCAAAAGCCAAAACAGAGTTGACCTCCCTGTTTCTAAAATCTATTCTATAGTCTTCCCTCATTTTACTTGAGATATTTGAACACTTGGTTGTTGGGGCGCCTGGGTGGCGCAGTCGGTTAGGCGTCCGACTTCAGCCAGGTCACGATCTCGCGGTCCGTGAGTTCGAGCCCCGCGTCGGGCTCTGGGCTGATGGCTCGGAGCCTGGAGCCTGTTTCCGATTCTGTGTCTCCCTCTCTCTCTGCCCCTCCCCCGTTCATGCTCTGTCTCTCTCTGTCCCAAAAATAAATAAATGTTGAAAAAAAAATTTAAAAAAAAAAAAAAAAAAAAAAAAAAAAAAAAAAATGAACACTTGGTTGCTCCATTCTCTTCTATGTCTACACCGAGTTCCTGAATTCCATGTTTTCAAATGACATCAATATAAGTTCAACTTCCAAATATATATAGCTGCGGCCAACCTAGGCCTCCCCTCTGAATAACAGAATTGTATATCCAATTCCCATTTTGGATTTCACAAAATAATCTTTAACTTACTGTGTCCAAATTTAACTTTTTAATCCTATCTAACTCTGTTCTTCACACTGCCTTCTGTATTTCACTAAATGGCAATTTTCTTCTAATAGATTAGTACCAGACTTTGGAGTTGTTATGAACTCCTCTCTTTCTCTGAATCCATAAACGAATCTTGAGGACTCTTTTCCAAAATAAATCAAGAGTCTAGGGGCACCTGAGTGGCTCAGTCAGTTAAGCATCTGACTCTTGATTTTGGCTCAAGTCATGATCTCACGATTTAGGGGTTCAAGCCCCACATCAGGCTCCACACTCACAGTGCAAAGCCTGCTTGGGATTCTCTCTCTCTACCTCTTTCTCTTCACCCTGCCACTCATGCTCTCCCCCCCTCTCTCTCTAAGAATAAACAAATAAACTTTAAAGGAATGAAAATTAAAAAAAAATAAATATCCCTCCCTTAAAAATAAAACAAATAATAGTCTGACCACTTGTCACTTTGTCCACCATTATCATCATGGTCAATGATCCTAACATGTATTGTAGGATAATTGACTCTCCTTTTTGATATCTCAGTTTCAAATGTATAGTCCATATCTAGTACGTAAGTCAGAAAAGACATTTTTATTAAATGCATGTCATATTGGGAAAATCGTTTGCTAAAATTCTACAATGGTTGTGAACTCAGAGTAAAACGCAATACCTCTACCTTCTCTAGATCTGTATCTAATGACATTTCTGTGACATTATCTACCACCCTCTAAACTGTTTTTCTTACTTATTCACCTTATATTAGTTACTACTACTACTACTGCTGCTGAGTGACTAATTTCCCCCAAATTCAATGGCTTTAAACAATTCACATATATGGTCTCAGAGTTTCTGGTCTAGAAGTCTACAATGTAGCTGTCCTCTGTTTCAGGTCCTTTCACCAGACTACAATCCAGATGTTGGCCAGGGGTGAGCCTTGACTGAGGAAGGATCCACTTCCAAGTTGACTCATGTGTTTTTCATAGAATTCACTTCTTTGAGGCTGTCAACTTGTAGAGGTCAGTTCCCTTTTGGCCGTTAGCCAAAAGCCACACTTAGTTCCTTGCCACATGGCCTTCCCTATAGGCCTACTCACAATATGACAGATTGTACCATCAAAGCAAAGCTAAGAGAGAGAGAAAGGAAGAAGGAGCAAGAAGGGGAGGAGGCAGGAAAATGAGGAGGAAGAAAAGAAGGGGGGAGAAAGAGAAGTGGGAAGAAGGAAGAGATGAGATGGACAGAAAGCAAAACAATCATTTATAAGCTAATCTTGAAAATTACATCCCATCACTTTTGCCACCTGGTATTCTTGGAAGCCAAGTCACTAGGCCCAATTCTGACCTAAGTGGAGGGGATTGTGCAGGGTTATGAATACTGAGAGTCTGTGATCCTTGGAAGTCCTTTTAGAAGGATGCCTACCACACAGCTCACCTCCACTAAAAACCTGTCAGTTCTTCAAAATTATCAAGGATGGTCCCTTCTGAGTGCTTTATAATTGCTACTTCTGTCAGAATCCTCTTTCCTCAGATTATGAAAATTTTGATCCTTTATACCAATTATGAAAATGTTAGCGAGAGCTTTGTAGATGGTAATAATTTAATAACTAAAATGATTTCCATGACCCCAACCATTGCTTTAGTCTTTTTCCCATACCCTGCCATAGTTTTATAGTACTTAATATCACCTGATATATTATTTTGCATTTACCTGCATATGGTAACTCTAAGAGCACAGAAACATCAGCTGTTTAATTCATTACTGGATCCTCACCAATAAAATTACTGACTGAATAAATGAAAAAAAATCTTAAACATTTACGGTCTTTATTCAGCAATTATTATTCAGAAATATTGCACAAAATAAGTGACTCAAGTTTTTTTAGATGTATTAACTCATAATTTTGTCTTTGTACAATATAAAAACTTTAGGATAATTTAAAATGTGTATATTAACTGTGATGCATGCAGCCATTCAAAAACCTCCATAAATTCTATTACCAGAAAATTTTCATGATATAGTAAATACAAATATTTAAGAAAATTTTTGTAGAAATATCACTTATTTATATAGATAAAGAGATTTAAATATGGGTTTATTGGGGAGATAGATCATGGATTTAAAAACATTATCTGTGTTTTCTCTTTTCTCTAGTTGTATGATTTGCAGTGGGTATTGAAATGAGTAACATTTACATTTTAGTTGCCATAGAAAAGTATTTTTAATTTTTTTGATGTTAATGTAATTTTATATATGATATAAAAAATGTAGGGAAAGGAAAAAATACGAAAATTAAATATAGGACTAATATGTGTGAAATTTCTGAGTATATTCTGAGCACTAGTATATACTTTATGAGCATCTCCTTTAAAATCAAACATCACCCTTTGAAATTAATATTATCCTGGTGCCTGGGTGGCTCAGTCGGTTGAGCGTCCGACTTCAGCTCAGGTCACGATCTCGCGGTCCGTGAGTTCGAACCCACGTCAGGCTCTGTGCTGACAGCTCAGAGCCTGGAGCCTGTTTCAGATTCTGTGTCTCCGTCTCTCTCTGCCCCTCCCCCGTTCATGCTCTGTCTCTCTCTGTCTCAAAAATAAATAAATGTTAAAAAAAAATGAAGTTAATATTATCTACTTAAGTTGATGAAGAAATTGGAGCTTAAGCAAATTGAAACTTTTTTCAAAGCTGGTAAAATAACTATATCTTTATAAAATAATGTATTATTTATATGTAATATATCTAATGTTACATATCTCTATCATCTTATTATCTGTATATCTTTTTGTTGTTGTTGTTAAAGTTTATTTTGAGAGAGAATGAGTGGGAGAGGGGCAGAGAAGGAGACCGAGAATCCTAAGCAGGCTCCATGCTGTCAGTACAGAGCCCAATGCTGGGCTTGAACTCACTAACCGAACTGAGATCATGACTTGAGCCAAAACCAAGTGTTGGATGCTCAATCCAATGATGCACGTAGGCACCCCTGTTTTTTTTCTTTCTTAATGTTTTTCAAAATTTATTTTGAGAGAGAGAGGGAAAGAGCACAGGGGGGATGCAAACAGAGAGGGAGAGAGAACCCCAAGCAGGCTCTGTGCTGTCAGAGCAGAGCCCAATGCAGGGCTGATCCCATGAACCGAAGACTGAGATCATGATTGAGCTGAAATCAAGTCAGAAACTTAACTGCCTGAGTCACCCAGGCACCCCTATCTTTCTTTCCATAACCTTTTACCTAATATTTATTCAGAAGATTAATGTTAAACTAAAATACATCAGTCACGGCATAAAGCACAATAAAATTAACTACAAATTGATGAATAATTCCATAAAAATGATTTTCAACCTGAAAATAATTTTAACAATTATTAAACTTAAATTATTTTAATTATTTTCAGGTTGAAAATTAAAAAATTTAAATTTTATATTTAATTTTACATAATTAAAACTAAACTCTAACTTCCTTAAAGGAAACACATTTAAATATAAGCACACAGAACATAAAGAACACAACAAAATGAAATGGGAATATATGCTATGTTTATCGGTCAGGGTCCAGTCAGGAGAATGAAATCACTTAAGATATTTTAATGGAAAATTTAATAAAAAGAATTCTTAACTAGTTTTAAGGTTATTAATTAGTTAATTTGACTTAGAGAAAAGAAAAAAAAAAAAGAGTCCCGTCACATCCCCAAACATATAGCAGCTATCAAACTTAGGGCAGGGAAAAAAAAAAAAAAAAAAAAGGAAAGATTTGGCATTATTAAAACTTAGAAGTCCAAGAAAGCAATTCAGTGGAGGTAAAAGTCAGACTCCAAAGAGCCTCTGTGGAACGTCAGTTTATTTACGGGATGCCAATACACTGGTGTTAAAAAAAATTGTTGCTACAGAAAACGACTGACTTCCAGGGTAAGGAAATATTGTGAGGGTGAATCTCAGAGGAACAGGAAACAGATGAGAAGCCAAAAGGAAATAAACAGTAATGCAATTTTCTAAAAAGAGTCAACATTCATGAAACTTACGATAAAGAGTTTTCACAGGGCCCTGAATCAAATAAGACTTAAAGTCTCTAATTAAAAACGTTTTATAAAATGAATGGAATTTAGTAATTATGCAAATTTACCCCAGATTTCTTGTTTTTCTGGTTTCTAAGGTTCACAGCATTTGTCATGTTCCCCTAGATTTTCTTTAATTAAAAACTAGCTGGAGGTATAAATATTATCTGACATATCATTGAAGTAATAATAAAAGTTTTTATTATTTTATTATTAACACAGAGCTTCTATAAATATATTACAAAATGGGTTTTTACTTTATATGTTTTTAAATAGTGAAAAGACCTAGTAAAAAGTATTACATAATGTTCAATCTGGGAAATTACTCAACTACATAATGTTTATATTTGAGTTAACATAGAAAATTACAAATAAACACAGCTTCATCATATAACATATAAGAAGACAAAGATTGCAAAAAGTAATCTCCAGATTGTTTTTAGTGAATACATAAAATTGTGTAACTCTAGTGAATTTATTCTAAACTTATAATCATTCACTGTTCTGTTTTTTCTAGAATACTTTATCTCTTTATTTCTATCATTGTTTTAAATTTCACAACAGTATAGAAAACATTTTCAGCAGACTATTTTGTCTATAGTTCCCAGTTAACTAAATATTAACCTCTTCGTAGTATAATTTTTGTCAGTTATATCAAAGAAAAAATTTCATCAGATTTGAAATCGGTTATCCTCAATCTTAACTTCTTCTCTATTTTTATATCTTAGAAGAACTAGAATAAAATAAATTCATTGAAAACCACTTCAATTATTTCCTATTTACCATTAAATTAAAAAAATTTAAAAAGTAAATAAAAAATGGTCTGTTCTCATAGGATTGATAGATAACATTTTCTCATAGCTTGTAAGAGTTTTTTGTAATATAATTCATTCTTCCATAGATAATATGAATCTTGTTATATATACAGACACATTCCTGTATATATGTACACTTAAATAAGTCATTTTTGTCCATATGACAGTTTCACAGAATATAATTAAAATAATTTTTCCAACTTTAATGCCAATAACCAATACCTGCCATTTCTAGTTTTATGCTTCCTATTGTTTTAAATTTTGAACAAAAACCAATGTAAGGAAAGATATCTATAAAATATTTCCAAAAGGATTGAAATACAGTATAGTTGAGGCAACCACTATCTACTTAAAGTGAGTGCTTGGTGATTTTTTGTAAGTCATCACACCCTTAGAGCCATTCTTCAGATCAAGAAAGAGAACAGGACAAGCACAACAGAAGTTCCTGTGGAAGGCAGTTACCTCCTTCTTTGTAGCAGATAGCTGTACTATTCCAACTTCTATCGCTGTGGATCAGTACTGCTTGTTCTGATCTCAATGTAAAGAGAAGCAAAGTGTAAGCATTTTTGTGTGTGTCTCAGTTCTTCTATTCAGGGGTATGTTTGTGAGATTCTTCTATGGTATTATGTGTGGCAGGGGTTTGTTAATTTACATTAATATATACTATTGCATTTTATAAAACTGCCACACTTTATTCATTCTATCATTGACTGATACTTGGATTATTGCTATTTTTTGGCTGCTACTAATATTTCTTCCATGTATGTTCTTGCTTTTTTGCCGCATAGAAGTATTTATTCTCTTGACTATATACATAGTAATCAATCTCTGAGATCAGATAGTACGTTTATGCTTATTATTAACTAAAGACTTCAAAGTGTTTGTACTAATTTGTACTCCAACCAGCAATGATAAAGGGCCTAGTTGTTCCAAACTCCAGCTAATACACTTTGTAAAATTTTCAGTTCCTTTCATTTTTTTCAGTGTAATTATTGTATAGTGGCACCTTATGTTGTAGGTAATTTTGATATATTTTCTTGGTGTGAAATGCTTGTTCAAAAACCATGCCGGTGTCTTGCCCTTGGGATACAGGGCATACCTCAGTTTCTGGGGGACCAAGACCCCACCTCCCGGTTTGCGCACTCTTGAGTACCAGAGTCGACCCTGGGGAAAGCGGTTCGTTGCAGGCCTAGTGTACCTTTCTGTCCGGGAATAGAGAAAGAAAACAATGCAGACGGACTTAAGGCAACTAGTGTCTTTAGATTGGATTGGCTTTGGCTAAGCCGCACTGGTTGCTTCTGGTGGGATCATTGGCTATGCAAAAGCAGGTAGTGTCCCATCACTGGCCGCTGGGCTTCTTTGCGGTGGTTTAGCAGGCCTGGGTGCTTATCAGCTGTCTCAGAAACCAGGAAATGTGTAGTTTTCCCTACCTAGATCTGGAACTGGCATTATGGGAATGAGATTCCACCACTCTGGAAAATGTATGCCTAGGGCTCAATCGTGGCTGCCAGTTTGCTACTGGTGGTCACCAAATTTGGAATTAGTGTGTTCAAAAGACCCTATGAGTAGTAGTCATGTCCCAGCTTGGACTCCTGAAGAATTTAAAAACTTCCAGTATTTTTAGTGCATTAAGAGAAATAAGCAGCATTTTCACATATTCTGACATTTTACTTAAAACAAAACAAAACAAAGCAAAACAAAACAAAACAAAACAATACAAAACAAAACAATTGAGGAACCTGGGTGGCTCAGTCGGTTGGGCGTCCGACTTCGGCTCGGGTCATGATCTCAGTTTGTGAGTTCAAGCCCCGCATCAGGCTCTGTGCTGACAGCCCAGAGCCTGGAGCCTGCTTCCGATTCTGTGTCTCCCTCTCTCTCTCTGCCCCTGCCCTGCTCACGCTGTATCTCTCTCTCCTTCAAAAATTAATAAACTTAAAAAAAATTTTAAACAAAACAAAACAAGACATTAAACTTCCCAGAAGAGAAATCAGTTATTATCATTACAACCTTAAAGAAGTAGGTGGTATAAAGTCAAGAACTTACTATTATAATCTCATACAGTTTGATTTTTATATGTTGATGTTATCTCTTCCTTCTGTATCTGTAGATAAACTCTCAGGGGGTAAAATGTTTGGGGGCCCTGAACCTCCATGTCCTACTCAGAACAGTGTGAAAAAAGTCTTTTCTGAAATTTAGGATTCTGTTCTTTGGCTCATGTTAGAGCACAGACCTCTTTTAAATTATGTCAAATGATATATCAATGAAAATAAAGTTTACTTTAAATAATAAAAAAATGCCCTTTGGGACACCTGTGTGGCTCAGTTGGTTAAGTGTCTGATCAGGTTATGATCTCACAGCTCATGAGTTTGAACCCCACGTCGGACTCAGTGCTGACAGCTCAGAGCTGAGAGCCTGTTTCAGATTCTGTGTCTCCCCCTCTCTCTGCCCCTCCCTGCTCACACTCTGTCTCTCTCCTTCAACAATAAATAAACATTTTTAAAATTTTTTAAATAAAAAAATTACAAATGCCCTTTTCTCATAGGATTTATGGATACCATTTTCTCATTTGTAAGAATTTTTTGTAATCACTTGGTATAATTCATTCTTCCATAGAGAATATAAATCTTGTTATATATACACACACAGTCCTGTCTATATGTATAATTAAACATCAGTTATTTTCTCACTAAGTGGTTTGCTATTTAACTCTTCTAATGATGAATTCTGATGAGCAAAGTCCTTAATTCAAAAGTAGTTCAAATTAGCAGTCTCTTCCTGCTGTGAAGATATTTTTTGAGGTTTGTGTCTTGTTTAAGAACTCTACTCCTACTCCAAGTAATCAAGAAAGTCCCCAGTGATTTTTTCAAATGTTTCATTGTTTCAGTATTTATATTTTTAACCACCCTCCATATAAAATTTTGTTTCTGTGGTATGATTTTGAGGGTCAGTATTATTATTTTTTTTCTTACGGATAATCAATTGCCCCGGTATCATTAATTGAAAAGACATTTGCCACATATTGTACCTTTATTATTAATCAAATATTTTTGATTAATGTGTGAGACTATTTTCACTCTCTCTGTTCTGCTCCACTCTTATATCACCGGTTTGGTTGCTCATATTCTCTTGTAATTATATAATGTTCTTGATTAGGAATGACATAATTTTCTTTTCTTTGAAAATCCTAGTCAGACTTTGGTGTTGGCCTCATAAAACAATTTAGGGACTTTGTCTTATACTCTTTTCCTTAGTAATTGGTTTTAGATTGGGGCAGGTGGGTGGCTCTGTCAGTTGAGCGCCCGACTTCAGCTCAGGTTATGATCTCGGGGTTTGTGAGTTTGAGCCTCACATTGGGCTCACTGCTGTCAGCCTGTCAGCACAGAGCCTGCTTCCGATCCTGTCCCCCTCTCCCTGCTCTCTCACACTTGTGCTCTTCCAAAATTAAATATTAAAAAAAATGGTTTGTGATTGTTTTATCTTTTTTGATGTTTGGAAGAATTTGAAAAATTCTTCAAAAAATTTGAAAACTTTTTTTAAATGTTTATTTATTTTTGAAGGAGGGAGACAGCGCATGAGCAGGGAGGGGGAGAGAGAGAGAGACACACAGAATCTGAAATCAGATCCTTGAAAGTTGTATAAATATGTATTCAAATTATTTAATAAATATGCAAATTTCAAGATTTTCCACTATTTTTGTACAATCTGATTAATTACCTTTACCTAGCAATACTATCATTCCATGTAAATTTCCAAATATATAGGATATGCATATTGATATATACTGATATTTCATAATGAACTTTATATGTATATTTATATCTTATGGATCAATAATGATGTTTCTGTTCTTTTTCTTTAACTTTTTTTAAGTTGTTATTTCACTCTTCTTAATAAGTCTTGCTAGATGTTTATCAATTCTACTAGCTTTTTCAGAGATTCAAATTTTGGTTTTGTTGATTTTTTTCTAATATCTATCCATTTTCTCATATATTGTGTAATATGTATCTTATATCTAATATATAGCTTTACATTAACTTCTCATTGTTGCTTTTACATTAATTCTGTTTGCATTTAATTTTTGTTTAATTCACACTTTTTCTATCTTTCATTTTAAGCCATTTTCTTATTCTGAATTTAGATTTACAACTATACTTAATTGAAACTTACAACTATATATCAAAAATGATCATTTTGTTTATTATCCAGTTTTCTAATATGATTCCTTATTTTATTTGTACTACTTAAAAATAATTGCTAGCTCTCAAAACATTTTTATTCATCATTTAGTCATTGGTATCTCATCAGGAGTTTGTATGATTTACTCTTCATTCTCTTAGAATAGGAAGTACAAAATTTTCTTACTATTTATTATCATAAAAGATGTGAAGGCAGAAAGGGAAAATACTTGAAAAAAAACTTTGTATTTTACATACAAAGATTTTTATGATATGAAAACACAACTTGCAATTATTGACTTAATCTGATATAATTTTATCTCAGAGGGCTTTCAAATCATCAGGGAATTTCATTTACTTATATAAAAGTTTAGGTGAAATTTCATATTAATGACTATATTAATTACCATAAAATCAATAATAAAAGAGCCTCAATTTTACTTGAAACATAAGATATTTTCTTATTTCTTGAAATCTACAGAAATTCATTACTTTCCAACTTTATTAATTATGGAACCCATAAAATAGGAGACCTTTAAAATTCATCATTTTGACAAAAACAGTGTAGTGACACAATTTTTAAAATGCTTGAAAATTTATTTTCAATGTCTGTTATCAATCATAATGAATCAAACACAACGAACCAGAATTAACCTACCATAATAAACATCTAGAAAATTTGCCATATGACATATAAAACAATCATTTCAGACACTGGAAAAAAGTACTTTACAGACCTGTGATCCCCAGTTGGATAGAAACAAAGTGAGAGCTCTATGGGACTTTCCGCCTAGAAACTCTGTTTTGGGTCATAGTACAGGAAGGGCTATCTGAAGCAAAACATACTTCTTACACATACGATACAGTAGAGACCAAATTTCAATGGACTGTGAGTAACTTGTTACCTGCACTTCACAGAGGAGAGTGACATACAATGAAAGAGCTCCAGAAATCGATACTATTCCCTTTGAATCTGTTGCTAAATGTTAAGGTATCATGAAACTCCACAAGGCTAGTAAAGAACAGCAGGTAGCTATAGTCTGAACAATTTACAAATTTCATATACAGCTTGAAAACATATCAGTTTTTTTCATCTATAGTGGACAGTCCTCATTTACCATCCAGAGTATTTAGAAGGCCCAAGAACAGCCATGCATTAGTAGCAATATTAAATTATTTCTAGAATAAAGGCTACTTTAAAAAACTTACTAATATATATTTTTAAAAAACATGCACAAATTGAGGGGCGCCTGGGTGGCTCAGAGGGTTAAGCGTCTGACTTCAGGTCATGATCTCATGGTTCATGGGTTCAAACCCTGCATGGGGCTCTGTGGTGATAGCTCAGAGCCTGAAGCCTGCTTCAAATTCTGTGCCTCCCTCGGTCTCTGTCCCCTCCCCACTCATGCTCTGTCTCTCTCAAAACTAAAAAAAAAATAAAAATGAAAAAATAAATGCACAAATTGATCATACTGACCAGATATGATGTAACTACTTTTAAGTGTTATGTATAATAATAAGGAGGAAAAACAGTTTAAAAATCCAGATACAATAATATAAAGATCACCATATGGAGGATCTAGACATGCAACAAAGCAATGATATTGGGATGCAGTTAGGAGCAAAACAGTCAATGGCAGAAATGGTGGAATTAGCAGAAAAAGTCCATAAAATGCTATTATAAACATGGCTATTAGGCTGAATATACAAAAGAAAGCATGGATATAAATAGGAAATTAATGGAAAATGTTGGAAAAAACAAAAATGGCATTTCAGGAGAGGAAATATATGCTATTGGAAATTTCAATTATGCTAACTGGAATGAAGAGCAGCTTAAACATTACAAAGAGAATAATCAGTGAACTTGTAGACATAGCTATCAAAATTATGCAAATGAAGACAGAGAGGAAAAACAAAGCTGAATAAATGAACAGAATCTCAGTAACTTTTGAGATAATATCAAGAGTTCTAACATAATTTTTATTAGAGTACCAGATAGAAAGGGAGGAGAGGGGCACCAGGGTGACTCATTTGGTTGAGCATCCTGTTGATGTTGGCTAGGTGGAGCCTGCTTGGAATCCTCTCTCTGCCTCTCTCTCTCTGCCCCTCCCCTGCTCACACACTCATGATTTATCAAAAAAATAAATAAACTTAAAAAAATGAAAGAGGGGCACCTGAGTGGCTCAGTTGGTTGAACATCTGCCTTTGGCTCAGCTCATGATCTCAGGGTTATTGAGTTAGAAACCTGCATATGGCTCGCCGCTTTCAGCGTGGAGCCTGCTTGGATCATATCCTCTGTCCCCCTCTGTCTTTGCCCCTCCCCTGCTAGTGCGTGCTCTCTCTCTCAAAAATAAAAAATAAACAATAAAAAAGAGAGACAGGAGAAATTCTATCACTTTAGTTATTTGTTTCAAGGCAACTCAGGTTTTGGGGCATCTCAGTGGCTTAGTCAGTTAAGTGTTCTACCTCAGCTCAGGTCATGATCTCACAGTTCATGGGTTTGAGCCCCGCATCAGGCTCTGTGCTGACAGCTCAGAGCCTGGAGCCTGCTTCAGATTCTGTGTCTCACTCTCTCTCTGCCCCTCCCCTGCTCATACTCTGTCTCTATCTAAAAAATAAAATTTACATTGAAAAAAAAATTTTAAAAATAAATCCAGTTTTTAAACAGGATTAATAGCAGTGTATTTAAAACTACTAACATATATAGGACATTATATAACAATAAGAATACAAGTGATCAGAGAAGAAAAATAAAAGGATATTGTTATAAGTATCCTATATTAAATTAGTATAATAACATTCAAAGGCATAAAATAAGAGATAAATATTTTAAATAGTAAGGTAACTAATGAAGAAGTAAATAACTCCTAGTGATATAACAAAAGATACAATAGTGAAAATACAAATGGAATCATAAAATATATACAGGCTGAGTTTTATGCCCTCCAAACCTCACATGTTGAAGTTCTTTTTTTAATTTTTTTATTTAAATTTTTTTTAAGTTTATTTATTTTTGACAGAGACAGAGTGTAGAAATGAGCTGGGGAGGGGCAGAGAGAGAGGGAGACACAGAGTCCGAAGCAGGCTCCAGGCTCCAAGCTGTCAGCATAGAGCCTGACGCGGGGCTCAAATTCACGGTTTGTGAGATCATGACCTGGGCCGAAGTCAGACGTTTAACCGACTGAGCCACCCAGGTGCCCCTCACATGTTGAAGTTCTAACTCAGAACACAACATGTTTGGAGATAGGGTCTTTAAAGATGCACTTTGGTTAAATGGCATTGGCAGGGTGTGCCCTAATGCAAATGACTAGTGTTCTTACAAGAAGAAGAAATGAGGACAAATTCATTAGGAAAAAGAAAATCAAGAAAACACGTTAAAAAATAGAACTTAAAAAAATCAATGAGATGCAAGGCTCATTTTTTTAAGGTTAAATTAAATTGATCTTCTGTCTTAATTCATCAAGCAAAAACAGAAGAAACAAATTGTTCTATATTGTACTGAAGATCTTGAACATAGCAATAAGACAAATAAATAAATGATGTACATATTGCAAAGGACAATGATATGATTGTGCATGCAGAAAATCCTAAAGAATGGGAAAAAATGGGGCAGGATTAATCATTGTAAAGTTGCAGGCTACCACATTATTATATAAACTCAACTCTATTTCTCTAAAACAAAAGTAAAACCTTTGCCAGCGTAATTAAAACCATGTGATTTAGAGAATCATCTGAAAAAACGAAATGCTTAAGGGTATATGTGCAAATTATGTGCATGATTTACACATTTACTCTGAAGCATTGATGAGTGAATTTAAAGAATACCTATATTAATGAAAAGATGTATATCTATCTATATATCCAATAGATAGATATAGATATATATATCTAAATTGAATGGCCATGAAATAAGGGAATCAAATAAAGTATAAATACTCCACATTAATCTGTAAATTTAATGCAATGTCAATCAATATCCTAGCAAGCTTATTTGGAATGCTGTGTAGTGGACAAATGAAGTAGATGCTGAATTATCCATTTTTTTATTGTCAATTTTGGCCTCATTAAACCAAATACAAGAGGTGAAACCTTAATAATCAGAACCCATTTCTAATGAATTCATCTGAGGACTGCATATATAATTAGCTATGTTTCACTGCTTGCGTTAAAGAAAATTTGGGGTGGTTCATATAAGCAGCTGTGAAAAGACTATTAAAATCTCCAACCTTGCTTCGAGGCTGGGGTTGCATAGCATGCTCTAAGGCATCTTATGTTTACTAAATGATGCTTTGACTTCATTAGTGAAAACAAAAACTGCGTGGCAATAATTACAATATGTTCCAAGGGTGTTCGCTCACAGCACCATTGCTGCCAACTTAATAGATGGAAGGAAGAGTGCCTGAAATATGCCAGCATTCTGTTTTAGGATGAGAGGCGGCAGGTAAGGGTGGTGGGGATTTTCTGCCTGCTTAGAGAACCTAGATGTTGTAGCTTCTTAGCTGTAAAATCCACACGGCTGGGCTAGAGCAGAGAAGGGCTGAACCAACTGCATTTCTGCCTCCACTGTCTGTCTGGATGGAAGCGCTGGAGCCTCTGTGGGTCCCTTCTTCCTTCTCCTGCTCTACCCCAGTCCTTTGTGGACTCCTGAGCATGTGGTAAGGACCCTGAATCCCTGGAGAATATCTGTCTCAGCTTTCTTGCCATGTCCTGTCCTTTGGTAATCTGTGATCTTGTACATAGAGGCCTGGTCACCTGTGGGTGAGGTTTCTCCCAGCCCTCCCACCCTGTCTTTGGGCTTCAATGCACTAAAGCCATATACCTGCTGAAGGCCCTGGGAAAGAACTGGCACAGAGATATGGATGCACTTTGTAACTGTAGGTCCTCAGAATCCCATGCCTCATAGTAGGCCACTGGTGGCTATTACAAGGATGTTAAATGTGGCTATTACCCCTTACCCCTCTCCATGGTGTGTTTGCCCTTCAGTTCATCCAGTAGCCAGAGGAATGGAAACTCCTCTCTCCAAGAATCTGCACATACCATTCTGGAATTTATGTATGTGAGTTTCTCTGTCCTCAGCATTATGATGGTAAAAATAGATAAGCAAATAAAAGTAAGTCTTACATAAAAAGTAAGATTTCGTAACTTGTATTGCTCTTAGTCTCTGTAAGGATGAAAATATTCATCCTTGCAACTTTTACTTTCTAACCCACATTGGAAGACCCTTAGCGATGCATCTATTTCTGTTTATTGGAGTTTAAATATTTAAATATACATAATTCCCCTCTTTCATATTCTCCTTTTGGAGTTTAGATTGAGTACCTTTTATTAACTATATATTTATAAAGAATATTTTATATATGTGTGCACATTAAGCTGTCCCAGAATTGTTTAAGGAATATTTTAAATTGTGTTCTTTATCCTTGCCAGTCTCATAATACTGTGATTCTGAGAGAATATTAGCTAATTCAGAAAACTGAATCTAATTATTTAGGTTTAAAGGGTTGAATCAAACAATAATAGAGTTAAATTACAATAAACCCAGGATTGAATTGTTAAGATAATTGAAATAAACAAAGTCACTTCTATTGGACTAATCTGATTCTGAAGCTTCTCTGGGCAAAAAATAGATTTGATTTTGCTCTGTGATACACTTAAGCATTCGTGATAGAAACAATTATTTTGGCAAGATGAATATAATCAACTTCATTTTAGTAATCTGTCATCTTTAGTGGTCACCTTTGAAGCTGATTTAGAGGATTTTAGAAAAAATAAATGATATGCTGTAAAAAGATCTTTATCAATTTCTTTGCTAGCATTCAGATGGAGTATTTATTAGTAGGCTCACACAGGTAACGCATACTGTGATAGAAGCGTCCTGATTACACAGCCGAGGAAGGACTGGGTATCCTTGATTGTGCAACCAGACAGATTCTCCTCTATATACAGCTTCCTAATATATTTTATTTCTTGGAACATGATGCTAAGAAGTTGATAATTATTTATTTGAAAAAAAAAAAACTGAAGGCATGATGGAGGCCTATCCCTATTTATTTTGTTGATCTAAAAAATTTAATCAATTGCCAACTATGTACCATAGTATTCAGCAGTAGAGTTCTGACATTAATTTTCTTTTCCTCTCATAACTCATGACAATTACGTTTTACATCTTTAAGGACATAAAATCATTTTTCTTCCTGTTGGAAGAAGTCACCCAAGGGATGTGACTTCAGGTTGACCCACAAGCTGGTGTTAATTGGAGACTCCTCTCCACCTTCACTGTCCTTGGAATGTGTGTTCCACTCACCATTCCCAGATATGGAGCCATTTCAAAGATGCAGCCTTGAGAGAGCGAGGTGTTGTTGAGACCATCTTGACAGTGTATATAATGGCACTCTATACACATTTTGTTTAAAAAATTAAGTTTATGTATTTATTTTGAGAGAGACAGACAGACGGACAGAGAGAGGATGAGAACACAAGCAAGGGAGGAGACGGGCTGGGAGAAGGAGACAGAATCCCAAGCAGGCTCCACGCCATCCGTGCAGGACCCATTGTGGGGCTCAAACTCATGAACTGTGGGATCATGACCTCAGCTGAGATCAAGGTGGGATGCCTAACCAACTGCGCCACCCAGGCACCCCTAAATTTTTAAGATTCTGGACATCTACTCGTTTTGCAGGGGCCCCTGTGCAGCCTCCTCTGTATGTTCTTTTCCTTATTAAACATGGCACCTACCAGTCTGAAGCAGCCTGCCTCTTTCTTGGCTCCTGCTTTCCCTCTGCCTACAGGGATCGGTTTCAGATTTTACCAGGGGAAATCCTAAGGTTACAAACCAAGATCCATTTTATAATTTTTTCTTCTTCCATTACTGAGTTTTTCTGATTCTTAGCTTAGGAATCCCACATTGTGCTTGAACTACTTTGGTCAATGGCAAGACGCTATTTTCTTATCAGATTTTAATACTATTTCCATGATATCACTCTTCTCTCTGTCTCTCTTTTTTCCTCTTCTCTCATTTTTTTTTAAATTTTTTTCAACATTTATTTTTATTTTTGGGACAGAGAGAGACAGAGCATGAACGGGGGAGGGGCAGAGAGAGAGGGAGACGCAGAATCGGAAACAGGCTCCAGGCTCTGAGCCATCAGCCCAGAGCCCGACGCGGGGCTCGAACTCACGGACCGCGAGATTGTGACCTGGCTGAAGTCGGACGCTCAACCGACTGCGCCACCCAGGCGCCCCTCTTCTCTCATTTTTAGTTGCTGATAATTTACTTGGAGTACAGAACCATTATTAACTGCATTGTAAAAGAAACTCTATTTCCTTCCATCACACTTTAAAAATATTCACTGCAATACCGATATTAAAGTTTCGTTTTTCTTTGCCTTCTGCCTGTGTGTTCTGTGATCTCTCCTCACCCTTCTGATATGAAATATATGTTGGTTTTATATGACACAGCACTCAGTGTTATGTAAATGTATCCCTTGTTGGACAGAAACAAAATCTATGACAGTTCCTGTGTAACATAAATGCATATCATCTCTAGTTACAGCTACTGGGGGCTGTTTCTAATGTTTAAAGATGGTGCATTCACTGAATTTTGCATTACGTTAAATCTGTTTGACTAATAGTTCCACACATACCTGGCACATAAAAGATATGAAAAGTGTATCAATTATGATATGTACACATTATGCCAGAAATGTTCTCTTTTTAAAATTATTTTCATTAAGAATTTAAAAAGGGGGGGGTGGTGCTGGGTGGCGGTTGAACATGACTTCAGCTCAGGTCAGGTCTTGTGGTTCGCCAGTTCGAGCCCCGCCTCGGGCTCTGTGCTGCCAGCTCAGAGCCTGGAACCTGCTTTGGATTCTGTGTCTCCCTCTCTCTCTGCCCACCCCGGCCACTCGTGCTCTGTCTCTCTCTCTCACTGCCTCAAGAATAAATAATAAACATTAAAAAATAATAAAAATTTATTTATTTTTGAGGGGGAGAGAGAGAGGGAGGGAGGGCGCGAGGGAGGATGAGTGGGGGTGGGGGAGGGACAGGCAGAGAAAGGGACAGATTCCCAAGCAGGTTCCATGCTGTCAGCACACAGCCTGATGTGGGGCTCTATCTCATGAACTGTGAAATCATGATCTGAGCCAAAATCAAGAGTCAGACTTAACTGACTGAGCCACATAGGCAACCAATACTTTTTATTTTTATAGCACTTTTAGGTTCACAATTACTTCTCTTTTGTTTTCAATAATATATAATAGGTAAAAAGTTAAATTAATGAAACTGATATATGATGTGAAACATAACTAATGATTAAGTCTAACGCAATTAAAAAATACATTTCCATATTTACAGAATACTTAGTACATGCCAATGTTTTCCTCAATCCTGAGAATGCAAAACCAAACAACAAAAAATTACAGTCACCATTATATTAGTGATTACATTCTAGAAGAAGAAGATAAGAAGACAGGGAGTTAAAAAAAATTTGCTAGAAAATGTGTGCTTCCAGATGATGCTGAAGAAATTAGTGTGAGTGCTAGATAAAATAATTCTACCAGACAAGTCTAAAGTGCTGTTATCATATTTCTAACAGGCTCATTACTGAGAATACTTTCATGTAAGGTGTTTTGTAGTGCTAAAATCTGTTTCATTGAGGAAATCTTCTATTTGGCGTGTTGAATAAATGTTAGTAGGAAAGACACATACTTTAGTTTGGTTTCGATGAGAGGTTCAGAAATTCTGTTCAATAGATCACTCTTATTTGTGAAAAGTAATGTTCATCACTGATACGAAGTGAGAAAAATACAGGCATTATTTTAGATGTTTGATAACTATGAAACAATTTGATTAAAGAGTTATTTTTTAATCATTTTCCCTGTATTTTTTATAATAAACTTTGCTTGCTTTATGAAACCATAGTGATAATCGGTATTCTTTTAATACTGATAACTGAGAGAATTAAAATAGAAAACTCATTGTTACTTTTGAAATTTAAAAGTCTAGAAACACCTAGAAATATTTTAGAGCACACTAACATGCTCCAACCACTCCTTGAAAACTTGGCAAATTTGTTAAACAACTTATTAGTCTAGTTTATTGAGCAATGTGACCAATAATTTTTCTGAAGTGCCAAAACTGTGTGACTACTTAGTGAAATCTACACAATTATTCATGCTGTTTATTGAAGTCTAATAGTGTGAAATTTTTGGTGCCCTCAGAATATGCATTCAAACCCATGAAAAAATAGGTTGCAAGAGGGTATACATCTTTTTACGTGGCAAAAATATCATGTGTATCCTATAATCTACATTCTATAGCTATAGCTAAAAACAATGTTGAAAAATGTCCAATACTAGATAACACCAAAGCTGACAGAAAGTTGTTTGTTTACTAAGATGCATGAGTCCATGTCTAAGATGCAGACTTACTATGTTCTAACTCTTGAAGATCATGATATTTAAAAAATGGAAAAAGGTGGATTAGAAGCTATGTGTGTCTTATCCTAAGGTGAGTTTTCTTTCACTTTGTTATTTAAATTTCTAATTTTGCTGCAGCTAAAGTAAACGATACTGGTTTCATAAAAGCAAGCCTGTCTATCAAAGGTAAGTATTATTATATTGTAAATATCTAAAGGGCATGTAGTATGTAAGATGTTTGGGTGATCTCTGTTCAGCTACAGGGTTGTAAACATATGTCTTGGCTTTCTTATTCTGGTGAATCTAGTATAAACTACCATAAGGTCCTTTTGCACACTGGTTGCAACAAAAAAAAGAGATCTGTCATGAAGAGGTTGAGTACAGTGCACTGACATGGTCTGTAGTAAAGCTGGGGGAGAGAACAAATCACATATATTGAAGTATATCCTTTTTCTTATCATAAGTCTTATAAGGATGGTTGAAATTTGGTTTTAGATTTGTTTCTATTCCATTTACAAGAACATATTGCTTTGAGGTGAATGCAATCCTGTATTCACAGGTTTCCATTAAGGGTGAGATTGTGTATCTTCAATTCCTAAGTAAACCTAAAATAGTATTTTCTCCACATGTTTAAGCAAGCTTTGTTCAGAAACAATAATCATAAGATATTTTCATATTAGGTATGTTCATATGTGGCATTGATTATTATAGCAGAAAAGAAGAACCCTAATAATTATTTAATATTCAAAAATAGCTTTTTTGTCAATTTGATATTAACTGAATCTTTAGTAACTTGCAGTTTGCAAATTACACATTCAATTCTTTGGTTATTTCAATCACAATGTGCATTTAGTTAAGAACTATTTCTGAATAAATTTGCAAGACGATGGGATTTAAATTAAGCCCTTGATATTGTTTCCCTTACCCAGTTATCTACATACTAACACAGATTTTAAAGTGTCAGAAAGACTAAATTTCTATGTGGTATATTCACATATTAATAATGCATTGAGATTATCATTTGGAAACTACAAATAAAATCCTATTGTTAAAGAGTAACAAAAAACAGTCATTTTAATATTGTTCTATAAAGATACAGTAGTTAACAATTATGTTTTGGGATTTGAGGATCCTGTGCTGTTTGCTTATGCAGTTATCCAAATGTTAACCACACATACTAGCTATTTTCAATTCTTTTCATCTGGGTTCATTTGCATGAGGCATGCTACATGGAGAAGAGCCAATTTTAGAAATTCAGCTGCTAGGTTTGGCTGAAAAACTGTAACATTGGAAGATGATCATAAAATGCTTGGTTTGAAAACTGAAAATTTTTAGGTAATTCTCTTGGTTATACACTCATTTATGAATACAATGGAAAGTAGGTCTTATGCATTTTCTTTAATATCAAACATTGCATTTCTATGAACTCCAATTATCTCCAAATAAAAGAAAAAAATGTCTCCATACACAAATTATTACTATAAATATTTTTTATCAGTTATTATTGAAAATATAGCTATAGATTAATATTTCTGTTAAAGCATATGCATACCTCTAGAGCACTAACAATAATAAATTTTAGCTTAATTATTTTTACCATTTATTCCTACTTTCTCCTGTATTTGTGATTAAATTTTACTTATTATTCCTGATTAAACTAGGTCAAACAACACCAAAATATTTGTTCACAATAGCCTTTGAAATATATATTTTATTTGCATTTGGATATATTTCCAAAATTTCACATAAAATAATGACAATGTATTTGCATTTGCGTGGCACTTATAGCCTTTTCTTCCTTTTTTCTCAATCCACCTAACCTGGATCCCACTATATGGTAATGATAAACATCCTTATATATGATGATTAACAATGAGCAGATTTTACATTCAAAACATGTTTGTTGGCTCATAGAGTCATTGTTCTAATATTTTTATGAAGCTACTTTCTATTTTTAAATTTTAGTTTGAAATAATTTGAGGTACAAAAAGTTGCAAAGTCAAGTATTAGATTTCTCAAAAAGTCCTCATGGCAAGAGAATGCCCTATGTTTTTGTATATAGAAAGTAATTTTTCTTAGAGCTTTGATCCTTGAAGGATAGGTGGACTGGTTATAAAATTATTTGGTTCACATTTGTTTCATTGAGTTAAAAAGAATTCTGCTACATTTGCATGTCCTTTGGTCATAGTTGCTTTTGAAAAGTCTGATGACAGGCATACCTGGGCGTCTGACTTCAGCTCAGGTCATGATCTCACGGTTTGTGGGTTCAAGCCCCGCATCAGGCTCTGTGCTGATAGCTCAGAGCCTGGAGCCTGCTTCCGATTCTGTGTCTCCCTCTCTTTCTCTGCCCCTCCCTTGTTCATGCTGTGTCTCTCTCTGTCTCTCAACAATAAATAAAAATGTTAACAATTTTTGGAAAGTCTGATGATAGAATAATTGTTTTGTCTTCATAAGTTGTTTCATCATTTTGCCTGGGATTTTAGGATCTTTTCATGTATCTTTAAATTTTTTTAATATTTATTTATTTTTGAGAGACAGAGTATGAGCGGGTGAGGGGCAGAGAAAGAGGGAGACACAGAATCTGAAGCTGGCTTCAGGCTCTGAGCTGTCAGCACAGAGCTGGATCCAGAGCTGGAATCCACAAACCGTGAGATCATGACCTGAGCCAAGGTTGGACACTTAACTGACTGAGCCACCCAGGTGTCCCTTTATCTTTAAAATGTAGTAGCTTTACTGAGATAGTCCTTGAAGTTGATTGTGCTGGTTAATTTTCCCAACTATCCAGTGAAACATTTTAATATATAAATCCAGGCCCCTTGCTTTCCCCTCAGAAGATCTTCTTAGATTATAATTTTAAACGTTAATTCTGTTCTATTATTTTATTTTTGTTCTTCAGAAGAGCCAGTAACACAAATGTTACTTCTTCTTGCCTATCTTCCTTTCTCTTGAACCTTTTTCTTTCTCTATTTCATTGTCATCCCTTTGATTGGTTTCCTGTCTTTCGTCAATGTTCCATATTAACTTTTTTGAGTCATACTGTTTTAGGCAACTGCATTATAATCTTGACTTAAAGAAAATTATTTACTTGGAGAGAGATAGAGGTGGGGAGTGGCAAACTGAGGGGCAAGAGAGAATCTCAAGTAGGCTCCACACTGCCCAACTGTGAGATCGAACTCACAGACTGTGAGAGATAATGACCTGAGCTGAAATCCAGATTTGGAAGCTTAACCAACTGTGATGCCCAGGCTGCCATTGTCTTTAGTCCCCAGAAATCCTTTATTCCTTTATTTTTAATATTTTAAATTCAAGACATATTACAGTATTATTTCTATTTTTGAATGATTTACACATTTTATCCACAATTGATTTACATGGAATTTACAAATTTTAATGCATAACTTTTGTTATATTGTTTAAATGTCTCTCAAATATTCTTGCTTTCATATAGAAGGAAACAAATACTGTCAAGGATTATCATACACTAAGACCTCAATATAAGTTATTACTTATACCACAGAACAACCTTGCATAGTACACACTATTGTTCTATTCTCAGATATTAAAAGATTATAATTCAACAGCATAATTGTGCATTTCAATATAATTTTATATAACTTCAATGATAATAAAGTTTCATCAATAGTTTCTCCAAATTTCAAGTTCTAGGTAAAATTATATATTTCAATTTCTAGTTAAAATCAAATAACAGAAACATACAACCTTAGATCATCCAAATCCATAAGAGTACAAAGAATTTTTAGGACAACAATTTGTTTCAACACTTTATATTACAATTTCATACATAAATGTATATCTGTTGGTATCAGCAGGTGGTCTGTCGCATAGTGCCAGACACATTTTATAGTTTTTTTGAATGGGTTTTTACATAATTTTTCTTGATCATTATTTGTGCACTTGAAGGCAATGTATAGCTTCTATTGCATCAAACAAGATGTTAAGTTGAATTTTCTAACTGTAATGCAGTTTTATAAATGAAATGAATTTAAAATTGATTTTGACAAATTAAATTTAAATCTATTTTGTGGAACTAGAAATATAAGCAGTTTAATTAGAAGTAAAAATAGATATGTCTCTTTTATCTCACTTATGATCATTATATCAGTTAATAGGTAATCCTACTGATCGGGTAAATAAACTAGTTAAAACTTGAAAGTAGAACAGAAAAGAGTGCTATATGAAGATAAAACTCAAACTAGTTCTGTAAAGTTGATTAGGTTTATGTTTACAGACTGACCATTCCCCCATATAATTGCATGCCATATCCTAAACCATCAAAAGGCAAAATAAATTGAGTAGATCAGCGAAGGGTTGAATTGGTAGCAATGGAAGTTCAGACATTGGCTTTTTTGTACAATGTAGAGGTAGAGCCAGTCAAGTATGATAAATCTCCATTTTGCTTTTATAGTTTTCTTCAGGGTCTTGGTCTACATAGAAGGAAGTGAATTTGTCCTGGTGAGAGTGTGAATTCACCAAATTATATTTTTAAAACTCATGTTCAAGGCACTCTTTAAATTGTAGTTTGGACAGCTTAAAGTGTATTCTAAAATAGCACTCAGTAATAAAAAAAAATATTTGGATGTGTGTAAGCACATGTATATTGAAAATGTGTAATCTATCACCTCTGTTGAGGCATATTTGTTAAATGAAAGAAAATTTCCTGAGCTTCTAGTTTGCGCTCTGTGTTTTGTTTTGTTTTGTTTTGTTTTGTTTTGTTTTGTTTTGTTTTTCTCTTTCCTATCATCTCCTTTCCCATTCTGGTAAGAAAGCCCACCTAGTGGGAAAAGTAAGCAGCACCTTTGCACATAATGTCAATTTCTTACAGTGAATACATTAATCTATTAGATGGTCCTAGATTAATATCTACAGACAAAATTTTAGCCTGAATTACACACAATTGCTCAGGCCAACTGCAATTCATAGGGTAGGGGGAAAAATGAGGAAAGTGATGGAAAGGAAAAAGATATCACATGTTTTGCATTTATTATGTGTTTTACTGAGGGCTAAACAATTTAAATACATGGACTCATTTCATCAACTAAGTCTCTTATTATCTCCCTTTGCCATGTAACTAACAGGCTCAGTGAAGTCCAAGTCAGTGTTGAAAATCACACAGTTCTTAGGTGATAGAACAAATGTTTAAATCCACATTTACTTTAGAATAAAAATATCTTTAATTTTAATATGAATAACTTAGATACAAGACAATTTTGTAAAAACAAAATGCAGTTTTGTATTATTTAAATGGTAGATGTTTGATGTATACACTAGGATGATTTCTGAAAATATGCACTGAGCTAGGTATTGGGACTCTGCCCATAGTGAGGAGCCTAAGGAGGGAGCGTAGGGCAGCCATTCCCAAGCTGTGAGCTAAGGCACCTCAGAGCACCACAGGTAGCTCACGGGGGTACTGCAGGGTATTTTAAAGTTTCAGGGGAAACTGAGATGTTTAACATTTGTCAGTCATTGTACAAAATACTAGCTAGAGGGTGTTCAGTGTTTTAATATTTGATTCTACGACCTACTTTCAATGATGACATATCTTTGTGAATTTGAGTTTTCATAGTTACTATTGATAAAAAGAAAGTACTGCGTGAAAATGAGTGTAGAACTGTAGATCAGGGTGCTGGTGTCCAATCTGATTCCAAGTTGTACATAATTGCACAGATCCTATCAGTGAATCATTGTAATTTTTGAAGACAGAAATGAAAATGTTCCTATTTGTCTTTCAAATAACGTGTGTTGTTATTTCAGGTGACTGCTATGTTTTAAGATGTACATATTTGTTGAGGTTTTGGACTTTAGCAATTAAAAATTGAAACCTTTAGATACTCATTTAGCAAAGTGGCAATGCACTTAGACATGGTGAACCAAGAACATTTTGGAGCTCCGACATAGGGTTTGTTTCAGTATCCTTGGGAGGGAATCCCAGTTTGAGTGACCTCAGATATAATCTCACTTAGTTTTTTTACCTGAAAAATGTGAACAAAATATTCAGTATCTCAAAGCTTATTTTTTTTCCTCCAGAATTAAATGCTTTAATATACATTAATTGTGGGGTGCCTGAGTGTCTCAGCTGATTAAGCGTCCAACTTCATCTCAGGTCATGATCTAATGGTTCCTTGGCTTGAGCCCTGCATTGGGCTCTCTGCTGTCAGCACAGAGTTCACCTCAGATCCTCTGTCCCCTTTTCTTTCTGCCCTTTCCCTGTTTACTCGCTCTCTCAAAAATAAACATTAGTGTGTGTGTATATATGTATGTGTATATATACACACACACACACACACACACACACACACAAGCATATGAAGCAGCATAATAAGCCACATTAATATTAGTGCAATAAGTGTTAACTATATACATAAGTAAACTATGATTTTGGTGGTCAAGAAACTGAAAAAAAAATTTTAGTTAATTTATTTACATAGAGGGTGCGAAAAAGGAAGGGGCAGAGAGAGAGGGGGAGAGAGAGAATCTCAAGGAGGCTCTGAATTCTCAGTGCAGAGCCTGATACAGTGCTCAATCTCACTAACTGCAAGATCATGACCTGAGCTGAAACCAAGAGTTGGACGCTTAACCAACTGAATCACCCAGGCACCCCAGGATTGAAAATTTTTGAAGAACGAACTGGCAACTGCTCAAGTAGCTAGAAGTCAGATGGTATAAGCTTCATTATAATAAATAAATTCATATGGAAGTGGGGAGAAAAATCTGAGCAGTCTATTACTTAATCTACAAGATTAAGTAATATAATCTTGTAATTGTAGTAATAATCTTGTAGTAATAATCTACAAGATTTTGTTTAGGGGAATCTCTGTTCCGCAATCACACGCCTAAGTTAAAAACACTGGTTAAGTTCACAAGACTACATGAGATAATTTAAAATATTAGGTTTTAAGCCTCAATCTACATTTTTATAAAATATCCTTAAAAAAATTAACAGGCAAATCTACACAATGTGGTAGTTTATGGATGCAGACATGCATGAGAGCTATTTCAAAGTACAAGAGAAAGGTTACTATTGAACCCAGTACAGTGGTGACTGCTTTGTAGTACTGTGTCTGGGGAGCTCACAAAGCCCACCTAGGGTATTGATGACACTATATGATATGATATGATACAATATCATTGCATAGCACATCACATATCACATCACATTATCATATCATATCATATCATATCATATCATATCATATCATATGGGACTGAGAATACTGATGTTAATTTTATTATTTTTAAATTACATTCTATAGTTTGATTCTTCTTATATTTCAAAATATAAAGAGAGATTATAAAACATAACACCCGCTTTTGAAATGTAGAAAAGCCCAGCAATCCATCTGTTCTACAGATGATCTTACTTTACATTCACACCACATCCCTTTTTGATAAGTCAACACCACTGGAACATAGGAATTTCAACTGCAGAAAACTGAAAAAGAAACTGGATCTCTGCTAACGTCTTTAACAGTGTAAGCTAACTTTTTCTGTTAATAATCATGTAAGTACTTGCCTTTGAAGAATAACACTGACTATATTACCATAATATTAAAACATGAAATAGTTTTAATGAATGCTACTTAAAATGATCTCACATAGTGAGATTTATGAGGAACCAAAAATAATGTGGTGACATTTCGTGAGACACATTTATGACTGTCCTAGGAACACACACCAATTTTCCTCATATGACTCTGCAAGACAGTGTCTAAATGACAATGCTCACTCCTATTAGAATATTAAACTTAAAAGGATTGCCTTAAAAATAACAAAGCCATGCTACGAGCCTACTTTGGGACATGCAGTGAACTAGAGACACAGAAAATGACAGATTTTTCCTGATTAGTCTGACAGGGCAGCAGGCCTAACTGATACTTATTCTTGGCACCATCATCCTGAAATACAGTTGTCAGAAAATAGAATATCTGCCAAATTTTATTATGCTGGCAAGCTTTTTTCTACTCTCTCAACCCTCATCTACTCTTAAAAGTTAGGGTAAAGAAAAGTCTGACAAAATTTAACAGCTCTAACGTTAAGATTCTTCTTCCCTCCCTCCACACTTCCTTTCTTCCTTCCTTTCTTTCATTTATTCATTCATTCATTCATTCATTCTGGAACTTAGTGGTCCATCCGTATGAACTATCAAATGGTCTCTCTTCTCCCTTAAACTCTTTGTTCAGTACTAAGTCATTTTTAATATTATTACTTTATAAAAATCAACACCATACATTATTAGTTTTTGTTATATAATTCAAAAATTAGATAAATTGTTAATAGAGTATTTGAGAACAAGTTCCAGTGAGAATCCACAGATGACACAACTGTGAACATTGAGGATGGAACTGCACCTCATCAAAACAGATCAGGTTAGCAAATTCATTATATAGTACCAATTTTAGGGTAAAAAATACAGTATGAACATAAATCTACAAATCAAATATATTAATAAAGTAATTATGCATTATTAAATTACTACTGTGTGCCAGAAATTTAATGTAGTTATACTTCCTGCCTTTGGGAAATTTAGAATATTGTGGGAAAAACTGACTTGTAAACATATAAAGTAAACTGTAACATAATGCCGTATGTGGAGCTGTATCCCTGAGATTTATCTAGAGCTATGAATATTCCTATATTTATAGGTATATTTCCTATACCTATGGAAATAGGTAGGGAGATATCAGGAGGTGTCAATGATGCAATAATTTTTACAATCTGAGGGGCAGAAAAACAACCATTTATGAAATTTGAAAACTTCTAGAAAATTCTCAGAAAGATACTAGCCATAACGTGTATGTTCAGCTTTATGTGATTGGTTATATATCCAGAAAAGTGTTGGAAATATATATTTGAAGCCTCATATGGTCAAGTGTTGTGAAGAGTAAGTTATTTTTTAAATATAATTTATTGTCAAGTTAGCTAACATACATTATATACAGTGTGCTCTTGGTTTCAAGTGTGTGAGAACTAAGTTATGATGTAGAGACATTTAGGTGATATATTTTACCTTGCTACTGATGATAGTTAGATTATTAGAATTTTCTCTAGCCCAGTGAGTTGTTTCTAGACCTGTAAGTTGCAGGTAGTGATATCACCAAGAAAACTAGTTTAAAAATAAAAAAAAAAAGCACTAGGTAAATAACTGGAAAAGTGAGCTGAAAAATAAGCCTAGGAACTTGGAAGCCATCAAGTTATACTTCAACAGGCAGGTGGATAAATAAACTGATATATCCATACAATGGAATATTATATAGCACTAAAATTAAGTATTGATATCAAGCCATGATAATGAGATATTAAGCCATGGAAAAACATGTAGGGAACTTAAATGCATATTGGTAAGTAAAAGAAACCAATCTGAAAAAGCTGCATTACTATGGTTCCAATTATATGACATTCTGGAAAAGTCAAAACTATTGGAGACTATAAAAAGATTAATTGTTGCCAGGAGTTGGGAGGAATGGAGCAAGGGCTAGGTATGATTTAGCAGGTGAACCATATTCAGTATAATACTACTCTCATAGTGGATACATGCCATTATATATTTGCCAAACCCACAAAATGTACACCACCAAGAGGGAATTCTAATATAAACTACAGATTTTAAATAATAATAATACTATATAATACTATATAATATTATGCCAGCATTGGCTCATCAATTGCAACAAATATACCATCCTAATACAAGAAGTTAATAATAGGAAAAATTCTATATGTGTATGCATGTAAATGCATAGGGACTTTCCATTCAATATTTCAGTTAACCTAAAGCTACTATAAAGAATAGAATTGATTACTTTTAAATATAGGCCAAATAATCAGGGAGATTTGAGAAAAAAGAGAGTAGGAATATTTTGTCTCTTAATTCAACAAATATTCATGCGATGATGTCTATGTACCATGCATTGTGCCAATTACTGAAGGAGAAATGAAAATAACACAAACACAATTCTTTCACAAAGCTTATAGTCGATTGTGGCCACTAAGTCCATTGTGAAATTAAAACAATGAGACTATAGCACTATGTATATTATTTCTTGTGACTATATGAACTTTAAAATACCATGTAGTCCTCTTCTTCAACACTAATATTTGTGATTACTTGTATCTATAGAAAGGCAGATTTTTTTTTAAACCATGTCACTGAATGTTGATTGGAGATCTTTACAGTTAGGACATCTCAGTTAAGTTCGTTAAATTATGTTGCACCAGCAGAAAACCATTGGTTATCCATAGGCTTTTCCCCAGCATCGTTCAACACTGAATAGCAATGGAAGAAAACCAGTTTTCTTGCAGAGAAAAATTGTAGCTTTAATATATGTGACCATAGCATATTTTCTTAACATAAAATACAAGAGCCATACAGAGAAAGACAGATACCATATGTTTTCACTCTTATGTGGATCCTGAGAAACTTAACAGAAACCCATGGGGGAGGGGAAGGAAAAAAAAAAAGAGGTTAGAGTGGGAGAGAGCCAAAGCATAAGAGACTCTTAAAAACTGAGAACAAACTGAGGGTTGATGGGGGGTGGGAGGGAGGGGAGGGTAGGTGATGGGCATTGAAGAGGGCATCTTTTGGGATGAGCACTGGGTGTTGTATGGAAACTAATTTGACAATAAATTTCATATAATAAAATAAAAAAATATATGAGAGACCATTGTCAAATATGAAAGATTTCAAATATAAAACACCCATGAACTTTTTACACCAAATGCATTTTTAAGTTTTTCTCCCTAGCACCATGACCATATTCATTGTTTCTGAAGTTTTCATTTGAAGAATGTGCAAGATTTATAACTCTTAAAATTTTATGGAATGATTACTATTTGGTGGTACTATTTTGCCTTCTTAATGAATTTAACAGAATGACCTTAAAACATTATGGCAAGTACAGTAATTCTCCATATTTTATATCAGGGCCATATTTGAAGGAACCATGATAGATGACTTATCAGGATAACAAGCTATTAAGTGGTAAAGGCAAGACTTGAACTCAGGAAGTCTGATTCTAAATTCTATATTCCCTACTACTGTGCCCTGTCTCTCTCATGGATTAGTATAAATAGATTTACATAGCTGAAGAATCCAAAATCTTAAGGGAAAGCAATAGATTATTTCTTTTCAAAAATGAATATGTTAAAATTTTTTTTTCAATTGCCTGTCTGTCTAGGGACAAAAATCCTTCATCTTTGTTCAATAACTTGTTACTGTAGTTATTCAAATATTCAATTATAAAACCTATTCTTATTTTGATCCAACATAGCCTTTTCAGAATTTAATCTGTTAACCCTAACTCCCTCTCTAGAGGTGGAGGTAGGGAAAGTTGTGCTATCCTTATAAAAATACTTCACACAAGTGAAAAATATAATCTAAGATTTTATAAATGTGCAAGGGGAAATGAAGGAAACCACAGTGGAACTGGAAAGAATTAGGTTGATTCAAGCTCAATATAATAGCTCAGTGTCCTTTGACACTTTTCCTCAAGTGAATATGAGGATACTTTTAAAAGCATATTAATTCCTTCCTAGTAAATGTGATAATTTTTTGACTCATGATAAAAATATGCTGTGGAACTTCGGGGCATATATCTGAGTTACATTCGGACAGTTATTTACACTGCTGAAGCATCACCCATGCAATCAATTATTTTCGGGAATGGCAAAAAATGTTAGAGACCACTTTGCTATGTTGGTGAGGACTTCCAAATGCCCCTTTTCAATATAAATCACGACTATTGGAGACGGGGTTTTGAAAAGCACAAAACAACAAAGAGTTAAAATTAGCAAGTATGGAGCAATGGTTGTCAATGTTTGTGGGAAAGAAGTAGCTGGGTCCTTCTGGGGTGGATTATTGCATAAAATATCTACTGGAAACAAAAACCATAGGAGACTACAGTACAAGGAGAACACTGTGCTGGATGAAGCATAGAGAAGGCAATTACTAGAGAAAGAAAATTATAAATTCACTAGGTATCTTGTATCCTTTTATCTCTTTCAGAAGCATGCGGTGCAAAAGCACACAACAGAAAGAGCATCTTTCTTTTAAGGTATTGCACTTCTTTCCTTTTCCAAGGATGTGGTAGGAGGAACTTTCTACAAAGGTAAAGATCACAAATGCAAAGAAACAAGAGGTAAAAATTGTCCACCGTCAGGCATAATGAAGTAAGTTACATACAAATACAAAAATCAACCCTTCTTTGAATAGTAGACTTAAAATGGTTTGAAAAGTGCAAGGTCAACTTTATGGGGGATAATAAGGCTTAATGTGCTGTTCTACATGAATAGCTTGCTCCCTTACTTTCGTATATTTGAATGAAAACAACCTTTTCCTTTCACCTTCAACGACCTCCCCTGACCCATGTTCTGTGAATCAAATTTTTACTCCTACTTCACAACTTAGCTCTAGGCTCATTATCCTACTTATAAGACTCTTCTTCGCAATAACTGCACAATTAGTCTTTATATAGACGTTAAGATGCACAAAAGCATAGTGTATGTCTGTCAGTGCAATAGAATTAGCCTAGAGTATAGATTTAAATTGTCCACTGAATAAAAGATTAAGTAAGGTGTCTAGAACATAACCTTTCATGACTACCAGTACTTTCATATACTTCTAGTACACATTTCCCGCTCCAAAGCAGGTTGAGACACCCAAATTAAATGTCATGTTCTCCAGTCTTCCCAGGTTACAAGTATGCCTTTGTGTTTATGAAAGTGAGCTACTGGTCACCTGGGTGGCTCAGTCGGTTAAGCATCTGACTCTTGATTTGGGCTCAGGCATGATCCCATGGTTCATGAGTTCAAGTCCCACATCAGGCTCTATACTGACAATGCGGAGCCTGCTTCGAATTCTCTCCCTCTTCTTTCTCTCTTTCTGCCCCTCCCCTGCTCTCTTTTTCTGTCTCTCAAAATAAGTAAATTAACTAATTAATTTAAAAAGTGAGCTACCTATGCTAACTTAAGGAATTCATGTTGAGGGAAATAAAGTAAGCAAATGTGATAGCCAAAATTAAAACAAACATAAAAAATTGTTATTTGCCTTTACCTTCAAAGAGAAGTTTTGACTGGAAAATATTAGGTGGAGAGAACAAAATTTGTTCATCTAATTTACAACAAGATTTCAAAAAATATAAAATTCTCTGGACAGTATGTCTTTAAATATTATAGAAGAATAACACATGTCCTAATATGTGATATGTATGAATGATCTTCAAAGTACAAATTTCTAACTGGAGTTTGACAGCAAGGAAAAAATTATTTCTAAGTACATGTATGTTGAAAAGCTTTCAGAAAGTATGATTTTGCACTTTCAGATTAACAGAATATGTGTGAATTGTAGTTGATGAGACAAAATAAAAAGTATTCATGGAAAAGTGACAGTTTCAAATCAGATTCATAGGATGGATGGATGCAATTCTGAAAGTATTTTACAAAAAATAAAAATGAAAAGAGATTCATGAGGGAGGAGCCAAGATGGCAGAACAGCATGGAAGTTTTTTTGTGTGTCTCGCATCCATGAAATGGAGCCAGACCAACACTAAACCATCCTACAGGCCTAGAAAACTGATTGGAGGATTAACACAACAATCTGCACAACCTGACCCACAGAATTCAGCAGGTACGTGGCATGGAGAGGTGAACTTGGAGAGAGAGAAGCCGGCAGCGGGCAGGGAGCCGCCTTTGCAGGTGGAAAGAGGATGGTGTCTAGGGCGGGGGAGAGTGTGGGAAAGGTACCCCTCCCCAAAAGCAGCTGGAGAGAAAGTGGAAAACTGGAAACAGCCGCAGGAACTAAACTGAGAAAGGAGAAAGGAGAGGGTTTAAACTCCATGAAGACTGTAAACAAGGGGAGCGCAAAGGCTGCAACTCCGCAGCTCCATACCTGGTGGTGCTCTGGTGGGAAGGGCGAAAACGGCCACATTCGCTGGTGCTGGAACAAGGTCCTGGTGCCAGAACAAGGTCCTGGTGCCAGATGTGTGTTGTAATTTTCCATAATCCCTGAAAAGCTGCTGTTACACTATCTTGCAAACTTTTTCTGGGACGGGCTGGCACCTGGCCGCAGTCTTGGGGCTCAGGCAGCAGCTGGGTCCAGCAGGAGTTCCTGGGTGCAGCCAGAATTTGGCCATTGCTCGGTGAGACCCTCCTGCAGAGGGGCGGAACAGGTCAAAGCCGCAGTGCTTCAAAAGTAAGGGGCCAGGGAAAACAGCCGCATCTGAGATAAGACTCAGGACAGAGGTGCTGCCTGGGGCTTGGTCACCGACAGTGAAGAAGCAGGGAGTGGACAAAAGCTGAAGACAGAGGACGGGTGTGCAATTGCTGATTGGAGAGAACAGAGTTCCCATATTACAGAGACTGGGTAACTGGGCGATGCCATGTTCACTGCCCCCGCGCATGCGCATAGGCACCTACAAGCACTGCAACGATCCACCCCAGTAGGCTAGCAGTGCCATCTGGTGGAGAGGGGAGCCATTACACTGAGCCCTGCCCAACTGGGCCAACCTCACTCTTCAAGAACACAAGTCTCACCACCTACTTAGTTTATGGACTATAGAGCACTACATTAGTCTGACTTCTAGGGAAAAATGAAGTAATTTCAGTCCTATTTCAATCTGTTAGCAGGTCCATCTTTTTTTTTCTCTTTTACACTATTTTTTCTTGAATACAGAAAGGGAAAAAATTCTTTTTATTTTCAATTTTTATTAAAAATATTTTTCTTTGATTTTTTACTATTTTTTTTACTTTTGTGTAAATTTTTTTCAAATTCTATCTTACTTCCATCATTCTATTTTAGTCTACTTCAGTGTATTCACCTTTTCAAATTTTCAAACGATTTCCTTGTTTTCTTTTTTCTCTTTTTTGTTTCTTTTCTTTTTCTTGAATGCAGAAAATGAAAAACTTCATTTTTACTTTCAATTTCTATTAAAAATATTTTTCCTTAATTTTTTTACTATTTTTTTCTTTTATGTAATTTTTTTCAAATTCTATTTTACTTCCATCATTTTATTTTAGCCTACTACAAAGTATTCACTTTTTCAAATTTTCAAATGATTTCTTTTCTTTCTCTTTTTTGTTTCTTCTTTTTTTCTTGAATACAGAAAGAGAAAAATATTCATTTTTATTTTTAATTTTTATTAAAAATGTTTTCTTTAATTTTTTCCTACTATATTCTTTACTTTTGTGTAATTTTTTCAAATTCTATTTTACTCCCATCCTCTCATTTTAGTCTACTTCAGTGTATTCATTTTTTCAAATTCTCAAACGATTTCCTTTCCTCCCACCTTTCCCCCCCTAATCTGTCAAACCACTTTCAACACCCAGACCAAAATACACCTAGGATCTAGCATCATTTATTAGATTTGTGTGTGTGTGTGTGTGTGTTTAATTTTTTAATTTTAATTTTTTTTAATTTTAATTTTTCTACCTCATTAATTCCTTTTCTCCATTCAAAATGACAAAATGAAGGAATTCACCCCAAAATAAAGAGCATAAAGAAACGACAGCCAGGGATTTAACCAACACAGATACAAGCAAGATGTCTGAACCAGAATTTAGAATCACGATAATAAGAATACTAGCTGGAGTCGAAAATAGATTAGAATTCCTTTCTGCAGAGATAAAAGTGTTAAAAAAATAGTCAAAATGAAATTAAAAATGCTATAACTGAGCTGCAATCACAGATGGATGCAGCGGTGGCAAGGATGGATGAGGCAGAACAGAGAATCCATGATATAGAAGACAAACTTAGAATAAGGAAGCAGAAAAAAAGAGGGAGATTAAGGCAAAAGAGCACGATTTCAGAATGAGAGAAATCAGTGACTCATTAAAAAGGAACAACATCAGAATCATAGGAGTCCCAGAAGAGGAAGAGAGAGAAAAAGGGGTAGAAGGGTTATGTGAGCAAATCATAGTGGAAAACTTTCCTAACCTGGGGAAAGACACAGATATCAAAACCCAGGAATCACAGAAGACTCCCATTAAATTCAACAAAAGCCAACCATCAACAAGGCATATCCTAGTCAAATTCAGAAAATACTCAGGCAAGGAGAGAATCATGAAAGCAGCAAGGGGAAAAAAAGTCCCTAACCTACAAGGGAAGACAGATCAGGTTTGCAGCAGACCTATCCACAGAAACTTGGCAGGACAGAAAGGAATGGCAGGATATATTCAATGTGCTGAATCAGAAAAATATGCAGCCAAGAATTCTTTATCCAGCAAGGCTGTCATTCAAAATAGATGGAGAGATAAAAAGTTTCCCAGACAAACAAAAATTAAAGGAGTTTGTGACCACTAAACCAGCCCTGCAAGAAATTTTAAGGGGGACTCTCTGAGGGGAGAAAAGATGAAAAAAAAGTATATATGTATATATACCAAAGCAACTAAGATTAGAAAACCAGAGAGCACCACCAGAAACTCCAACTCTACAAGCATAATAATGGCAATAAATTCATATCTTTCGGTACTCTAAAAAAAATTGGAAGAATGATGTACATGTTTTGCATGAAAGGAGAGTTGATAATTATAATTAACACCGGAATTGATGAATAAGGAAGCACAATTACATCATGCTTGTCTATGTATTTTGGATGATTCTCTAACATATTAGCATTCTCAAGAGAAAAAGGACCAATTATGTGCATGTGTGTGTGTGTGTGTATGCATATATGTATATATATATATATATATATATATATATATATATATCTCAATATATTTGATGCTATATGCCATATATATATATATATACACATTCTGTATACAGTGTGTTGCTATATTTATGCGTAATGTATAATCATATATATAATATATAGTAGTGTATGTATAATAGCATATATATCATTAAAATACATATATTACTATATACAGTATATGTACACACTATATATATATATATATATATATATATACTATATTTAATAGTATATATGTGTATAAGAGTATATCTATTTTATATCTAGATATTCTACATGTAATAGATATATTGTTAGATACACCATTATAGATATATACACTATTATATATAGTGGGTATATATAGATTGCGAGAGAGAAAAAATTATAAAACAAGTGGGGTAAAATGTCAACAAGAAATAAGCCTGGATAAAGATATACTATGCAAGCAACTTCTCTGTAGGTGTAAAAAATAAATAGCAATAATAATAACAATCAAAAAAGTAAAAAAGGGCTAGAGTAGGAATAGTCATGGAAGAAATTAAGAGGAATTAAAGTCTGAGAGGAAGAAGGAGAGGCTTACCTAAGGTGTTGATAGGTTAGATCAGACTTAAATTAAAGGATGGCCAGTAGTAAAGAAAATACTTTAAGTAGACAAACATATGAAACATCCTGAAAGTGAGTGATAAAGGTAATTTTAAGAAACTAAAGGGAGCAAAAGAGCTAAGTTGAGTGGAGGGGGACCAGCAAGCAAAGGTGGTCAGCAGCACAGTCATATATGTGTATTTCATCCAATATGAGGAATCAGACTTTATTTGCTGGGATCAACAAGATTTTTAGCAGAGGATTTACTTGGAAACTAGATTAGGTTAGTCTTTTGAGATCATTAAAAGTGGACCATTCTGGATCAACAGGACCACTTATATTCTTGCAGTTTTGAGATAAAATGTATCACTGATTTGAAGTAGTTTATGGTCACACTGATACTTGGAATGAAGATAAAGAGATAGACTGAATAAGAGATTAAGAAGTTGAGCCAATGGACATTTGGCATAGGGTTCATGAGAAGGATGAGTCAAAGATATGGCAGCTGAGTTAGGTTCCATGCGCTCTGTTAGCTGCAATGGGTTAGAAAGAAGGATTCACTTTAAGGGTGATTTTTGGATGGTAGCAAGCAAAAATTTTCACCCCAAATACCGAGACATCATCCTGGATAACTCTAACCAAAAGGAAAAAAACAAGAAAACAACACTAATTCTCATATAGTAACGTGTCTCCAACAACCAACTTTCAGAGCCAGATATTGGACTACTTGATCACTAAAAAATACCCCAATTCAAAAATCTGCAATTGTTTGATATGACCTCAATTTCCTCCTTTGCCAACTTCCTAACTCAGTTACTTCCACCATATTTTCTCTAACTGAAACGTTTTACTAAATATTTTTTTCTGAAAATTCCATACTGGATCTTTTCTATGCTTTCCATGTTTATTGGTGTTTTTCTGTTATCTCTTGATAGCATGGACTCTGGAGCCACACTGCTCAAGAGTTTGAATATTCCTTTCCTACTTATGGAGCAAGTTCATTAACTTCTTTGCACATGGGTTCTCTCATTTGCAAATGGTGATCACTATAGGACCTACTTAAGAGGGTTATGGGAAGGAAAATAGGACAACAACCTGAGGACTCTGCAACTGAAAGTTGTTTTTACAAACCATCTGTGATTTATAGCAGTCTTGGTTTAGTACTTTTGCAAAATATGGATTAAACTGCATTAAAATTAGCCTTTAACAGGTTTTAAGTTCCTTGATGAAACTACCAAATTTTTATCTCTCTGTCTTTTGGGCCTTGTTTTTTCCTGGCCATATACATAGTCAATAACTGTGTTGAATAGACACATTATCAAAGCTAAGTCCATCCTCAATGGACTAATTTTTATCTAGCTGACTTGTCCCAAGCCATTGCTGAATGTGTTATAATGGCTACTAAGCCTTTTAAGAATGCCTGACATCCCAGTATGTCCCAGGATTAAGTTTAATGATGTCAAGAGAACTTCCACAGCGGCTTATGTATATGTGTTAGTCTCCTTCATTAGATTGTAAATCCCTGTATTGGAAAAACTCTATTTTATTCACTTCTGTATGCTTCACGGCACCATCACAGAGTAACGTGAATTTAATAAGTCTTCAATACATATTGACTTGAACTGGTTATTTGCTCCTTCAAAATCCAGCCCCGATATCACTCCTTTGGCAAGACTTCCCCGAGCCTTCCATCCAGAACTGATTATTCCCCATGCTATAGCAAGAATTGGCTTTTGACTGTGAAGTGGCCTTTTAAATATGAACATTTTCCACCTATACACAGAAGTATACATATGATCACAGTGATCAAACTATACTTCCCTTCTTCCAAACATACAGATTCATTAGTCCAGAACAGGCATTTTACCCCAAATAGTCCTCTTGAAAAGCTTCACCAGAAAACAGAAAAAAATCACTAAAGAAATTCCGTCAAGAGAAACAGTATTCAATACCCTGAAACTTGTGTTTCCTGCAGTTCTGAATTTGTTTCTGTACACTGTCCAGGAAAAATTAAATTTATTCAAATAAAGTGTAACTTACAACCAACAAAAGCTACACCAATACATCTTATCTCATCAATAACCTAAAAATGTTGTCTGTCTTTTTTTGTTCTCTTCTTTTCCTTTCCTTCTTCCTCCTGTCTCTTCCTTTCAATCCTTTCCTCTCCCTCCCTGTTCCTGCTCCAGCTCTCACTCTCTCCTTCTTCCTAGTATGTTTTTTTTTATCTTTCTTAAAATGTTAACAAAATATAATTCATCCCTATTCATTTTAACTTAGAATAATTTTCCAAATTTACTTACTTATAGTTATCTCCACTTCTTCTATTCAAGGAAAAGCTGAATCCTAAGTTAGAAGGGGGGTGGGTGGGTGGCTGGGTAGATAGATAGGTAGGTAGGTAGGTAGGTAGGTAGATAGGTAGAGGATAGATAGATAGATAGATAGATAGATAGATAGATAGATACTGTATTATGTATCACCCTTTCTCAAAATCCTCATTAGCTTTTTGTTTTGTTCAGAATGAAATCAAAATTTTTTGTATGAATTACTTAGCTCTACACAATACCAGATCAGATCCTTCCCTATCTACAACTTAACCTACTTCCCCTGACCCTTTGTTTAAAATTATTCAACCACATTCGTCTCTCCTTGTACCTTATGCACACAGAGCTCACCTCTGCCGTGGATCTTGGAACTATTTTTCCTGTTTGGTGTGCTTCTCATGGCTGAATTATTCTTTAATTCTCCATAATTCTTACCTTCTCAGAGATCCTTACCTTGAACTCTCAATATCAAGGAGTTCTTCTTTCCCTTCCTAATATCACATAATTTTATTTTCATCACAGCCCTTATCATCAACTGTTATGTATTTATTTGCTTATTACCTGTCTTCCTTACACTTCTTGTGGTAGAAATCCTGTCTGTCTTGTTAACCTTTGTAAGACAAAGCACAATGATTGGCTTGTTTGTTTCCAATAAATGTTTATTGAATTAATTTTTCTAAGTTAATAAAAACAAGGCCTAAAGAATACAAATGCACAAAAATATACCGCTTTCAATTGCCATGCTAAAATTATAATCAAGATTTTTTTTAATTTCAAAACAGATGTTTTGTTTCCTATATAACATTGTTCCTTTATTTTTTAACATGTTATTTATTTTTTAATTTAAATTTTAGTTAACATACAGTAAAATACTGGTTTCAGGAGTAGAAATCAGTGATTCATCACTTACATACAATACCCAGTGCTCATCACAAGTGCCCTCCTTAATACCCATCACCCATCTAGCCCATCTCCCACCCATACTCCCTCTGACAACCCAGAATTTGTTCTCTATCATTAAGAGTCTCTTGTACTTTGTTTCTCTCTCTTCTCTTTTGTTCCCTCTTTCCCATATGTTCATCTGTTTTGTTTCTTAAATTCCACATATTAGTGAAATCATATGGAATTTGTATTTCTCTGATTGGCTTATTTTGATACCACATCTTCTTTATCTATTCATCAGTCGATGGACATTTGGGCTCTCTCCATACTTTGGATATTGTTGATAATGCTGCTTAAATATTGGGGTGCATATACCCATTCAGATCTGTATTTTTGTGTCCTTTGGGTAAATACCTAATAGTGTAATTGCTGGATCATAAGGTAGTTCTATTTCAGTTTTTTGAGGAACCTCCATACTGTTCTCCAGAGGCTGCACCAGTTTGCAATCCTACCAACAGTACAAGAGGATTCCCCTTCTCTGAATCCTTTCTAACACCTGTTGTTGTGTGTGTGTGTGTGTGTGTGTGTGTGTGTGTGTGTGTGTGTTGTTAATTTTAGCCATTCTGACAGGTGTGAGGTGGTATTTCATCATGGTTTTGATATGTATTTTCCTGATGATGGGTGATGTTAAGCATCTTTTCATGTTTCTGTTAACCATCTGGATATCTTCTTTGGAAAAGTATTCATGTCTTCTGCCCATTTCTTTGTTTTTTTAATTTTTTTAACGTTTATTTATTTTTTAGAGACAGAGAGAGACAAAGCATGAGCAGGGGAGGGACAGAGAAACAGGGAGACATAGAATCTGAAGCAGACTCCAGGCTCTGAGCTGTCAGCACAGAACCTGACATGAGGCTTGATCACCTGAACCATGAGATCATGAGCTGAGCCTAATTCAGACACTTAACTGACTAAGCCACTCAGGTGCCACTCTTCTGCCCATTTCTTAACCGGGTTACTTGTTTGTTTGGATGCTGAGTTTGATACATTCTTTAAAGATTTTGGATACTAACCCTTTATCCAATATGTCATTTGCAAATATCTTCTCCCAAACTGGCTGCCTTTTCATTTTGTTGATTATTTCTTTCTGTGTGTAGGAGCTTGTTATCTTAATGAAGTCCCAATAGTTCATGTTTGCTTTTGTTTCCCTTGTCTTAGGCTATGTTTTAGTAAGAAGTTGCTATGGCTGAGGTCAAAGAGGTTGCTGCCTGTGTTCCCCTCCAGGTTTTTGATGGTTTCCTGTCTCACATTTAGGCCTTTTATTCATTTTGAATTTATTTTCATATATGATGTAAGAAATTGGTCTGGTTTCATTCTTCTGCATGTCACTGTCCAGTTTTCCCAGCACCAACTGTTGAAGAGACTGTCCTTTTTCCATTGTATATTCTTTCCTGCTTTGTGAAGATTGGTTGACCCTAGAGCCATGGGTTCATTTCTGGGTTTTCTATTCTGTTCCATTGATCTATGTGTCGGTTTTTGTGCCAGTACCATACTGTCTTGATAACTACAGTTTTGGAATATAGCTTGGAATCTAGAATTATGATGCCTACAGTTTTATATTTCTTTTTCAGGATTGCTTTGGCTCTTCTGGGTCTTTTGTGACTCCATACAAATATTAGGATTGTGTATTATAGCTCTGTGAAAAATGTTGGTGGCCTTTTGATAGGGATTGCATTAGATGTGAATTTGCTTTGGGTTCTATAGACATTTTAACGATGTCTGTTCTCCCAATCCGCAAGTTTGGAATGCTTTTCCATTTCTTTGTGCCTTCTTCAAATTCTTTCATAAGTGTTCTATAGTTTTTGGAGTTAAGTCTTTTATCTCTTTAGTTAGGTTTATTCCTAAGTATCTTAGTGTTTTTGGTGAAATTGAAAATGGAATTGATTCCTTGATTTCTTCTTCTGCTGCTTCATTATTGCTATATAGAAATGGAACAGATTTCTGCACATTGATTTTTATATCCTGGTACTTTGCTGAATTCATGTATTAGTTCTAGCAATTTTTAATGGAGCCTTTTGGGGTTTCTACATAGAGTATCATGTGGTCTGCAAATAGTGAAAGTTTGACTACTTCCTTGCTGATTTGGATGCCTTTTATTATTTTGGTTGTCTGATTACTTAGGCTAAGACTTTCAGCACTATGTTAAATAATAATGGTGAGAGTGGACATCTTTGTCTTGACCCTGACCAAGGGGGAAAGTCTCTTAGGTTCCCCATTGAGGATGATATTAGCTGTTGGTCTTCCAGATATGGCCTTTATGATGTTGAGGTATGGTCCATCCATCTCTACTTTGTTGAGGGTTTTTATCAAGAATGGCTGCTGTCTTTTGTCAAATGCTTTTTCTTCATTTATTAGCAGAATCATATAGTTCTTTTCTTATATTAATATAGTGTAGCACATTCATTGATTTGTGAATATTGAATGAGCCCTGCAGTTCAGGAATAAATCCCACTTGATTATGATGAATAATTCTTTTAATGTACTGTTGAGTTCAGTTTGCTAATATCTTGTTGAGAATTTTTGCATCCATGCCCATCAGGGATATTGGCCTATAATTCTTCTTTTTACAGGGGTCTTTGTCTGGGTTTGGAATCAAGGTAATGCTGACTTTGTAGAATGCATTTGGAAATGTCCCTTCTATTTTTATTTTTTGGAACATTTTGATAAGAGTAGGTATTAACTCTTTTTCAAATGGCTGGTAGAATTCCCCTGGGAAGCCATTTTGCCCAGGCCTCTTGTTTTTTAGGGAGATTTTTGATTACTTATTCAATTTCTTCATTGGTTATGGGTCTGTTCAAATTTTTCTTCATGTTTAATTTTGGACAGTGTGAGTTTCTAGGAATTTGTCCATTTCTTCCTTTAAACTTACCTACCTCTTTCAAATTATTAAAGTTCTAATATATTCTTATATTTGCATTTTACACTATTCTTATCTTGTGTACCCATTGTATATAAGCTGTCTAAAATAATATCAGAGAATATTGTTTGGGTGTGATGATTTTCCATGAAGTATTCTGAGGGGATCTGAATAGCCTGTCAACATAGTGTTGACATTCCTGAATGTTGCTTTGCAATCTGATTTTACAAGTGAGTTTAGCTAATTAAATCAAAGTGGATTGACTCTAGTTTTATAGACATACTTGTAGGACAAAAAAAAAATCTTAGAAAAAAAGACAGCATTTCTTCACTTTATATTACTGTTAAAATAAACAGACTAGCTTTCAATATTAATAAAATAACAATATAAAACTGTGACAAATTAGCATCTTTGAAAAATTGTTGAAAAGTGATTACATCATAGATTTGAAACTCAGATATTTACCAGGAGTCCTGGGTCTACTCCACTTCTAGATTGTGTAACCTTGAGAAAATTATTAAACATTCCTGGATCTTTAGATTTTTCCATGTGCAGTGTGAGTAATAGTGGAACCAATGTCACCAGGAGTTTACAAGTATTATATAAGGTATGAGTTTGGGGGGTCAGACCTGCCAGAATTAAATCTATAACTGTTTGAATTTTCTTATGATTTTTGGTCATACTTCCGGTAGTCAGTGCCACATCATTGTACGACAGATATCCTGGCTTGCTGAAACCCACACTGTGAATCTACAAGTAGGGCAGAGGTGACTGGAAAAAAATTGTACGGCAGAGAATAGACCTTCATTAGTACCAGAGAGGTATGGGGTTACTAATATTCTTATTCTCATTCCTCTTGGCCACAATACATCTAAAGCATGTATTGTGCATCATTTCCCAGAGTGATCCAATAGGATTACTCCATGTCACTGCCTACAGAATGTACTCCTCTTGTCTGCATTCCCTTTCCTGTACCGCCTTCCTTTTCGCCTGCCAGTGCATAATGACCCCTCCAAATAAACTATCTTAGCTTCAGCTTCTGCTTCCAAGGAGAAGTGGACAAGGACGGAAAATAAAACTATTGAAAACTCAGCACAAAAGGCTCTTGCAACAATTTGCCATCTCCCCTCCACCCAACAGACCCATCTTGTTTAAATACAGACTTTACCATAACTAACTCTATGACTTTGGGCAAATCATCTAATTTCACTGAATTGTAACCTCATCTGGAAAACAAAGCATTAATGTTTAAAATTATAGTAGTTTAAATCTTCAGAAGAAAAATAAATGTAATACAACTGAGAAAAGTCATAAATCTCAATTAGGTGTTTCATAAAGTTATTACAAAAGGGAAAAAAATCTGAGTACAAGTAAAAGCATGATAAATAGAAAGATGAGAATATCTTTCCCATTTGTACATCAAATCTGCAGTTGCTTACCAACACTTGTTGCTGATTATCTTTCTTTTCATTACTCAAGTGTCACCAAATGCTGAATCACATCTATAGAATGCCAGGTGCATCAGAGAGAACACCAACTTCAAAATAGTGAAAGAATTTCGGAAGCTGGGGCAGAAAGATACTTTCATGTGCATGACTAGATGTGGCTTCTCTCTGTTTCTGAAATGATTACTTTTGGCCTAGCCTTTCTAGTTTCATTAAGTTGGTATCCTCTGTATTTTTACCCTGATCTTCAGAAAAATCACCTCATTTGGCAATGCTTATTGAACTTCTACAACATCTGAGTGTCTTAAACCTTAACTGGACACAGATAATTAACACATGGAGGTAACTTCTGGATAATATATAACATTATATGTACATATATATATTTACATAATGTATATTATACATATAATATACATTATACATATATGTATATACAATACATGTATGTATACATGTATACAATATGTATACACAGTATACATATATATACATATATATACAATACATATATGCAATACACATATACACATGTATACACAGTATACATATATATATACACAATACATACATACAATACATATATGTATACAATATGTATACAATATGTATACAGTATACAATATACATATAATATGAATATATTATATGTACATATAAATCATGAAAAACAAATGTTAAAACCTTGAATGTGACTTGACTATATATATCTTTATGACTGATGAAATAATAAGCTAAAAATAGTCTAATGGCTAGAATTTCTTCTCTGTCTGCCTCACAGTTTATTCACAAATTTAATATGTTCAAGAAGTTGTATTTTTTTCAAATAAACAAAGATAGAGAAAAGATCATGATTAACTTAAGTGATCTCACTATAAAAGCAGTATGCAAGCAGTCAGTTTAAAAATTTGTCTTGATTTTTTCCCCCATCAAAAACAAATGGTCATCATTCACACTTCCAGAATATAAATTCTTTAATTGGACTAACGTTTCACTGGGAATGATACTGTGTCTAGCTTGTTTTCATACATCCTTGCAAATGTTTGTCTTTATAGAAAATTCCCATCCTGAGAAATTTTAGTTTTTGAAAATAAATACAAAATTTCTTCCATTGTTTGGTTATAGTATCTTCAATAACACTCAACTTCCAGAGTCAACGTGTGCTCTCTGTCAAAGTGGCAGAAAGAGAATGAGAATGGAAATGTGCCAAATGTGGGTGTCCCACAACTCTCCTTCCATTGGGTATAATTTAACATATGACTTCATCAAATTCTGAGGGAGCCCAGTAAATATAGTTTAACTTGTGCCAGGTAGAAAAGAAAAATAGTTTTGATAAACAGTAACCTTTAGTGCATTACCTTAATTTCTCCTAGATTTTAGTCAGAAATAACCGTGCCCTGCTTGCACTAGAATCTCAGCTAACTATTGGTGAGGACTCTATCCCTTCACAGATACTTTGTTTGTGGTTTTATTTATTTATTTATTTATTTTGGCGGGGGGGGGGAGGTTAAAAATAATTTATACACAGTAAAATTAATTATTTCTATTGTGTACTTTTTAAAGGTGTATTAATTTATTTTTGAGACAGAGAGGGAGAGTGAGCGAGGGAGACAGAGAATCCCAAGCAGGCTCTGCTCTGTCAGCACAGAGCCTGACGTGGGCTTGAACTCATGAACCGAGAGATCATGACCTGAGTCAAAACCTAGAGCCAGATCCTTAACAGACTGAGCCACCCAGGTGCCCCTCTATTGTACATTTTAATGGGTTTTTACAATCACAATATATAATCTGAATCAACTAAAAAAACTCCATTGTGCTCCTTTGTGGGCAATCCCCTGTCCCATCCGCAAGACCCTCTCAACCACTGATCAATTTTGTGTTTTTACAGTTTTGCTTTGCAAGAAATTTGTAAGAATGGGATCATGAAATGAGTAGTATTTCATGTTTAGCTCCTTTTACTTAGGATAATGCATCGGAGACTCATCTGTTTTGTGTGTCTCACACAACAGTTTATTATTTGTATCACTGAGTAGTACTCAATTACATGAATCACTGTCTGATTACCCATACACCAGTGAAGGGATTGACAGTTATGAATAGAGGTATTAAAAAATTTACACATAAGTTTTGTGTGCACTTGGATAGCCAGTAAGATTACCCTTTAATATGCTACATACATGTTCATCTCCATAAGAAATAACCAAACAGTTTTCGAAGATAATTCATGGTCTTTACAGGTAATAATTTTAATGCAAAAAAGTAAAATGTCTAACAATATATTATTTCTACTTAAAGTATGCTATTTCTTAAACATGTTAAATATAGAAATCACACAATTCCCTCCAAAATCACCATTTAGTTTTTATTCTGTTAAATATATAAATATATTTCTTAAATATATAAATTTGTTAAATATATAAATTACACAATTCTCTCCAATATCACCATTTAGTTTTTATTCTGTTGTCTGATCTTGGGATTTAGCCTTATTTTAAAATATATGGATTCATTTGTGGTTGATTTTAAATGTATGCAATACCTGTATAAAAGGAAAATGTACTTCCTAGGCAGTTTGAAACATCTTTTACAGGTCAATCCCGATTAAATACATACAAAATGAGGGTCACAGAAGTAAACCAATACTCAGTAAAATTAGTCATAGGACTAATGTTACCATGTCAACTTAAACTTATTTACCAAATATCCAACAAACTAAAGAAGCATTTGCATTAGCACATTAGCCCAGCAGGCAAATTCACTAGGGCTGTTAATGGTGTCACACTAATTGAGGAATAAAGATCTCTGTCACGTTTATAACTTATGAGTAATAATAAGAGGAAAAAACAAAATATGTGTGGAAATGATTAGAGTGGAGATAACAGTCTATTATATGGTTTTAGGGTTTACCCTTCTTTCCTTCCTTCCTTTAAGCTAAAGTTATGAAAACTGGCAAACTTTGATAGAGAATTAGCTATCGTCTGCTTACTAGACTTTATTTTACTTCTTAGCACTTCTCATGTCTGAGAAAATTTGGCTCTGTGAGTTTAATTAGTTTATTAATTGTCTTGTGTAGCTTCCCTTCACATATCTTTGCAAATTCATGAGTTTGCAAGTTCATGGACCTGCAGCACTTTGAACTACCATGCAAGTTCAGAAGTTAAACACTACCGTGTTGTTTATTCTCTTTGAATTAGTGGATAAACAAATAAAATAAATATTCAATATGTAAATAAATAATTTCTGGCCATATAAAAGTAAATTTACACAATTATGGCTACTTTACAGTTAAAACTGAATTTTTCTGATACGACAAACTCTTTGCCCAACCCAGCCATTGAATCGACTTCTAGTAATATTTGAAAGATATTTATTCAGTGTCCATGCCATTTGCAAGATACTGGTTGCTCCAATGGGATACAGAACGAACAAAAGAGTCACATTTTAGCCAGATGTATGATTACACAGTTAATTATAATAAACTTTGAAAGTTGCTAAGAAGGGAAATGTTCAAATTGCTATGAAGGAGCAATGGAGATGATGTGATTTTACTTATTACTATAAGGGAAAACACAATAACAGACTTTATGTTGTATTAGGAAAAAATGGAGTAAGTCAGAAAGAAGATAGATTAAAAGCATTGCAGTGAAGACCATGTCTGAGAGGGGGGACTGAATGGAGATCAGTGGGGTGAGGTCTATTGAGTGTGAGCAGACAAAGCATTGTGAGAAGGTAGGGGGTATAGGGCTTTGTGTACCAAGAGAAATACTCTCTCATCCCAAGAGCCACTGAATGGATTCAACTGATTTGAACAGAGGATATCCGTGTGAAGGTGTGCAAGCTGTACTCAGGCAGAAAAGCAGGAGCTGTTGAATGTGGCACTGTGGTGGTAGTGGAGTTTGAAAAAAGTAGTAATATTAAAAATATAGTTTGTGAAAAAATAAAACTACCTTGGAGAAAACTAATCAGATTTAACAAAAAGTGAAGAAACCATTACAAAAAATATCCAATACCACTTAGATGTTTTCTAAGTTTTTCAACAAATGCAAAAATGAAAGTTATAATATATTTTTAAAACACCATGTACTCACCACTGGATTTCAACATCTCTTACCTCATAGTCTGTCCTATTTCATTTATACCTATTCTAACATGACCCATCCCGCAAAGGAATTAATGTGAAACAAGTCTCAGGAAAGATATTTATTCATTCTGTCTATCTCTAGTATACACATACAATTTATTTTAGAAATCTGACACCTTATGATTGAAAATAAAACATATACGAGATATTGCTGTTTCTGTAGATAAACATTTATATGACTTGTTCATTCTTCTATAGAAGAAATGCAGCCCCCCCAAATTGTAATTAAAAATTCCATTTAAGATCCCAAAATGGAGTGTGAAACAATATTTTTACCCTGCTTAATTCATCCTCATTTAAGATTGAAGGAAATATTTAAAATCCACTGATTTGAGGGATGAAGCTTATTGAATATAATATATAGTGTCCACTTTTATAAAATACATTCCTTTTAGAATGTGGGAAGAGCATTTTCCTTCCAGGAAAAGTATATCCAGATATACTTTTATGACTTTTCCAAACTGATATGATAATTACGGATTACATTCTATTTTTAATACAGAGAAATTAATATTAATTTCATTCAAAAGTTGAAATTGTAACATTATATTTTTTAAACTCTGTGGGGACAATATAGCATTAATTAAGTATTGAGAAAGAGTTCTAAAATTTGAACAAACAGGTGTTATAAATCTAAAATGGTTCTATACATCAAATTTTAAATATTCATGCAAATTATTAATCATGTTAAGATGTAAAGAGCACAACTGCTTTCCAGTCATTCACATAGGTTGAGAAAGATGGGAACTGTCATGAGTGGTCAGACATATTTATCTAGAACTGAAATAAGTCTTCTAAAATAAGTATGTGATCTTTCAAAAGTAAATGTAGAGGCATAAAAAATTAGTATCATAAAACAATTGTCTTTCTAATTTTCTTCTTAGATTGTCATTTGTTCTTTTTAAGCTTTGATTGATCTTTTTTTTAATTTTTAATTAACATTTTATTTTTTTTATATATGAAATTTATTGACAAATTGGTTTCCATACAACACCCAGTGCTCATCCCAAAAGGTGCCCTCCTCAATACCCATCACCCACCCTCTCCTCCCTCCCACCCCCCATCAACCCTCAGTTTGTTCTCAGTTTTTTAACAGTCTCTTATGCTTTGGCTCTCTCCCACTCTAACCTCTTTTTTTTTTCTTTTCCTTCCCCTCCCCCATGGGTTCCTGTTAAGTTTCTCAGGATCCACATAAGAGTGAAACCATATGGTATCTGTCTTTCTCTGTATGGCTTATTTCACTTAGCATCACACTCTCCAGTTCCATCCACGTTGCTACAAAAGGCCATATTTCATTTTTTCTCATTGCCACGTAGTACTCCATTGTGTATATAAACCACAATTTCTTTATCCATTCATCAGTTGATGGACATTTAGGCTCTTTCCATAATTTGGCTATTGTTGAGAGTGCTGCTATGAACATTGGGGTACAAGTGGCCCTATGCATCAGTACTCCTGTATCCCTTGGATAAATCCCTAGCAGTGCTATTGCTGGGTCATAGGGTAGGTCTATTTTTAATTTTCTGAGGAACCTCCACACTGCTTTCCAGAGCGGCTGCACCAATTTGCATTCCCACCAACAGTGCAAGAGGGTTCCCGTTTCTCCACATCCTCTCCAGCATCTAGAGTCTCCTGATTTGTTCATTTTGGCCACTCTGACTGGCGTGAGGTGATACCTGAGTGTGGTTTTGATTTGTATTTCCCTGATAAGGAGCGACGCATCTTTTCATGTGCCTGTTGGCCATCCAGATGTCTTCTTTAGAGAAGTGTCTATTCATGTTTTCTGCCCATTTCTTCACTGGGTTATTTGTTTTTCGGGTGTGGAGTTTGGTGAGCTCTTTATAGATTTTGGGTACTAGCCCTTTGTCCGATATGTCATTTGCGAATATCTTTTCCCATTCCGTTGGTTGGCTTTTAGTTTTGTTGGTTGTTTCCTTTGCTGTGCAGAAGCTTTTTATCTTCATAAGGTCCCAGTAATTCACTTTTGCTTTTAATTCCCTTGCCTTTGGGGATGTGTCGAGTAAGAGATTGCTACGGCTGAGGTCAGAGAGGTCTTTTCCTGCTTTCTCCTCTAAGGTTTTGATGGTTTCCTGTCTCACATTTAGGTCCTTTATCCATTTGGAGTTTATTTTTGTGAATGGTGTGAGAAAGTGGTCTAGTTTCAACCTTCTGCATGTTGCTGTCCAGTTCTCCCAGCACCATTTGTTAAAGAGGCTGTCTTTTTTCCATTGGATGTTCTTTCCTGCTTTGTCAAAGATGAGTTGGCCATACGTTTGTGGGTCTAGTTCTGGGGTTTCTATTCTATTCCATTGGTCTATGTGTCTGTTTTTGTGCCAAGCTTTGATTGATCTTAATCAACCAAACTTCCTAGGGTATTCTCCATGCCTTGCCTCCCTTTCCTTTAATCATGTATTTATGAGCATAATGTATGGTTGAGTACTTCCTGTCATCTACTGCCCTCCTCTGCCAATGAGCCCTGGTCACATCTACCCTGGTTCACACATATCAGTTTCACTAGCCAATGCATGCTAGCCAATTTGAATGCTAGCCAATATAGTTGTCATTTTAATATTTTTTTACTCTCATATGGACTGTATCATCATTATAAAAATGCGCCTAGTACTTTTTTCCAGAAACATTCAGCCTCTGTATTTGTAGTTGCCTAATAATCTTAACATCTGTAGACAAAAAAATATTCTGACACTTCAGACAACTTGTATCGAGGACTCCTCGTGATGGTTGTGACAGGTGTCAAGACTGTCGCAAAATGGGAGAGAGATTGAATTCAACTCCAGACAAAACAAGCACAAGGGGGTATTTATGTCCAAGGACCATGTAAGGGGTGTCAGTGAATGGAAAATTACTAAGAGAGAGAGACATCAAGGATAAGGAGAATTGTTGCTACACTGACCTAGCAGGATTCTTGTGAAGGGTAGGCTAGGGTGATCAGATGTGAGTGTAGGGGAGGATTCCCTCTAAACTGACTTAACAGGAGTTTTGCTAAAACTGGGCTATGCATACCTGGCAAGGAATGGGACCGAGGTCAGGTCTAGTTGAAAAGAGGGCTTAGAGGAGCCTGATTAAAGTTTGGTCAAGGAGTGTCTGTCACACCATATGCAATATCATTATGAATTAATTCCCCAAAATGAATTTTTTTAAGTAGGCTCGATGCCCGACGTGGGGCTTGAACTCATAACCCCGAGATCAAGAGTTGAGTGTTCCGTTGACTGAGCCAGCCAGAAGCTCCCCCCCGACACCCAAAATGAATTTTAAATTATTTTTGACATAAAAATAGCATGTAAATGTGAATTACATTCATGTTTGGATAATCTAATTTTGGTAATCAGACTTTAATGGAAATATGGTTGAATTAGCTTTTCATGTCATTTCAGAGTCCTATCTGTAATGCATATTGTCAATTGAGTTTTATGGAAAGACTTTCTTCCTTTGGTATGAAAATCTGAATCAGAAGACAGTCATTTACTAGGCACATATGCCTTTTCCTTTGAATCACAGAACTCTAAAACATCAGATTGCATATAGCGGTCTTAATCAGCCACCAGTATATATATATAGAATAAAGATACAATCTTTATTACATATATAATTGCATAATTATTTTTAGTGTTTTAGGATATTACTGCTACCCTTGTATTACTCAAGTGTTACTGAAAATATATGAACAAAAACCACAAGAAAAATGTTCATACATTAAGAAAAACAACAACAACAAAAAAACAAATACTTTGAAAGCCTAATAAGTCCTAGGGACTATGCTAAGAGGTGGGGAAATGTAAACTAGTAAGTTAGACTGCTTACTGCCCACAAGCACTTCACACCCTGCTGAAGATCATATAATAAGCATTTGCATATACTTTTTGATATTATTGTTTACCTTCTTAATTTTAAGTTTACCTGACTCTATCTGAGGATCTAAAATCTCATGAGCTTTCTGTATAATGGCGCAGTGTGCCCTCTGTGTTAACAACCCTTGCAATTGTGTGTATCTGCTGAGAGGTTGTTTACTTGCTCTATCTAAAAGACAGGAAATCACCTATTTAGAGAAAAACCCTGCTGTTCCTGTCTCTTACTTTGCTCTTGCTCTCAAACTCACTTTCCATCTTTAACTATTTGATTATAGAGTGTAAACTTAGTCAAATCTGGGTGCAAAAGAAGAAACATTTTATTTATAAATAATTTCTTTTGAAAAACACCATCTTTTAGTCTCCATATTCTTATCTGTGAAAGAAGAGGAATAATACCTAATCCATAGAATCATTTTAAAAACTAAATGAGGTAATACCTATAAAGGGATGTAGATAAGTAATCCAAGAAATATGATCCCAAGTGATAGTTAAATTCCATTTCTTTTTTTATAAAACTGATTAGAACTTCTTTATTACTAGTATTTCATTTAAGAAGTTGTGCTATAGTGGAAAGGTATCACATTGAAGATAAAAAAAAAAATAAATAGAGAGATAAAAGCAAATATTCTGAATACCTGCTATGTTCCAAACACTGTGCAATGCTCTTCTGGTTCTAACTTTCTCTATGATCTTGGGCAAATACCCTAATATATTAAGCCTAATATAAGTTGATTTGTCTTCAAAATGAGTAAGTTAAAAATAATTTTCATTTCCCAAGAACATTCCATGGACACCTCTACAGGGTATTAATAAGGATTATTGGGCTGTAGAAAAAGTTTTCATAGTTAAGTAATTTGGGGAATGATGGATTAAACCTAGTTAGGCATTGTTTCTCTTTATCTCTCTTTTATTTTTCCCTTGGATTTGGATATAGATAGACGTAGATCTGATTACTGGTTTCCCACTTATTAGCTACATAAACTTGGTTAACTTCCTTAGCATCTTACTTTAATTATCATTAAAATAGAGAAGAATGAATAACTGAAGAATGTTGTACAGAAAGGAAAGTGTTAGGTCAAATCTCTAAAGTGCACAGAATGGCTAGAACATAGTAAAAGGGTAGTTATTATTGTTATTATTTTATTTTTTTAATTTTTTTTCAACATTTATTTATTTTTGGGACAGAGAGAGACAGAGCATGAACGGGGAGGGGCGGAGAGAGAGGGAGACACAGAATCGGAAACAGGCTCCAGGCTCTGAGCCATCAGCCCAGAGCCCGACGCGGGGTTCGAACTCACGGACCGCGAGATCGTGACCTGGCTGAAGTCAGATGCTTAACCGACTGCGCCACCCAGGCGCCCCATATTGTTGTTATTTTAATTAGCCTCATTTCTTCAAATGTATAAAATAATAAGTTTTTTTATTTTTTTAATCTTTATTTATTTTTGAGAGAGAGAGAGACAGAGTGAGAGCAGGGGAGGAGCATAGACAGAGGGAGACACAGAATCTGAAGCAGGCTCCAGGCTCTGAGCTGTCAGCACAGAGCCCGACACGGGGCTTGAACCCACGAACCGTTCAGATCATGACCTGAGCCGAAGTCAGACGCTTAACCGACTGAGGCACCCAGGTGCCCCTAAAATGTTAAGATTTATTTTCTGCTTTCCTTTCTGGAATTGATTAGGCAACTTTTTAAAAAGGAAGAACAGATTCCTTCTCATGTGAGATTTTCTCTCCTTCAAGCTCCAATTCTGTAGGTAACTTCTCAGCAGAAGTTATATCATCACCATAAAAAGAACAACTAGTTATTCTTTCTACAACATCAGCCAGGTAGGAATTCGTTTACATAACAGTACACAGGAGAATAGATAGCTAGAACGTACTGGCTCTGAATTAAAACCAATTAGGAATTAAAACCAATTAGTTTTTCACACCCAATTGTACTGTATTTTACCGTGTACAATTTAGTGCATAAACAGGTAGATAAAAGTGCATGACTAATTATAGAAGAGCTTTTTTTTTGTAATTTAGAATGTACAACTTTATATTCAAATGTGAAATGTGAATACAAATTTATGAATAATTTTTATAGGTAATAAACCATCAGATTGGACAAATCTGAAAAATGATGAGCAAAAATACTTGGGCCAAGGAGCATTATTGGGATATATACATATCTCCCACAATGACTATATTGAAAGACAATATTTGAATGCAAACATACATAAACATCCAAAAATTTCAATGCTTTAAATTGTACCTAAATTTTTATTTTTGCATTAACAATTTAAAAAAAATATTTATTTATTTTTGGGAAGGAGAGATAGTGAGACAGCAGGGGAGGGGCAGAGAGAGAGGGAGAGAGAATCCCAAGCAGGCTCCACAACTGTCAGTGAAGAGCCCTGACTCGAACTCACAAACTGTGAGATCATGACCTGAGCAGAAACCAAGAGTCAGACACTAAACTAGGACACCTAGATGCTCCATATTTTTGCATATTTATTTATTTACTCATTTATGTAGCATTTTTTAATGTTCATTTATTTTTGAGAGAGATACAGAGTGCCAGCCAAAGAGAAGCAGAGAGAGAGGGAGACACAGAATCTAAAGCAGGCTCCAGGCTCTGAGCTGTCAGCACAGAGCCCGATGCAGGACTTGAACTCACAAGTCGTGAGATCATTCCTTGAGCCAAAGTCAGGTCTTAGCCACCTGGGCCACCCAGCTGCCCCAATTTTTGCATTTTAATTAAAAACTCTGTAACTATAATAATTTCTAAGTGTTTTAGATCTTCATAGCAGAATAATTCTTTAAAAAATACATATGCTATAATTTTGATCCTTTAAAAAACCAAAACCAAGCATACCCTTATACAATGAGGAGCTTGAAATATTTTGAGCAATGGAATAATTACTGGAATAAATGCCCAGAAACCCAGGTGCCTCACTTGAAGGGAAAAATGAATTTGAAATCGTAAGTCATATTATGTTTCTTTTAAAATCTGTTACACCAAAATTTTTATATAATTATTATTGGAAAGTAGCATGGGAGCTAAGTGTTTTGAGGTAAAATCTATGTGATCTTGGAATGTTTTCTAAAGACTTCTGACCGACAAGCTCCCAGTTTTTAAAATGAGAATGAGTATATCTAACTTGAAAAGTTGTATGTTGTGAAAAATAGTGAAATATTCAAAACACCTGGCACACAGCTAGTAAGCAAAATATCTCTAGCTGAACAACTGTGTAAATGGCAATGACATTTATTGAAATGGGGAAAGAAGACTGAGACATGGGTAGTTGTTAAAAAAAAAAAGAGACACAATTCTGGATATCTTAAATTTAATGTGCTGTGGAACAAACATTCAAGACAAGAAATAAGCAATTTGGTATAAAAAGAGCCAAAAGTTTAGATCTAAAATATCTATTTTTCAGAAGCCATCAACATGTAGGTAAATATATAAAATATGGAAAATGATGGGATCAATAAAAAAGAAAGTATATATAGAGAAAATATGTGGCTCATGTGAAAAGCCTGGGAAAATAGTCATTAGAGGTCAAGTGATTGAGGAGTGTGAAAAAGTGACTGAGAAGAAACATCCAGAAGTGAGTAATTCAAACCAGGATGAGGAGCCCGGAGAACTGCATGGTTCATAGGGAATGGAGTAATGATGAATACTCCTGAGAACTCAGAAAACTGAGAAGTGACATAAAGTAAGGAAGAAAGTTTGATTATTTTGATATGAAAATTAAAGCAATAAAGGGGTAACTGAAGAGGCAGGGGGTGTTTTCCTTTCTTTTTTGGTGTTTTGATTTTGTATATTTGTTTGTTTAATTATTGGTTATTTTAGAGATCAATGAACAATACTTTCATGCTACTAGACTTGAGTTAAAGATGTGGAGATCAGTATGTGGAATGCAGAGGGAACAGCAGAAAGGGGAAGATAGAATAAATCGGCAGGGCAAGAGGATTTTTAGGGCAGGGAAACTATTCTGCGTGATACTGCAGTGGTGGATACATATCAGTATACATTGGTCAAAATCCATAGAATGTATGGCAAGAGTGAACCCTAATGTAAACTGTAGGCTTTGGGTGATAATCGTGCATCATTCCAGGTTCATTAACTGTAAGAAATGTACGGCTGTGGTGTGGTATATGGACAGCAAGTGGGTCCAGGCTGTGCATGCATGGGGAGGAGTTTATATGGGAATTCTCTGTACTTTCTATTCAGTTTTTCTGTGAACCTAAAACTGCTCTAAAGACAACGTCTATTTAAACAATTCATGAGTGAGATGTGAAGCTGATCATTTGTATAAAACTCTGTGTCACAAGGAATGATGATGGAAGTTGGTGTGTTACATATGGTAGCACCAACTACTATGAAAGAACACTTTTAATTTCCAGCTCTAGAATTTTCATTTGGTATTTATATTCCCCCCATGCTTTGGTGATAAATTGTGTAATTGCCCCCTAAGGTGTCCATGTACTAATCCTCAGAACCTAAGAATATTATATCACATGGCTAAAAGGAATTTGCATATGTGATTTAACTGAGCATTTTGAGATGGAGAATTTCCTGAATTACCTGTGTAGGCCCTAATTATAACCACCAGTGTCCTTATAGAAGATAAGTAAGGGAGATTTGACATATTAAAGGAGAAGGTATGTGAAATCAGGAGCAGAGATTTGAGTGATATGGCCAAGAGCCACAGAATCCTGACAGCCTCTAGAAGTGGAAGAAGTGAGAAAAGGAATTTGCCTGATGCATGCAGAGGAACCAGGTCTCCTGACATCCTGACTTTATCCCAGTAAACTAATTTCAGATTAGTAATCCCACATTACTAATACGATAAAACAATAAATTTGTATTGTTTTAAGTTACTGAGTTTGGAGTAATTTGTTACAGCAACAGTAAGAAACTAATACAAACTTTCATAGCTCTACTCATATGATATCATCTTTATCAATATTTTATATTTATCTGTGAAATCCAAAATCTGGGGGCACATGGAGTCACTGACTGCTTTCTTTCCTGATTACAAGTGATAATCTCCTGTGTCTTTTCATGTCTATTATTTTCTGGTTGAGGACTGGACATTGTAGATAACACATCAATAACCATGACTTGTTTTCTGTGAATTGCGATACTAGAAAGTGCCCCGAATGATCTCAAACTATAAAATCTGTTTCCTCTGCCATGTGTGGGATATAATACTTGTCCTTATCTAACTAATTTTACCTCTTTATGTGGGTGTCTCCCCTGCCACTCCTTAGCCTCCCAGTAAATTAAAGATTTGTACAGCTTCAAGACTTTTGGACTTAGTCTTTCTGTAGTTCTCTTGTTGTTGTGTCCTCCCTGTATTTTCATGTCCTTTAAGAACCAAGAACAGTTATTTGCCATCTCAATCCAGGAAGGCTTTCACATTCTGCCACCTGAGATGTGTGTGGGTTGCTGGTTTTCACCAGGCTCCCTGGGTTCTCCCATGGCACACAAAATTTAACAATCAGCCGGGGATTGGAATAGAGTTTATACTTAAATTTCAGATTTCCAACGTCTGTAGCTCTCTCGCTTCAAGAATGTTAAATTTCCAGTGGCTCAGCTGTTCTAAAATCTATTATCTTCCCCAGGCTTTGTAAGACTACAGGTTTCCACATGAGGGGAATCTGGGAAGATCCCAGACATGATCATACAATTTACAGTTCTTACCTGATACACGTTATAAATTCTTTTAAAGTTTTGCCTTTACTCTGCTCATGTTTTAGGCCCTTCAAATATGTTATCAATTTCTTTGTGAATTTTAATTGTTTTCTGCAAGAGTAAATACTCAGTCTCTCCATGCCCTATTAGCAGATAATCTCTGCCAAATTTTATGAACATGTTTGATAGAGTGGCTGAAATAGTATTAAAATGAGGTCAACTCTTTTAAGATTAACAGGATTCTCATTACCTTGATACCAGAATGTTACAAATAAGAACTTAGTCATTTAAAATATATAAGGACGTTAACATTTTTAACAACTAGTGTAAACTCTCAGCATCAAATTTACACTTAATTTTTAATATTTACTTATTTTGTAAAAAAATTTTTAAATATGTTTTAAATAAAAATATTGAGAGAATGAAACTGCATAGTTTCACCAATATTATTATTATTATTTAAATATATGAAATTTATTGTCAAATTGGTTTCTATACAACACCCAGTGCTCATCCCAACAGGTGCCCTCCTCAAAGCCCACCACCCACTTGCCCCTCCCTCCCACCCCCCCATCAACCCTCAGTCTGTACTCAGTTTTTAAGAGTCTCTTATGCTTTGGCTCTCTCCCACTCTAACCTCTTTTTTGTGAGAAACTTGACCAATTAAAACAACACTAAAATATTATTATTTTTACACCATTTTTATTTTTACACCATCATAGATTTTGCAGCTAACTTTTCTGACATTTAGACTTTCTTTACAAAAAACAGTCACCAATGATAAGGTTACAAAGTTCACCCATCCCCAGGAATTTAATCTATTGCACGTCCCCAGATCCACTCATTCAGTCAATTATTCTCAGTCAACAGTCACAGTGGGATGATTTCCCACCAGCATCCAGATGCCATGATTATATTTATCTTCTTCACATCTAAACACATAGCATACTTTTTTACTTTCCTAATGTTAATTCAAAAATTTTCAAGCTGTGGCATCCTGAATGCCTTGAAGAATGAAGAGATGTTAATTGTCCTAAAGCTGTATTTCATGGACTTCTAGAGTTTACACAAATTAATGTGGTTTATGTAAGTCACTTATTCTACTTATCAGCACAGATTATTACATATTTCAAAAATAATAGATTTCCTATATCCAAGCAATGAAACATCAATTTAGAAACAAATAAATATAAAACAAATCAATGCCTTTATAGCCCAGAACACAGAAATCTTCAATAAATGAAAGAGATATTTTATGTAACTGGCAATAGATAGTCAATTATTATTTAGTCAATTATGATTCGAGTCATATTGGTAGATAAATGGCGTTTTTGTTATCTGTAATCACACATCTTAAAAAGTAGAAGAAGTTTCATTTTAAAAATTGAGAGGTATGTATCTTTTTGTTAGTATCCCAAATAGGCACAAACTTTTTCCAATTACTGTGTCTGAAACTCAAAAGAAGATGGAAAAAGGGAATTGGTTGATGCCTTTAGGACTCAAGGTTTTTATTTAAAATGAAATCAATAAACTACCACTCTTCTCCTTTCAATTTTAAACCCTTTCATTTTGATTCTTTTAGTTTCTAAAATAGTATGGAACGTCAAAGCCACATACTGGAAACTATAAAAAGGGTAAGTTCTTTAAAAAGTTGTTGCTTGCAACATTTCATATATTTGACCTCTTTTTTATATAAAATCCACTATCATATCATTAAGTCTACCTTAACACCTACCATAATGGTTTTTACTATATTACGTATAATTTTGACCAAATAGTAATAGATTAGAAAGTCATCGCTTTATAACTCTATACATACTATAAATGAAATTAATATAATAGCATGTTTATATTGAAAATATATTGAGAAATTTACTACTGTTAGTAGTTTCTCAATGAACTACTATCTATAAATTGAGTGCACAATAATATACATGAATTTATTTATTTAAAAATTTTTTTGAAGTTTTTATTTTTGAGAGACAGAGAGAGACAGAGCGCAAGTAGGGGAGGGGCAGAGAGAGAGTGAGGGAGACAGAATCTGAAACAGGCTACAGGCTCCAGGCTCTGAGCTGACAGCACAGAGCCTGATGTGGGGCTTGAACTCAAGAACCGTGAGATCATGACCCAAGCTGAAGTCGGACGCTTAACCCACTGAGCCACCCAGGCACCCCTACATGAATTTAAATAGGATAAGTTTTGCTATTATAATTCTGTGTACTCATTTCAATATTACTCTATTTCCTTTTTCATGTTTTTAATCTAACACTTAAGGAAAATAATCTAAAAATTCAAATACTGTTGAAAATTTCAAATAAACCTTCCAATGTCCCTGTTATTTTATCTGCTTCCAGAATCAAATACTTTGACTGGTACATACAAGTATTTTCAGTTGTATTTGCTTCCATATGTCTAGATATTTTTTTCTCTTGATTCAATTGTAATAGAACATTTTTCTTACCATTATGACAATTTTAGCTCAGATGCTATGAGTCCCCTGATTTTTGATTCATATTACATTGTGAAGCACAAAAGAACTGATTAGAATTTCTGCCAAATGTATCAGTGTGTGTGTGTGTGTGTGTGTGTGTGTGTGCGCGCGCGCGCGCGTGCGCGGGCACACGCCTGCACATGCTACTGAATGTTTGGGAGAGCTAATGGTATACTGGCTGGTCTTCAATGTAAGATATTTAATGAATTTAATGATTCTATCAGTTAGGTTAGATGCAGGTTATATAAACTTAAAGTGGGAAGGGATTTCAGAAGGGATTAGTAGTTGAAGTTTTGGTTGAGGGTCTAACGGAGAAAAATGCACACTGATATTTTAGACTGTTTAGTTCAAGGGCACATGATGATACTTGCAATATAAGTCAAGAAGTCACTGCTGCTATTACAAGAAATTTGCACATCTGTGGTGATGGTGATTAGACACCGTGCCCCTGGATCAGGATGCCATGAACTTTCCCAACAATCTTATTTTTTAACTAGCATTGCCTATCAGCACCAGAAAGATAATTTCACCCTATTTCTACTTTGCAAAATTTAGTAAATTGTGAGGTTACATTTTAATCCAGAAACTTATTTACAAGGGAATCTGAGGAATGTGGTTTATAATTCTTGGAGAAGAGAGCCAGAATACTACATTTTACGCTTTATAATTAAAGTGGAGTTATCATTACTTATTGATCTTTTCTCTTGAGCAATTTAGATCATTCATTAAAATATCCTCCAATATCCTGCCTGTGAAGGTAGGGCCTTATGTGGGTAAGAAAACTTGTTTCCTCAAATGTGAAAGGAACCTCGTTCCTGTTTTCCTCATGGCGTGTTATCACAGTCATCCTCAGAGCCTTCTCTCTTCCTTAGCAGAGGAGCTTTTCCTTACTTGTAGTGTAAGCGTTAAGCGTGAATATGAAAGTCAGACTTTATGCTTTTTAAAACTGTTCTTTCCCATCACCACGCTCTCCTTATCTTCATTTTCTTGTGTGCACGATGCCTCTGGTTCCTGAAATATTGCTTAGTTCCATGGTATACACCATTTTACACACACACCCAAGTTTTACCTTCCTCATCTCATTGTTATTTGTTCTTTCTCCTTCCCTCCATTTTTTATCTTCATGTAGAATGATTTGGAAAAAGAGACATCTCTAATTTTCATCAAATATGGAACAAATGTTTCTCTTTTAATGCTTTGTTTTAGGATGATGAGGAAAATCCATATACAATTTGTGTGTTGTCACTTTGAACTCAAAATCTTAACATTTTTCTTGATGAAACTGTCATTTTATGAAATTACTGAGTGAATTAGTAGTCCAAATGAAAAACATAAATTAGAGGTAACCCACATGCACTTGTAAAATCATTGGGTTGGTTGTCTCTTTTACTTACAGTCTCTTTCACTCTTTTACTTAGGTGTGGATTTGTTTTGTTGACTTTGATGGGAGTTCTCTGTGTCTCCTGATTTTGGATAAATGTTTCCTTCCCCGGATTGGGAAAGTTTTCAGCTATTCTTTAATTTTCTGCCCCATTTTCTCTCTTCTTCTGGGATTCCTATAAAATGTATGTTATTATGTTTGATGGAGTCACTGGGTTTCCTGTCTACTCTCATTTTGCATTCTTCTTTTCTCTTTCTTTTGTTCAGCTAACTCACCTTCCATTACTCTGTCTTCTAGATCACTGATTTGTCCTGTTTCTTCCAACCTGCCACTCGTTCTACCAAGCAGGTTTCTCATTTCATTTATTGAGCCCTTTATCTCTGCAGTGTTACTGCTATCTCTCACTCATATCTTGCACTCTTTTCTCAAGTCTAGTGAGTATCCTTATGATCATTAATTTAAATTCTCTCTCAGACATGTTACTTATATCTGTTTCACACAGATCTTTGACCATAGCCTTGTCCTGTTCTTTCATTTTGGATACATTTCTTTGTCTTCTCATTTTGTCTAGGTCTCTGTGCCTGTTTCTGTATGTTAGGAAAACCAACCATGTCTCCTCATTTTGAGGGCAATGGACCCTTCCATGCACTTCCATGTAGTGTCTCCTGTTTCCCAGGGCCCGATGCTTCCAGGAGCATCTCTAATGTGTGCTGTGTGCTCTGCTGTTTTATCCTGGCTACTCTATCCTTCAGGCCAGTCATCTGCAGAGGCTCTCTTTGCCTGTTGTGGGCAGTGTTTTGTTCCTGACCTGAATGTAGTGCATTTTAACTAGGTGTGCTCCAGTCTATTTGTGAAATGAGACCTGCCACCACTGCCACTGAAACCAAGACTCTGCAGCAGAGAACTCTGCTGCCAGGGCATGTGGTATGAGCAGGGGTTTGCACTAGTCTTTTTGGGGAGGGGGCCCACATCACTGGGACTGAAGCAAGCATGACTGGGAGCAGGGGTTCCACAGAAACATGGGGGTGAGCTTGGCGTAAATAAGTTAGGTAGCAAGTGTTAATTCTGTGCTCTTCCCATGGATGCGCATATGCTTATGCTGAGGGGTAGGGGAAGAAATGGTGCTAGCCAGTTCTTTTGTTCCCAGTGGGGGACTCTCTGTGATGGCTATCCCTCTGGGATGCACTCTGAGATGAGCAAATAACCTCCCCACTGTGTGTCCCAGGCACTCTTCAGACCACTGTTTCCAGCTGTACGTCCACAGTTATTTGCCTGCCTTCTCTCCAAGAACAGCACAATGCTCTCTGGGCTCTATTCTAGCCAAGCCCATTGACTTTTAAAACTTTTTAAAAACCTGACTTTCAGGTTTTATACCCTGCTGGTTGCAAGAGCTCATGAAATTCGGCCCCTCTCACTTTCATTTTCCCCATGTGCTCCCCTGTGTGCTAGTCTGTCTCTAATCTTTCTCTGTGATCACAGCTCTCTCCCCACAACAGTGGCCACAATCCATTTCTCTTCCAAACTGTGTCTCCACATTTCCTACCTTCTTTGGTGTGGCCTCTTCTTTACCTTTAGTTGTGGAGTTTGTTTTGCCAGTCTTCAGGTCAATTTCTGGGGTATTTAGGATGATTTGATAGTTATCTAGTTGTACTCCAGGCATGAGGTGAGCCTAGGGTCCTTCTACTCCATTGCCATCTTCCCCACACCTTGTCTAATTACATAATTCTAAATGTTGTTATATATGCTTTAATGGTCTCATTAAAAATTACCTTGTTTGAATTTTTAAGTTACTATATCAGATCTCAAAAGTTTTTATAAAATATATATTTTATACACTCATGTCAGAAAAGGACAAACAGTCTGAGTATCCTCGAACCAGCAAAGCCAAACACAGTTTTTAAATCAATATTATTTTTCAAAGTTGTGTTTAATGATTTCATCTAGTAGTGGAATTTGCAATTCAATTTGAAATTCAGTTTGCCAGATACAAGTAGTCCATTTACCTCTTCCTAAAACTTTAATCATAGGGTTTAACTCTTAAAGAATTTTGGATTACAAGTATCAAACTTATCCTCAAATCATTTTATTGCTTTATTGTTTCCCCTTCATTTAATTGGATTCTCTTGAGTTTAATTAGGTTTAAAGCATAGTGATTATAGAAAGACTATGCTTGTTTAATGCACACATTCTCCCAAGTGGTCTTTACAAATTCTCCCACTTTATTTAGTGGATATTCAATCACCTTACTAATTACTGGAAGAAAACAGCTCAAAGCACATTCCCTACTGATGGTTGTTTAGTATTATCATCCTATTATAGAAAATACAGCATAATTAAGCTAAGAAGTTAGTAAAGCTTACAACATAATTATTATTCAATGTTTTTAAAGAAATGCAGTGATATCCTACTTATCTTGTACTTATATTCTTGTCCAAGTGTAAAATCAATTTAATTGCTAATATGCTTTCAGAAAATCAAATCCAAACAAATTGAAATAATCTAAATAGCTTACAAAATTATAATTCTTTTATGAAGACTATATTCTGTGAGATTCGTATTTTAATATTTCAAATATATATGAACAAGCTTAATTTCACATCTCTCTTTTTTTTTTAATGAATATACACTGGAGAATAGCAATTGGTATGATGAGTAGGCTCATTAAGTAAGACCTGGAAATTCAAATAAATTTCTATTTTGCTCAGGCCACTTTTAACCATGTTCTTGGATCTGGATCCTTGTTTACTTGTTTTCGATTTTTTTTTAATGATGCAATTTTATGCCAAAAATTGTAATACAACTTATCATTGAAGTGGTTCTGTGACAGTTAGATAATTATATTTTTAAAAATAAATAAATGTATATCCTGACAGTAAATATAATTTAAAGAGTCAACTCATATTGATTAAAGAACAAAGTAATAAAATTTGAAATCTAAAGAGAAACAGGAAAAACAGTACATGTTTTGATTTTTAGAATGTTTTGTCATTTTATTCTAAAAAAATTACCCCCCACCACCACAATTTTTTTTCCTTTTTCTCTATCCGTGATTGGTAATGTATTATGTTATAATTTTTCTAAAATGTCATCTATTGTTCACTTTTTTTGTTATAGTTTTATAGATGTATAGTTCATAGGAAAATACATATATACTTTTAGTTTCTTGAGTTTTCCTTTGTAGCTTACTAATTTAATTGAATTGAATTGGTAATATTGCTTGAAAGTAGGAAAATGTCTGTTCCCAAACTTGTGACTACAAAGGAATGTAATATCAAAAATATCATACTTATTTATATTTGTTCAAAGCTTACATCACCACTACTAAACTTTATGAGCTAAACCCATTGATTTCTGAGATTTTAAAATTCTCTTTCTCTCTTTCTGTATGTGTGTCATGTATTTTAAGAGTGCATATTTATGAGGTTCAATGTTAAGATTTTAATATTTTATTTGTGAAATTTTCCCTTTTATTGTGAAATCATTTTCTTCCGTGCAGTTATAATTTGTTTGTTCTCCAATTTTTCCAATTGCATCCAAGACAGAGTAATAGGTAAGGGATCTCCCCTGCCATTGAAACAAAGAAATTGAAAGACATGTGAGATAACAGTTATCAGACATTGCAGATGAAGCAGTGCAGAATGGTGATCCCTGAGACAGTGGAAATAAAATAGGTGAGCTCTGTGATTGTTCAAGCCTATTTCTCAAAAAGAGTTTTTAGACTAAGTCAAAAGAAAGATTTTTGAAACCAACCCTACTGGTATTCCTGAGTTAAGAAGATGGAGCTGTGAATCAGGGCGGGAAGTTTGGAGTGACCTGTCTATTACTACAGAGGTGAACAACTTTAGACTTAGATCAAGTTTGCTGTGCTCTTGCCCATCAACATTTAAAAGCAGATCTTGAAAAGATCAAATTTCTTCCATGTGATTTATCGCATCTCAGAAAAAACCATAGGATTTATAGGAATACAAAAATATTCTGCATCCAAAAGTTGAAATATATAATGTCTACCATCCAATCAAAATTGCCAGGCATGCAAGGAATTTGGGAAATATGACACATGTTGATGGGAAAAGTCAATCCGTAGGAACAAACCTAGAAATGACAGAATTATTAGACAAGATTATTCAACACATTTCATATGTGTGAGAAAGTAAAGAGAAAAAAATCAGCCAGAAGAGCTATGCAAGATATAAAAGAGACCCAAACTGAACACCTAGAAATAAATAATACAATATGTGAGGTGAAAAATACCCTAGGTGGGATTAATATCAGATACTGAACTGAAAGACCTATCAGAAGAAGCTGTCTGAATCAATGATAGAGAAAAAGCTAAAAAAGTAAATTAATCAACCATCAGTTAACTGTGGGACACATTGAAGTGGTCAAATATCTGTATAATGGAAAGTCTGAAAGAAAGGGGTGGGGAGAAAAATATTTGAAACTTAATAGCCAGACATTTAAAACTTCATGAAACTACAAACCCACCTATCCAAAATGTTCAATAAACCCCAACCACAAGAACCATGAAGAAGATTTCAACAAGGAATGTCATCACCAAATTGCTAAAAGTCAGTGTTAGCAAGAAAATCTTGCAAGCAGGCAGAGGAAAAAAAAAACAACAACAAAGGACATATTAAATATAGAGAGAGGGAAGGGATGAAAGAAAACTTCAACTTGGAAACAAGGTAAGACAGAAGAGAGTAGAAGTACTTCTTAAAATACCGAAAGACAAAAAGTTCCCAGCCTAGAATGCTTATGAAAATATCATTCAAAAACAAAGACAAAATAGATGAGCAGCACACATGCACTAAAAGAGATATCAGAGGAATTCCTGATGGCAGAGAGAAAATGATAGATGGAAATGTTAATCTATATGCAAGATTAAGAATGCTAGAAATGGTAAATATATAGGCAAACATAAATGATATTTTATCTTTAAAATGTTTTATGTTGTTTCTTTTTGTTTTTAAAGAGTAAATGGTCAAGGAAGAAAAGGCAACTCTTGCTTTAGAATTCTACTAGCCGTGTCCTTATTTCGGTGTTAATATAAAGAAGAGTTTAGGGGAAAAAAAGGAAGACAGTCAACATGGAGTATCATTTATAGAACTACTGAAATATATTCTATAATACACATAAAATTGATCTCAAAAGTTACGAGTTGTGTTTAAGATAGGGCACAGAGGGGCATCTGAGTGGCTCTGTTGGTTAAGTGTCCGAGTCTTGTTTTTGGCTCAGGTCATGGTCTCACAGTCCTGAGATTGAGCCCCATGTTGGGCTCTGCCATGGGCATTGGAGCCTGCTTAAAATTCTCTCTCTCCCTCTGCCCCTCTCCTCTGCTTGCACTGTTTCTTAAAACAACAACAACAACAACAACAACAACAACAAAAAACAAAACAAAAAAAACCATGAAGTAACACAAAGGGTATGATTTTGGTATACAGAAATATTTTCTTACTATATCATTAGAACAAATAATATTATTTAGAAAATAAGTTATGCATTGATTCTAATATACTACACAATATTCAATAAATAAAGGGAATTTTATTCAATCACTTATTCTTTCAATAAATATTAATAATGATTATCTAATGGGAAAACAAAAACAAATATTTCTCCTCCATGTATCTTACAGTCAGAGAGGATAGAATGAATTCTAACGAACTAGTATACAGGTAAATAATTTGTCAGTAAGTGCTATAGAGACGAATAGATCAGAGTAACATATAATGGTCAGGGGAGGTCTCTCTGGAGAGTTTGCACTGGGGTAGGCAGAGACCTTAAAGAAGAGTGGGATTAAGCTTTGGAGAAATAAGATGAGCTTTTCAAAAAAGGGGAATATTATATGTGAAGATCCTAAAGCATGAATAGTATAGCAAACGGAAAACAGTAAGACTGGAGAAATAAGGAGAGAGGTGAACAGGGTATAGTCCAGATGTAGTGATATGTGTTGTTGGGGCCAGAGAGGGGAAGGAGGGGCATACTGTAAGGCCTATTGATCATGATGAAGATTTTGAGCTTTACCCTGAATGAAATGGGTAGTATTTGAACACTTTGATCAGAATTACTACAATCTTATCTTTATGTGAAAAGATTCACCTTGTTTTCTTCTAGTAAATATATCTGAATGCCTACAATATTCTGGGGCCTGTTCCCAGCTCGAGGAATGCAATCCAGGCAAAGTGGTGATGCCAGCTATGGTGGCCCCGGCTGCCACTTGAGCCGTGTAGTCTCTGACAAAAATTCTATAGGTACAGAAGGATCAGGGGTTGGGATGTGGACCATAAATGCCTTGATCTTCCATTTAATCCACATGCCAGTCTCCTCCCCGGACTTCTCTTTAACCAAACATTAATTACAAGCCAGAGGGTAGGGGTGCCAGAATCATGAAACCCACAGAAATAATCTTTGCAGACCACAGAATGGAGAAGAAAAGATGGATGATGGATCTGGCAGAATGGAGATTATCTGGCACAATTACTACTGACTATATGCTTCATAACAACAGAACCACAAAATCATCATACATCGTTATATTCCCAGCTCCAAAGACAATGCACAGTAGATAAGTCATGTCATGCATCACACGTTTCTGTGCTTGACAGCATCCTCTGCCTAGACATTTATATACAAACCCCGGCTCTGTTCCTTGAGACACAGTATAAGTATCATTTCTATTTGAAATCTCCTTAGCTTCTCCCTCTTCCTTCTTTCCCTCTCCACATCACACAAGACCTCTCTAGGTGGAAATATGATACATCTTTGTTCTGTTGTTATATATAGTCTCATACCTAACTCCATTTTATTATGTACCCTTTAGCATGTTGTAGACTATTTCTGCAAGACAAATTTATTTTGTAGCCTATTTCTGAATGTCGTAAGAAGTGAAAAAAAATATTTTAGTCTTTGAATTTTCAGGACCTTCTATAGTTAATTGAGTACAATAGCAGGTCAATAAATATGTAGTGAATTATGGGGGTGTTAAAGAATGAATGAACAAATGGATGAGTGAATATGCAAAAATATTGTAAAATCTAAGGATGTCCTACCTCTATATCCTTCTGATTCTACTTATGACTTTCTTGCTATTTTATTGTACAGTTTAGTGATCTAGCATATTCTCAAGAGAATTCAACTCAATTCTTCACCTGCAGAACAATTTTAAATTAAAGTTTGCATCCTTATTTGATATTCTTGTCTCTTTGCCCCAGACCCGCCCATGTGATCACGAGACTGCTTTTAGGGAATGTGGTATGATTGATTGTATTCATTTTACATAGCAAGTATCCTCCCACATACATATGCCACTACCTGAGGAAAAGCCAAGTGACTAAAAGAGGCACAGAGTTTTTTACTCTAAACAATCACCATATATAATGGATAAAAGTGGAACTGAAATTATACGTGAAAACAGGACAATGCAAAACATTTTGACAAGCACTAACTACCAACAAATAAAATAAATGAAACATCTACATTGTAAAAACCATTGGGCTATATTCCAGAATAATGCTACTGAGGGAATTACGTGTCACAAAGTTTATTTGCATTATCTACTCATAGGCACCAAACTGATCTGCTTAAAGACAACAACCTTATAGTCAATAAAACCAAAAATTTTTATTTGGAGTTTTCATTGTATAAGTGCATGGATATGTCAACATTTCCAGTGCAAACTTTGGAGCTAAGAGTGTTTAAAATTGAAATGAAATGAGGTCCTATCACTAACCATCACTTTAACAAATATGTAAAGGTTAACACATAAAAGTCCTGATTTAAAAAAAAAAGTTTTTGAATATTCTGTTGAAAATTCTTATTTTCAATTTTTTTCTTTATATTTCTGTGTACTATTATTATGTAATACAAGAATAAAAGTCCATAGGGGCTCCTGGGTGGCTCAGTCAGTTAAGCATCCAACTTCGTCTCAGGTCGTGATCTCACGGTTCATGAGTTCGAGCCCCAAGTCGGGCTCTGTAGTGACAGCTCGGAGCCTGGAGCCTGCTTCGGATCCTGTGTCTCCCTCTTTCTGTGCCCCTTCCCTGCTTGTGCTCTGTCTCTCTCACAAAAATAAAATAAAAAATTAAAAAATTAAAAAAAGAATAAAAGTCCATAAAAAGCAGGAAAAATGATTTTATTGAAATAATTTTAATATGCCTATACTATAACATTATTGAGACCCAAGACAGAATTGGTTCTGACCAGACACAGTCATGAATCAACCCTGAATTTTGAATGTAAGTGTCTTCTTGCCTAAGAGAAGGGGAAGGAGGGAAGAAAATGCAATAGTTCCTACTTCACAGAGGCAATAGATCAATATATATGTATATATATATATATATATATACACACATATATATGTATATATATATATGTGTGTATATATATATATATATACACACACACACATTTATATATTTTAGATAGAGAGCATGAGCAGGGGAGGGGGCAGAGTGAGAGAGACAGAGAATCCCAAGAGGCTACATGCTCAGCACGGAGCCTGACATGGGGCTCTATCCCATGACCTTGGTATCATGACCTGAGCTGAAATCAAGAGTCAGTTTCTCAACCATCTGAGACACCCAAGCAGCCCACAGAGTCAGTGTTCAGATTAAACATAACAATGTTTAATCTTTACTAATACAATGAATGACCAATATTATACACATAATAAATGTGTATCTCCTTTTGAGATAACTAACTTCTCCAAATAGGACTTGGATTATATTTTCTTAGATTAACATTTTCCTTTACTATTTTTAGAAAACTTTCTAAGTCTTATATTTACATTATTTTATTATTTCTTTTTTTCATTTTCAGTTATCAGTCAAACATATTAATATAGGTCGTATCTTTGTTCATGTGAGTGAACAATCAAGGTTTATATTTAAATAAGTTAAATAGCTTCTGAAACGATTATTATTAAGTGACAGTGATTGTAGCATATTTTGGGGGTACCATCATTAATATTAGTTAGTAACTATTCTGTGATTGATGAGAAAATTACCTATGGGTAGTAATTACTTCAATACTACGTAAGTAGAACATCTACAAAATAAGTTGCTTTTAAATAAATTGTTTTTGCCATCATTGCATAAATTACATATTTGTGCAGTTGTTATAAGCTCCCAAGTAATGACAACCTTATCTGTAAGGCCTCAAGACATAATTCTCTTTCCCATATCACATAACACTTCAGTGTTGAACCGCTTCAGCCCCAGTAATCGTGCACATCAGAGGTTATCATTCCTGTTTTGAACCTAGGAAAAAACTAAAGTCAGAGACAGAAAATGGAAACAGTAGCAAACCCTCATGGGCCAAGCACAGTCCCATGTATCTAGGTATTACAACTGCCCTCTAAGGTGATTACTAATACTATTATGCCCACTCTACAGATGAAGAAACTGATAGAAGTTACATTCTTTTCCTCAGGTCATACAACTTTGGCATGTTACTAGAGGGCTTCAAACTCCGTCTCTCAACTGAATTATTTTACTTTTCATCTTTTAACATATCTTATTGTTTCCCACTGCCCCCCCCCCCCATTTATACTGCTGTCTTTATTTTTACTGCTACTTTTTACCAAGTAATACAGATTCCTAATATGTTGGACTTAAGCTCTTATAAATTTAATACTTGTAATGTGGTTGCATGGGTAGTTTGGAAGCAAATGCTCTCCTTCGTGACTCTGGTAGAATAGCCAACTGTCCGATGAAGTCAAAGGGTGGATGGTGAGTTTGAGGGCAATATGTTTACTGTCTACAAAATTTATCAGAAGACGGCGGAGAAAATGTCTGCATGAGTATAGTTGTTGGAGACATTCATGCAAAAAGCACTAGCTAGATTATATTTAGATTCCAGGACTTTACTTCTGTGCTACTTATCCAGAAGATATGCCAACAGGGTAAAAATACTCTCTTCTAAACTGAACCAGGAATAATTGGAACACCTTCAACCACTTCCTCTAACAGGGCAGCAAGGGGTATACACCAGGGATGGGGCACGGTGGGGTACCTGACATGTAGCAGGGAAACAGGTTAACAGATATTGCAACCATGTGTATATGGGCTATTGGAAGACTGAGTGAAATTAATCACCCATGCCATGTGAACCCTCAAAAACAAACTGGATAGTTGAGGCATTGCTTCACCAAACAATCTACAATTGGTTATACTATACTTTCTCAAGCTTGGAGAAGGGGGTTGGGGCTCGGTAATTGAGTCAGCTAAAAATGAAAGCCTCTGGGACACGAGATTTCAGGCTCCACCCAGGAAATTTCATACTGGGCTGCGGGATCTGAATCTTTCCATATAAGACAGTCCTTTATTCCAGTATTTCTCATACCACAGCAGTTTCTGGAGACTCAGACCATTTTCCTGGGCAGTTCAATCATAAAACAAAACACTGAATGCCTTCCTTAGAGAAGATTCTTGGGGGAAGGAAGCTTTGACAAGTAAAGTCTTTAAGTTCTGTTGGAATCTAGGAGGTTATTACAGTTTTTTGGGTGAGGAGGGCCTCCATTCTACCAGCTCTGAGTCCTGGGTCTCCTGAGATTCTCTGGATCACAGAAGGCAAGAAATAGAGAGTGAGTGATGGGGACTATACCAGTTTTATTAAAAAAAAAAAGCTGAGACCTTAGGCTTTCTTTTTTAAAAATAAAGGGAAAAGGTCCCCCCCCACCCATCCAAATTCCCAAGTTGAGGAGGCAAGCAGACAAGTCTCCAGAGTAAAACAGGATTGGATGTAGTCATCCTAGAAAGCAGGATCCAAGTGATCACTGTATTGAATTTGTTTTATGACAAGTGTCTGAGCCACTTCCCATTGTAGAAATTAGCTATGCTGAAATAATGTTTAGTCTTTACATTTGGGGGTATACCTTTATCTTTCTGATGTAATTATTTGCCTGGACCAGTGATAAGTATTGAAGTGGGTTGATTCTGCTACTTTCTTATCACTCAGAGATGATGATTAGAGCTTATTCCAATCAGCTAGTTCTTTACTGTTTGCTTCTGGTAAACACTGGATAGCTAGAAGACCTCTTTATTTACTTTCTATATGCCTGTGCCTGTTGAAATATAACTTCTGAGCAGAAGTACAAGCCTTCAGCTTTCATTTTCCTGCCTGGGGTTGTACACAAGGGACACTCTTTCGGAACTGTATAATAACCATGAAGTGAAATAATAAATTATAGAGAACATTCCAAGATACTTGTCAAATTGTGAGGTATGAATCTGCAAGAACAATTTAGGATAGATTTAAGTGATATTCTATTTTCCATGACAGATCTATAGAGCATTGAAAAATATATAAATAATTCATGGTACACTAAGGAATTATATTTTTGGCATCATATCTAAATCCCAAAAGTATTAATCACTCATTGCGGTGGTGCAAAAGACATCGTCAAGATATACATGTGTGGTGTCTACTATACTCTTAATAACATCAAAAATTTGATAAGTATACTATCCCAGGATTCTAAAAATGGATTATTTTCTGGGATGACACTCTTTTTCATCATTGGATTTGTGTGTTATTATTAAATGTATATGACTTGTAGGAATATAGATCAAAGCTGTCAACATATATCACTTGAGTTGTATCAGTGTGAGAGTGTCAGAGAGCCCTGAGCTGTCAGGTTTTAAGGTGGTCAATTAAGATCATAAAACAAACTAAAAGTTACCATCAAGCCTTTATTAACTCCACAAAAATGCAAGTGAGAAACCAAAAGAGAAGGTACTGGCCTCTTCAATGTTCCATTTTCCCCCAACAGATCTAAGGGTTTGCTATATCAGTGCAGAGGGGGGCAGGGAACTGAGTCCTTGAGTATGAGTTTTTGGCTGAGTTTTGTCTGAGATCGCAGAGGTGAACTGTCACACATCTCTCATTATTCTGCAGGCCATATCATGGCTCTTCACAGGCTGGTCATGACAGGGCTTCCTCATCACAGCAAGAGATGATGTCCCAATGAACAAGTAAGTGCTTTTGGAGTTTTTGCTTAGGTCATGTTTGGTCATTGACCAAAACTCTGTGTGGCATTTCAAACTTAAGAGGTGGAGAAAAAAATCATAACTTTTGTTAGGAGAGGAAAAACTGTAGGCATTTTTTGTTTAATCTACCAAAAAGTAAACAGGCTACTTATAGAAGGAAATGGAAGGTCAGATATAAAATCATTTGGCCAGGATAAGTGGAAGCTACAGAAAGATGTTAATAAGCACACTTGATTATTACCAGTAAAGAAGTGGTTTATTTAAAACCGATGCTTGCAGACTATGTCTTGGGATGCCTGGATGGCTCAGTTGGTTAAGGATCTGACTCTTGATTTCAGTTCAGGTTATGATCTCATGGTCATGAGATCAGGTTCTGCCCTGAGCATGGAGCCTGTTTAAAATTCTCTGTCTCCCTCTTCCTCTGCCCCTCCCCTGTTTTCTCTCTCTCTCTGAAATTATATATATATATATAATTTATAGAATATATATATTATATAATTATATTATATTTATTATATAATTATATTATATTATATTATATTATACCATATAATATATATTATATATAATTTATATATATAAATTATAATTATATAAATATAATTACATATATATATATATATATATATATATATATAAAGAAAGGACAAAAAAGACTATGTCTTATCACTCCGAATGAACATAATTTTGTTTATGCAAAAAGAAAAAAATAGCAATTCTCTTCACTGTCAGGTAAGAGCATTCTCTTAATAATTGCCTATGTATACCTTGAGTTCATGAAGCAAAAGAAAATAGATGAAGTCCTGAGACTTTGCTAAGCTACCTGATTTTAAAGTTCAAGAGCCTAATAGGACCCTTAACTGCTTTTTAAAAACCCATGGCAAATATAAACCATTACAAGATTATGCATTTATTATTAATATCTGGATGCAGTGGAGATAAAAATGTGAAAGTTATAATAACAGTTCTTGGGTTTGGTTGAACATGGTTAAAATACAATTTTATATTTTCTTTGTAGAATCGTTAGATAAACTAAAAAATTAGGCAGAATACATACTATGGATAACAATCATTCTGATTTCTCACTCTTTGAAAAATACGAATAGGAAAACCTGAACATTTTCAGTACTATTGTTTTAGGTATAGAATCTTGCTGTTTGACCATGCCCTTTATAACCATCAAAGACCAGTACATTGCAGCGCATATGACAACTGAGTTGCTCTTTCATCTTTAGAAATCAGTTCAGCATTTTCTCATGCATACAGTCATCTCCATTCATAAAATTTGCATTTTCTAGTCACAAAATTATTAGAGTTAAATTAGATGACACAGAGGACTAGAGCTAGAGGGCATTAATATTGTACACCAAGTATGCTCTGTGCTTTTGCTTTCTTCCATATGATAAGAAGATATTTCTCCACCACTTTGCATTTTATAATTGCCATTTGAATTGCTCTGCCAAGTGAAATATGAACAGAAATTATATGTGTGTCTTCTTGGCTGAAAGTGGAATAGGCAGGGCATGGACTATCATGTTTTCTTCCCATGCTTCCCATGGAAGCACCACACAGATGAAACCTCTTTTATTCTGGTTACTTGAGTGACTTTGGTGATCAAAGATACTTGCTCTCCTCACTACTCCCCCATACCCACCTGAATTAGACATTTAATATGCTAGAGAAATAAACTTTCTGGATTAATTACCTGGGATTTGGGAGTGGTTTGTTACCACAGTATATCATACCCCATCTTGACTAAAACAGACTTTGGCTTCTAGAAGTCTGGTGTTGTCATAACGCAACAACAACATCACAGCAGTTGGCTAAGAAACTCTTTTGCAGTCTTGAAGAATGGTCACCAATGGAATTCAGTGGCTGTTGTATTTGGTAAAATAGTCACTAGTAATCACTAGGAAAGCAGATAAAATACGTAATAAACTTGGCAAACTTACAGAGTAAGACTGGAAAATAGGAAATTATTGCTACGCGTTTGTTTCTGTGCGAGGTAATACAAGAAAGTGTTAATTAAGTGCTCAAAATAATTGAGCCATTTGCAAGCAGAGTTGAACAGGACTAGAAAGTATACATACATTTCAGGAATTACAGAGCAAGTTGCAGCAGGTACTATTGTACAAAAACCAGTAAAATATAAAATGGAATAATTTTTGGAGCTACTGATTCATGAAGCAGGAATTAGTAATTTGACCTATACCCCCATTGTTAAAATGCCTGTACTGACTATGGTGGCATACATTCAATACTTCCATCTGAAAAACACGGCTCAGGGAAAGTCATTAAAAGTGTGGTTCTCCCATGGAAGTCCATAGAGTCCCAAAGTACCCCAAATTAAGTCAAAATATGTAAAGACATGATGCAAAAAGATATAAAATTCCTAGGATGTAGGTCTAGTAATATCTAGGAGTGTGGCTCTGGGAACAGATTGGAATCAAAGTAGGGGGCAGATACTTGTCTTTTTTTGTTCATGAGCATCCAAGTCCAGAAAAGCTACCTCAAGTCATAACATATAGGCCACGCTATATTTCACCAGATGTAGAAACTCTCTTTTTTTAAATATTTTCTTTCTTTATTTTTTGAGAGAGAGAGAGAGAGAGAGAGAGAGAGAGAGAGAGAGAAGAGGGATAGAGAGAGGGAGACACAATCCAAAGCAGGGTCTGAGTTGTCAGCGCAGAGCCCCACGTGGGGGCTCCAACCCACCAACCATGAGGTCATGACCTGAGCCCACTGAGCCACCCAGGCATCCCAGACTCTTTCATTATTCCACAGCTTATAGACTCTAAGCTTGATGATCTGAGTGGATGGGAAGAACACTTTTGGGGAAAGCCTGAGTTAAAGTTTTGTAGGATCAATTTGAAAATGACGTTGTGACTTGATCGGAGTTCCGTGGAAAAGATGTATTAATTTGATCTCCAGTCTACAAGCCACTGTCTGACTTGCGGGCTCCTGCTCCCGCTCCGTCAGTGGCAATGGGAGGGATGAAGGATGCACTTGGGTTTTTGTTTTCGTTTTTGCTTTTTCATCGCTGCAAAATAAACCTGTTTGAGGGCAAACTGCCTTGCACAAGGTCAGAGGCGATCTGAGATCCCAGACCGAGCTTGTCTCTTGAAAGGATCCCACCACGTTGCCCGATTTCATGTCTGCTTTTAACCCCGCACATTTCTGAATCACTGTTTACACAGCAAGCTCAGCATCTGTGGCCAAGCTTCCCTCTCTGGGGGCCCTGGTGCTGCGGCCCTCGGGCGCAGGAGGACCTGACTCAGGCCGCTGTGGCCACAGGCTGTAAGGGGACAGGTCCCGGCACCTTGAAGAAGCAGGTTGCACACCACGACCCGCCTCCTGAGCCAGCGGTCGGTCTCTGCCCAGTTTCCAGCCGCGTGGCCGCGTGCAGACAGCACAGAGCGGGCCCTCCCGACGCCCCCTGGCCGGCCAACTGGAGTCTGAGCGGGCGGCCTCGCCTGGGCCTCACCCTGCAGCCCAGGCGGGGGCCGAAGAAGCGAGGCTCCTGCGCATGGCAGCGCCGGGCCTGGCCGCGGCGCGTCCTGAGGATCTGGGCGGCACGCGCACCCGTGGCAAGTGGGTCGCCTCAGCCAGCCGGGCCCTCCCTCCGGGTGCCGGCCCCTTGTGCTCGGCCTGGGCACCTGGAGGCCTCCTCCTGTAGCCGCGAAAATCCGTGCACGACCCGCCACCCCTGCTGCTTGGCCACGTCTGGCGGGGGCAACATCTGGCAGCTCGCCGAACATCTTCGGGAAGTTCTCTGGGAGCAGGTCCTGGCTGCCTCCGTGTCTGGACTCCCCCGGGCGGCACCTGAACTTGCTGAAGCTGACCTGGTCGCCCTGCTGTGGGGACTGAGTGAGCAGCAGATGCCTCTTCCTGAAAGTTCTGTGGGACGAGGTAGGCCCGTGGAGCGGGGGTCGGTCTGGGTGCTTTCGAGGTGTTTTTATTTATGTACATGCAAATATTTATCACAATTATAGTAACTACGAGAGATGTAGTCTAAATGGTGTTTATACTAGTGTAACATCTACATGTACATATTATGTACTATATATATGTGTAAGTTCATATACATATGTTATATGAGTATATATATAATATATATATATAATTATATAATACATATAATGGGCATATATATAATAAATATATTTTGGGTATGTAATACACATTTTAGCATATATATAATGTATGTGTTATATAATTTCTAATACATACCTAGTTTTGTATGTATGCATTATCCATATATAAAATCTTTCCATATCTGTTTACATATAATTTTTTCAGTTTATTTTTTATTTATTTTGAGAGAGAGAGAGAGAGAGAAAGAGAGAGAGAGAGAGGGAAGAGAAAAGAGAGAGGAGAGAGAGAATCCCAAGCAGGCTCCTTGCTATCAGCACAGAGCCCAACTTGGGCTTGAACTCACAAACTGTGAGATCATGACCTGAGCTGAAAGCAAGAGCCCCCGGCTTAACTAACTGAGCCACCGAGGCGCCCCTATTTATACATATAATTATGTACAACCCAGGACCCTGACTTCTTCCATGAGCAAAATAGAAATTTTACTGTGCTATACCTTGAGATTTTGGGATGATGGTTACTACAGAATGACCTGGCTCACAATTTATTATTTGACAATATATTATTTATTATATATTATGTATCATTTATTATTTTTACTCAGTGCGTAAGAGTAGCTTTAAGCAAATCTCAAATTCTCTAACCCTCCTTGTGCATATTCTAATTAAAGAAAATAATGCCTGTCCTTCCTGTGTATATGAGATGATGCATGTGAAAATTCCTTTTATTTTTAATGCTTTGAAATTACATCGTTATAGAATAATCATTGAGAAGAGTAAGAAAATTAAAAAGTGAAATTTTGCAATTAATCAAAATTTCAAAAATTCAAAACTGCAGTTGTAATTCTGTAAGAACATTTCCCTGAATTTCATAATCTGAGTTCATAAGGTTTCTGTCATAAATTCCCTATATCTGAGCAATATAAAACCAGTCACTTCATCTTTTTATTTGACAGAGACTAGTAACGAGAAAAAATAAAAGATAAGGTTGAAAATACTATATATGCAATTTTTCAGCTAAAGTAATATTTTTAAATAAAAATAAGGATACACATCTTTATTTACAGTTATGAAAAACATTATTTAAATATGGGTACATAAATTTGTGTGCAGTATCACTGTAGAAATATCTTCTAAACATCACAGTATGGTTTTTAACCAAATATACTGTATAAGAAATGTTTATGTAATATTATAATATTCAGAGTTGTTCCCAGCACTAATCCCATAGTCCTGGATATTGTGTGTAATATTATTCTCTGTACGTCTGACACATTCACCACCCAGGAGAAATTATTTTGAATCTGTGCAGAGAGATGTTTTCTTAGTTTGATTTATTATTTACTCAAATATATTCCTTAGGCATTCTTTGTTTCATGTTGAAAACAAATAACATAGAGTGTTCCCTTTTTTGGAACTCAAAACTTGCAATTCTAATGGACAGATACCAATTTTTCAATAACTTTTAGAATTAATCTTAAATACACTTTTATACATTATGTATGTTATACACATTTATATCTAATACTATGTATATAATAATATTTTATATTTTAAAAAGTTCAGAAATGGAAGTAAAACCAATGAGTCTCTGAAATAGTAATTAGTAAAAGTTTATTATGCATCTGCCACAAAGACAGTTTGAATTCCAGGAGCACTCAAACTAAAACATGAAATGAGGCTCTGGGGTATATTGTCATGAAGCAGCTTATCTAGTGAGAAGGCAGTGACTATTTCCTCTTCACAGTGATTGGCTATACTATTAGAATTTTCTGAAATGATAGTGAATTGGTCAGTGGTTGCCTCCTATCAACCTTGGGAAGCAGTTTAAGTTTTGCTTATGATTTCTAGAGGCATAAACAAGAAATGACCCAGGTGAAGTTAGTCTTGCAAAATAAGCTAGACTAAGCTTTATTTGGATGACTAAACTAGTTTTGTCTGCTCTGGGAATTTTCAAGGCTGGTCTCTTTTTTATTTTAACTATGGGAGTGTATATATATTAATTAGCACACGGTGAAGAAGCAAAGAAGCAGGTTTAAGTAAAGTTCTTCCAACTACCAGTGGTAGTTTTAAATAGTTTTACCTTATTGAGAAGGTAATAAGTAGACAAAGAACGATGTAACAATTTTGGAACTTCTATTCTCTAGTCAGCTTTTGATTCTGTACATAGGAGCACTGCACAACTTCCCCACAGCCCTGTGTTTCAGGTAGGATTCTTCAAAACCATTAGCTCAATTCTAGACCTGAAATTGGAGTGCCTAAGAAAAACATTTCCTTTTTTTTATTTATTATTTTTTTAATGTTTATTTATTTTTGACAGAGAGAGAGAGAGAGACAGAGCATGAGCAGGGGAGGGGCAGAGAGAGAGGGAGACACAGAATCCCAAGCAGGTTCCAGGCTCCGAGCTGTCAGCACAGAGCCCGACGTGGGGCTCAAACTCACAGACTGTGAGATCATGACCTAAGCAGAAGTCTGAGGCTCAACCGACTGAACCACCCAGGCGCCCCATAGAAAAACATTTCTAAGAGGAGATGCTCCATTTGAAAGAATATCAATGATATTTATTTTATCAAGGCTATGTCTATCAAGACCCATGCAATTAATGACTTAAAAGTTAAATTCTACTGAAAGCTTCTGGAAGAAACTTTAGATTTCCTTCTGTTTCTTCTAGACATACATAATATTTCTTTACGCTTTAATCCTGAGAAGAGTAACCACAGAACTTAATGCACAGGAAAAACAGGTCACACTTTCCACTCCACCCCCAAATTTATAAAGTTCAGAACGTGTTAAAATGGAAAAGGAAAATATTTGTGTAAATGTTAATCAGAGTAAGCCTTTAGTGCTCAAGATATTTAGTTCTGAAAGGTGACAATTTTAGACCCATTTCTCTCTCCTTTGAACATTTTTTTCCTTAGAAAATTGAATCGTTGACAGCTCTTTTTCAGAAGCTGGCTTTAATAAGCACCCACTGAATCAGCTGTTTTTGGACTCCCAATTGAAGTAGAGTGTAATCAAGCTATTTTGCATCTGTGAACATATTCTGGCATTTTTCATAGCTACAGTTCTTTGTTTGTCAAATAATCATTTCCTATAATAAGGGAGCAGGGTGTAAACATGTTTTTTAATAATTTCTCTATCTTTAGACTTCTGATTTTTCATAGAATGAACATGAAATTTGATGACTTTTTAACTGTATAGTGTGTTTCCAATTAGAGATTTGATGAAAAGAAAGTGAAGCTTAACAGTGACATATTGTAAAGTATTGATTTGATAATCTTTCTGGCACATTTTCCTATCTTCCCCATTTTGACTAAAGAGTGTTTCATTCTGTAAAAGTACACTATTTTCCAACCTTACCTACAAAAGTTATGGATTCTATTAAGTGTTACTTTATGGGTATTGTTCATACATCTAAATTAAACATATATGCTTACAATTTTTAATTCATATTACTATTTTCAGAAGAATTTAAGTCATGTTATGTACCTTCTGGCTTATAAAACTCTGATCAACTTCTTGTAAGAAATATGATAGGGGTGCCTAGGTGGCTCATTTGGTTAAGTGTCTGACTCTTGATTTTGGCTCTGGTCATGATCTCATGGTTCCTGAGTTGGAACCCCACGTCTCATTGGGCTCAGCACTGACAGTGTGGAGCCTTCTTGGGATTCTGTCTCCTTCTCTCTCTGCCCCTCCCCTGCTTACTCTTTGTTATCGTTCTAAAAATTAACAACAATAAACTGAAAAAAAAGAAACATGATAAAAACGGAGATCTTATTTTTGTGTATGGTACAAGACAGCAGTTCACTTTCATTCATTTGCATGTAGCTGTCAATTTTCCCAACACCATTTATTGAAGAGACTGTCTTTTCCACATTGTATATTATCCCCTCCTTTGTCATAGATTAATTGGCCTTCTATGCATGGGTTTATTACTGGGCTCTTTATTCCATTGATCTATGTGCCTATTTTTCTGCCAGTACCATACTGTTTTGATTGCTATAGCTTACTAGTGTAGTTTCAAATCAGGGTGCATGATACCTCCAGCTTTGTTCTTCCTTCTCAAGATGGCGTTAGCTCTTCAAAATTTTAGAATTATTTTTTCTAGGTCTGTGAAAAATGCCATTGAGAACAAACAATTCTACTTCTGGGTGTTTATCCATATAAAACAAAACACCAATTCAATGAGATATATGTGCCCCTATGTTTATTGCAGCATTATTTACAATAGCCAATATCTGAAAGCAAACTAAGTGTCTATCATTAGATGAATACATAAAAAAAAGATGTGAGGTGTGTGTGTGTGTGTGTGTGTGTGTGTGTGTGTGTGTGTAGAGAAAGATAAAGAGCACATACTTAGATAAAATTGTTAAACTCAAGTGATAGTATTTGTGTCTACAGGAATGAGGAGGCAGCCTATTCTCTTTACCTTTTTCTGGTTGATAAATGTTCAAGTTTATGTTATTTAGTATATTACATATTAGTCTTTAGAGAAATTTATCTGAAATCTTATTCTTAAAATAAATCAAAATATATGCTATACAAGGGGAGAGATAACTGCTCTAAAAATACCAGGCTAAAATATAGAATTGTTATTAATACTAGAGACTATTCCTTTTAAATTCTGCATGGGTTTCATAGTATATTTAGTATGTATAATTGTATATTATAAGACACAAAGCCAAGATTAGATGGATTGTCTTGCAGTGTGATTTAATATATTCTATTTTTAACTAGTCCTATAACTTAACTATCTAAAGGAAGACAAATATTCCTTAAAAGTAGTATTTGCACTATATTTTTGGAGCGATTTAGTGACAGGCCAAGCTGGGAACTCAAAACAGCTTGGTGCCTGAGATAATTTTCTACAAAGTTGCAAAGTTTAATAAAGAAATATACTTGGAAACATGACACTGCATTTAAAAAAAAAATGTATCAGGGGGCACCTGGGTGGAACGGTTATTTAAATGTCCAACTCTTGATTTCAGTTCAGGTCATGATCTCACAATTGGTGGGATTGAGCCACTCATCAGGCTCTGCATTAACAGCATGGAGCCTGCTTGGGATTCTCTCTCTCCACCCTCCCCGCCCCTCCTGCTCTCTATAAAATAATTTAAATAAACATTAAAAAATTGTATCTGAATGAGAAAGTAGTGTATAATAGAAAGAGCAAGAGAATTCAGTACAATTCATTTAATCCAATATTGATTGAGCTACATTCTAAGCTTTACAGCAATATTAATATTAGAGAGTTACTACAGAATTACATAGATACACAGTCCTGGATTATACAGTAGTCAAAACATCTGACTCCTAACGTCACTTATTATATGTTTCAATTTTATAATATTCTCTCTTCATCTCAATTTCCTGATACAATTTTATTACAGATTACTTCTGTGAAGTAATAATGTTAACAAAATCTCTATTGCAATTATTGTTTGGAATGGAATTAAATGTTACCATGAATTTTAAACTGCAAAAGCTCTATTGCAAATATCAAGGATACATAAATTGGCCAATTTTTAGTAGATGTACCAATCTGGATAGTGATTCAGAGGCTTAGTTTTTTAAATCAAGTTTTAAATTTTTTTTTAATGTTTATTTATTTATTAAAAATTTTTTTTTAATGTTTATTTATTTTTGAGACAGAGAGACACAGAGCATGAATGGGGGAGGGTCAGAGAGAGGGAGACACAGAATCTGAAACAGGCTCCAGGCTTCGAGCTGTCAGCACAGAGCCCGACGTGGAGCTCGAACTCACGGACCGTGAGATCATGACCTGAGCCGAAGTTGGCTACTGAACCGACTGAGCCACCCAAGCGCCCCATAAATCAAGTTTTCTAAAAGTTAAATTCAGGGATGCCTGGGTGGCTTAGTCAGTTAAGCGTCCGACTCTTGATTTTGTCTTAGGTCATGATCTCTTGGTTCTGTTAGACTGAGCCCAGAATCAGGCTCTGTGCTGACAGTGTGGAACCTACTTGAGATTCTCTCTCTCTCTCTTTCTCTCTCTTTTTTTCTCTCTCTCCCTCTCTCTCCCTCTCTCTCTCTCTCTCTCTCTCTCTCTCTCTTTCTCTTAAAATAAATAAACTTTAAACACACACACACACATACAGAAAACAAGTATCAGTCTTAATTCTTTATCTACTCTCCCACTTTTTTCTCTGCATAGTACATTGACAATAATTTATTTTGCTGGTTAACTCCTGTAATTCACTATCTGAGCTGCAGTAGATCACTAATCAAGGCAGATTACTGTTTTTCTGACCTTGAATAGATTATTTGACTCTCTCTAGCTATTTCTCTTGAACTGGAAAATTAAATCTAAGTAGAACCTCAGTGCCAAACAGATGCTACCTTTGGCTTGAATTGTCTTGGGTAAATTATAAAATAATAATTAATAACTAAGAGCCAGTGCCCAGAAATTATGCAGGCATATCCATTACCTCTGTACATAAACAAAATCAATTTTCATTAAATATGTTAATTCCACACAGCATCACTATCAAAGCTTTGCCAGTGTCTGAGTAGGCATTATGCCTTATTTTGCAAATCAAGCAAACCATTTTTCATTATTTGTTTTGATTATCTTCAATATGGCCTATCCTAATTGTGTTGAGAACAGGTGCATTTGTGTTGCTGAAGAACCCAAAATAACAGTCTGAATATAAACCTTTTATTTGCCGTGTGGTGCAATTATTTCATAGGGATGCACAGTGGGAAATGTTCTACTGATAGCAACCTTAAGTAATTACAGGCCAAATGGAGAATAAAAAGGAAGCAGGAGAAATGTAAATGATTATTTCCAACAGCATCTTTTAGTCAACTCAATGAATGGTAATATTTGTAGATATTTGAGATTTTTAAAATAAAACCTCTGATTATTCAGAATTTATTCCTGCTCTACATTTATACTGTTTCATTAAAATGTATTTTATAAGAAAGTATGTAATGTTAATCTTTAGTTAAATATATGTATATGTTCTGCAGCTCTAATTAAATTTACTTAAAAAAATGTGATGGCCATATAACCAAGTAGGTAAGTTGAAAAGGGATTCCAGCGTTTATTAATTGAATTCAATATTTTCATTATTGATTGGAATAACAATAGGAACTAATCTATCCAATGTTCACTATTAATATCAGTGTAATAAGTGATTTACATGTCATATAGTTCTTATATTGATTATTTAAGCTGACACTATTATAATTTACATCTTAAAAATGAGGAAACCAAAGTTGGTCCAAGCAAAATAATTTGTCCAATGTGAAACCCTTAGTGGATTAGTGGAAAGAACTTCAAAAATCTCTTTCAAAACAGCAAAGTCTGAGCACTATGTTCTGTACACATTTTTCAGAGCTGAGTAATATTGCATATAATGAAATACTGCATATTACTCAGCAAGTAAAGGTTCCTGGAGCAGATGTTTATGTTTTTTGTAAGTGTTATTTTCAATCTCCTTCTGCCTCACCAGTTGAACTTGTTTTCCATTGGAAAGGTTTAGTGTTAAAATATCTGTTTAAAACTGTGATAAAGGATGATAATAGGAAAATATATTCAAGTTTTAATTATATATACTATACGGAAACAAGAATTATCAAATAAGCGAAAAAGTGGTCATTCTCACCACTTGTTTCAATTCCCTCTCTTGCACACAAATGATAGGCCATTCCAGTAATGTATTTAGCTAATTTGTATTTTATATAGTTTCTTTCATTTTATAATTCAAATTGGAATTGAGAGTAACATATATTTGACACAACATGTTTATTTAATGAATGAAGTCATGCTACATGCTATGGATGTACCCTAGTCAACTCAGTAAAAGATTTAGACAATTCATTTTAAAAGAAAAATAAGATATAATCTTTGTTTACTTTATCCTATGGCCAAGGGCAGTTAGAGTCTAAATTGCTCAGGCTTCTATATAAAATAAATCATCAAAAATTTTATATAATACTACATATACATCCTTGAGTTTCTTTCATGTAAGTTATGTGCTTCTTGATTATTTTCTCCCCTCTGATTCACTAAATATCAGTAGGCAATGAAACTGTAATTCTGGAATTTCAGAAATAACTAAAGGCTATCATAGAAAGTGTAACATCTCATCTTATTTCAGAGGTCATGTTTAATTTTGCACTTGAATTCAAAACATATCCATACATCGAATATAGAATAAATATTTTAACCTACGTATCTAAATATTAATGATTCAGTATGAGATGTCATATCCTCATATCCACTAATATGGGTACAATACTAATGGGTATCATTTAGTATTTAATACATGTTAGGAAATATCTTAAGCCTTTCATATGTGATGTTTCTTTAAATCTTCAAAATCACCCCAGATGAGAGAGAATTTATTGTCCGTGTTTTATTGATGAGGTCACTGAAACGTCAAAGAATTACATTCATGGAGCTTTGTGTAATCCTCCCTGACAAGCTGACACTTTATTCTTGGAACCATTAGCCTTCGTTAATTTTTACAGTTGACCTATGTAGTGTAGCACATTTTGGTAATATCTATGATGGTATACTTAAGAATTTGTCTTACCAAGTTTATGATTTCCTAAACATGCTGTTATCAGACAAAAGTAAAATGTATTTTATCTGATTACAAATACCCTATTTATAACTCCAGGTGATCATATAAAATGGTTTTATCACTTAATCAGTAGTTTTAAAAAATAATTGAAAACAATTATTATTCACATTATTTTCCACTGTTCTTAAAAGGATATATCTTCAAAAATATTTTAAAATATATAAGGGCACATGACGCGGTCAATCAATAAAACAGTATTATTCGATCTCGCGGTCCGTGAGTTCGAGCCCCGCGTCAGGCTCTGGGCTGATGGCTCAGAGCCTGGAGCCTGTTTCCGATTCTGTGTCTCCCTCTCTCTCTGCCCCTCACCCGTTCATGCTCTGTCTCTCTCTGTCCCAAAAATAAATAAACGTTGAAAAAAAATTAAAAAAAATAAAACAGTATTATTTATTAATTTTTAGCATATGCCAAACATTGATCTAGGAACTGGAGAATCAGTGGATAATAACATAACAAATTTGCTGCTCTCAAAGAGCTTCCATTTTGGTCTGGATAATACATAAATAATTTTAGGTAGTAACAAATGCTAGATAATCAAAAAGGAAAAAATAATTAGAAGATTTGACACAAGGAGAATCAAAATGAAAATGAAATGTTTGGTAATGTAAGACTAAAGGTTCTGGAAATGGAATCATTTGCCGAACATGAATGGACTAGGTTTTATGGCAAACTCAAGCAAGAGATTTTGTCCAGGATGATCTGAATAAGAACACACAAAGGAAGCTAAGAAAATGTACAAGGAGAAGTTGCAATTTGATCCATACAATTTAAAGAGGGGATAAGGCATTGTTTGAGAATGAAAACAATGTAGTAGATTCACATTAGAGTATGAATAGGGACTAAATGGGAATGTATGGGTCATTGAAAACTACTTACTCTTTTTTAAGTACTTGTTTCTATGTCTATAAATAATCTTTTACTCCTTTATTAATTCAACAATTATTAATTCAACACATGCTGTATTCAAATCTTATTGCTAAAGCACTGGAATAAGTAAGACAGACCAGATTATGTATTTTATGAAGCTTATTGTCTGATTGGGAAATATAGCTAACAAACAAATAATGATATATGCTGATGTGCTATTAAGTGAAGTACAAAGTTAAGGGATCATGTAATAATATCTATAATAATTAGGAGTTAGGGAAGCATCCTTATGAAATTGATGATTAAGCAGAAGCCTCAAATATGTATATGAATTGTTAATCAGGACAAAGTATCCCTGGTAGTTGGAAGTGCATGTTCAAGATTCAGAGTATTAGGACAAAATATGCACATTCTTGAGTTCCATATGGCTGGAGAAGACTATGTTAATAAGTGGAATAAGGTTCAGGCAGAGAGCTGTAAGGGGCTGTGTAGGCAACTTAGATACATAATTTATTTTAGTTGAAGGAAGCAAGTGACCAACATTGAAATTTGACTTTTCGGGCACTTGGATGCCTCAGTCTGTTGAGTATCCGACTTCGGCTCAGGTCATGATCCCATGGTTTCCTGAGTTCTAGCCCCACATTTCAGATCCTCTATTCTCTCTCTGCCCCTTCTCCACTTGTGCTTGCTCTCTCTTGCTCTCTCCCTCTCTCTCAAAAATAAGTACACATTAAAAATAAATAAATGCGATTTTTAACACTCACTCTCTGTTGTGTGGATACTGGACTATATTGTGCAAGACTGATGGTAAGAAGACACATAGCAGAATATTTTACCCCACTCAGTTGAGGCAAGCTGCAGAATAGACATCATAAGTGAATGTCATCATCAAAGGTGACTTAAAGTGAATGTTCTTTGGTTTTGGGTTTCTGTGTTATTTGTTGGCTTTTGGTTGTTTGTTTATTTGTTTACATTTAGTGTTGGCTGCAAGGAAATAGAGAAATGTGCCTGTTAGAATTATTTTCTATGGTTGGCAAGCTGTGGCACATGTGAGTTCAAGGAAAAGGAATTGAAAGTAATTGACCAGTGAGGTAAGCAACTTAGACAAGTTGAAAGGGAGAAAAAAATATATTCAAGAGATATGTGATATGTAACAGGTGGAATTTCAAGATAAAAATGTTCAAGATGCTGAAATATTTTGAGTTTCCTAACTTAAGAAATGTGGTGAATGATTATAATTTTTCCATTGTCTTTACTGCGTGTTTCCCAAACATTTAAATTAGTGTCTGACACAAGTAAGTAATCAATAAATATTTTGAATGAACAATTAAGTGAATGGATTACAGATGTAGTCTACTGAGACTGTGAACAAGAAATACAAATACACATATACATACATTTTACATTAACATTGTTAAATACTATGGATATAAAAATGATATAAAGTGTTATAAATGAAGTCTGATGAAGAAAGATGGCATGCTAACAAGTTCAGTCTAGAATAATAACCCATATTGTGGAGTTAACTGCTCTTTTTAGATGTCAGTTTTTTTGAGGTATCATCTTTACAATTTTACCCAATGTGTTTAGGCAGACTTTAATCTGTTCTGTCACTTTTCAAAATTCCTTTTTTAAACAATTATGATGATTATTTCTATTTGTCAACATGTCTAGGCACAACACTCAAATATTTGGTAAAATATTATTCTTCATGCTTCTGTGAGGGTGGTTTTGGTGAGATATATATTTAAATCTGTAAACTTTGATGAATGGATAAAGAAGTGGTATGTATATACAATGGAATATTACTCAACAGTCAAAAAGAATGAAATCTTGCCATTTGCAACAATGTGAATGGAACTTGAATATATTATGCTAAGCAAAATAAGTCAGTCACAGAAAGACAAATATATGACTTCACCTATATGTGGAATTTAAGAAACAAAACAGATGAACATAGGAGGAGGGAAGGACAAATAAGATGAAAACAGAGAGGGAGGCAAACCATGGGATTCTTAAATACAGAGAACAACTGATGGTTGCTGGAGGGGTGTTGGGTGGGGAGATGGGCTAAATGGGTGATGGGCATTAAGGAGTGCACTTGTTGGGATAAACACGGGGTGTGATATGTAAGTGATGAATCACCAAATTCTACTCCTGAAACCATTATTATACTATATATTAACTAACTTGGATTTAAATAAAATAAAAATAAATAAATTTGTAAACTTTGAGTAAAGCAGATTATCCTCCAGAATGTGAATGGACCTTGTCCAATCAGTTTAAGGCCTTTAGTTTGAAAAGAACTAAGACTGACCTCACCTAGCAAAAGGGAATTCTCCAGCATATTATCTTGGACTTTAACAGCAATGTTTTACTGAGTCTGTAGTCTCTAGGCATCCCCCCCCCCCATCAGATTCTGCACTCACAAAGCCTCCACAATTGAATGATTTTATTTTTTGAAATAAATTTCTTTACATATATATTTATATCTATCTGTCTATATCTATCTATCTATCTATCTATCTATCTATCTATCTATCTACCTACTACCAATGTATCTATCTACCTGTATATCCTATTGGCTCTGTTTCTCTGTGAAATCCTGATTAATACACTAATATAAACTCAGATTCCAGAAGCCCTATCACTTCAAAAGGAAGTCACATTTGTGTGTGTGTGTGTGTGTGTGTGTGTGTGTGTGTGTGTGTGTTTCTAAAGATGGGAAGGCAGACGTTGTATAATAATATGAATCATCCCATATAACAGAGAGTCAAAGAATGTTGGAAGGGTAATACCAATATAAGTCAGGAGTTTAGAAAAAAAGAAAAGATAAGTTGTGTAAGAAACACATGGAGAATAAACTAATGTCGGTGTTACAGATTCTTTCCCAGAAAAACCACAGATGGTTTTTGCAATCAGGTTGTATTATAATAGCTAGGAACCTAAACCATCTCTCTGAATAACCCATCATCATCAATCCCTCACTTGACTCCCTCTCCTGGTATCCTATGGGTGATTTTGTAGGTGAATATATCTAAGGCATTTTATTTCATATACATCACAATCTAAATCTCTTTCTGTAGAGTGGAAGTCTTTGAACCATGTTTTACTTACGTTGTATTCTGATGCATTTTGCTCTAGGAAACTCTACAATAATTCCTATTTTCTTGTTTTGCTTTCTTAAAGCCCCAAAGTGCAGGACAGTGCTTTGCAATAGTCACTATAGCCCAGCCGTTACACAGAGCATCAATCAAATTTTGTACACATTCACTGTACTTTCCCCTTCACATCTGATCAAACTGCAGGCTGTAAATACAAATAGAATGGCAAAGGAAAGAATATGCTTTTTTGGTTGATAAATTCCAAGAAATTGATGAGCCTTTAAATGCAATTTGCCTATTTTTCCTCCTCCTTCATTTTTATATTTTATGCTTTAAAGTTTAATATAGTCATCTACTTCATTTTGAATTTGACTTTCATTTTATAATTGTACTTTAAAAACTTTTATTAAAGTATGATTAATGAACAATATTACACCAGTTTCAAGTAGACAACATATTGATTCAACAATTCTATACCTTTCTCAATGCTCACCATGATAAGACCATACAATGTTACTGGCTATATTTTCTTTGCTGTACTTTTCATCTGCATTACTTATTTATTTTGTAACTGGAGGTCTTACCTCTTAATCCATTTTATCTATGAAAGTGTACATTTTTATTTAGCTAAGTTAAAAAAGGAAGCTTCAGGTAGTAAATGTCAACTAATACGAGATAATAGTGGACTGATTTAGGTATATAGAGATGGTAAGATAAGGTGGTGTAGAGAATAACTTAAAGGAGAACCTATATTGGTACCTCCCAAAATTTTTGTACATAGGAATCACCTAACAAACATTAAAGTCAAATTGTGATCAGGAGGTTTGGGATTATGCCCCAAGTTCTGAATTTCTAACAAGCTTCTGGTAGATGCTTATGTTCACAGACCACATTGTGAGTAGCAAAGAGCTATATTGCAGTCATGAGAATCCTCAATGTAATATAAAAGAAAAGGATCAAATATGAGTCCTTGAAATGTAAAACCAATATATTCTGTCATTTCATAAGACTATACCGATGGTCAAGCACTGATCAATGAAATTACACATATTAAATTATTAAACACTTGCAAGAACTCTAAGGGGGGCTACCATTGTAAGTTCCATTTTCATATGAGGAGGCGAATGCACAGAAATAGTCTTATACTTTACCAAAGTGTTAGAGACTTTGTCATTTTCAATAATTACATTCTCTCTTATCAGTAAGACATTACTAATGAATTTTGTCATAGTTCTCACAAAATTAAAACAAAACAGAATGAAATATTACCATATAATGAATTGACCTTGGTGAAAATTTTAGTATGTTGTAATAATACATGCTCTTTTAATCATTTGAATCACATTAGCTGATTCTGAATACGTGTTTGTACCAAAGACCTAATGTGATACACACAAACACCTCTATCATTTATGAAAATAATAAATGATTTGAAATCCCATAAAACCATAGAACTTTAAATCACAGATACAAAATATTAATTTTTTTCCTGCCACAAATATTACTTTTAGGTCAAACTTAAATCTTGCCTTATACTTGACTAGTAGTGACTTTTGAAGAAATAATGTACCTATGGAACTGCTTCAGGCAGCAGAGCTCTAAGGATTAGGACACCTCAAACATATGTGAGATTGATTATTCTTCCACCTCCCTGCAGAGATCATTATGATGAGAAGATTACATCCTAATGTGTCTTTAGATCACTCCGTGTGGTGGTCACAGTTGTGCAATCAAAATGATTAGGTTCATTTTAATACATGCAGAAAGAGCATTTGATATGCAGTCATGATAAAAACCCTCGACAAAGTAGGTTTAGAGGGAACATACCTCAACATAATAAAGGCTGTACATGAAAAACCTGCATCTAGCATCATACTCAATAAGGAAAAACTGAGAACTTTCCCCCAAGGTCAGGAACAGGGCAAGGATGTCCATTCTTACCACTTGTTTTTTTCAACAAAGTACTGGAAGTCCTAGCTGCAGCAACCAGACAATAAAAAAGAAATAAAAGATGGCCAAATTGGTAAGAAAGAAGTAAAACTTTTGCTCTTTGCCTGTAACATGCTACTGTATATAGAGAAACCTAAAGACTCCACCAAAAACAACTAGAACTGTTAAATGAATTCAGTAAGATCACAGAATACAAAATAAGTGTACAGAAATCCATTGCATTTCTATACACGAATAATGAAGCAACAGCAAGAGAAACTCATAAAACAATCTCATTTACAATTGCACCAAAAAAATAAAATACCTAGGAACAAACCTAACTTAGGAGGTGAAAGACGTATACTCTGAAAACTATAAAATACTGATGAAAAAAAACTGAAGACAACACAAAGGGAAATATATTTAATACTCCTGGATTGTAAGGACAAATATTGTTAAAACATCCATACTACCCAAAGCAATCTATAGATTTAATGTAATCCCTATCAAAATACCAGCAGTGTTTTTCACAGAACTAGAATAAACAATCCTCAGGTTTGTATGGGACTACAAAAGACCCTAAGTAACCAAAAATTCTTAAAAAGAAAAACAAAGCTGGAGGTGTCCCAATTCCAGATTTCAAGCTATATTACAAAGCTGTAGTAATCAAAGCAGTATGGTACCGCCGCAAAAATAGACACATATATCAATAGAACAGAATAGGAACCCCAGAAATACACCCACAATTATGTGGTCAATTGATCTTCAACAAAGAAGGTAAGAATATGCAATGAGCAAAAGACAGTCTCTTCAAGAAATGGTGTTGGGAAAACTGGACAGCTACATGCCAAAGAATGAAACTGGATCACTTTCTTACACCATACACAGTAATAAACTCACAATGGATTAAAAACCTAAATGTGAGACCTGAAGACATAAAAATACAGGAAGAGAACACAGACAGTAATTTATCTGACATTGACAGCAAAAACATTTTTCTAAATATGTCTCCTGAGGCAAGGGAAACAAAAGCAAAAATAAACCATTGGGACCACATCAAAATAAAAAGCTTCTGCATAGCAAAGGAAGTTACCGACAAAACTATAAGACAACCTACTAAATGGGAGAAGATATTTGCAAACGGTGTATCTGATTAAGAGTATCCGAAATATATAAAGAACTTTGCAGCTCAACACCCAAAAAACAAATAATCCAATTAAAAATGTGCCAAAGACATGAACCAGACTTTTCTCCAAAGAAGACATACAGATGGCCAACAGACACATGAAAAGATCATTTATCATCAGGGATATATAAATCAAAACCACAATGAAATATCACCTCACACCTGTCAGAATGGCTAAAATCAGCAACATAAGAAACAACAGCTATTGGCAAGGATGTGGAGAAAAAGGAACATTTGTGCACTGTTGGTGTGAATGCAGACTGGTGCACCCACCTTGGAAAACAGTATGGAAGTTCCTCAAAAAGCTAAAAATAGAATTACCCTGCAATCCAGCAATTTCACTACTGGGTATTTGTTTACCCAAATAATACAAAAGCACTAATTCAAACGGATACATGCACCCCTATGTTTATAGCAATGTTATAATAGCTAAATTATGGAAGCAGGCCAAGCGTCCATCAACTGATGAGTGGATAAAGAAGATGCAGTGTGTGTGTGTGTGTGTGTGTGTGTGTGTGCGCACACACACAATAGACTATTATTCAGCCATAAAAAGGATGAAATCTTGCCATCTGCAATGGCATGGATGGAACTAGAGAATATTATGCAAAACAAAATGAGTCAGAGAAAGGAAAATACATATTTCACTAATATGTAGAATTTAAGAAACAAAACAAAGGGGGAAAAGTGATAGATAAATCAAGAAATAGACTCTGAATTATAGAGAACAAACTGATGGTTACCAGAGGGGAGGTCGGTGGGGGAATGGGTGAAATAGGTGATGGGGAAGAAGGAGTGCACCGGCTGGTATATGGAATTGTTGAATCACTACATTGTACACCTCAAACTAATATAACCCTGTATGTTAATTAACTGAAATTAAAATAAAAACTTAAAAATACCCAAACACTAATCTCTGAAATTCTGTCCCTATTCTGTGTGATGAGAGCTTTATAGCTTTCTGCAGATAACTTATCTGCATTTTAATCCTACTTATAACAACTATTAGCTGTGTGACTTTGGGCAAGTTACATAAAACCTCTTTTCACCTGAATTTCTCCATCTGCAAAATGGGGATAAGAGTAGAACCTACTTGATAATGGTAATGTGAAACAAAATGAGTTAATATATACAAAGGTGTCTGAAACACTGGCAACATTGTTATCACTAGTCCCTTTTAGTTTTTGTTAGACTCATACTGAAATAATTTCAGTTTATATAATGTACTTAAATTTCCTACCTCCTAGATTAAGTAGATGTTATTGCCCTTGTGGGGAATTTTCCTTTCTCGTTGTATCCTCACATGGCACAGAGCAGAGAGAGGAAGGGAGCTCTCTCTTGACTTTTATAAGGGCACTAATCACATTCATAAGGGTCTCACCCTCATGGCCTCATCTAATCCCAATTTTCTCCCAGATACCCTACCTCAGATACCATCACAGTGGGGATTAGGATGCCAATGTATGAATTTGGAGCTATACAAATATCCAGTCTATAACACAATGTATTCCAGGGGACAGGAGTTTTGGGCCGTTTTGTCATTCTGAGTACTACAGTCCATCTTTTGACCATAATGTTTTACTTCCTTCCCACTTTCATAGCATATTAATCCTTACCAAAAGTTTCCAAGAGCCTCATTCCATGAGAGCATCAGTTGCAAGTCCAAAATCTCATTATCTAAATTACCCAAGTATAGGTTGTGGGGCACAGTTAGTTTCCATCTGTGGACAAAGCTAAAACCCCTAGCAGTCTCAACATACAATAGTGGGACAGGCATAGAATAGCAGTTATAGGCATTTGGTTCAAAAAAAATGTGAAAATGAGTCACTGGACCCTAAGAGTCCTGAAATCCAGCTGGGCAAATGTTGGGTTTTCCTTGATTAGGTTTCAAGATCAGGGAATAATCCTTCATGATTCACTGCTCTTACCTCTGGACTCTGTTCCACCCTCTGAGTCATTGTTCCTTTCTTTGTGAAAGGTATTATGTGTTTGCAGCTGAGTAGTTTTATCATGCTCCTTCCTGCTAACAGACTTTTGTGAGAATGACAGCCTTATTTCATTACATACTCTGTCCCTCTCAGTCCAAGCTGACAGTAGTCCTGTTGAAACAATTTTCTCAAGAACTCTGTGAGCCTTCATGGATTTCAAGGGGATTAAATTCATTAGACAAAAGCCACAGCTACAAATCTTTCTGAGATAATTTTTTTTCTATCTTTGGCTCCTGCTGAGATGGCTGAGAGACAAAGTTCTTCCAAGGGACCCTCTCGTTTATTTGAGACATTCTGAGAGGTACATCCTTAATCTCTTCAGTGAGCTCTGGTCACTGTGTGTTCTGATCTGTTACTCTTTCTGAAGTTTTAGCAAAAAAATGTACAGTCCCACACTTGGCCTATTCTCTATGCCATCCTTTTAGCAGGCATTTCCAAATTTTAGCATCTTTTACATTTTGAAAGGCTAAAGCTTAGCCACTCTTTCCTTAATTGACGTTTCTCATCTCACATGTTAGTATAAGCACCAAGAAGAAACCAGGCAGCATCTTCAATACTTTTCTTCGAATCTCCTTAGGAATATCCAAGTTAATGCCTTCTTACAAGGTCTTCTCTTCGTATAGCTGCAGGGCACAATTTTGCTAAATAGCCTTACTTATTTATCACTACATAACAGGAATCCCACCCTCTTTAATTCCTCAATAACATGTCTCTCACTTCCAAGTCTTCAACATCCTCGATAACCAGATTTCCGCTAACAGTTGGTCAATTTGATTCACTTTCTCCATCATGTTCTCTCAAATTCTATCAGAGCCCACTCTCCAGCGCCAGCCTCTCCCACATTTAAGGTATTTGTGGCAGCACCACACTATTTCTTATAACAAAGTCAATATTAGTTTCCTCTTTCTGTGTAACAAATCATGACAGATTTAGCTTCTCATTGCACGCATTTTTTAATCTCGTGGTTCAATGTGCTGGGGAAGGAGTCGAAGCCCATGCAGCGAATCCTCCCTTCGGGTTCCCTCAGAGCAACAATGAAGATGTTGGCTTGACTACATGTCCATTGACATCTAAGGGTCTTCTTTCAACTTTATTCAGATTGTTGGCAGGAGTTAGTTTCTGGTCATATGTTTGAGGCTCTTGACCCCTAGAGGCTGCCTTTTTCCATAAGAAGCTCCCAATAGCAGAATTATCTCTCTGACTTCTGGACCCTATTTTATAGGGCTCTACTGATTATATTAGACCTATTCCGGAGATTCTTACTTTTAACTAATTCAGTATCAAGTTATTTGGACTCTAACATTGCTAAAGTATCCCTTCTCCTTTGATATATGAAACAACATAATCGTGGGGATATTAACCATCATGGTCACAGGTCCTACTATCGCTCAAGAGAAGACAATTGTACAGGGATGGAAATCCTGGGGGCCATTTTAGAATTCTGCCCACCACATCAGCTAAAGCATCACTTCCCATTTTTAATCCCTCTGTGTCCTCTCAAAGTAACCAGAACCCTTAATATCTGTCACTCCTGGGGACTTTATGAATTCATATAATTATTCTGCTTTTTTTATGATAATTTCCATGTGTCCTTACAAAGTTAGTCACTTTACTTGATTCTTAGATACTTTTTTTTAATGTTTTTTTTTTCTTAGCTTACTTTTAAGAGAGAGACTGACAGAGCATGAGCAGGGGAGGGGCAGAGAGAGAGGGAGACACAGAATCTGAAGCAGGCTCCAGGCTCTGAGCTGTCAGCACAGAGCCCAACTCGGGGCTCTAACTCAGAAACTGTGAGGCCATGACCCAAGCCAAAGTCTGAAGCTTAACCAACTGAGCCACCCAGGCACTCCTAATTCTCAGATTCATAATGTATCAGATGGAAATAACACAAACCCTCATCTCTCACAAGGGAGGAATACTGTAAGTTCTTTGTAATTATAGGTTGCTTTAAAACTCATGGCGATGTCTCCAATAAAAATACTCTCTAATCTTCACTAAAAGCAAATCAAAACAAAACAAAACTGTTGCTAACATTGCTGTTCATATTAGACCCAAATGGAAATGATGCAAATGTCTGCGAAGAGTAGACTCGATAAATACAATATGGCATATTTATATAACGGAACAGTGTGCTGCAATAACAATAAGCTACAGCTACACTCAAAATACAGAGAAATTTCTTTCATATTATATTTAGGGGAAAGTCAAATGTAAGTTTTGTGTGAACAGTAGGATTACATTACATAAAGTCAAAAAAACAGGCTAAGCTAATTTATTATGTTCAAAATCAGAAGGGAGGAGTGGTAATGATTGGAAGGGAAATTCAGTGTTGTGGTTAAGTTTCTATGTCTCTATCTTGGTAATTATTTTATTTTACTATTTTAAGAGGGAGAGTGTGAGTGGGGGAGATGGACAGAGGGAGGGAGAGACAGAGGGAGAGGGAGAGGGAGGGAGAATCTTAAGCAGTCTCCACACTCAACACAGAGCCCAACGTGGGGCTCAATTCCATAACCCTTGGATCATGACCTGAGCTGAAATCAAGAGTTGGACACTCAACTGACTGAGCCATCCCAGTGCCCCTGATCTCAGTGATTTTTATATGACTTAGCTCAGTTAGTGAAAATTCATCAGCCTCTGTGCTTTGAATTGTATTAGTTTCTGCATATGATTTATACTTCAATAAAAAGTGCAAGGATATATAAAATAAATGGTGACTACAAGAAAATATATAGAGGTAAAATATCCTTAGATAAATAAAAAAAAAACAAAAAAATAAGTATCATCCATATGAAGAATATGTTTGTGATAACGTGTTCTCTGTACTTACAATGCTATTGACTTCTAAATTATTTTACAAATTAAATCAGATTACCAAGAATTTAGAATTACCTATCACCTCATACATATTGGAACGTAAGCACATTTTTTGGACTAAAACTGTCCCTTTTATGTCTCACAGATCAAGTAGATGAAGAAATTCTTCCCTGAGGCTTTTTCTGCTGTCACTTTCATTTCAACATAGAGTTTGGAGTTTATTATAGTAGAATTGCTATATGCCCTGTAGCACCTCAGCATATTTTAATGATATATTTGTTTGGCATATTTGTGTGTGTGTGTGTGTGTGTGTGTGTGTGTGTGTGTGTGATTATTCAAGTGCAAGAAGTAAATAATTATTTATTTTTTTACAAAATTAAAAACATAATAAAATACATAACCTCATAGTTTATTTCCAGTTACTTTGTTTACACAGAACAAAATAAATTGTGGCATATCATATTTAACCCAAGAATAATCTTCTCAAAAGGTGTTTATAAATTTCATTAAGGGAACACACATACATGATTCTGTTTGAATATTAATTGTAATGTGCCTTAGAATGAATGGCATCTATTTTGACAGGAACTCTACATTTCATTTCACATTTAATTCTGGAAAATCCTAATTGCCATAACACTTTTCTTATTTTGTGTGTGTATCAACTACTGGTAATAGATTTCATTATTTCTATGGTAGTTTTCTATGTTGAGATTGATTAAACATAGAGTAATTTAAACCAATGGTATCAGAAGTCTTTTCTTTTAAGTTTATTTGTTTATTTTTGAGAGAGAGAAAGCATAAGTGAGGGAGAAATTCATGGAAAGAGGACAGAGTGAGAATCCCAAGCAGGCTCTGCATCAGCAGTGTAGAGCCCAGCACAGGGCTCAAACTCAGGAACAGTGAGATCATGACCTGAGCCTAAGTCAAACATTTAACCTACTGAGCCAATCAGATGCCCTTCAGAGGTTTTTCAGTGGTTAATATATTTGTGTTCTGTTCCTACTGGTCTTGTCTTAGACTTTGTATCTTCTCTTTTTATATATCTTCCCTAGGAGATCCAATCCAATCCCTTGCTATGCTTTCCAAAATCCTGACACACCTGACTTTTTCTTTCTTTTTTTTTTGAGCAATAGATCTAATGACCTACAGTAGACTACCTGGGTGGCCACAAATATTTAGGCAGAGCACATGTAAATGGAAATACAGGAATGACTAGATTCCATTTACTTCTTAGTGTTCTATCTCTACAGATGTCAGTAAACATAATTCTCTAAGATTTAATTACTGTATTTCTCCTATTCAGAATATTTAACAAATTAATGTGCCATATTGATTTTCTCTTCATACAAATTCTTGCATCCATCCATTTTTCATCATTCTGGTGACTATTTCTCTATCCAGGGAACTCTCTAGCTCCTGGATTAAAGTCACACTCCACTCATTCTCTTGGATGTCAATTTTTATATTTGCTTATACATTATCAAGGTATTTTATGGATGCCTTTTCTTTCTTTTTACTGACATATAATTGACATAATATTGATTAGTTTTAGGTGTACAGCACAAAATTGAAATATGTATTACAAATAATCACATTAAGTTTGGTAACATCCAAGGATGTTGCAAAGGATACTCTTTAGAATTATGTATTTTTCATTACATTTTTCCCCACGGCTTATAACTCTCCAGTGTCTCTCAAGTTTACTTAAAATAAGCACCTTAACAAGGCACATACCTTTCTCCAACTGGCTCCTGGCTAGCAAAAGCCTGCATTTTAACCCTTTCCTTCACACAAATATCCCTTAAATTGCAACAGACTTCCATTTCTGTAAGTGTGACATGTTCTTTCTTTCATGTCTGGTTCTTCATAAACAGCATTTATTTTGGTATATTAGAACCTGCCTAATTCCTACTCATTCTTAAAATCTCAACTTAAACAAGCACTGGTGTATCACGAATATCTAAGTGCTGTGTCAGAAACCTTGAAAATTTCACCTAGAACACATTAGAGTTTTCCTATTGCACCGTTCACCCTACATCAATGGGTAATATTATATGTTTTCAATATTTATAAGATTGAATAAATAAACTGTTGCACACACTGGTGGATTTACAGAATTATATTAGGGTGTAATTCTGACTTTCTTCCTTGGGTGATTGGATGATAGCAAAAGAATATTTTAAATGCATTTTTAAAAATATGCCTGAGACAATAAAAAGCCGCCCTACTTTAAGGTGAATAAAATTAGTAACATCTCCATACTAAAAAATAAATTACAAAGAATGTCCAATAATTAATTTTACGTGGTCAGCAACATCAGCAGCATTGTCTACGTTGGTATTTTGTAAGATTCTAGTGGATTTACTACTATTTTTCCACCTAAGTTTTCCTTGCATTTATTTGAAAATTCTAATTGTGCCTAGATGAATCTAGTATGGATCGAATGTGATGGTTTTCTTAATTGATAAATATAATTTGGAAAGCAACTGGAGAGCATGCGTTCTCTATCATGTTTTACCACTTTGGTGTTCCTGCTGCTCTTAGAATGAGAACTGCTCCCATAATCCTGTTGTGGCCAAGAAAGGAACTGGCATCAAATTTTGCAATACTGAGCAGAGGCTTTCTTCCTGGAAGGTATGATCGTCAGACAGACTGAGCCATAAACACAGAAATGCCCAGGGGTTTCTAGCTTGTCTTGGCATTCTTCCATTCTATCCTCGCCTAACTGTCTGTATCCTTAGTACTGTAGGTGTTAAACCCCTCCAGATAGAAATTTGTTTTAGAAAGCAACGAGAGTGTTCACTCTAAATCACCTATGGAGCATCATCTAAGTGTCTTTCGTTGTTGTTTTTCTTCTTCATACTTTGGAGAATTTATGTCCTCATAAAACACTACGTCTGAATTCAAACGGTTATTTTATTGTATTTATTTATTTATTTATTTATTTATTTATTTATTTATTTATTTTTATAATTTTTTTTTCAACGATTATTTATTTTTGGGACAGAGAGAGACAGAGCATGAACGGGGGAGGGGCAGAGAGAGAGGGAGACACAGAATCGGAAACAGGCTCCAGGCTCCGAGCCATCAGCCCAGAGCCTGACGCAGGGCTCGAACTCACGGACCGCGAGATCGTGACCTGGCTGAAGTCGGACGCTTAACCGACTGCGCCACCCAGACGCCCCCAAACGGTTATTTTAAACAAAAGTCACACCAAGAAAAATAATTTATTATTCACGAAAATGTACTTTCTGTATAAGATTATATGCCTCATTATTTGTATTATGCACCAAAATGTAAATTCCTAGAGATAAATAATTTAGCCTTTGCACTGTTACACCCATGTAATGTGACTAACACAAACTGTCACTCAATAAATTATATTGACTGATTTTTTTATATGTGTGATCATTGTTCAAAATGCTGTAAACTTCATATTGAAAAGAACTAGATTGAAGAGAGGTTATTGATAAATAAAGTAGTTTCCTTTTTTACCAGAAGCATGATAAAAAATTATGTCGACTGCAGCATTCATTAAAATTTTTTTTTTACATATAGTATGATATAATATGATGTAACCATACAGAAGAGTACAGAGAATTACCTAAGAAGCCCCCTTGCATAAACAAATCAGCTTTAGCAGTCCCTACCAATGTGTTATTTAATTTAGGATATTTTGAAGTAAAAATTATATATAGGATTGTAAACCTATTTTTACAGCTCCCCATTCCCACACTTCTATCTCCTTCTCTCCCTTCTCTCTCTGAGCTCATGCCATAGCAACCACTAACAAATAAGTGCTTTGTATCCTTCTTCATTAGACTTTTATAGTGTAATTATATAATTGAATCCAGAAGGAATTTATTGTGTGTCTTTAAACTTTACTTGAACTTTGGGATGCCTGAGTGGCTCAGTTGGTTAAGCGACCAGCTTCAGCTCAGGTCATGATCTCACGAGTGAGTTTGAGCCCAGAATCGGGCTCTGTGCTGACAGCTCAGAGCCTGGAGCCTGGAGCCTGCTTCTGCTTCTCTGTCTCCCTCTCGCTCTCTGCCCCTCCCCCATCTGCACTCTGCCTCTGTCTTTCAAAAATGAGTAAATGTTAAACAAAAATTTAAAAAAAAACTTTACTTAAAATTTAACTGTGCATACTTATATTAAATGCACTTCCTTCACTCAACATTGGGTTCTAGAGATTTTGCTGTATTCCTATAACTATTTGTAAATTTTAGGTATGATATAATATTCTATTGTATGGATATTCTGATGTTTTGTATGTTTTGTATTCTTTTCTTGATGGGCAATACATTTTCTAACTTTGTGTCACTGCAAATTATGCTGCAGTTTCTCTGTATATATTCCTTGTGCAGACTTGAAAAAAAAAGTGGGGCCTACAACGTAGATAGATATGTAGAATATGTATAACCCTTAACTAAAATCCAATATATATTGATAGATTACTTTTCAAAATAGTCACTGATTTTGTTTCCTGGGTGTGTAATACTATCTTCTTTTTTTTCCCCCTGTAATTTATATGATGACTCTTGTGATTAAGCATCTTAACAGATAAAACAGTCATGTTTCTTCATCCATGAATTGCCTATATAAGGCATATTTTTTATTTGATTTTTAGTTCTATACATGTGTTACATATAAATTCTTTAAAATTATTTCTAAAGCCACAGTTTTATATTGCTCAGCAAAATTTTGTTTCTAGTTTATCTATGGTAAGATAAAATATGGCATATTATTCATTGTGAAGTCATGATTTGGTTTGAAGGACTATAATTATTTTGTATTTATTACTTCTACTTTCTTCACGTTTTTGTGATTACCATCGATACTTCTCTGGCTTGTTGAGCTGTAAAATTTACATATTGGTCAAACATTTTTAAATGGATTATTTTCTACTTACCTCTTTAACTATGAGCCACTGTTTTTATATGCAGTATTTTTATTGCTGTTCAGATTTAGTGTTTAATATCCAATGTTATCTTAGTCTTTGATACCTCTATTATTTAGAAGTAAATCCCTTTTTTATAGTCCACATATGAAAGACATTTTCTCATTATTCTTTTTTATTTATCCTTTTTTATCGCACTTTTATTAGAATTTTTTTTCACTGTACAATAGCACTGTTTACCTATTTCATGTGGTGATTTTTCTGAAGTTTTTAGAATATATGTATATCCACTTTGTCAGTTTGTTAATTGCACTGCTGTAATGGTACCTTTTTTCTAATTTTGAGTTTTCTCCTTTTCTTGCTCATGGTATTGGGTTGAAACCTTTCTATGTGTTGCAGCTTCCTTAATTTTTCCTTATATTTCTATGAATATATTAGTTCTGTATCATTGTGGTAGTTTATACCATCATCATTTTCTAATTTCTCCCTTGATTAAAGAAGTTATCTTAAATATTTTAAGGAATTGGTATTAATAGATATGCTTCTCCAGTAACTTTCTGCCAGAAATATAATGTTCCTCCTTTTCTATTAAAATGTTTAAATCATTATATGTTTGGTGTTTTTCCTTTTAAGTTATATATTATGTGGTTTTGTTGTTTATTGAATTAGAAAGGTCTGTATTTAAAAAGTTCTGTTTGTATTTACTTAGTATCATGGTTATATTTTGATACATTGTTCTTTCTTGCATCTCTACAAATATATAATAAAATGTTGATACTCATTTCTGTGTGTGTGTGTGTGTGTGTGTGTGTGTGTGACAGAGAAAGCATGTATGTATGAACTATCTGCATGTGTTACAATTTGAATCAAGCAAAAGGGGAAACATGTATCTAAATTTAACTCTTCAAATAGAAGTCCTTAAGTGAAAATAATCTGCAAACCATTGATATATTTGTGGAATTTAAGCATATATATTTTAATAGCTATTTTCTTACTCATTCCCAAATCAGTTTTTTTGTTTTTCATCACCTTGCAGAGCAATATTTTTAAAAAAATCTTCCCTCTCTCCCCCATTAGTAAAGGATACTTATGCTTTCAATGTTAATTACATTTATTTTTTTCTGTCTTTAATATATATATATATATATATATATATAATTTATTATCAAGTTGGCTAACGTACAGCGTATATAGTGTGCTCTTGGTTTGGGGGGTAGATTCCTGTGATTCATCGCTTACATACAACACCCAGTGCTCATCCCAACAAGTGCCTTCCTCAATGCCCATTACCCATTTTCTACTCTTCCCCACCCGCCATCAACCCTCATTTTGTTCTCTGTATTTAGAGTCTCTTATGGTTTGCCTTTCTCTCTGTTTCAAACTACTTTTTTCCTGGGGCGCCTGGGTGGCTCAGTCGGTTAAGCGGCCGACTTCAGCTCAGGTCATGATCTTGCAGCCCGTGAGTTCAAGCCCCGCGTCGGGCTCTGTGCTGACAGCTCAGAGCCTGGAGCCTGTTTCAGATTCTGTGTCTCCCTCTCTCTGACCCTCCCTCGTTCATGCTCTGTCTCTCTCTGTCTCAAAAATAAATAAATGTAAAAAAAAAAAAACAAAAACAAACAAACAAACAAACCAAACAAACTACTTTTTTTCCTTTTCCCTTCCCCCATGGTCTTCTGTTAAGTTTCTCAAGTTCCACATATGAGTGAAAACATATGATACCTGTCTTTCTCTGCCTGACCTATTTCACTTAGCATAACACCCTCCAGTTCCATCCGTGTTGTTGCAAATGAGAAAGATTTCATTCTTTCTCATTGCCAAGTAGTATTCCATTGTATATATAAACCACATCTTCTTTATCCATTCGTCAGTTGATGGACATTTAGGCTCTTTCCATAATTTGTCTGTTGTTGAAAGTGCTGCTCTAAACATGGGGTACAAGTGCCCCCATGCATCAGCACTCCTGTATACTTTGGATAAATCCCTATTTCTGGGTCATAGGGTATTTCTGTTTTTGATTTTTTTGAGGAAACTCCACACTGTTTTCCAGAATGGGTGCACTGATTTGCATTCCCACCAAATCACACTTTAGTAGAGCAACATTTATCCAAAGGAATCTTAAGCATTCCTAAGTGTGATTTACTAAGAGCAACAATTCAAGTGGTTTTTAAAAATTTGATGATTTCCAACATGTCATTTCATTTTAGAGAATGGCAAGATTTCTGAGGATCTGAAAATACAGGTCTTCTTGAGTTTCATGCTTGAATTAGATTCTAATGGGAATACATTTCTGGATCCCTTTCAGTGTTTTCATAACAAGTTTCATTTCAGTATTACTGTGCATATGTCTTTGAGGACAGAAAGAGAAGAGACAGAAAGAGAGAAAAAGGAATCATTTTCTCACCATGAATTCTCATTTTGTTGCCATTTGTACTGACACACAGTTTCATTGTCCTAAAGAACTATGTAGAGCCAGGCTTTCTGTTTAAAACAAGATACTTTCCTTTAAAGTTCAACAAAGAGTGTTTAATGAAAGGGTTTAAAAATATGTGTTTTCCCACTTTAAGTAATTTGTTGCTCTGGCAAATTTCTTAACTACTCAGTGCTGTAGAATTCTGGAAATAAAAATCTCTAACAAGTACACATAAGGTTATTGTAATGTTTACATTGAAATAAGTTTTGCAAAAAATATATATATATATACTAAAATATATATACTGAAAAAAATATATATATACTGAAAAATTATAGTAGTATAATTGTTAGATTAAAAAAATATTTCCAGGGCATGAAAGTGGGAGGTGTTTCCTGTCCTGTTTTTACACATTTGGGAATTTTATTAATAAAGTTACATTAACTACAATCTCCATAAAAAAAATACTTACTCACAGCTCAGCTTAAACAGAAAGATTCATTACATACAGAATTACTTTTCCTTTTCATGTTGAATGCAACCATATTTTCTACATTTCATATCCTGTCTTGCACATTCAACATATTCTGTAAGGATTAGTAGAGATTAATGACAAAAATGTATAAAAATTTCATTATGAATGAATACATTTTTCTATCATTGTAATTCACAAATTAAAGAAATGCTTTTTTGTTGTTATTTTTGTTATCATGGCTTTTTATTCTTCTTCACAGTTAAATTGACTTTTTACATAGAGTTGTGCTAATGATTAAAAACAGATTTTGTGTAAGGTATTTTGCACCTAATCTGTCTACCTTTGATTGAGTCTGTCTATTTATGACTGCCTTTGCTCTTGGCATTCTTCCTACAGAAATACTACCAGGGAAATACTTGTCATTTTTGAGAGACCTATTTAATTATCTAAATTCTTCAATGTAGGCTTCTTTTAGATATATTAATTGATTCTTTCATTAAAAAAAGTAATTTCATTACTTGCCACATGCCAGGCAGTTTGCTAGGCCTGGAAATGAGAGACAACATGACTCATTCTCAAGGATGTTATAGCTTAATGGAGGTGAGGTAGGCAGAAAGGTTGTAATCTTGCAACAGAATAAGCTATACAAAATATTAAGAGCACAAAATATTACACAAATATATGGTATGTACGTACATATATTTCTTTATTTTCATATGTATGTGCACATATGTTTATATGCACATATATTGTAGATTATATTTTATATGTATTTATAAATTTTAATGCTGTTGCAAAATATGTGTAAAAATGGCCTTTATGGAGAGTTGAAACTGGACAGGTAGGTAGGTAAAGCAAAGAGGACAAATATAGTATGGTTTGAAAAGGTCATTTATATTTAATTACATGTTTAAATAGTTAAATCATTTAGGAGAGATTATATACAGATGGAAGTTTGAGAAGACCTGCGTTTTAAAGACAGATCATGTGCAAATTATGCAGGCTGTCGTGATTCTAATGCATCTTTTTGTTTCATCAGTTGGCTTGATGCTCCAGGTATTAAGCAATTGTTTCTCCGCTCCAAACTCACCATTCTATATTCTCTTTTGGTTTGCTAGGATTCTGATAACCACATTTCTTCTTTTCCAGCTGGGTTTATGCAAGGCAATGCCAACAGGAAGTACGAGACAGAGACTGTAAGGGTGTAAAAGAAACATGAGAATTACTTCTGTGTACTTCTTAGGGATTCCTTGTAGGCTTCCTCATTCAATGGGCAGCTGTCCAGCAGTGCTTCTTTATCTCAGGGGCAGCAATTCCTTTTTGTAACAGTTGATGAGTCAAGTCCAGTTTTTCTAGTGTGCACAGCCAGCCTCACTGTGTTCAGCCTCAGAGACATACACACCAGCCAGCTGGTGCCCCTCCTCAAAGGTGTGAGTGTCAACTCTGGACTGGGGGGAGGAAGGGGGGGTTCTGAACTCAGAGATAATAGCTCCAGCCAGGGTATCACCTCCACTTCTGAGCTCTGAGTTTCAGCTCGGGGGGGGGGGGGGGGGGGCGGGGCTTTTAGAAATTTCTAAGTTTGAATTCTTACAACTACTTTAGTTTATTTCCTCAGCGCTTAAGCAGATGCTGCTTGCAGTTTATACTTCAATGATCCCTTAAAATTCTCTTACCTTTCAGTTGTCTAGATTAAGAATCTTCCATTTAGTTAATAATGTCTTACATTAAATTTTCTTTTCTTTTCTTTTCTTTCTTTCTTTCTTTCTTTCTTTCTTTCTTTCTTTCTTTCTTCTTTCTTTCTAACTTCTGTGGCTTTTTGACTGGGCACCAACTGGAATTAACCAATGCTTTTCACAACTAGGAAATCATACCTCGAATACAGTACTTGTTTATTGTAAAGATCCTTCTCTGAGATTTCAATCCTATTGTTCTGAGTCTGGATATAGATGTATTTTTCAAAACCTCATATGATTCTGGTGACTGGTCAAGTTTTAGCAGTGGTCTTATAAACCTATAGGAATCCCTTTAAGTGTTTCTTAAGTGAATCGTTTTAGAAAGATATTTTTATAATACATGACCCTTTTTTTCTTTCTTTTTCAAATATAATTTATTGTCAAATTGGTTTCCATACAACACCCAGTGCTCATCCCAACAGGTGCCCTCCTTAAAGCCCATCACCCACTTTCCCCTCTCCCCCACCCCCATCAACCCTCAGTTTGTTCTCAGTATTTAAGAGTCTCTTATGGTATGCCTCCTTCCCTCTCTGTAACTTTTTTCCCCCATTCCCCTCCCCCCTGGTCTTCTGTTAAGTTTCTCAGGATCCACATATGAGTGAAAATATACGCTATCTGTCCTTCTCTGCCTGACTTATTTCAGTTAGCATAACACTCTCCAGTTCCATCCACATTGCTAAAAATGGCCAGATTTCATTCTTTCTCATTGCCAAGTAGTATTCCATTGTATACATTAACCACATCTTCTTTATCCATTCGTCAGTTGATGGACATTTAGGCTCTTTCCATAATTTGGCTATTGTTGAGAGTGCTGCTATAAACATTGGGGTACAAGTGCCCCTGTGCATCAGCACTTCTTATCCCTTGGGTAAATTCCTGGCAGTGCTATTTCTGGGTCATAGGGTAGATCTATTTTTAATTTTTTGAGGAACCTCCACACTGTTTCCAGAGTGGCTGCACCAGTTTACGTTCCCACCAACAGTGCAAGAGGGTTCCTGTTTCTTCACATCCTGCCAGCATCTATAGTCTCCTGATTTGTTCACTACAAAGACCCCAAATAGCTGAAGTAATATTGAAGAAGAAAACCAAAGTGGGAGGCATCACAGTCCCGGTAGCCTCTACCACAAAGCTATAATCATTAAGACAGTACGGTATTGGCACAAAAACAGACACAGAGACCAATGGAATAGAATAGAGACTCCAGAATTGGACCCACAAATGTATGGCCAACTAATCTTTGACAAAGCAGGAAGGAATATCCAATGTAAAAAAAGACAGTGTCTTTAACAAATGGTGCTGGAAGAACTGGACAGCAACATGCGTAAGAATGAAACTAGACCACTTTCTTACACCCTTCACAAAAATAAACTCAAAATGGATAAAGGACCTGAATGTGAGACAGGAAATCATCAAAACCCTAGAGGAGAAAGCAGGAGAAAACCTCTCTGACCTCAGCCACAGCAATTTCTTACTTGACACATATTCACACATTTTTTAAAAGCAAAAATGAACTATTGGGACTTCCTCAAGATAAAAAGCTTCTGCACTGCAGAGGAAACAATCAACAAAACTAAAAGGCAACTGACGGAATGGGAAAAGATATTTGCAAATGACATATCGGATAAAGGGCTAGTATCCAATATCTATAAAGAACTCACCAAACTCCACAGCTGAAAAACAAATAATCCAGTGAAGAAATGGGCAGAAGACATGAATAGACACTTTTCTAAAGAAGACATCCAGATGGCCAACAGGCACATGAAAAGATGCCCAACGTCACTCCTCGTCAGGGAAATACAAATCCAAACCACACTGAGATACCACCTCACGCCAGTCAGAGTGGCTAAAATCCATGACAATTTGAAATAATTTTGTTGGGGGAAAGGCTGGAAACTTGAGGTTGAGTTATAAGACTTCATGTGTGAGGTCTAGGCTGAGCCATAGAATTTAGGCTGGATAACTGGAGGAGCCATTTGCAAATATAAAGCTAATGGGTAAAGGCAATACTTAGTTAAAACTGATTATTAGTAGTTTCATCAATGTTTTAGGAAAATTATCTTCATTTTTAGATTATATTTGCCCCACAATCCTTCTCTATGAATGACTGTCTCCCCAAAAGGACTATATTCTAATCAATGACAATAACCAGGGATTCTGTCTTTTGTTTTCCTAGATTAGATGCAGCTATATGGTAAACATCCAGTACATGTTTGCTAAATTAAAAAAAAAAAGCTATAAGGAAATACACATGCACACTTGCTTAATACATTGCCTCACATTTAAAATTTGAGTCTTTTAAACTACATATAAAACATGTACAGCTTTTATTATGCATCTAATCTGGATTGTGTTATGCCACAAGAGAGATTATATAATCAAAAATTACCAAGATTCCACTTAAATAGAGCATGTGTTCATAATATTCTATTTGAGGTCTAATTAAATTTTAAGTACAATTCTAGAATACACTCATTCTGAGGTTTTGTTGGACTCCACAAACTCTCCATCTGAGCCTAGCCGTTAAAATTTCTTTTTAAGTTAACTGTGTTAACATCTTTCCTAATTTATTCTTCTGAGCAGTAGAGTCCCCTACTGCTTGTCTGTTTTAGTGTTTAATTGCTTCACAGACTCTCAGATTGAATTCTGTAGCAATTTACTTTGATCTCCTGGTGAAACAGTGAGATTTTCAGCATGAATTAAACAAAAATGGAAATGTTAATAAGTAAAAATTGTAAGGTTTCCTGAAACACTCCATCCTTTCATTTGATTGGAAGCTCACAGTGAATTAATCAATATTATAGAATGTTGTTAGCAGATTTACGATTCCATTACAAGGAAGTAAAGACTACTTAAGCTATCCCCAGTTCAAAATTTCTGACTGCACCCACTTACCTGAAAGAAGAATCGCTGTCTCATATTGAGAATGAATTATAAAGATCTTTATAATCTTCTAAATCAGCTTTTCAGATTTTCCCTGAGTTATTAAACTGACCAATGCACATGCTTTACACTATGTTTAAAATCTTCTATTGAATAGTGTAAGATCTGAAGGGTTGAGTATATGTCACCAAGTTAAAGAACTAAATAACAAATGGAATTTTAAAATAAAATAGTATGAATTTTGTATACAATGCCAAATTTCTGAATTTTAATTACAAGGGCTAACGCCTAATAGTTTTATTCATTGGGAAGATACTCAAAGACATTAGACTCATGTTTAGTATTCTGTATTTCTGCATTTTCTGAATCAGTATTAAAAATTCATAGAATAATTGTAGTCTATATTGATACTCAATAATCATAACAAATAAGAAGCAAATTTAATTTTCCTAACCTAGACCTATAATTTCCAATCAGACTTTCAAAAGTAACTACTCATGCCAGATGGACTTTTACCCTTTGGAAGGCAAGGACTGCTATCCACTGTGTGAGAGGCAACTAACCTGAAATTTGATTAGAGTGAGGTGATTCTAACTGAATTATCTTGTATATAAAACTATTGCAAATAAAAATGCGAATGTAATTTTAATCAGTAAAATTCTAAACGGAAAAAGAATATTGACTAAATTTGTATATATTGTACAGATAATTTTAAAAAGCAACATCTAATCCTTGAATCTTTGCTTTAATTCACCTCATTTTCATTATGATTACAGATTTTTGTATTTCAGAAACTTCAAGAACTATGTTAATGAACTCAATATTAAAAATATCATACTGATTTGAAATCTTATTAAGGCTTTATTTCAGTAGAAAGAACTGTCCTGAGATATTCTATATCTGCCCTGTCGTCTACCATATTTGTTAGACCCATGTGGCTACTGAGTGCATGGAATGTGGCCAGTGTGACTGTAAAAGTTATTTTTTTTAATTTAAGTGTAAGTCAATTAAACTCATACAGTCTCATGTGGCTCATAGCCACTGTATCTGTAGGACAGCAGGGCTCTGTAGTATTATTAGTTAACTCTATTATTTTTTCTTATTCTTCTGAAGTACCAAAGCAAATAGGTATGTTATTTCTTTACTTTTGGTTTTGTTTTATTTCAAGTTTTTAGGTAAATTCCAGTTAGTTAACATATAGTATAATATTAGTTTTGGGAGTAGAATTTAGTGATTCATCACTTATACAGAACACCCAGTGCTCATCATAAGTGCCCTCCTTAATACCCACCACCCATTTAGCCCATCTCTGCCCACCTTCCCTTCTGATAAATTATATATAGTAATTTTTCATAGGTTCTCTCACAGTGACTTCCAAAATTTGAAATTATCTGTGAATAATAAAGGTGTTTGTTTCAGTTAAAAAAGAAAGAAGAAGAAACAGCTGCAGTCCATGTTAAAATAACAAACCCATTGTCACTGGAACTTGCTGTTGAGATATTAAAAAATCATTTCCCCACATTGTTCAGTGTATTATAGAATGCATAAAAATTGAAGCAGTTTTGTATAAGATGAAAAAAAGATAACACATGTATTAAAAGTGTCCATGGGGAAAAGATGAGAGGATTTATCTCTTGCACATATAATTCTTGGATTTATATCCATATTAAAGATTTCCAAAGCAATTCACTGAGTTTATTTCTGCATTGTAGGCAGTAAAAATGCCATCTCCAGGTTCCACATTTCATTAAATCATTTAATCAGTTGATATGACTACTTAATTTCAAAGAAAGGAACTGAATCAAGTTTCATAATTTATAATTGACTTATCTTAAGATATGCTACCTCCAGGGTACAGAGCATTCTTAGGTTTTCACTGTGAATAGAGTATCTCCAGAGTCCACTCTATTCCTTTCCTGAACAGTTGGATTTAGTACTTGAATCTCTATCCTGGAACAGAATTTTCAGAAATATTTCTCAAACTCTAAGTCCTTGTGAATTTCATGCCCTAAACTCATACTTGATGAATTGCACTACAATTAAGTTGAACAAGGTGGGCCCTTTATTTTAACTCATAAGGAAAATAAAACACACACACACACACACACACACACACATATACACAAAGGTATATATACACATAAGTAAAGGATATATCCAAAATAATATTTTCACAGTGATTATCATATGAAAATGGAACTAATAATCATTGCTTTACTATTCTTCTTTTATAAATTCTTCACAGAATTTTAATAGACACTAGCAATAGAGAATTTAAATTAATATTGACATATGGGAGTCAAATTTTATGTTTCACACTAAATGATTTTCCTTAATGTGAATATTTAAAAAATATTTATCAGTGCATATGCTAATAATATTGATGAATAATTTTGAGGAAATATGTGAAAAATAAGTGAAATCAATAGTTTATCATGCATTCATTCTTTATCAAGTCTCACATTTAAGACTCCATACACAAGGATTAACTTATTTTACAATATATTTCATTGAAAATGTCATTATTTATTTAACAATTGAGATACTGATTTTATTTATTTTTTCCCAGTGTTATTTGTATTCTTTATTGCTTCATATCTTAATTTGTATATTTTGATTTCTTCTTTAAAGGGTGCATTACTCAAATACAAAAACAATTTTTATTATCTTTTTTATTGAGGCATAGGTGACATAAAACATATCAGTTTCAGTGTGCAACATACTTATTCAATATTTATGTATATATTGTGGAATGATTGCCACAGTAAGTCCAGTTAACATCCATTACCACATATAGTTACAATTTTTTTTCTTATGATGAAAAGTTTTAATATCAGCTCTTTAAGCAACATTCAAATATACAATAAAGTATTAATTATGCTGTCCATTATATATCCAGGACTTTATTTATTTTATAGCTGGAAGTTTGTAACTTTTGACCTCCTTCATTCATTTTGCCAACCCCCATCCCCTGCCTCTGGCAACCACCAATCTGTTCTCTAAGTTTGCTTTAGTTTGTTTTTAAATTCTACATGTAAGTGAGATCATATGTTATATGTCTTTCTGTCTGGCTTATTTCACTGAGCACAATGCCCTCAAGGTCCATCTGTGTTGTCATAAAAGTCAAGATTTCTTTCTTTTTTATGGAAAATAGCTCTGTAAATAAATGACATTAGAGTGTTTATTTTAGGGCTTTAAAAAGTATTCATCATGTTAAATTATTATTAATATTGTTATGGAATAAATCTTCTAGAGATATAGCAACTCCTTGAAACAATTTGATCTCTCAATGCGTCCAAATGCAACGTGTAAAAAGTTCGAATTGAAATAGTCCATCTACCCTAAATAATATAGATAATTGAATCATGACATATCTTTATTGCAATGTTCTGCTACTCTTTCATTACCAGAACTCTCACTCCACCATGCCCGATGCTTACCCTAGGACATGATTTGGCCTTTAACTTTGGCAGAAAGTAATGCTAGCCAACATGCAAAGGAGGAAGTTATAGCCGGGAGCAGGAAACATTTTCCAGTCCTCTCCCTCCACCTTTCATGTAGGTGACTCACTACAGCTCTTCTTTCCAGTATGTCAGTGAATCATTTCTTGACTGAGTTGCTAACATATGTTGGTATGCCTTCCTACACATTCTCATCTGTCAGTTGTTTATTTTCTTGACAATCTTAGGAAGCCACATGTTTAAAATAAGAAAGGAAAGTGACTGGAGCAATTGGTATTATCTTGACTACTATAACACACATTCTACTTTTTTCAGGTTAAAGTCAATTACACACAACAAATATTTTGTTTTGGTATTCTTGTTTTCACAATAAACATGCCACAGTTTACTAATTTATGAAATCCATTGTGTGATTGAGAATTCATCCTAAATAATGTGGAATAAAGAATACAAAATGAATTATTTACCCAAATAGGGAGACCATTTTTAAAAGGATATGTCAGCTCTTATACTGAATTAAAGAACCAAAATGTTGACTTCTGTAGGTTTGTTGGTTCAGTTTTGTTTGCTTATTTGAAATGATTGAAAAATCTTATATGAAACCATGAAAATAATTGATTGAAAAAACAGATCAAAATAAAATTAAGTCTATTTGTCTATAATACAAAATAACAGATTTTTAAGGGTGTGTGTGTGTGCTCGTGTGTATTCTCATTTTACTCTTAGGATTTCTGTTATTGGGATTGTGTAGAATTTATATAAGGCACTTGTACTTCCAAAACCCTCTATAGAAAATCTGATGTTTTGTGTTTGAAAATAACTTCTTTAATATGCTTACTAAAATATGTGCTTAGTTATGCTAAATCTACATAATGTATTATGTTTAGGACCTATTTTACCTTTAATTTTACTAAGAAAATAAGGTTAGAAAATATGAGAAGCAGAAAATTATAGCTTCTTTATTTCAATATGTCTTTGGAATATCACTTTACTATTTTCTGGGTTTTTTAAATTTTTTTGTATCTGTAAATAAAGTTTTATTGGAACACAGTCATGCTTATTCATGAACATGGTGTCCATGGCTGCATTTGCACTTCAGTGGAAGAGTTGAGTAGTTGCAACATAGAGACTTTATAGCTTGCAAAGTCTGAAATATTTACTATTTATTTTAGGTTTAAACCATTTATTTATTATTTATTTATTATTTTTTTATTTGCAAGTTAGTTAACATACAGTGTAGTCTTGGGGTAGAACCCAATGATTCTTCATTTACATGTAACACCGAGTGCTTATCCCAACGAGGGATAAGGCCCATCACCCATTTGCCCCAGTCTCATCAACTGTCAGTTTATTCTCTGTACTTAAGAATCTCTTGTGGTAGCACCTGGGTGGCTTAGTCAGTTAAGCATCTGACTTCAGCTTAGGTCATGATCTCACAGTTTGAAGCCCTGCATCAGGCTCTGTGCTGACAGCTCAGAGTCTGCTTGGGATTCTCTCACTCTCCTCTCTCTGCCCCTCCCCGGCTCATGTGCTCTCTCTCTCTCTCTCTCTCTCTCTCTCTCTGTCTCTCTCTCTGAACTTAGAAACACTGGCTCTAGTAAACCACTCAAAGCATCACATACTGTGAAGAAAGCAAAACTGAAAAAGAACACCAACCTTACAGATGTCTAAAATGAACCCTCTTAATGATAAGAGTAAATTGCTAGTACTTACATTGCTAGCAAGAAGGGGGGAGCCTTAAATTTCTCAAGACGATTTTATCCATCAGAGCTTCTATAAGTTTTACAACACAAAGTTTGGCCAAAGGGTGGAGGGTGGGGGGAAGCATGATAAAAAACCAAAATCAAACCCAAGAGAAAAAAAATAGGCAAATGGGAACAGACTACCAGAAAACCCAAACAAAGGCATGGTGAGACAGAACTTTAAAGTATTTATCATTTGTATGTTGAAGAAATAGAGAACTTTGGAGAATCTACAAAAGTAACCAAATGGAAATTCACTTTATTTCTAGATATTTTGTTGGTTTTGATATTATTTTATATGGTACTTTTTTCCAATTTGTATTATCTTAGATTGTTCAGTAATTTCACATAATCTTAGATTATTGCTTTTTTTAAGGATATGCAGTTGACTTTTATAAAATGATATATGACCTTGCTATATTTACTCATTGATACCAATAGTTAATGTATTCTTTTGCATTTTCAAAAATTAGCTTTCAGGGAGCCAGTGTTTTCTATGTATATATAAATGTGTGTGTGTGTGTGTGTGTGTGTGTGTGCGCGCGCGCGCGTGCGCGCGCACCTGCGCTGCTTGCCCAGGTGTATTCAATTTATGAAGAAAAAAAAAACCTCCAAAAAAAAAAAAGAAAAGAAAAAGCAAGATAGATATGATTAAATCTCCCAAAATAAGCTGCAGACATTCAGAGAGATGGAAATATAAAAGCAAAGTCTGTAATCAGTTATTTAAGAAAGGTATATCATCGAAAGGATGGGGAAGTATGAATAAAATAAGTATAAATCTATAACAGAAATATGGTGTGGAAACTGCTGAATCTAAATGACAAAATTCAAATCTTAACTTACCAGACAGAAGGGAAAAATTACCCATGAACAAACACCATTAGAATAAAATGCTTTGTTTAAGTAAAAATGAGGACCAAAGAACCTGGAATACTTTATTTATAGTAGATAGATATCAGATTAGGCTTCTGTAGTAAATTAAAGTTTCAGTCAAGAGAGAGAATCAAATATAAATATTTTCAAGCATACAAACTATAAAATTTTTCACAGTTTAGATCCTGATTGAAATTTTAAAAAAGATTTTGTAAGCAACAAAAAGAAAGAATGGGGAGAAAGAAACACAATAAAAATACAATTTAATGAGATGTACTGATATTTTAAATTAAATAGTGAAAATGAAACAATAACCATTTTGTGATAAATTGAAACAACTGGCCTTTTCAAAGCAATAACAGAGAATGTGATTTTTTCTGTGGGGTTATAATGCTATAATCATTATTTTGTTCCAAAAAAGATAGAAAGTGTGAATATATTCAAAGAACTCAATGACATATACATAAATTTTGCATAAGCACTAAAAACTATTATCTATTTTAAAGTATTTTGAATAAAAGAAGTGAAAACATTTTAAACTTTATTGGTCGAACAGAAATGAGGATAGGGTAAATAAAAAGCTTGAAACACAGAAAATACCTACAAAAGCGCATATTTGCCAATTATTTTTGTGATCACAATAAATAAAGCATATAAGGGCTACTTATAGGAAAAGGTATATAGACTTGAATGCAATATAATAAGAAAACAAGTATGTAAAAATGAAATTGAAAGAAAATGAAATTCAAACATGGTAAAAAAAATGGCGTGGTAATGAGAAAGGAGAAAAAATTAATTGCCCAATTTATAATTGACAAAAAGGAGAAGGAGCATAAACTTCCCTAAAATATTGAACTGTATAAATGAAAATTAAATTGATACAGAAATAATGTGAATTATTTATATTGGCTCTAGATAAGTTAGAAACCAAAATTTAATATAAATATCAGATATATTAAAACTGTTGTATAGAGGGCAGCCTGGGTGGCTCAGTTGGTTAAGCATCCAACTGGATTTTGGCTCAGGTCATGATCTCTTAGTTTGAGGGTTCCAGCCCCACACTAGGCTCTGTGCTGACAGCTTGGAATGGCTTGGGATTCTCTCTGCCACTCCTCTGTTCTTTCTCTCTCCCTCTCAATCAAAAATAAATGAATAAACATTAGAAAAAAGTTATATAGAAACAGAACATACACAAATCACCTCAGACAGAGAAGTTTCTATAAAGATTCAAACCATGTGATTTCGTTATCATAAAGTTCTAAAGGCTATAAAAAGATAGTGTTAGCATCTCTTTTACAGCAGAGAAAGTGCAAGATCTCCCTTATAAATATTTTGTAAAACAGTTACTAGAGACAACTAGCAGTATGAATTTATCAATTATTATTTATTCATCATTTTAAAATAGATATATTCCAAGAATTTAAAAATAGCCAATCATAGATTCTATTATATTCACAATAATAAAGACTTTTAAAACATGAAATATTTTCTAAACCTGTTCCTAGGTATGTTTGCTTGTACACTGGATTTGCATATGCAAAATTGTGGAAATAATTGGAGGCAAGTGATGATTATATCTTCCTCCAGAAAAGAAGGAAGGTCCAATGAAGGTTTTCTTCTTTATAATTATAATGCTGGTTATTTGCTAAACAATGAGTTAGGTTTGGGCTTGGTAGTTTTATTTTGTATCTTACTAACATATGTATTGTTTATTGAGGGCTGAATTAAATTTCTTTGTAATCTAATTAGAAATGTATAAGGCAGAAATATTTTCTTAGAAACTGTGTATCATGGAAGCAATTCAAGGTCCACACAGCACAAGGAAAAAGCTAAGTATCTGACTTTGGGTACCCACATTCTCACTTTGATCTAAGCATTTTGACTTAAAATGCTTAGGGGATCCATGTCTGATTTATGTATCTATTACATTTTGTTGTTTTTTATATAATTTAAAGCTATGTGTCTCACAGAAGTCTTTGTAAAAATAAGTAAGATTTAAAAATCTGTTTTAAAAAGTATTAAGGGGTGCCTGGGTGGCTCAGTAGGTTAAACATCCAATTTCGGCTCAGGTCATGATCTCAAGGTTCGTGAGTTTGAGCCCCACATCAGCCTCTCTGCTGATACTCAGAGCCTGGAGCCTTTCAAATTCTGTGTCTTCCTCTCTCTCTGTCCCTCCCCTGTTTGCACTCTGTGTCTCTTTCTCAAAAATAAATAAATATTATTTTTCTTAAACATTAAAATGTAAGACCTATTAATTGACATGCCATAAATAGGTCTACAAATGGCCAACTAATCTTTGACAAAAGAAAAAAGAATATCTAATGGAAAAAAGTGTCTTTAGCAAATCGTGTTGGGAAAACTGGACAGTGACATACAGAAGAATGAAACCAGACCACTTTCTTACACTTTACACAAAAATAAATTCAAAATGAATGAAAGATAGAAATATAAGACAGTAAACCATCAAAATCCTAGAGGAGAACACAGGCAGCAACCTTTTTGACCTTGGCTGCAACAACTTCTTACTAACTATGTCTCTGGAAGCAAGGGAAACAAAAGCAAAAATGAATGATCTCATCAAGATTAAAAGCTTCTGCACAGCAAAGAAAACAATCAACAAAACTAAAAGGAAACCAACGAAATAGAAAATATTTGCAAATAACATATTGGATAAAGGGTTAGTATCCAAAATCCATATAGAACTTATCAAACTCAACACCCCCCAAAAAAAAATCCAGTGAAGAAATGGGCAAAAGACATGCATAGACACTTTTCCAAAGACATTCAGATGGCTCACAGACACATAAAAAGATGCTCAACATCACTCGTCATCAGGGAAATACAAATCAAAACCACAATGAGATACCACCTGACACCTGTCAGAATGGCGAAAATTAACAACTCAGGAAACAACAGATGTTGGCAAGGATGTGGAGAAAGGAGAACATGTTTGCACCATTGGTGGGAATGTAAACTGGTCCAGCTACACTGGAGAACAGTACTAAGCGTCCTCAAAGAATTAAAAATAGAAGTATCCTATGACCCAATAATTGTACTACTAGGTATTTATTCAAAGGATACAAAAGTGCTGACTTGAAAGGGCACATGCACCCCAATGTTTATAGCAGTGGTATCAACAATAGTGAAATTTTAGGAAGAGCCCAAATGTCAATTGACCGATGGATGGATGAAGAAGATGTGGTGTGTATATATATACATATATATATATATATATATATATATATATATGGGGCTAAAACATACATATATATGTATATATATATACACACATATATATGTATATATATACATATACATATATACATATATATACATATATATATGTGTTATATATATACATATATATATGTATGTATATACATATATGTAGTAGATCAAAAAGTGATCAAAAAGAATGAAATCTTGTCATTTGCAACAACATGATGGAACTGTATTGTATTATGCTAAGTGAGATAAGTCAGTCAGAGAAAGACAAATATCATATGATTTCACTCATGTGGAATTTAAGAAACAAAACAGAGGAACATAGTGGAAGAGAAAGAAAAATAAAAACAGAGAGGGAGGCAAGTCATAAGAGATTCTTAACTACAGAGAACAAACTGAGGGTTGCTGGAGGGGAGGTGGGCTGGGGATGAGATGGGTTATTGACATTAAGGAGGACACTTGTTGGGATGATCACTGTTGTATGTAAGTGGTGAATCACAAAATTCTACTTCTGAAACCAATATTGCACTGTATGTTAGCTAACTTGAATGTAAATTTAAAAACATATAATTAAATCAGAAAGTCAAGTAATTTGATTCTATCTAATTCTCATATCTTACAAAGTGGAAAATATCCTGTCTTTTCCCTCAGTCTCAAAATGTGATTTGTGGACTCCTTTTGTCAGTATTTCCAATGATACTGGGAGGCAGATTCCTTGATCCAAAATAAGACATTCTAATTTGGAATCCAAGGGAGTCCGATCCCCAATCTTCATTTTTTTATCATTTTGCTAATTGATTTGTAACTATTTTTTAATATTTTTTAATGTTTATTTATTATTTTTGAGAGAGAGAAAGAGAGTGAGTGGGGGACGGGCGATAGAACAGCAGTTCCAGAACCTGAAGCAGGCTCCAGGCTCTGAATTGTCAGCACGAACCCAACGCGGGGCTCAAACCCCCGAACTGAGAGATCATGACCTGAGCCAAAGTCGGATGCTCAACTGACTGAGCCACCCAGGTGTCCCTGATTCTCAACTATTTTAAACATACAAAACTAAAATTTGTGTAATTATTTTTTAATCATTTGATTTTGTAGTGTTAGAAAAGTACCTAGTATTGGGCAAAATATTCTTACAGGCCTCTCTTCACACCTTAATTTTACTTCATGTACACTCTTATTATTAAAGGATGACTACACAGAGGATGGAATTTTTTTAAATATGAAGTTATGATTCTGAGAAAAAGTAAATTCGGAAATATATTTTATACTATATCACCTATAATTTAAATTTGCTTATTATTGAAGTTAAGCAAAACAATGTAAGAAAAGACTTGTGGAAATAAACTACAAAAATGCTTTTTCCTCAGATAAAGATAAGTTAAGGAAAATAGAATAGGTTTGGAAATAATCTTTTTCAGCAAACTAGGGTGGAAGGTGATGTGGGGAAAATATCCCAAATGATTCAGTTAACATTTTAAAAGGTAGGATAAAGTGTCTTAAAGTAATATATCTAGAGTATTAGAGTGCAAAATAATAAAATGAGAAGTATCCAATATAATGTACAATTGTATGTAATTACCTTTTATCCCTTGAAGTTAAAAAAAAAAAATCTGGCCAGTATTAAGACACTTCACGCTGAGTAATACAGATCATTGGAGCGGATGTTGTCATCAATTTTATGGACTTCCATGAAACAACTGGATTGCTTTTTTACATTGATGGCACCAGGCATCCCAAGTTTATACTCACCAGCTTAGCAAATGCCACGTATTAATGAAACAAAGCGCATTTTGCATCTTCATTTCACATAAGCTGAAATCCCTGGAAACAAAGTCACTTTTGGAATAGTTTTTTATTGTAGATAGGATAAGACCAGAACTTACCAGTTTCACTTTTACAAGCACACATATGCACAAATCATGTCATACATAATCAAAGAAAATGAAACATTGCTATGTGATTATAGCAAACATGATATGGAAGAGAATCCAATTGTATATTAACTATAAGAATGGGTTTCTTCAATGAAATTACTGTGAAGGAAATTAAATTTCACTATACCCTACAAATGTGTCATTAATAGCTGTGTTCCCTTGGTCTAAACAATTCTAAATTATTTTTCTCAGTTTTGGAACCCAGGGGATTATTTTGGAAACTCCTCTAATACATTTTCCAGCATTAAACATCTGTGGTTCTATTTAGACAATACAAAAAAAAAATATATAGGACATAAAAAACTTAACATAGCTATAAAAAGTTGAAATAAAGAACCAAAATTCTATCTTTTATTAAAATTTGAGGCTTTAGTTAAAGAGTTACTTAGGTGAACTCTATCTTCCATCTCAAAAAATTTATGAAAGTAAAATGTGCTACTTAGGAATATGTCTCACTGCCCGTAGGTGTCATGACAGAAGGAAAACATCCTCATGTTCATCACTTATTTTCCATGGAGATGAGAATGCAAAGCCATGGTAGCTAGGAGTTGACCATCTCTACCAATTAGTCACTCTCCTCTCCTCAAGTCAGGGAAGTCAACCTAGGGAAACTGGACTTACACCCCACCTGATAGCAATGAGGCACCCTTTCCCTTCCTCACTGGGTGGTGTCAGAGGAGGCCAAATAGAGTGTCAGGACTTTCCCCACCATGTGACAGTAGCAGTAAACAGACATCATTCCCTTTTGCATCTGGTTTGATATCAGTGGAAGATTAGCGAGGAGCCTGAGTGCTAATATCCATGTCAGTGGAGGCTAAGGGGAGAACCTGGCCTTCCTGGGAGGTGGGCATCATCACAGTGATGCCAGATTGTCAGGAGCCATTTGTTTAGTAAACCGAAATTAACAGGAAGTGATTTCATTAATGGATAGTGCTGCTTGATAAGCTCATTCCAATTCAGGGCTTATTTTTAAAGTGTCCTTAACCTATGGGGAATAGGCTGAAGAACTGAGTCTGATTTAGTGGAAATTGCTTGACATGGATATCTCATCTGGGAACATCGAGACATAGAGGGCTTTCTCTTGAGCTGTAAGGACCCCTCCAAGCCGCAGGGTCCTCCTTGAAGAACAGACAGGGGTAGACAGTGGCATGCATACCTGAAGCTAGGCTCTGGAGGTATTGGGCCCAGTTAGAGAAGGGAACTGAATTCAGTGAATCCTTCTGCACCTGGGCAGCTCTCAGACTGGCCAGGACAAGGACACAAAGAGAAAGAAGTCACAGACTTACCTAACTTGTGAGGGCTAGAGATATGGGATGTACCATGGGCATAAGCTGATGTCCTGTCCCCCCAGAGAAGAGAAGCCCCATATAGTAGTTACCTTAAGTCAGGGAAAATTCATGTAGCCCAAATCACCCCCAGATCCATTGTAAACTGGATGAACTATTCGAAGTGACACATAGTGCTCGTGACAAGTAGTTTCAAAGAAATTCCAAAGTTACCTTGACAGCCCGTAAGGAACATTTTGCATTTTCCTTTCTTTCTACTCTCCACAGTTGTGCTGGACTCTCTTCCTTTTTACCTCCTGCTCACAACAACTGTCACCCTCAGTTGTTTATTATGTCACTCAACAGCCTCAAATATTTTCCATTTCCCATCACCCAGATTCTCTAGTCCCAGAGCAAAATCATCTGCACCACCTAGGACCTTGTTAGAAAACCAGGTCCTCCGACACCACTGCAGACCTTCTGAAGTAGAAACTCAGAGTTTTAACAACCTCCCTAAGGGATTCAGAGGCACAGTTGAACCACTGCTTTACTTCAAAGAAGAGCCCAAGAGCTAATTTAAGAAAAGCCAATCAACAAAACAAAAAGAAAAAAAAAAAAACAAACCTGACAGTAGAGAGTCAGCATCCCCCTTTCACCAAATAAGATTCCATTTTGTCTCATATCAATAATGTTCAGGTTTTAATAAAAATCACCTATTATAGCTAGAAGCAGGAAAATCTGAAATTGAGTCAGCAGATGACAGCCCTGAGATGACACAGATGTTAGAATGATCTGACAAGGATTTTAAAACAGACGTCGTAAAAATGCTTCATGAGCTATTATGAACATGCTTGAGGCAATTGAGTTGATGTAAAGACTTAGAATAAGCAAAAGAGGAGTCTCAGCAAAGAAAATAAAGATACAGAGAAGAGACAAATGGAAATCTTCGAACTCAAAAAGACAACAACTGGAATAAAAATCTTAATGTTTCAGGCACCAAGTAAAGGGATTTGCAAACATGGTCTTATTTTCTCTTCATAACACCATGAGATGGAGAAGAGAAGTCTCTTGTTTAAGCTCTCACAGCTGCTAAGAGCTGGGGTAGGGTCTCAGTTTCAAGAAGATTTGTAAAAAAGCACTTGCTGTAGCTACATTGTACAACTTCCTGAGGAAACTATCTAAAACACAGGATAAAAAAATATGTACAAAAATATGCACGGCAGCATTGTTCAGAGTGGAGAGAAAGAAAAAATAATAAACGGCCACCATCAGGATAATGACTAAATTAATTATAGTATATCCACACCTTAAAATATTTGTAGCTGTCAAAAAACAATGAATTAAAACTGGTGCCAGTTGAAAAAAAAACCTCAGCGTCTGAGTACAATGGCAAATTGGAAGGACTGAGTAAAGAATCTGTGAATATGAGGACAGAAAATACCTAATCTTAACATAAGAGATAAATGTACTGAAAAATTGTTTTTAAAAGAACAGAGCTTCTGGGGCGCCTGGGTGGCTCAGTCGGTTGGGTGGCTGACTTCGGCTCAGGTCATGATCTCGCGGTCCGTGAGTTCGAGCCCTGCATCGGGCTCTGTGCTGATAGCTCTGAGCCTGGAGTCTGCTTCTGTTTCTGTGTCCCTCTCTCTGTGCCCCTCCCCCATTCATGCTCTGTCTCTCTCTGCCTTTCAAAAATGAATAAATGTTAAAAATAATAATAAAAAAAGAACAGAACTTCTGGGATATGTGAGACTATAACAAAAATAACTCACATTTGAAATCCATCAATCTATCTACCTGTCTACCTAAAATCTATCTGAAATCTTTTGGCTTCTGTCAATTAAAAAAAAAAACAAAACAAAAAACACCTCAAAGTATTTTGGGACCACTTAACCAAAATTCAGAAAAAAAAATGTAATTGGTAATATGAATTTCTAGAAAATGGAGTAATTTACAGAAATTTGTTTTATAAAAAGTGTGGAATTATTTGAGTAATGGTCCTCAATTTTCTATGTACAGATGGATAGTAATATCCATTGATGAGAACCACTTCTGGTATAATTCCTTGAAATACAGGCATATAGTATTCCACAATTAGGTGTCTGCTGGCCTTAAGAAATATCAGCTATTATCGTTTGGTCTCAGCCAAACAATTACAGAAAAATATTAATCTTTAATTCTTTCACTCTGTATGGGGCACCTGGGTGGCGCGGTCGGTTAAGCGTCCGACTTCAGCCAGGTCACGATATCGCGGTCCGGGAGTTTGAGCCCCCACGTCGGGCTCTGGGCTGATGGCTCGGAGCCTGGAGCCTGTTTCCGATTCTGTGTCTGCCTCTCTCTCTCTGCCCCTCCCCCGTACATGCTCTGTCTCTCTCTGTCCCAAAAATAAAAATAAACGTTGAAAAAAAAAAAGTACACCAACATTTATTCTGTGATATGAATTATTTCATTGACACATTCCTACGTAATATGCAATGATTTTGCTTGACATATTCCATTGATGCACATAGGCTTTTGAAAGAGCTTTCCAATTTTGTTATTAAAACAATAAAATCTTGAAATCATTTAACTTGCATGAAGCATAAGTTAGTAATGAATATAATACATAATAAAAGGCCATTGTTCAGTCAGGAATACTGAAAACGCACCAAAAGAGTTACACCTTAATTTTGACAAATTTAACACAAATTTGCAAAAATGTTACCTCTCAATACTAACTGTATAGTATTTATGTGGCATTTATATATAATATGACATATAATGGGTATATTATATATATTATAGTATAAGATATACAGTGTATATATAGTATATGGTATAATATATATGGTATATGGTGTCAATACTATATAAAATAGAATATATAATTTATCTTACATAGCATTATTACATAGCATTATGTATTCATTTCGTATCTTGTTCTTCAAATTCACTTTTAAGAAAATATCATGTTTGTCAATATATTGTCTATTCACTTGTGCTGAAACTCAAGAGACATTTTTATCACTTAATTTCCTCCTTAAAATGATGCTTTGAAAATATGTATGCTTAAATATTTTGGGATCATTTTAAACTCTATTAGAATTCGAAATTACAGGGCATATAAAAATATAGGTTGAAATGTGTGTGTGTGTGTGTGTGTGTGTGTGTGTGTATGTGTGTGTGTGTAGGACAGTGTGTTAAAATTTTAAATTTATGAATAAATTCATAATTGAAAATTTATGTATAATATTACAAAGGGCATTTAATAAATTATCTAATTTTACCTAGTTATCTAAAAATTTAATGAACTTTCCTAAGGTTAAACATTTCTTTCTTTCTTTAAAAGATTATCTCTATATAATTTAAATTAGATTTAAATTTAACAATGATGTTAGAGATTCTCCATTTTAATTAAAATTATTGATCTAGTCTCTTTATATTTCAATGATATTAACTGCACAAGGGAAATATCTATTTTCTTTTGTCTTGCATATAATGGTAATAGTAAAAATTCAATATAAAATTTCCAGTTTATGCTCTTTCTAAAATTCAGTTAATATGAACCTTTATATGAGGAAACCATTTAATAAAATTGGCTATATTTATATCGCCATCAGCTGTATTGTTTGGTTTCAAAATATTCCTTATGTCTCAGTTCTCAGGAAACAGAAAAACCTATAAAAGAAAATGTAATAAAGGCATAGTTTTTCAAGGCACACTGTTCTTAGAGAACTATCAAATGCTCTAGTTTGGGTGCTAAATAGCATTAGAATAGTTTGTTTTTTTCCGCTTGATTCCATTTGTTTGAATTTGCATATAATTCTATTTCCTGGTAAATTAAGGAATACAGAACGAACTTGACATACAAAAGGAAACTATTGTGGCTTGGGAAGATTTCAAACACGTTAAAATTGTCTTTTCTTCAAGTTATTCTTTTTTTTCAGTAGCTTAATCATTATTCTATTTTTTAGATTATCTGAATTTTATGAATTAAAAACGATTTGTGAGAAATTTAATAAATTAAATTATACCTTTTTAAAAAAGGAATCACTTTTCAATGGATTTATAAAGTTCCTGTAACTTAAAAGACCTTCATGTTTCTCTAACTTCATGAGTGATCTCAACACTGACTTTGGAAAGCACCTTCGTTAAGTTTTCACTGATCCATAAAGATTTAATTGCACCATATGCTGCAAATTCACTGCTAACTGAAGTGTAATCAGTAGTTTGCATTTTTCTGATTACCATATTTCTTTGGGAATATTTCATTAATGTTTTAAAATAATTTAAAACTATTTTTTAATTGATAATGATTCCCTTCTTTCTTTACTTCATGGTCATCACTCCCTAATGCACCACTCCATATTATGATTACCATCCCTAGAGAGCACTTCACTTGAATAATTTTCTAAAAGCCATTTTATTTGCTCAAGTCAAGTGAATTCCACTTATTTTTTTTCTGACTAAACTAAAACAACAAAAAGGATCTCTTAAGAAATAGTATCTCACTTACATGCCTTTTCACCCTTTTTAATGAGAAAATTAACAATACTGGGTTTACATAAGATGTAGAGAGCATCATATTATAAACATTCTGACAGCAATTACATTACCTCCATGTTAGCCCCAGGGAAAGTTACCCCCCCCAAGGGTTTCTATGTATAATTAGAAGTCATAAAAATGTATTTAATTTTCACATCATCTTTTATTGTTTTTTTGTAGCTTTAGCTAGCTATTTTTATTATTGCAAAATATATCCATTAGGGTATATAGCTTGGAAAACATAGGAAACTAATGGAAAAAAAATCACGTGTAATATTACCTCTCAATAATGAATTCTGTTAAATATTTGGTTTATTTGTATCTAGAAAAAAATTATATTTCCCACACTTCCACAACCTAATGTGCAAATCTAAGAGGATGTTCCTGACGTCTCTTGCATCTACACTATTATTGGCAGCATTGAAAAGGACACCCAGATGAGTAGCACATTGAAGACCTTCTTTAAAAAAAAATGCCAATAGTTGGAGATAAACACAGTGATGACTGAGGGGCCCAACACATCACTGAAATGGTTAGTAATCTACAGGAATTGACCATGACATAAAAAAAAAAAACTTTCTAAACAAACCAACAAACAAACACACAAACACATTATCATTGCATTTTGCACCTACCAACGCTAAGAACACACACCTAGTAACTGTTTATGGAAACATTATGTTTAATACTTTGAAATGCTGTACCAACACATTTACAAAAGGAGAAATAAGTCGGCCAGGTTTGAATAGGGTCTAGGGTAAGAACAGGTTCTGAAGCAAGTGCATACCATGTATAAATAGTCCTATCTCTCCTTTTAACCACATGAGTGAAAAGACACTATAGACTTAGAAATTTTTCTAGTAGAAAACAATTCCATGAAACTAAGAGTAGTGTATGGCAAGCTTCATTAAAAGGGGGAAAAATGGAGCCTAAGTGGCTTCTGGAAAAAAAATCCTTATTTCTGCCAAAAGAATTACAGGCTATTTGAAAAAAAAAAAAAGCTTCTATCTGGACCCAATTCTGGAGGAGGATTACATGATGAAGTGTCCATGTGTCCAGAAATGGGTTCTGTTAGGCTTATGGAATCATAAGAGGGCAAAACCACCAGAAATCAACTCAAATATGGTATTAATATAAATTTCACATGAACCATATGCCATAGATTGGACAGAGAATAAAAGAGAGTCACACAGCAAGTGCCTCAGTCTGTGAAACCCACCATCATTGGACCATTGCCTCTCCCTCAGCTCACAACTATGTCTGCAAAGAAGCTTCCTATAACAAGCTGATTAAGGTTGAAAAGGGCCAAGCCTGGTTCATGGCCATGGATGGGTCAACACAGAATGTGAGTGCAAGATGGAAATGATGTGTGACTGCAGTACAGCCTATTTAGGGTGGTCCTGAAAGCCAGAGCCATGGGATTATTCTCCCAAATAAGCAAGAGTTTCAAATAGGTCTGTTGATATCCTTTGTGTCAAAAGAGATGTGACTTGTGATTAGAATGTGTATGTTAGTTGGGTAGTTGAAAATGTTTTGGTAAGGCCTGATGGTAAAAAGAAGAACGAAAGATGATTGGGAAGTATGTGTAGGAGAGAGGAACATATAGACAGACCTGTGAAGGTGTTCATGAAATATGAAACTATTTGTATCACGTGTTAACATTCTTTAGAGAATTCTCACTATAGAAGAAGTAAACAACAAATTAGACATAATGACCCAGCCAGCTGAGTCAACTGGTGTCAGCTAGTAGATATCAGCCAGTCCCTGTTATTGATTACCAAAATATCTGCACAATAGGCTTATGAATATTGTACCTATGGTGGCAATAATCAGCATATGGATGGACCCACCAGGATGAGCTCTCAACTCACCCATGCTGTATTAGCCACTGAGAATGTCAATTATATAACCCACTACCAACTGAGATGAATGCTAAGAAGGGCAAGATCTCTTTAGAAGGCCAACCAGCCACTTAGTAACGAGTGAATTATATTAAATGCCTTCCAGTAAGGAAGGGGCCTGATTTGCTTTCACTGTAATTGACATATATTCTGTGTATGAGTTTGGCTTTCTCACCAAAGAGGCTCAGCAGGCTCCACTGTCTGATAACTTAAATAGTGTTTGATACATTGACATAGGATTTTGCATAACATCACATTCAAAGAACTTATCTTACTTAAAGCAATTTTGGCAGCGTGCATATAACCACGACATCTGTTGACCACCTCATAGGTCATACCCCTCAGAAACTATCCATCTCAGAATGATAGCATGACCCTTGAAGGCATGGTTGACACAACAGCTTGGAGATGATGCTGTCTGAGAACAGGGTTCTATCCCCTAGGATACAGTATAAATCATTTTATGAGACTTTGTCCCAAATAGGCAGAATGTGTGGTGTAGGAAACAAAGGATAGAAGTTAGGAGTGGTTTCACTGACCATAACTTAGGAATACAGGCTTTCTTTCTCACAAATCAAGGCTCTGTGACTTTATAGGTGCTGGTTTCCAGGATGGAAGTGCTTAACTCAGGAACCACAAGGAGATTTCCATTAAACTTTAGACTTCCCTGTCACTTGGAGCCCCTTGTGACAAGAGATTAGCTGGAAAGGAGTTATCTTGCTGGTTTTCTGTTGCTGTGTAATTATTTGTCCCACAACTTGACAGCATAAACCATTCTTATTATGGTCATGGATTCTCAAGGTCAGAAATTTCGACAGAACTAGTGTGGGTGGCTCCTCCATGATACGAGGATTTTCAGCAGGAAGACCCAAAGTCTTCGTCTAGAATCATTTGAAGGATTGTTTTACTTTCATGTCTAGTGATTGATACTGGCTAAAAGCTCAGGTTTTCTCTCTGTGGCCCTTTCCATGTATCTATCAGGTGAGTTAGGACCTCATCAAAACATGGTGACTGTTTTTTCCAGAGCTGCAAGCATCCCGCAAAGAGGAAAACCTAGCATCAATCACACATCGTCTTTTCCACCCTTCTCTTGGTGAAGCAGTCATAAACCTGCCAGGCTTAACAGGAAGTACAGTAGACTCCACTTCTTGATGGGAAATTTTCAAGTTTCAGAAAAAACACGTGGAAATAGATATACAACTGTGGCAATTTTTAAAACAAAATCTGTGATATTGTCCTGGGAACACTGTAATATTGTTTGGGGACATGTAATTGAAAGTTATTATCAGCAACAGGTAAGGATGCTGTTATACAGTAGGGTCAGAGACAAATACCTTTGTACGCAGGTGATCCACTGAAGTGTTGCTTCTGAATCGTCTACCTAGTCCCGGTAGTGAGTAGATGAATGCAGAAGCAAGGCCTGGGAAGTCTTGTGATCAGTGCCTTAGGGACCTCTTAGATGAGAGGGTAGTTGGTCCTGTTAGATAAGCCATAGATATGAGCAGAGAAGCTACATGAGGATTAGGGGAAAGAAAGGGCTGATAGAAAAGGGCTGTGATGCATATTTGTGATGATTAGTCTTAGGTGTCAATTTGACTGGCTACAGGGTGCCCAGATTAAACATTTCTGAGTGTCTATGAGAGCTTTTCCACATGAGATTAGTATTGGAATCATTGGATTTAATGAAGTAGATTGCTCTTCCCAATATGATATGATTGGGTAGCATCCAGTCAACGAGGACCTGAACTGAACTAAAGGTGCACGAATACAGACTTTACCCCCCTTTTCTGTCTCACTGATTGTGCTAGGGCATCTCTTCTTATCTTCTTCTCCCTTACGACTGAAATTTTACACTGTCACCTCCCCTGGTTCTCAATCCTCTGGATTCAGACTGAATTATACCATTGGCTATCCTGGGTCTCCAGCTTGGAGAAGGCAGATCATGGAACATCTTAGACTCCAAAACCACATTTCTCCGATTCTTCATAAGAAATATTTTCATCTATCTATCTATCTATCTATCTAAACTATATTATGAAGATAATATATAATAGGATATAAATTTTATATATGATATGTATGAGATAGATGTAAATATATAAACTCTACATATAAATAAATATAAATATGAATGTGAATATATATATATATATATATATATATACATATTTACATACATACATACATACATATATACACACATGTATCCTTCTGGTTCTTTTTTCTCTGGAAAACCCTGACTAATACAGCATCAGTTACAGACTTGGAATTGTTTGTCCCAGTACCTGATTCATACCAATTTCTCCTGGAAAAGATAACAGACTCTAAAGGGAAGTACCTACCTTAGCTATGAATATTGTATGAAATAGGTGGCTCTAAGCAGTGCAAAGGATGGAACATAATGGATTGTAGTGGATTCTGTACTGCAGGGTTCAGACCTCCCAGAGGACTGAGACACTCATTCCTCCAGCTCCTGGGGATAATGACTCTCCGCTAAATGTATCTCTGATGACGTTCAACTAAAGAGAGCCCCTTTACTCAAGAGCGCAGCTAATCTCAGGAACAGCCTGGAAGCAATGACTAGGTGATGTTTGATATATAAGACCTTTCCCCTGTTGCATCAAACTGGAAAGACAGAGGCTGAGACCTTGGTTATGATAGTGTTACCATTCAACTTCTTTCTACACTCAGCCCTACATCTCTAACATTTCCAAGATATTTTTATCAAAGCACCACAATATATATCCTGCATGTAAACCTCATACTGTTTTCCATGGATGCTTAACTTTGATGTATAATACCACGCCAAGAAATAAGAAAACATCTGATACAATAAATAGTTCGATAAGAATAATAACAATATTTAATTAGGATTAAGAAAGAGAGCTTTTCTCAAAATTATATAAACATTATGATCCCAAAGAAATGAAATGAAATGGAATATGAAGTCATTTGTTTGCACGTGTGTGCGTGTATGTATGAGATAAAATCCTTGGAAAATTATGATAATACAAACTCTTAATAGATTATACATCAATCATTTAGTAAGAGAGAGTCAGAGATTGTTTTAAAAAGAAATTTCCACTATAACAAGTATTCAAGTCTTCTGATTTGTCTGATTTTTAAAATATGATAATATGTTTTTAATTTTTTAGTAATAATAAGCAATAATTTATACCTTTTGAAGTAATACTCTGTTCTCAGTTAAGAAGAATTTTCATTCTGCTATAATGTTCAAATATAATATACAGTTGCCCTTAATAAGGTCTACTGCAACTACAAAGTAGACAGCAAGATTATCCCTTTTCTCATAGAGAATACAGTCAGTTAAGTCTCCTCTAGAATTTCATTTAAAAATATTAATGTAAATATAGTCATTTAAATACAGCCATGCATTTTTCAACCATGCATTGTTATAAAGGTCATTTATTATGTATGTCTTTAGATTTTAATAATTGCCTTATACTCTGGGCCAGGCTTTTCAAATTTCTTTCCCAAAAATATTGTGACAGAAAAAATTCAAATTGTTATACATCAATAGAAAAATGTAACTTTCAAACAAGAATTACTGCATCAAGTTATTAAGAAATAAAGAAATAACAGACCTTTTTTTCATATCCTTTTGCATCAATGTTCTGTTCAAAAGCTAAGTGCTGTCTTCACAGCCACATCTCAAACACACACACACACACACACACACACACACACACACACACACATTTATTTTCTATTTTTGGATTTTGTATGCTCTTCCAGAACTACCAATAAATGAGAGTTGATTATGCATAAGTTAATAGGATGTCATTCCCAGTGTAAAATGTTCAGTGTTAGTAATCACCACCTTCCCTGCCTAAGTGTGCAGTACACTAATTTTACAGTCTGTGACACAGTTAGAAAAATGACAGGTGGTATCATGCTCTGTGCTACACTTGAATAACTAATCTACATAAGCACAGTAAGAAAACTCATTACACAACAACATATGTGGACACATCATTTCAGGGTGCCATATGTTTCTAAGACACATATAAAATAATTATCACAGCTAGCCTCAGATCGTGTCATGTGTGTTTCACCGAGCTTTAGCTAGGAGGCTTAATTATGCCATCATCTCACCATTTCTTTTATGTTCCTCCCATCTCAAGTCACTTTAGTCTCATTATCACTGGCAGTTTTATTTTCTACCAATAATCTTTTTTCTTTGTCCCTGGCCCCAGAGAAATGAAGTAAGTTTTTAGTTATGATCCTTAAACCATAACTTTAATTTATTGTTGTTTGTTATTTTTATTGAAAATCTGTACCTTTTTTGTAGATTTTTGGATGCAATTGCTTTTTTTTTTCCAGATTTTTCCAAGTAACTTTCATTTTATTATTTTCACCACTGTCATTTGTTTAAAAATTGATATTTGTAAAGATATCTGAGGACGTTTTGAATAATGGGTTTTAAAAATTCTAATAGGTGAGGCGCCTGGGTGGCTCAGTCACTTAAGTGTCTAACTTCGGCTCAGGTCATGATCTCATGGTTTGTGAGTTCGAGCCCTGTGTCGGGCTGTGTGCTGACTGCTAAGAGCCTGGAGCCTGCTTTGGATTCTGTCTCCTTCTCTCACTACCCCTCCCCCATCTGTGCCCTGTCTCTCTCTATCAAAAATAAGTAAATGTAAAAAAAAATAAAAATAAAAATTCTAATAGGTATATTAACACAAACTAATGAAATCTTGCCTAGAAAATGGACAAAAGGGAATATATGATTACAACACATTCAAATTGATCCCCAAATTCCATGTGTAGTTCACTACCTGATGTGGATTCAGTTGAAGAGTTTTAGTGTAACAATTAATGCCCAATTCTGGACAGCTTGGGCTGGGGATCCTCAAACTACATTATACGTAATTATGTAAGTACCAGGAGACTACCTTTAGGTTACAGGTGCAAAGATAGTTTTAAGCAAATTTGTTTTTAGTTCACAACGCCCATCTATTCACAGCCTGAAAACATGCCTGCTTCCAGAAAAACAGGCAGATTATATATGCTTACCATCCCTGCGTTAATGAGTTTTTCCCTATCTTCACAAAGAAAAGAGAATCTCTGATCTGTCCCATATGTAGTCATGCTACATCCCACACCTATCCCCAAATGAAAAACTCTGGCACTAGAATTGAAAAAGTAAATGGCTGGATAACAATATCCCTTTTTATACCTATTGATTGCTAGTTGTTTTCTTTCAAAAAGTGAAAGGAATCTAAGTGCGCTGTCAGTGACCAGAACATTAGTTATAATTTTCAAGGCAAATCCCTATTGATTTTCAGCATATATTTGGGAATTTTTTCAAATAATGGAATGCCATTGCTTAGCAAAACCCCTTTTTAAATTCCATTTACTTATTTCAATCTCAGTGCCAACAGACCCCCAAGAACGCATTCTATTCAAACAAGTTTAAGTTTCTTGACTCCTTTCAGCGAGTGAGGAAGCACCAAGGCAAATATAGATGATCTCCAAAAGGAAGAATGAGAGAGGGTTCTTAAAGGTGTCATATACCAGAGCTAGTCCTATGAAAGGCTTGGGCAGAGACTGGTCAGAATTTGTAAACTAAGGAATTACTGGAAAGTTTAGTAGTCTAAAAACATTTAAGTCCTCAAGAGCATCGTGACTTGGTTGGGCACAGTTTAAAATTTTTGTGTGTATTTGGAAAGGTATGATTTTAAATCTACTACCACTCCATAGGCTAAACTCTAGTGTGGCCATTTTTTCAGTTTATTGGGACTTCCCTTCCAGTTAATTTTCACCTTAAAGTGAAAGATTATGCCATTATCTTTTGTGAACATGGGTAATGTTGACCTGTACCATTTCACTGATCAGAGTGTTGTTCAGAGAATATTGTCTACAGTTAAATGAAAACAGCTCCCTTGGGTTTGTTATGCTGCAAATTAATGTAAAAAAGACTGTGCACTAGCATTTTAAGTCTTTGATAAACACATGTTTGGCAAAGTCAACAAAGACAACAAACTTCAGTATTTTTGTTAAGTTTGAAACATGTTTCACATATCCTGTAATCTATTTGGATATTCTTAAGTAACCAAGAATCCCAGGGTCCCTTTGTTTTGGTATGACTGGTCCAATTTTTTTTTTTTTTAATGCCTGAAGAATTGATCCCATGTTTACAGATTGTCAAAGGTAAGAGAATATCACGGGAGTATCTTGCTTAGAAAACAGGCATAACTGCTAACAATGTAGACCTGAACCAGTGGAGAGGGAATAAAAAACCGAGTATGAAGAACAAAACACACGGGAAGTGTGAGAGTGGTGCCCAATATCTAGTTGCCTTTACTTCTGTGATCCTGGGCAGAAAGAGTCATATCTCTGTGTGCATCAAAAAGTGCTACATTACACGTTTTTTTGAAAATTTACCGTAGGGGCCCCTGGGTGGCTTAGTCGGTTAAGCATCCAACTGCGGTTCACGTCATGATTTCACGGTTCATGGGTTTGAGCTCCGCATTGGGCTCTGTGCTGACAGCTCAGAGCCTGGAGCCTGCTTTGGATTCTGTATTTTAAGTTTTTAATAAATAATCACAAAAGTGATATCCAGAAAGGCCATTCCAATTTACACTCCTATTAGTGATATTTATACAAGCTATCACACACTGCAAGGATTGTTAATTAATCTTTGCCAATATGTTAGATGAAATCATTTCTGTTCTTGTTTTAATTTCATTGTGTAATTATTTTTTGTGAAACTAAAGTTAGTTATTTTTTCTTTTGAAATTTATACCAGTAGTAAATGGAATTTTATAATCTGGATTCTGTACTATCTGATTTTTATGATGAGCCTTTTAGTATTGTATTTATTTTCAAAAGTTGTACAATGTTAACATTTATTCATTGAGAAGTTATGTTCTGTGTGTTCCCAATTTGAATTTTTGTTTGTATTTGACACCTGATGGTTACTTTTTGTTCCTGTATGGAAGACTTTAATTATTAGGTAGGGAAATTTATCAATGTTTTCTTTAAAGTTTCCTGATTATGGGTCACACTTAGGAGAAGGTCCCTGGGGCCATTTGGATGGCTCAGGTGGGTAAGTGTCCAACTCTTGATCTCAACTCAAGTCTTTATCTAAGGGTCTTGATCTCAGGGTGGTCAGTTCAAACCCCGTGTTGGGCTCCGGGCTGGACATGAAGCCTACTTGAAAAGAAAAAAAAAAAAAAGTAAAAGCTCTTGGTCTCTAAGATTATATAAATCTTCACCTATTTTTATGATATTGTAGAATAACATGTAACCATGTCATAAAAAATCAACTTTCTGCAGTAGAAAAGGAAGATTGCTAAACACTATAATAGAATTATGTGAAATATATATTTTACGTTGCCACCGGCAATAAATGAGATTCCAAATTCTCCACATCATAATACTTGTTATCTGTCTTTTTATTTTTTCTGTCTTAGTGATATGGTTTCATTCATCCCCATGGCTTTGAATTGCATCTCTCTAATGACAAATGATGTTGAACATCTTTTCGTGTGCTTATTGGCCATTTGTATATATTTTTGGTAAAATGTCTATTCAAATAATTTGCCCATTTTTAACTGCATCATTTGTCTTTAGAGTGTTGAATTATTGTTGAATTATATTTGTTCATTATGTAAGCTGTATTTTTTCTTTGCAGTGTTTTTTTGGAAGAAAAAAATCTTTTTTTTCATGTAGTCTAAAATATTTTATTGTTTTCATATTTTGAATCACATCTATAAAATGATCATCTTACATTCCTAAGCTATAATGCAGTTCATTCACATTTTTCTCCAGTACTTATATAGTTTTATTTTCTTACATTCAGATATGTGATCCCTTTGGAATTTTTTCTTGTCCATTGTGTGTGATATGGTTGTGATATTCTCATTTTCCAGATAATTTCCTGTTTTCCAAAACCTCCCTGATTCTCCCACATTTTGTTAATGAATCTCTTGATGAGTTTTTCTTTTTTTTTTAACTTATTTTATCTTAGCATTCACCTACAACTGAGAGTTAGTGAGGATTTGTCCCAATGTTAAATGTTCTTAATTCTTCTCTATGAGATTTTCACTCAGAAAGCAGGAATAAGTATAGAGAAAGAGGATGAATACTTGTGTTTTTGGTTTTGTTTTGTTTTTTGCTTTTTTGGTGACTTCTGTGTTGCTGATTAGAATATAGGTTAATGGAAATAATGGGAATGCCTATTTTGGTGACTTCTGAGTTACCAACCTCCTAGATTTTTCTCAAAGCTCCCCTTTGCCTCTGCGTGGGTCCTGCAGCACTGCTACCAAACCTACACCATTTGTACTGTTCATAGGCTGTGCAGCTGTGACTCTTTCCTGTCAGGAATATTTTTTAATGACATAATTCATGGGTTGATCTGTTGCATTCCGAGGTGCTTTGCCTGGGTTTATGAGATAACTGTACGTGTTTGGAAACAACACATATTGAATTAGTTTTCTACTGCTGCGTAACACATTACCACAGCATAGCAGCCAACACAGAACCTATTTATGATCTCACAGTTTTCTTGGTTCAGGGGTTCAAGCATAACTTAACTGGGTCCCCTGCTCAGTATCTCACCAGACTGTAATCAAGGTGTCAGCCGGGTCTGGGGTACCATTGAGAACCAGGTCTCCTTCCAAGTTTACATGGTTGTTGTAGAATTAATTTCCCTGATGCTGTGTAACCATTACTTCATGCTTCTACAGGGCCAGTAGAAGAGAGTCTCTCACCCCAGAAGCCGCTATTTTAAAGGTTTTCATCTGATTAAGTTAGCCCCACCTGGGATAATCTCTTTTCATATTAACCCCAAGTCAACTGTGTTGGCACTTAAATTACATCTGCAACACCCCTTTACTTTTTCCACATTTTATTTTCTAGAATCAAGTCACAATATCCATTCACAGTCAAGGCAAGGGGGTTATATATTGACATGACTTAAGGGGTCCAAATTAAATTAAGTCCAGCCCACTCTGTCCTCATGGTTTTCCAAGTCCAGACCAAACTTCTATTTATGTAGGTTTCTTTCACTCTTCTTCCTCCATCAATATTATTCTATAGTGTCCTATTCACCTCCCTTTACTTGTTATCTCTAGGGAGTAGACCTCTAATGTCAAATCAAGAAATTTTTCTGAGGACCTGTGGGACCTCCTGTCTTTATAATTTTGTGGACCAAGCTTGACCCTTTCATCTCCCCAATCCCTGTTAACTTCTGACACCATTAGGAATGGTGCACTCTACTCCACAAAACAATTATTTTTAGCCCTTTTGAATATGGTTCTTATGGTTGGTTCCAGTTCAGCCTTCTGCATTCTCCACCTGACCAACAGGAAATCAATTCATTGTTGACAAACAGGGAAAATACAGCCTCAGCCCAATACCTTTCTTAAAATCCTCTCTCAACTTTTGCCAAATCTTTAAAGTCCTCTGCTTCTTTGTTTAGTAAGGTATGGATTTATAATAACAAGTATGTTGATGAATTTGATATCCAACAGGAAAATGGGATTTCAGTCCCATTGTAAGCAATCCAATTTCTGAGTGATTCTCTGAATTATATGCCTAATAAGAAAAAAAAGGACATTTCTTGGCATAAATTGTGCAATTCCCTCTCTAAATTTTTTTATATGGGTAACAGAAGGAATGTCATCGAATGCCAGATGACTCTGAGGCATGTTAATAAGCCCTGGGGAAAGCTATTAGGATTCAATTGATAGTTGCTTTCATGGAGTATAGGGGTTTAAGTGTATCTTGATTTTAACTGAGGGTTCCAATACTTATACCAAGACCAGAAGACATCCTACTCCACTTCCTGTTACAAGTATTTGTATGAAAAAAAAAACAGAAAGGTTAATAAATTATAGTAGGACTATACATGCATATTATTTAAAAGGAAGATTCATTTCTTCCTTTTACGACGATCCAAAGTGCCTTCATAATCTGTTCATATGAAACCTCAAGTTCCAGAGTCCCACAACTTCCTCATCATACTTAACATTGTAGACACTCATAAATTCAATTTGCACTATATTCAGGTCACATTTTAATCTTGGTTTGTGGTTTTTAGAAATGCAGAGATATGTTTGTAACAAATGAAGGTTCCTTTTAAGGCAGTCATAGTAGGTTTCTGGTTTCTGATATGGGCCTTGACCTGAGAATTTGCCCTGATCTGATATGTTTCTTTCTCTATCCGTTTCTCAGTGTACCTGGAAGAAACCCTCCCCCAACTCCCTTATACTCCTTATTTTCACTGAGATATTCTAATATTCTAGAACCTACTTGATAAATTAAAACTATACTTTCAGTATGAACTTGAGTACAGGTGTCTACAGGTGATAATTGAAGGAATTTCCCACTGACGTGGCCTTCTGATGTCCCTTTTAACACTGGCAGGGAGGCATTTAGATCCTTAAATCAAATCAGATAAGAGGACCACTGAGTACCACATCTTTAATTTTTATTTCCTCTAGAATTACTTCTGGCATGAGTAACTGTTTCAGGCAGGATTGAACAGGAAAGTACAATGATTTTGCTTCTATGCCTGGTGGTAGGCCTGAGCTAACTGAGAATCCACTGGGTCAGCAGCTGGGAGAAAGAGCTGGATGCAGTAGGTGAGAACAGCAAATAGGAACTTGTTGGTATTTATTTGTTAGCTTTCACACAAGGAGTAGAGTAAATACAAGTGGAAAACTAACAGCATCTCTGAATTTTTCTCTTGTCTCACCGCATTGCAATGACCTTCAGAAGTTAGTGTATGCTGTTTTACTTTTGCCTCCAAATCTCCATTTTCTCTCCCTTTTTTACACTCTAAATGGAAACCATGCAGAGAAGAGAATTCCTAGAAAAATAGTTCCAGATTATCCAAGGTGACATAGTATTAAAATGAGAAAGGGGTACCTGGTTGGCTCAGTTGGTTGAGCGTCTGACTTTGGCTCAGGTCATGATCTCACAGTCCATGAGTTCAAGTCCCGCGTCGGGCTCTGTGCTGACAACTCGGAGCCTGGAGCCTGCTTCAGATTCTGTGTCTCCCTCTCTCTCTGCCCCTCTCCCACTTGCGCTCTCTCTCTGCCTCTCAAAAATAAAGAAACGTAATAAAAAAAATTAAAACATAAAATAAAATGAGAAAGCTAAACAGAAAATTCATAAGAATATTTTTTGGCATTTTTAGGAACTTTGTAATGTATTAGTAAAATAATCTCCCCCCCACCCAGACTGGAACTGTATGGCTACTTCCAGTGGTTCCTATGTTATCAGTGTATTTTCTTAGCGTATTTTTTTTTAATTTTTTTTTATTTTTTAGAGAGAGAGAGAGTGCTAGTGGGGGAGTGGGGCAAGAGACAGAGAATATTAAGAAGGCTCCATGCTCAGCATGTGGCTCAATGCAGGGCTCCTCGCAGGACCAGTTCTAGAGACCCTGAGATCATGACCTGAGCTGAAATCAAGAGTTGGATTCTCAACCCACTGAGCTACCCAGGCACCCCTGTTGTCTGCATATTTTTATTCCTGATACAACACAATGCATAGTTCAGTTTGGGGTTGAGGGACATACAGGAGAATAGGACTTTAAACTTGAGATCAAATTTAACTGGAAAACTTCCATAAGAAAATATGTATGAACAATCATCTTTTTAATACAATGAAGTCAACTGCAGGCATAAGCAGAAATTGTCGTTTAGAATGTTCACCTAATAAAAGGAAGCAAAGGGCTGAATTGAAGTTTAGTCTGGAAATACTAATCTGCTTACTTTTTCAAGAAATGTTGACATCTAATCAGCAACTTTGAGGATTATTATGTTTAGCAAAAAAAATGCTTACATATCATGTTCTATCCTTTTTTGTAACTAAGATTTTTGCATGAAGCGTATCTTTGTACCTTTATGGTTAATCTTTTGATGGGATCATAAAATAACTTTCATAGCAAGGAATTATGTCAAGTCACTTTTCATTTTGCATTGGTTGAGGTATAAATATAAAGATTTAAATGTTTCTTGGAAAACCAAGTTTCTCATTTTAAGTTGATTTTTTTCTCAGGATTCCTTGAGAGTGCATGCTATGACAGTATAACTGTTTTCAATTCTTAAGAAAATATCTGAAATAAAGAAATTTAGAATTAACTGCCTAATTGTACAATGGGTGAGGATTTGCCTTACCTTTCAGTAACTTTTAATAACTGTATGGCCTAGAAGGAGTAAATCAAAATTTCAATATAAGTGTCTTCTAATTATAAAACTTGTAAATTAACCCTCTACTGGGCAAAAGTGTTTTTTAATAAATTACTCTTACTTCATATTACGCTTTTAAAAATATTAAGATCTTCCAAAAGATTTGATGGCTGTTATCATGGTGATAACCTTTTTGTGACCAATTAAAATTGAAAGGACATAGGTCTTCTAGATTATCTGACAACTTTCCCAGGATGTAGTCAATCAAAGGAAATTATAATGGACTTGTATCTTGTCAGGTGAAGACCATTCTAATGCTTTCAGTGCTGATGGCTTCTGCCTTCTCCAGGATTGGATTTAATTTTTGTATGATTCAAACACTAGTTGACCCATTTAACATATTCAATGAATATTTGATGTATTAATGACTTAATTGATTAACCAACAGGTGAATGAATGGCATAGTCTATAGAATCCCATGAAGTTTTGTAATGCTGAAAACTACATAGCAGTTGCCAAACAAAAAAGAGCCTTGTAAAATATTTAATAGTAAAATAAAAGCCAGTGGATGGGCTTTTTGTTTTGTTTTGTTTCATTCCTGAAAATCTCCTATGCTAATTGTCTTTAGACTCTGGGAATTATTTCTTACATGGCTTTATAAGTTTTAATTTGAGCAACTTTTCTTGTGAAACAAGCAATAATGCTGAAAATGCCACCTATGACAAATTAATTTTTTCTCGACCTTTTGTTATAGTAATGCCATGCTTGAAAAGGAATTTAGAAATTACCCAACCCAATCCTATTATATTTCTGTGAAATCTGTGATCTGAGCCACTTAATATTTCCAGTTCTGAGTTTCTTTCCTGTGTGTAGATATGCATTCCACTGTCCAATGCTCAGTTGAGACAAAGGTGCTGGTTAATACACTAACATTAATATAGTAGATTTAATCCTTTGGATATAAATAGTTATGAAATGTCAACTAGCCTGGAGTGATACATGGAATTTTCAATCTATACTTACTTAAATTCACTGCAAAGAACTCTGTAGAAAATTTAAGGTTTTTGCACATTTAAGGACAAGCACACTGTACAGTGATTTCCCACACCCCATATATTAATAAATAAAGTAATAAAGAAACACTGTTTCTCCATATATTAGAAAGGCAGTATTTCATTTCAATGTTTCAAGTTTATTTTTAAAAAAATTTTTTTTTCAACGTTTATTTATTTTTGGGACAGAGAGAGACAGAGCATGAATGGGGGAGGGGCAGAGAGAGAGGGAGACACAGAACTGGAAACAGGCTACAGGCTCCCAGCCATCAGCCCAGAGCCTGACGCGGGGCTCGAACTCCCGGACCGCGAGATCGTGACCTGGCTGAAGTCGGACGCTTAACCGACTGCACCACCCAGGCGTCCCTCAAGTTTCTTTATTTCCTCAATTTTGTTTAATATACCTTTCTATTACTAGAGTATGGGCCACCCACTTAGATTTGAAGATTTGTTAATTATACCATTTTATAATAATGTCTTGTTTTAAATAGTGTTATTCTCCGCTCTTTCCTTAGCAGTTGAGTGGTATCTTCTTCATGATACGGATATGTAAAACTGGTTCTGATTCAGGTTTGTTAATCATTGAAAGGGATTAGTAATATTAATAAACCTAACCAAAGAGGTGAAAAATCTTTACACTGAAAACTATAGAAAGCTTATGAAAGAAATTGAAGAAGATACAAAAAAAAAATGGAAACAATCCTAAAATTTGTCTGGAACCAGAAAAGATCCTGAATAGCCAAAGAAATCCTGAAAGAGAAAACCAAAGCTGGAGGCATCACAATCCTGGACTTCAAGATATATTACAAAGCTGTAATCATCAAGACAATATGGTACTGGCACAAAAACAGATGCTCAGATCAAGGGAACAGAATAGTGAGCCCAGAAATGGACCCACAAACGTATGGCCAACTAACCTTTGACAAAGCAGTAAAGAATATCCAATAGAATAAAGACAGTCTCGTCAGCAAATGGTCATGGGAAAACTGGACAGCAGCATGCAGAAAAATGAACCTAGAACTTTTTTCTTATACAATACACAAAAATAAACTCAAAATGGATGAAAAGACCTAAATGTAAGACAGAAGCCATCGAAATCCTAGAGGAGAAACCAGGAAAAAACCTCTTTGACCTCAGCTGCAGCAACTTCTTACCCAACAAGTCTCCAGAGGCAAGGGAAACAAAAGCAAAAATGAACTATTGGGACCTCATCAAAGTAAAAAGCTTCTACACAGCAAAGGAAATAATCAGGAAAACTAAAAAGCAACCAATGGAATGGGAACAGATATTTGCAAATGACATATCAGATAAAGGGTTAGTATCAGAAATCTATAAAGAACTTATCAGACTCAACACCCAAAAAACAAATAATCCAGTGAAGAAATGGGCAAAAGACATGAATAAACACTTCTCCAAAGAAGATATGCATATGGCAAACAGACACATGAAAACATGCTCAATATGACTCGTTATCAGGGAAATACAAATTAAAACCACAATGAGATACCACCTTACTCCAGTCAGAATAGCTAAAATTAACAACTCAGGCAACAACAGATGTTGGCAAGGATGTGTAGAAAGAGGATCTCTTTTGCACTTCTGGCGGGAATGCACACTGGTGCAGCCACTCTGGAAAACAATAGGGAGGTTCCTCAAAAAATTAAAAATAGAACTACCCTATGACCCAGCAATTGCACTACTAGGTATTTATCCAGGGGATACAGGTATGCCGTTCAAAGGGGTACATGCACCCCAATGTTTATAGCAGAGCTATTGACAATAGCCAAAGTATGAAAAGATCCTAAATGTCCATCGAAAGATGAATGGATAAAGATGTGGTATATATATACAAAGGAATATTACTTGGCAATCAAAAATAATGAACTCTTGCCATTTGTATCTACGTGGATGGAACTAGAGGATATTATGCTAAGTGAAATTAGTCAGAAAAGGCAAATAGCATATGACTTCACTCATAAAAGGAATTTAAGATACAAAAGAGATGCAACATAAAGGAAGGGAAGCAAAAAATAATATAATAACAAGGAGGGGGACAAAACATATGAGACTCTTAAATACAGAGAACAAACAGGGTTGTTGGAGGCATTTTGAGAGGGGGATGGGCTAAATGGTAAAGGGGAGTAAGGAAGACACTTGTTGGGATATACTCTGGGTGTTACACATAGGGGTATACACTGGAATCTACTCCTGAAATCATTATTGCACTATATGCTAACTAACTTTGATGTAAATTAAAACACACACACACACACACACACACACACACACACACACACAATTAACTGGGGCGCCTGGGTGGCTCAGTCTGTTGAGTGTCCGACTTCAGCTCAGGTCCTGATGTCGTGGTCTGTGAGTTCCAGTCCCATGTCGGGCCCTGTGCTGACAGCTCAGAGCCTGGAGTCTGCTTGGGATTCTGTGTCTCCCTCTCTCTGTGCCCCTCCCCATGCTCTGTCTCTCTCTCTCTGTCGAAATAAATAAACATTAAAAAATTAAAAAACAATTAACTAATTTAAAAAAAGAAAGTGATTAGTAACATTTTAAACATCCCTTTATGATTTCAATATATTAATGTAAATCCTCATGTAGCCTACATGGTAGGCATGTGTGGATATTCCTGATATTAAGTGGAAACTAGTGAGTTTGAAAACTTTTTTATTTAGAGTTCACCCCAAGTTAAGATTTTGAGGTTTAATTTAATTTTAATTTTATTCTGGACAATACTGTGGCTCCTATATTGAGTTGCCCAAGGTAATTCACGTGGGAAATTCACATGAAAAAATTATTTAAGTACATGGCATTTTTTATATAATTAAAATATTTATGAACAAAAAATTTAAAGTTGAATACCAGAAACCTGTATAACTATGATCCAGTTTATGGGGGAATATATATGTAAATACTATACATGGAGACCTGTGTATCTCCATTATATAATATTTTCTTCTCCCGTTCATTTCTTTAGCAACAACAAATACTTCTTAGTTGGCTAATTTGTGCCAGGGTCTATTCTATGCGGTGAGAATACGGCAGTGTATTAGTTACCTTATTGCTGCGATAGCGAATGATCAAAAACTTAATGGTTTAAAACAAGACAAATTTATCTTACAGTGCTGAATGTTAGAAGTCCAAAATTCATTTTACTAGTCAAAAATCAAAGAGCCTTCTGGGAACTCTAATGAACCCTCTATTTCTTTAACTTTTCCAACTTCTAGAGGCCACCTACACATCTTGACTTGACATCCCTTTCTCCATTTTCAAAGCTAGCAGCAAAACATCTTCAAATATTTTTCTGATACTGACCTCTATTATTCCCTCTTTCACTTAAAGGGCAGATGTGATTTCACCAGACTCACTTGGGTAATCCTGGATGCTCTCTTAATAATCCTTAATCACATTTGCAAAGCCCCTTTTGCAAATAAGGTAACAGCAGTTACAGTTACTAAGATTAGGATATGAACATTTTGGGCGACTATTATTTTGCCAACCATAAGCAGTGAATAAAACGGGAAAATCTTTACTTCCAAGAAAGTATGTTTTGCTGATAAAAGCAGACAAAAAGTAGACACATAATTTGTCCTCTTTATTACTTCTACTACTTTTTTTGTACCTTCAATCCTTTTTCTTTGTAATTTTATCAAGGAATGATCTATATTATTAACCTTTTAGTTAATCAATTTTTGTATTTGCCAACAAACACACTCTATTTCATACATTTATGTTCATGTATATTTCTCTTTCCTTCTACTTTATTTGGTTAAATTTTATTTTTACCCCCAAACTTTATAACTTTATTAGCCTTGTTTTTCTTTTTTATTTATAAAACATTTATGTGAAAATTTTCCCCATAGGTACAGATAAGATGGCACATAAACATTTCCAAATGTGGTCTTTCTATAGTAATTAGGATCAAGTGTTTGTTTATTTTTCTTTGAACTATCTAATAGTGAAGGCATATGTACGTGTGTGTGTGTGTGTGTGTGTGTGTGTGTGTGTGTGTGTGTCTGATTTCCCAAGGGTTGGGGTAAATTTTAAAGCATTTTTAATTGTGGTAAAATGCGTATAACATAACAGTTATTATTTTAACCATTTTTAAGTAAACAATTCAGTGGCACTAAGTACAAAGTATTATCCAACCATTATCACTATTTCCAGAACTTTTGCATTAATCCCACCGGATATCTGTGCCTAATAAATAACTCCCCATTCCCTTTCTCCCTCTGCCTGGCAATCTCTGTTGTACCTTCTGTCCCTATGAATTTGCCTAGTCTATATACCTCATGTAAGTGGAATCATGTAATATTTCTCGTATTGTGTCCGACTTATTTCACATAATGTTTTCAAGGTTTAATTAAAAAAATAATGGAATTGTGTTAAAAATAACCCTGATCTGCTACCATAAATGAAATATATGGAGATGTGCTTTTGTCTTGTACTTAAATCATTTTCTGCATGTAATCTGATCCCTTTGTGCTCATGACAAATGTTTTTCCCTAATAGTGGGGATAGATCAAAATTGTAATTGTGTTTTTCACATATTCCATATCTTTACTCCATTTTGGCCTTCAGGAAAAGATATATAGCATGTGCACTGTAGCAGAGCTATAAAGAACAAACACAGCTACCTCAGGATTTATCAAAAAGAGCAAGGAAGAGCAAGAAGGACTTACTATGCTAATCAAACTGCCTTCTATTTTTTGCAGAATCCATCTTAGATTAACTTCCCCAAATCTTTACTCTTTTCTCAAATATGATCCAATAAACACACACACATGCACACCCACATGCACGCACACACATGCACACAGAAATATATACACTGTAGATGATATAAACCTTCACATCACTATCCACCTTTCTCCAAAATCCTGCACATACACACAGCCATATCTGTATATACACAGAGATACATTCAAATATATGTTGATACTTATTTCATTAATATAGCTTTTGTAACTCTCTTTTCAAATATGAATTAGAATTCCAATTTTCCAATAACACTGGATTGTGTGGTTGAATGTCTTTGTGTCTACTTGAAATATAGAAGCTTTGTTTTACCAAATGAGGGCTGAGGGAAACTAGACATTCAATGTGGGTGTATTTGAAATAGCCCTGTTCTTAATTTCTGATTCTAGAACTTCTTGCCTTTATGATACTGAAGTGGTTTGTTATTGTGGTAGTCAGAATAACACCCCCACCACCACCAGAGGTGCCATTGTCCTAATCCCGTGAAAGTGTGAATATGTTATATTATGTGGCATAAATGCATTTGCACATGCGATGAAAGTCATGGACCTTAAAATAGGGAGATTTTCCTAGACTATCGGGTGAATCCATCTAATGACATGAATCCTTAAACATACAGAATTTTCTCTGGCAAGAGAGATGTGGCAGAAGGTGAGTCAGAAACTGCAAGCATGAGCAGGATTCAAAGCACCATTGCTGGCTCTGGGATATAGAGTCCCACGTGCAGGGACCGAGAAAAGTCTCTAGGAGCTGGGGGTATCTGCCAGCTGACAGGCAGCAGGAAATGAAATCTCAGTCCTATGACTGTAAGGACCTGAATTCTGCCAACAGCCTGAATGAACTTGGAAGTAAATGTTTCCCAGAGTCTCCTGAGAAGAGTCCAGTTGGCTGACACCCTGACTTTGTCTTTGTGAAATCCAGAGCAGAGAAGTCAACAGAGGCACCCAGAACTTCTGACCTAAAAAACTATGAGATACTAAATTTGTGTTGTTTTAAGCCACCGAGTTTGTGGTTTTGTGCTATGGCAACAGTAGAAAACAAATACAATTATCCTCTTCTGGTACTCAGGTACAGACTCAGAACACAAGAACTTATAGTCCTGTATTGTGTTATAAGTGTGTATATGCCCTGAGTATTCAAAGTAATTGATAAATAAGTTATTTTCACCACACATTTTAAAATTTAAATATAGGTTATACAAATCACTTTTTCTCTCTGAGTGTATGTAAGACATTAATCACATTTAATTATCCTGGGGAAAAATGGCTACTATCTGATTACTTAATACTTTCAGTGATGTATCCAAATCAAATATGGTGATATGTCACAGTGAAAAGTTCCGGACATGAATGGCACGAATGAACAGGGTGAGTATCCAGGGCCTAATTCTTGGGAATAGAGATATGCTACTCTGAAGACAGACAGAAAGCTGTAAAATTTGATATATTTCATTAAAATACTGTACATTCCTATTCAATAAGCCAATTTATTACCTTGAAAAATGCTTCAGAATGTTCTTGAATACTATATAAAATAGTAAGTGTTCAACTCTTGTTCATTAAAATTATTCTGGCAACCGCTTGTCTTCTGGTATTTTAAATTTAGTTTTGTTAATGAAAATATAATTTACACTGTATTTGATGCCTTTAAAATAGATACAAAATGTATACTCAATATTTTTAAATTATGACTGACTGATTCCATATTTCAGTGGAAAAATGCCAGAAGAGAGATCACATGGCTTATAAAAGATTTTCATTGAACCTGATGCTTCAATTTTATTTTCACACTTGGATTTCTTTCAGCAAGAATGAACAGGGTTTTCGTTTAAAAAAAATGTTTTTTTTTTAATGTTTTCATTTAGGGGCGCCTGGGTGGCGCAGTCGGTTAAGTGTCCGACTTCAGCCAGGTCACGATCTCGCGGTCCGTGAGTTCGAGCCCCGCGTCAGGCTCTGGGCTGATGGCTCGGAGCCTGGAGCCTGTTTCCCATTCTGTGTCTCCCTCTCTCTCTGCCCCTCCCCCGTTCATGCTCTGTCTCTCTCTGTCCCCCCCCAAAAAAAAATTTAATGTTTTCATTTATTTTTGAGATGGAGAGAGACTGAGCATGAGCAGGGGAGGGGCAGAGAGAGAGGGAGACACAGAATCCGAAGCAGGCTCCAGGCTCCGAGCTGTCACCACAGAGCCTGACGTGGGGCTCGAACTCACAGAGTGTGAGATCATGACCTGAACTGAAGTCGGACACTTAACCGGCTGAGCCACCCAGGCGCCCCACGGTTTTCATTTTTAATGGATAATTCTATTTTCTTTTTCAGAACTTAAGTTGATTTGTGGATGTATAGGAAACATATATCAGAGATAGTATTTATATGTGGTTATAATAGTAATAGAATAGTTTTATGTATTTCCTATTAATTGGACAGTCAATTGGATATTATTTCATAGTATTATTTTCTTCCTTTTCTGTTACTGAATAGGGTAGTATTGAATGAAGAAATATTTGCCTGAGACTTTCCATTAATCCCCCACTTCTCAGAAAACATGATAGTTCATTCTGAAATAATACGGAGTTTATTTTGCTCTTTCTAAAAAAAATCATTGCAAAATATTTTAATGAAATATTTTGACATGAAGTTTTCGGTAAAAGATTCTTTTAACAAAATAGCTTTGAATTAATCAAATAGAAGATTTCATTGAGTGAATGGTTTCACTTTCTTTGTCCTCTATTTCACTTTTTAAAATCAGTAATTTGGCCTCCAGCATTAGAAGTGTCCATCAAAATTTGCTTATTGTCTGTCCTTAAGGAAGAAGTGGCAAAAGTTTTTATAGGTTATTAACCATACATTCCAACTTGCGAGAGCCAGGGATCCACACAGGACTTTTTTACAGACTCCCCATTGTTTAGAACCTATTATACGGATTGTTGAATTGTTAAGGGTCTAGGGACACAAGCATCTGCTTTACTCTACTCTATATCTTTTTTGAAGTTATACTAACAATTATAAAGATAAATTGATGATTGAAGGTAACCGATGAAGTAAATTATACACACAAACACCCATATATTTTACATAAAAAATTTATTCAGTGTCCTGTTTTTTAATCTTTTGAGTGCTCAATGATTAATGCTTCTTTTGCTGTGTCACAAGAAAACAATCTTAAAGGTCCAAGAATTGGCTACTGAATACAAAATACTGATGTTAAAATACAAATTAAGATATGAAAATTCACATATGGTCCTAAGTTCACACAACACAAATACGATATAAAAAAAGTGGGTGAAATATTAGACTACCAAAAAAAGTTTAAAAATGGAATATTATTTCTTCTGCAAGTAGATATTACCTTTACTAATATATTTTGAATGCCAAGTTTAGAAAGAATTTCATATATTTGATTAATAATAATGTACAGAGATATTCTATATATCCCTCAAGATAGCATTTTTGGTGTGTTCTGGTTAGTGTACTATGTGATTATGAAATTTAGTAATAACAAATGTTCTCAGTATCATGTATATATCTGTATTCATTAAAAATAACCTGTAAAGACTTTTGCTGATTCTTCCTTAAGGACAGACAAATAAAAAACAAAATCATACAAACAAATAAATTCAAAGTAATATTATTTACATCACCAAATATAATTTATATTTTTTACTTGTGGATAACTAGAAGATGTTTTATTGAGATATAATTTACATAGAGTGAAAAGTACCAATCTTAATTGCACAATACTATGGGTTTTGATGATGTGTATACTTGACACAACACTATCAACCTGCAGACTATTTTCCATTCCAGAAATATCTTTTGTGCCTTCCCAGTCAATCTTCTTAAGGGAGGACACTATTCTGATTTGTCTTTACAGGCTAGTTTTCTCTAATTTACAGATTTGAAAATTCGTGTAGTTAGGAAGATACTGTATACCATTTAAAGCCCCAATTCTTTTGCAGAATGACATATTTTTGAGAGATGTTCATGATTATATATATATATATATATATATATATATATATATATATATCAGTTGTCTGTAACTTTTTTTTAATTTTTTTTTCAACGTTTATTTATTTTTGGGACAGAGAGAGACAGAGCATGAACGGGGGAGGGGCAGAGAGAGAGGGAGACACAGACTCGGAAACAGGCTGCAGGCTCCGAGCCATCAGCCCAGAGCCTGACGCGGGGCTCGAACTCACGGACCGCGAGATCGTGACCTGGCTGAAGTCGGACACTTAACCGACTGTGCCACCCAGGCGCCCTGTCTGTAACATTTTTAAAGCTGAGTAGTATTCCATGGTATGAGTGTATTACAATTTGTTTATTGGTTTACCTTTTTGGAAATTCTTTGTATGTAGTTTTTGTCTTTTGTGACTCAAAATACCAGAAACATCTTTGAAAACCTACTTGCAGTCATGTATTTGCATTTCTCTTTGTTGTATATTTAGGAGTGACATTTCTAGATCATAGAGTGTGTGTGTATATTTAATTTTCTACAGATTATATTAGATATATAGTCAGTGAAGATATTTCTGCTTTCAAAGAATATATGCTTCTCTCTCACCAGCTTTATTGAGGAATAATATTCGTACATTAAATTACTAATTTTAGATGCCCTATTTAATAAGTTTTGTTCATTTTTGTAGTTATGTTACCTTGACCACAAACAAGATATGAAAAAGTTCCATTATTTAAAAGTGTTTCCTCATGCCTCTCTGCAATCTTGCCCTCTACCCCTGGACCGTAATAAATCTTTTTCTGCGTTCTGTTACTATAATTTGGTCTTTTCTAGAATTTCTTAAACATTGAATCATATAGTATTTATGGCTTCTATCACTTAGCTGTTGCAGTCTTATCTATGAAAACCTTACCAATTCCAAAGCTATTAATATTTTCATCAAGGAGTTTTACAGTTTTAGTTTTTGTCTTTAGATCGATGGTCCAATGCAAATAAATTTTAGTATATTCTAGGGACGCCTGGGTGGCGCAGTCGGTTAAGCGTCCGACTTCATTCAGCCAGGTCACGATCTCGCGGTCCGTGAGTTCGAGCCCCGCGTCAGGCTCTGGGCTGATGGCTCAGAGCCTGGAGCCTGTTTCTGATTCTGTGTCTCCCTCTCTCTCTGCCCCTCCCCCGTTCATGCTCTGTCTCTCGCTGTCCCAAAAATAAATAAACGTTGAAAAAAAAATTAAAAAAAATTTAGTATATTCTATGAAGTAATTGTTGATGTTCCTGATGTTCTTTTTATTTTCAATATAAATATCCAGTTGTCCTATTACCATTTGTTTGAAAGAATATCTTTTTCCCATAAACTTGGTCCATAATTATTGCAAAAAAATCTATTGAGCAGGTAAGTGATGGTTCATTTTTGTATTTTATTTTGTATTCAGTTATTTCAGGGTATTCGTTTGACAATACCACACTATTTTGATTACCATAACTTTAGGGTAATTTTTTAATAAGAGAGTGTAAGATTTACATTTTTTACTATCTAGATTATATTCACTTCTATGTAAATATTAGAGTCAGCCTGTTAATTTCTACAAATTACACAAATTATCTTGTTGGATTTTGATTAGGTTTGCTTGTAATCTGTAGATAGATTTGAGGGGATTCTTACCCTAAATGTTCAACTCTGATGCAAATTTTGCTGTAGTTATTAGATTTTAAGGTAAAAAAAAAAAATCTGTGCTTCCAGCTCAAAATACCAAGTTGCTTATTAAGGATAGAAAATCAGCTACAACAAAATAATGTAAGACAACACTAGAGTAATGGTATTAAAAGACCAGAAAAGAGAGTCTCAGTCAAAGATTTTATATCTGAAATTACTTTCTTCAAGTATTGAAGTAGTAAAAAGATAATTTACACACTCAAGAACTCAGGGAAAATTTCTTTCTGAAGATCTGAGGTATCATCTAGAGCAAAGGTTTTAGGGTTTTCTGGTTCTGTTTGGTGAAGGGCAGATAGTGCATATTTTAGGTTTTGCAGATCATATGACCTTTGTCTCCACTATTGAATTCTGCTGTTAAAACATGAAAGCAGCCATAGAAAACTGGTCAAGGCACAATTATGGCCCTGTTCCAATTAACCTTTATTTCCTAAAACAGGAAGCCTATGGGTTTGTATATATATATATATATGTGTGTATATATATATATATATATATATATATATATATATATATATATAGTTTGCTGATTTTGATCTAGAGCAGTGATTTTCAGTGTTTTCCCCAGATGAGCAACCATCCATAACACTTGACAGAAATACAAATTTTCACATTCTCTCTCAAACCTACTGAATCTGAAACTTTAGAGGAACTGCTTAGCAATACGTGTCACCAAACCTCCAGGTTATTCTAAAGCATGCTAAGGATTGAAAACTACTAATAATAAAGATCAGTCTTCTCAAACAAAGGCTGACTGAAGGGACATCAGCAAAATGACAATTGATGAGTGTTGGATACATTTAATGTAGACTTATATTAAAACAAAAGAAGATGAACTCCTCAATGATACTAGGCACAGGTTGGATGCCACCAGAGGCAGGGGTGGAGAAACAACTACATCTCCTACCAATAGAAGGAAGAAGCCATGGCCACTAGACCGGAAACCTCTGATAACAAGGTAGAGACCTTAAGTCACTGGGGGCAGAGCTGTAAGTGTGCCTGTGCTCTGTGCCCTGCATTCAGTAGGAGAAAGAACGTGTTCCTTATTCTTAAGGGCAAGAACTCTAAGAATGTCCAAACCCGAGACTAGACAGTCTATTTTGTGGAAGGAGCAGTGTGGGATGAGACATCTTATGCTGGCCTGGTACACAAGGCCTGTTGTGTAAAATCTGAGAGTAGGGAGAAATCCTCTAGTACTCTACATTCAAAACAGTGACAGTGAAATTAACAGAGAAATCTGGAGCTTTAGAATGTGATGGGGGATGAAAAATCAAAGCCCAGATCCAGCACAACTGGGTCAAACGGACTCAATCCCACGATGAGCAGGATGATAGAAGGAGGGGCACGCCTACTTCTGGGCGTAAGTGTTGTTTACCTTACCTTCTGTTATTCTTTTACACACAATGTCTGACATTACATCATATCACACACACACAGTTAGTAAACAATGATAATAGTGGAAAGTGCACATGTTTATATAATAAATTGGTAGGAGGATGGAAATTATATAAAAGAGTCAAGTGAAAATGTACTCATAGGGACGTTTTAATTTGTATAGATCAAAAAATTTCTTGTCCACACTTGGTATTGTCACAGAACATATATATTGTTTCCATATGGGAAAATAATTTACTGTTGTTCTTCTTCTGGGAAAAACATCCATCATTTTAAAAATAAGATCCAAACCTGGGCAACAGAAATATTCTAACCCTCGGGTCAGAGATGTAGTCTAAATACCAATCAAAACCTTTGTATAGGTGATGATTTTAAACTACTAAAGCAGGGGCGCCTGGGTGGCGCAGTCGGTTAAGCGTCCGACTTCAGCCAGGTCACGATCTCGCGGTCCGTGAGTTCGAGCCCCGCGTCGGGCTCTGGGCTGATGCGTCGGGATCTGGGCTGATGGCTCGGAGCCTGGAGCCTGTTTCCGAGTCTGTGTCTCCCTCTCTCTCTGCCCCTCCCCCGTTCATGCTCTGTCTCCCTCTGTCCCAAAAATAAATAAACGTTGAAAAAAAAATTTAAAAAATAAACTACTAAAGTAGATATTTTATTCAACAGGTATATGGAAATACAGTTTTTATGAGAAGTTTGCATTGGTTATATGAACTTAAAGGCATCGATACAAGTGATTTAAGCCATTTTAGGGATTGTAGCTTGAGAAAAAGAGCCTGGGATTAAGGTAAAAAGACCTCCCTTTCTCCAAATTCAGGATTAGGAAAATGAAACTTTCAAGTATTCAGATGAACTTTCCAAGTTCCTCCAAGTAGGAGGAAAACCAAGTGAACATAGTGTCATGAAGAGCCATACAAAGAGTTATTCAAGTAGGTCATGGTCAAAAATGTTTTACAGTTTTGTTTTATTTTGTTTTGTTTTGTTTTAATTGCTGCACAGTTTTAAGGGACTCCACATTCACCATTTTTGTTGTTGTTGTTTTAAAGATACTGTTATTTTTTTTTATTAACGTTTACATGTATTCTGATTCTTTTTTCACTTCTGGGATTTTAGCATCCTTTATATTTCATAACATAATACAATGATTATAACTTTTGTTTGACAATTTTATTTCCACTATCATTTTCTCTACCAATAAACTCCACACGCCACACGATATGAATGGGCATATGTTCCAAGACCAATTATTTTCATCAGAATTTTTAACTTGAAAAGAAGCGCTTTTCAATAACTTAGTATTTTTGCCCCGAATCCTATTAAACTCCATTAGTGAGAATTATTTTCTAAAACTAGGGAAAAATCTTAACTTTTCACATAACATTCATTGCTGCCCTTGTTATTAGATAATTTAGTTGTATCCTAACATGTAACATTGTTATATCCTAACATTGATAGTAATTATTTTTAACAGCTACACTAATGTTTATTCCATATGGAAGTGATCATGCATATTCAGAGTAATGGCAAAATTCGACAGTATAGTTAATGAGTGTACTAAAATCAACATCTAAGTTTAGAATTACATAAAAAAAGCAATTATATTGGTCTTTTATGATTTATGATTTTCTCTTGCTGTTTACTGCTCAGCAATTGATTATCATCCAGATGTTTAAAACTCTCTCTTTTAACTTTCAATTTACTTGGAAATTTTGTCTTATCACCACTCTCAAGGAAGTGTGTAATTTCTTTTGAAGAGAAGAATGTATATTAGAAAACTACGGTTGTTCTCTGAGATTCTCTTAATTTCTTTTTTTTTTAATTTTTAATGTTTATTTTTGAGAGATAGAGACAGAGCAAGTGAGGGAGGGGCAGAGAGAAGGAGACACAGAATCCAAAGCAGGCTCCAGTCCCTGAGCTGTTAGCACAGAGCTTGACGTGGAGCTCGAACTCACAAACAGTGAGATCATGACCTGAGCTAAAGTTGGACACTTAACCGACTGAGCTACCCAGGCACCCCTAGATTCTCTTAATTTCATTATCAATATACCTGTCCTTGGTCTTATTAACAGTTGATAATACCCCCAGCAGCAATAAGACACATCTATATCCCTACCATCCATGGTTACTGACTCCTTCTTTTGGAACCACTGGCATACAATCATTGTAACATCCATTATAGATGTTTAAACATTTTTATGTAGCCAGGAAACAGGCAAATCAGCAATTCTTATGTAAATTTAAACAACATTTTATTTGAACGCATATTATTGAGTAAAAAAATTTGAGGTAAAAAAAAATATGTTTGTCCCCTCCTACTATCCAAAAAGTATTTATCTCAATTAGACTGATTTCTAAATTTAATAATGCAAATCTGAGTATAGGCAGAAAAAAAATGGCTCTGACAGGATAAAAAAAAATAAACAAATTTAGTAAGAAAGGTTTTCATGTGTATATGAAGAGGTGAGAAAGGGAATGAAATATTTCCTCCTAGCTAAGGATTAAAGATGCTGCTTAGGCTTTAATTTTGATGTGTCTTTGGGTCACTTTTGGTTTAGGAGGAGCAAATTAATGATGAAAGTAGCAGTACTTAGAAAAAGTAGGGGGGAGAAGCTACAATACAAAATAAAAGAATAAAAATCCTATAACTATAAATCTATGACAAAGAAACAGATAATTTTAAAACCCATTGATCTTTATAAGGTACAACAGAAAGTGAAGATTTTGCATGCTTTTGATCACAGGAACCAAATATTTTCGTACATTCAACATAGAAAAACAAGGTACAAAAAAAATTGTACAGATCCAAAAGACTGTCCATGCTACCTGAATAAAGTTCTCAGTAGTGTTTTTACATGCTACACATGAAGACATTAAAAACCCAAACCTACTTCAGGCCTTCTTTTAGGAGACTCTTGGACAGTACAGAGGAAGAGAAGTATCATCCCAAGGATTTTTGCATCTGTGTTGGAGCGATACTGGGTTGTTGTAATTTGCTTCTGAATATTTTTGTCTGGTTTTGGTATTCAGGTAACTCTGAAAGAGTAAAATTAGCTAGAAGGTGTTCATGTTTCTGCTACTTTCGGAAAGTTTGGATAGAACTGTTTCTATTTCCTCCTTAATGTTTGAAACAATAGTAAATAATAAACCCTGTGTCTGAGACACAATAATAGCATTGAAAAGATACTCATGTCCTAATTTTCAGAACTTGTGAATGTGTATGTTGCATGACAAAAGGGACTTTGCAGATGTGATTAAGGATAGACCTTGTGTTGGACAGATTTCTTCAGTTACCCATCTGGGCCTAATCTAATTAGAATCCTTAAATGCAAAAGGCTGTGGCTAGAAAGTGAAATGTGAGAAAGAGAAAAAGATCAGAGATTTAAGAATTGCTGGCTTTGCCAAACCATAAGAGACTCTTAAAGACTGAGAATAAACTGAGGTTTGATGGGGGGTGGCAGGGAGGGAGGGTGGGTGATGGGCATTAAGGAGGGCACCTGCTGAGATGAGCACTGGGTGTAGTATGGAAACCAATTTGACAATAAATTTCATATAAAAAAAAAGAATTGCTGGCTTTGAATATGGAGGAAACAGTCATGAGCCAATTAAGAATCAGAAATCTTCTAGAATCTCTAAAAGGTAAGGAAACAGATTCTTCTCTAGAGACTCCAGAAAGCACTGCAGCCTTGCTAACACACTTGAGAATATGGGAATAATGGCTGGGAGCACATATGTATCTACTAGAACAATAATACATTTAGAAATTCAAGAAAAAAAAACCTTGAATCTATAGATTGAAATTTCATACCACATTGTAGGAACACCTAATACAGAATAACCCATAAGCATAGCTTTATAAATTACTTACACTTCAGAATAAGGAAAGAATTTGTCATGTATGTAGTTGAATGGTATGCCCTGATTTTTTTTATTTCTTATTTTTTTTTATTTGAGAGAGAGAGAGAGAGAGAGAGAGAGAGAGAGAGAGAGTGAGTGGGGGAGGTGGGGCAGAGGGGGAGAGAGAGAGAATCTCTATCTGAGCTCCATGCTCAGCCCAGAGCCTGCCTGACATGGGGCTTGATCCTACAAGCTTGAGATCATGACCTGAGTCGAAATCAAGAGTCAGACACTCAATTGACAATTACGAAGGTGTCCCGGTATGCCATAATCAAAACAAGAAAGTCATGTTAGAATTTTCCCAACTAACAGTCATTGATAAAAAAGAGAGGGTACACATTTACAAAATCCTAGGAAGGAACCTGGTAGATAAACGGACAGACCAGAGTTAATAGCTGGCTCTATTGTATAGGGTTGTCCTGGAATTCAGGTGTCTTCCAGTCTTGTAGTTCTGTAATGACTTGAGGGTGTTTTATTCATTTACATGGTCAAAACTGAATCACTCATAATGTGTCATTGTTGCAGCTTGCAAAGGAAGGAAAGAGAGAATAGAGGGCAAGCAGCTTTCTCTGATGGATATGATCCACAAAAGTTGTATATCTGATTTCTGTATCCTAGTCACAGAATACATAGTCAATAATTACAAAGTAGAGTAGGATTGGACCAATGCTGTGTGGGCACGTGCTCACTTGTGACTTGGGGATTCTAGTACTAAAAAAAAAAATCAGAAGTGTTTGTTTCCATATATTCAAGTTTCTATGTATGTCAATGCCAATGACTTTCCAAAGAACTTAATAGTTACTGAATGTAACTCATCATCCAGGTTCTTGGGGGAGGCACTATACTTTGTAGCCAATCAAGATATGGCTCTTCATTTCCTGAAGACATTTCCATTAAAAGACAAGTTATCTACTCCATCCAGTATACATTGGGGAAGGGGGAGGGAGATTAAAAAAATGTACGAGTCGCGAGCAGAATGGAAATCGTATTCAGTCAGGTTGGCAGAAATCGTGAAAACTCTCTGTTCTGCATGGGAAATTTTTCATGGTTACCCATCTGGCAACTTTAGTTCTATCCTTTCGGATTCCTCTTTTTCATTATCCTCCATGGATCCTGGCTTTCCCCCATAGAAAGATCTTTCAAGTCCATTATTCTCTTTGGCCCCGTTTAAAGTGGGCATTGGTATCTACAGACTGAACAGCCTTTTAAACCTAGTGATTGCAGGTTTATGTTATCCTTGAGGACATAGATCCCCTCAGAGGCTTTTGGTTTATTTGCTTCCCATGATTTCAACAGTCACAGATCACATCTGGTCACAATTCTTGAGAGGCCAGCTGAAACAGCAGGCTTGGAGTGAGCTGGGAGACTAGTGCCATTAATCTCTTCTTTGCAGCTGAGCTGGCTTCTACTGTCTGGCATTTAACTAGAGGCTCTTGAAAAAGACACTGAATGACAATCCTATCTCCTGCTGCTTGGCCTTCAGAAGCCTTTGGCTTTTCCAACTCTGAGGACCAACATTACCAAAATTTCAACCAATTTAAATTGTAGGCCATATGCATAGACATTTTCCTACAGCAGAGCTGAATTCCCTCCCATTTCTACTTCTGAATTAACTGATTTTTGCCCAAATCAGTCACTTCCTAGTAATTTTAGTTTTTCCAATCACTTTTATAGAACTACAAGCTCAATATGCACATGCTCTATCTTCTAAGCAATCATGGATGACCAAAGTACCACCTGTATTGCCAAAACAAGGGTACATTTTCTATCCTGTATCATATATATTGCCTGCATGCTAAGCCAATATCATGTATTTTAACATTTTTATGACAGCATTATACTTCCAAGTATCATTTTCACATATTCACGGAGTGTAAGTTAAGCCTCTCTAACAGAAAGTGCAACACTAGATGGGTATTTTTCTTTCTTATGTAATAGTTCAGAGGATATTTGATGGTGCAGAGTTGGTAGAAACCTCTTCTCCACAAGAACATCAAAAAGTTCTTGGGATATCTCTATTTTGTGAAACACTCCCCGAAGTGTTACCATAGTTTGCATTGCCACCTAGATAACTATTTCTACCTTCTAGCCTGTACGATAATGTAAAAGGCAATATTCCTTCTAAGGAGGTGACCTATAATCTGTGAATATCATTTCCCCACACTGGCCATAATTAGTCATAATTGGCCATAATTAGTCATAAAGTCAGGACTGTTAACAAATCAAGGTGAGAACTGCACTTGCAAGAATTCAGTAGTTATGTTACAATAAAGAGGAGAAAATTTAGTGGATAAATTAGCATAGGTAAAAAAATAGTAGAATTATTAACTTTTTACTATGTTCCAGGAACTGTGTTAGATCAACATCTACTATCTATAAGCAACTCATTATTTTCTGTGTTTATGAAATGAGCAATCTTAGCCAATATTTGGGGTATAATGTACATATTGGTTTACCCAGCTGTAGATTCAAGAACTATAAACTCTTATTATTACCACATATTTACTGATATATCATATAATTATAGGTTTTTAGAGATACTGCCTTAGTGAAAATAATTACATTCAGTTGTATCTGAATATATAGCTGTATCCGAATCAATTCAAGAAATATGGATGATGAAACAAAACTTTTAGAATCGAACTGCTATTTAACAAAAAGACATTATGGGCTCTTAATTATAATGTTATATATGAACATCATATATAGCATTTACACATGATATTCATGAAGACCATTGTCTGCACTTGCACGGCACAAAACGGTAGCTATACCCACATGTAACTGTTATAAATTTAAACGTACATGAATTAAAATGAAAGAAAAGTAGCAATATAGTTCCTTAGTTGTTCCACATTTCAAGTGCTCAGAAGCTGCAAAGGACTGGTGGCTACTGCATTGGGCAGTACAGATATAGACCATTCCCATCACTTTAGAAAATTCTATTGCATAGTGCTTCTCCAGGTATTTGGTAGAGTTTGGTGAATACAAATATAGATAAGCCTGGGGTGCCTGAGTGGCTCAGTCGGTTGAGTGTCCAAATCTTGGTTTCAGCTCAGGTCATGATCCCATGGTTGTGGGATTGAGCCCCACATGGGGCTCGTACTGAGCCTGAGAATGGATCCTGCTTAAAGATTCTCTCTCTCTCCCTCTACCCCTAAACCCACCTTATGTGCTCTCTCAAAAACAGAAACAAAACAAAACAAAACAGAACAAAAAAATATATACACACATACGTATATAATGTATATAATGTGTAAGTATATAATATATATATATATGTGTGTGTGTGTGTATGTGTATATATGTATATGTGTATATATATATATATATGCATATAAGCACCTGATTTGATTAATAATCTGACTAATAAACATAAAATGTTCTTATGAAAAAATGTCTAGGTGGCAAAAGTAAATAACCCAAATCACTGTTTTGTGAATCCAATTTAGAAAGAAAGAAAATGTCCTTTCTTTGTCATACTGGATTCACAAAACGGTGATTTAAGTTATTTATTATATTAATTACTTCTTTGCAAAATATCAATTTCCTTTTTTATTCATATGATCTCTAAATTAGGCACTTTACTTAGAAACATTTTTTGTGATATTCATCCTTAAGTAAAAATATATGAAATAAAGAATGGCCTAAGAATGATCTGGATTTATTTTCTTATAAAATAATGATATTGAAATTTGCAATATAAATACGTACCTTTATTATTTAATTTTATACTTTTATAAAATTTATATTAATTTAACACCTTTCCTATTTATTGTTTTTCTGATTAAAACATAAATACAATGGCAGAGTAGGAAACGTGTAGAAAATCTTAAGATTTAGAACATATAATATTAATAGAAGTCTAATTCTACTATCCAAAAATAACATGATAACATTTCTGTTCATCTTTCCATATTGACACAAGAAAATTTTACCTTAGTTTTAGTCAAAATTTTAATTTTTATTATTTTTTCTTAATATATTTAAATATTATTTTAATTACTATTTTTTGTTTTATGACTTTTTCTATATGTACCATCCCTAATTCTAAATTTCTAGACTAATTTGGTAGGGACAAAAAATGTAATTAATGTAGCTATTAGTAGTTTTTTAAAAAAACACAATACATGTGTGTTTAAGAGCCAAAGATGAACTCCTTGTCCCAAACCTTTGCTAATAAAATAAACATGCCTTACATTTAATAACTCTACATCAAATTATTTTTGTAATTAATGGGTCTAATTTAACCTACTTAAATTACTTTAAGATGTAATGATTACTTCTAAAATATTATCTTTGTTTTCATTCAGTGTTATGACTACATTTACAGGGGATCATTTATAATCTGTGTTTTGTTTTTAAATATTTAAGGATTAATTTTCATCCTCTTTTTATTCTTTAAAATTTTATTGATTAGTGTTATAATTTATTTTCAAAGTAGTTTTCAGAGAAAGGACCTATTTAACTTTTTTTATTTTTATATCTGAAAATATTTTCTTGTAGTCAACAGTTCTATTGTTATTATTAAATAATTTATGATTCCTCTAAACTGCATTTCATTTATATTTTGGGTGAGGCAGTGAGATTTGTAGTAAAGAATAAGGTCAAACTATCTTTTGTTCCCTTGAGGACAATCATTTTTTTCTTTATTTTATATTGATAATTTTTCAGATAAAATTGATTAATTTTTTTTCAGTTTATTTATTTTGGGAGAGACAGAAAGAGTGCTAGTGGGGGAGAAACATAGAGAGAGAGAACCCCAAACAGGCTCTTGATGACAGCATAAGGTCATGACAGCCCAAAGGTCATGGGGCTGGATCTCAAGAACCATGAGATCATGACCTGAGCTGAAACCAAGAGTCAGCTGCTTAATCGACTGAATCATACAGGTGCCCCAAAAGTGATTGTTTTTAAATAATAATCTTAATAATAATTTTAAATATGACTGAGTCGAGTCTTTATACAACTGAGAAATGAATAATAATTATTATTATTCTTTTACTCTTTTTTCAATTTCAACTTCTGAAATCTCCCATATCTGATTTGGATTTAACCCTCTGAATCTATCTTTGCATTTCCATATCACTTTTTAACATACCCTGCTTGTATTCTATATTCTTAAAAAACAAACAACAAACAAAACTATTACTCAGGATAACCTCTGCATAGTATCAGATTATATTCTTTACATAATGAAGAATAATTTATTTATTTCAATGTTTACTATCCAATATTAGAAAAATCCTTCTCTGCATCCCTGAAGCTAGAAGAAGGGTAGCCTAACACTGACAATTATTATTTTCTGTCCTATGGGAATGAAGCAAGGGCGTGCAGGCACAGGGCAGAAGTGAGGCTGAACACACAGAAGGTGCACCATGCCTGGAGGGATTAGGATGGGGATTGAGGGGGGGGTGGATATTACCACCTACTCAGCAGCATATGGGTACCTGTTTCAGGCCCCCTTCCTATGTTCCTGCCATTGTCAATGCTATTTCCTGTCACTTTCTTAGAGACTGTGGATTTTTTTAATACATTCTTCCAATTAATTATTTTCCTGATTAAACTAGTATCTGCTGTTTGCAATAAGATGATTAATATAATGTCAGGTGCTCTCTTGCATTATCTTTCTATTTAAAATGTCTTTATTTCTATCTCTACATTCAAATCATTATACTCTCTCCAGTTTACTATTTCTTGCAAGAAGACACAGAACTCTTGTATATTTCTGGGTAGATCTAGTATATTTCATTTCTATTTTTTAATGTTTTTGTCAAACTTTCTGGCATATATTATATATTAAGAAAATATTTTGGTTAATAAAGGAAGCAGTCAAGGAAAAACTGTGAGAATGGAACATTCAACAAGAAATAAAATGCAAAATACTTTAAAAATCAGTTATTTTCCACAGTAAAGTCTTTATTAAAAATAATGACAGACACAGAAAACAGCTAGGTTTTGCTAAAAGAAATAAAGAAAGAAATCTTCTCCTAAGGTAATCTGTCTTATTTTTTTTTACTGGAGAAATAGTTGAGCTTTTCTTTGGCCAATTTGTCTTCTTTCAGGTGACAAGAACTATCTTACTTCCTATGCCTCCTATGAATAGTGTTTATCCATCTATACAAACTCCTCCCAAAATGAAAATTATAATTATCTTCTTTTTTACTTAAATCCACAGGTTACTGTTATGATTTTTGTTGCTGTTGTTGTTTGTTTTTTGGTCAACTTTTCCCCATTGTCCGTTGGAAAATGGTGGACATTGAAAGAAATGAATGACTGACTTATTTCTACAGATCCATGTTAATCATGTTCACCTACTTCCTGAGGTATCTAGTCATGAATATCCCCTCAGACAAGGAGTCCTTCTTTCCTACACAGCAATTTCTCCTTAAAACACTTCTACCTCGTGAATGTAGAGTGTCTATGTCTTAACTGTCCAATATATTTTTTTGAGTTTATTTATTTACTTTGAGAGAGAGAGAGAGAGAGAAAGAATCCCAAGCAGGGTCTATGTTCAGTGCAGAACGCAACACAGGGCTCTGTCTTATGACAGTGAGATCATGACCTGAGCTGAGATCAAGAGCTGGATGCTTAATCAACTGAGACACCCAGGTGCCTCAACTATCCAATATGTTTAATATGCACATTTTTAGCAAACAGAAATGTATTGAAGTAAGAGCCCCAAAAACATCTACTGGAAAATTCATAGGTAGTAATGTAATTCCTGCACAACAGTATTGAGACTCCTGTGGTGAAGAAGGAAAAAGACAGACATTAATTCACTCCAGACAGAAGTTAGAAGCAGAAAGAGAGCTAGTAGCTTGGGAACCATTGTGACTTGAAGGTAACTGCATAGAAACACAGATGGTTGGTAATAACCTTACTAACACTGTTCAGTAACAAAACAAAGGTATGTCTAAAACCAAGGAAAGCAAATATATTATAGAAATTTTATAAAATTACACTTATAAGTCAGAAAACTTTGAAATCATTTTAAATTTATGTATGAAAAGAAAATGTCTTAATTTGGGGGCTAATTATAATTAAAAAAAGATAAATATGATTTTGATTATTTTTAGCAAGAAGATGATTATATAACAATACTATTTAAATGTAGTAAATAGATTTTAGGTGACTATGGCTGTAATCCAAATAGAAAATGGAGTCAGTCATATTAAATATAATATATGTTCTAAATGACAATCCATCATCATAGTTAAAATTTCCCTGGACTTGCCAAAGAAATCTTCAGCATAATATCCACTCTGTGCATTCAAGATGACCTCAGTTTTTCCAATATGACTCCTGTCATTTAATATCATAATTAAAATGATATACTCCAGAGGTGCCTGGGTATCTCAGTTGGTTGTGTCTGACTTCCTTTGGCTCAGGTCATGATCTCATGGCTCCATGGGTTGGAGCCCCATATTGGGCTCTGTGCTGACAGCTCAGAGCCTAGAGCCTGCTTTGGACTTGTGTCTCCCTTTTTCTATAACCCTCCCCCCCTGCCCCCCCGCTTGCACTCTGTGTCTCTCTCAAAAGTAAATAAACATTAAAAAAGCAATATACTCTGGGACTGTTATGGACTGAATGTGTTCCCCTACTCCCACAATTCCTATGTTGAAGCCCGAACTGTCAATGGGGCTGTATTTGTAATGGGATTTCTAAGGAAGTCATTAAGATTTAATTAGGCTGAAAGAAAGACCCTGAACTGATAGAATTAGTGTCCTTGTGAGAAAAGATACCAGAGAGTTTACTCTCTCTCTGCAAGGAAAGGCCATGTGTGGACATGCAAGAACACAGCCATTTGCACACCAGGAAGAGAGCTCTCACCAGATAATTGACCATCCTGGCCCCTTGTTCTCAGATTTCCAGGTTCCAGAATTGTGAGAAAATACATTTCTGTTGTTTAAGCTGCCCAGACTGTGGTGTTTTGTTATGGCAGTCCAAGATGACTAAGGCAGGCATTTATGTTATTCTCTGTCTTAAGTATATCATCTAGACTAGTTGGTGATAACAGCATGGGTCTTTTTAACAATCAAATACATGAAGAAAGAGTACAAAGTTATGCAAACATTATTGAAGTTCTTAAATTGAAATGTGGAGGAACAAAACATGTAAAATCATCTTTCTTGTGCTGTCTGCAAGCTCCCGCTGTAAATCACAATAAATCCATAGGAGCTGTTAATATATACTCTTTAAATACCCAAATGATTGCTATTCTAGTAAATAATTCACATATTAAAATAGTTTTCTACACTATTTGCATATGTACATAAAACACTTATGAGAAAGATTTGAAGATAACGTTTGCTTGTACTTAAGATAATTTGAGCATGGCTATGCATATTTCATAAATTCCTCTGCCAATACATGTGCAATATGATGCAAAAATTCCAGGAAATTACATGCTTATATAGCTACGTTATTGAATATATAGTCATTTTGAAATTCCAGAAATATGAAATAATACTTCAGGAAGCTCCATGTGAGTCATGAATTTAATGAATTTTAATCCATATTTGCTTTGAAATAATCACATAATATCCAGATGTCTGTGATTCAGCTTCTAATGCCTACAAAGAGGGCAGTGCAAGAAAAAAATAGTTTTGTGATTAATGACATTCACTGTCTTAGCTTTAAGGTAATGGAACCCTGAATGCCCAGAGACTCCTGTAACCATTTTGATAGTGTAATGTGAATCGGATTATTGAATTATATTCGCACCCTTTTGAACATCCAAAACTAATCACAACAATGCAAGTTTGAGATGTTTATTTTCCTATTAAAAGATAATGAAGCCAAGGTGATGTGAAAGAGTTGTTTTTCCACTTCACCCCTCCTTTTAAAATTATGTGTTTCTGACTTTACAAAGACTGAAATTCAGGGTCTGATAACGTAGAATATGTCTGCAAACTCTATAAAATAAAAGCAGTAATAGTATCATTGTCCTGTTTTATGAGGTAATAATTTGATTCCAACTAAATGAAAATAAAGGCAAGTTAATAAAACTAAGAATAGATGTTCAGAAAAATAATTATATCTATTATTTTACTGTTCTTACTCAGAGATTTTTTTCCTATGGAAGGAGCTTCGAAAGAGACACAATTTGGTGAGAACAAAGAGGGTGCATACATGATTTGTAAATGTAATTAGGAAATATCTCTAGTGACAAAAACGTTAATTTCCTGATTACCAACGGAATTTCCCCACCTGCAAGGTCTTTATGGCTAGTCTCAATTGCCCCTTTTGTTCTTTTAGCCTCACCCTTGCCATAACTCTCAAGAACTGCCTGCTCTCAAGGGCTAGGGAGGAGAATGAATCCACATTCTATTCTCAGTTTAATAAACTAAACAATTCTTATCATAGCTTCTCTGCTTGTTACTTATCCTTAGGTTTTAGAACAAAATGTAACCTCGAGTCTACCAGCTAATATTATGACAGGTATAGTGATTATAGTACAGTATTATATTCTTGAAACTCGTGGATAAAACATTGCTGGGGATAAAATCTCGCTTATATTTCTCGAGAATGAGGGGATGGATATAGAGTTTATGAAAAATAAATATTATTTACTATATTCATCTGGTCAATGCTATAGAGAAAAATAAATCAGAGGGCACAATAAAGATCTCTGGTAATGTATTTAAGTTTCATATTTGTTGTCCAGGAGAGGCTTCACATTGGATTTGTGCACAGGTTATGATCTTTCCCTTCTCTGGCTTTCAGCCCCTTTTTACACATCTGCCCCTTATGTATTGACATCTATTCTTCTGAGATCAAATATCATGGAAGCCATAGGCTCTTTTCCTTTAATATCCTGTCAGCGCTTGTGCTCCTTACTTGTATTTTACTTTTTTTCTTGGAAAAGCCTTAACCCTGATTAAATCCAACTCTTTTGCTAGTATCCATTCAGCTGAAAGTGTCTGGAGAAAACACAAACCAGTGTTGACTGATCTAATGTGAATGCATGACCATGACCACAAGAGGGCTCTTAATTCTGTTTAGTGAGTACACAAACTTTGTAATCCATTTATTTGAAGATATGTGATATGCATCCAACTGTATGCAAAACAAAGTAGTAATGATAAAAACAAAATAGCAAATATTTCTATATAAGTGCTTGTACATTCCATTATATCTCAATTTTGTAAGCCCTCTTGAAAACATACAGTGGAGAGGCACCTGGGTGGTTCAGTCAGTTAAGCATCTGACTCTTGTTTGGGCTTAGGTCATGGCCTCATGGCTTATGAGATTGAGCCCCGCATCGGACTCTGTGCTGACAGTGTAGAGCCTGCTTGGCATTCTCGCTCTCCCTCTCTCTGCTCCTCCCTTGCTCATGTTCCCTGTCTCTCTCTCTCTCTCTCTCAAAATAAATAAATAAACATTAGAAAACTAAAACTAAAATAAAATGGACAATGGAATATTATTCAGACTTAAAAAACCAGAAAGGAAATCCTGCCATATAGGACAACTTGGATGAACCTGGAGGGCATTAGGCTGAGTAAGATAAGCTAGTCACAGGACAAATAGTACATGATTCCACTTTTTGGAGGCATTTAAGAGAGTCAAACTCATAGAAGCAGAGACTAGAATGCTGGTTGCCAGGGGCCAAGGTGAGTGGAAAATGGGGAATTACCATTTAAAGGGTATAAAGTTTCAGTTGTGCAAGATGAATAAATTCTAGAGATCTGCTGTACAACATTGTGCCTGTAGTTAACAATTCTGTATTATGCACTGAAAAAAGGTGAGAAGGCAGATCTCATGTTATATGTTTTTACCACAATTAAAAAAAAATTCACTTGACTGTCACATAATGTATCTGCTCACTCTATATTTTCTAGATTGTTGAGTTCTCATTAGAATAATAAATTTGGTTTCTGTTCATAGTGATTATCATTTCATGTTAATGAAGATGAGAATACCCATTTTTCATCAATATTTTGATTTGTTAAATGTGTTCTACAGTGTATTCAGAAACTTATTATTTAAGCATTGCATATTTATTAGATTGTTTGATGAGATATTTGGTAATATCTCATTATTACATTACCTTTACATTATATCTCTGAAATTTAATTATTTTTTTTTCATTTCTGACATTGTTATGTAAAATTTTCATTAGTAAGGAGTCTTTTTCTTTTTAATTTTGAGATTTAAAATTGAGGAATAATTACATCCACTCATGTAATCTGTTTAGATTTTCAAGGGAAGTTTCTTAGATAATCAATATATTTGTATCTTTCTGATGTTATCTTGCAGAAATAAGAATCCAGAAGTCAGGGATGTTCTTCCCATTTATAACTATGACATTATTCAATAGATAGCATAAGAAGAATCTTTAATCTCCTTGTTAGAAAAGAGACAGTAAATCAGAACAGAATGCTAAATATGTAATTTTGATAGATTAAGTAGGATTAATACCTAGTCTAGGAAACACTGTGTGTTTGCACATTTAGCAGATCATTTGAGAAAGTTTCATCTAATATATCATTTACTTACCTTGTCAACTTTAAAACTTTTGGAACTAAATCACCAAACTCCCAGTAATAATGAAGAATGGAAAAGAAACTACAGATGGATCATGCAGTAAGTTATTAACATATGGCCACGGATAATCAGCTTTAGGTATGCACTTCTTTGTTATGCAGTGCATGAGAGGTGAAGAACTCCTTGCTAATGATTCACTCGGTCTGTATTCAGTATAACTCTTTGTGGATGATACACAATTTAAGAATTCAAAGAGGTTGATCAAGCCATTTGGATGTAATTAGATAAAAAGTGTGGCAATTGGACTAGCCATTGACATTGGGAATGGAGCAACCTGGCTTAGTACTGGGATGACAAGATTTGAGAAAGGCAAACTAATGGTGAGGCAAGATGAGACCATGATGAAAAATACTTTTAAGGAAAATGAGGCAAACTGTGAACATTTTCTGCTCTGTACACTGCTTATCAAACTCAGGGTGGGATTGGGCTGTGATTAGAGCCAGAAATGGTTCTAATATTATTAATATCTATATATTTATATATCTAATAACATCTATATATTTCCCCCTTCTAACTGTCTTTGTGGAGTATCGGGATTCATTCAGCTCTCCTTAAACACATTTTCTCCCTTTGCTTTTTGGTTAAAATAAATACCCCATGAGAATAGTGCCTGAGATAGTTCCTAACTCAGTTGTCTTGGTCAAATTCCTCAAGTTTTCTGTGCCTCAGTTTCCCACTTTGTAAAACAGAGCTAATAAAAATACATAATTTGTAGTAATTTGTGAGGACATTAAGTAAGCTTCTTTTAAAACATAACATAATCATTTCAGGCAAGACGTATACATACTTTTAAAAAATGCTATTTTATCTCTTCAAAATATCAACAATTATTCAATAAGAAATTAACCCATCATTTTTACTGATCTGACATCACTTTTACTGTACTGATATGTACATAGACTACAAATCCAGGCTATCTCAGAAAGCTTGGAAGGCTCCAAGGTAACAGGTATTCTCTAGGTATGTTGCTTTTGGGTACTAGCAATGATGTAAGAGGATCTTCTGTGTTCGTGCCATCAGAATAAGGTCTGACACTGTGTCCCATGAGCCCAGAAATTAAAGAGCATGTGAGCTAGATTGGGCATGCTGGGCTTTGTCACTATATACTGACTATAGATGAACAAACTTCCACCCCCAGAACATTTATTTCAAGAACCATCTTAGACAAATGACCCCTGGAGTTAACAGATGGGTTTATGTTCCAGGAGCCAGGGAGAATGACACATGGTCCAAGAAATGTGGCCACTGGTGGGGGTCTCCTAGCTCGTTCGATTTCAGGCAGCAGTTCTGTCTTTGTGTAGCTGAAGTCCCTTTTAATTTTATTCCAACGAACTTCCAGGGTTATTGCTCTGCCAAGACAGGTGTGCTGAAAATTGGAGCTTCTAGTTATTTTGAAATTTTTGATATTAAAATATTCAAATGAATTTCATGAATGCACTTAATGGATTCCAATTCATTTAGAAGTTCAAGTAAATTGAAATACTACCGTTGTTCACAGAAAGAAAGGGAAGGTATTAACTCTTTTAATTTCATCTGTTGTAAATTTTTAAAAGATGGTTAAAGAAGAGATTTAATATTTTTCATTTACTTATGTAAAAATCATACAGTTGTGTCTATATATAAAATTTCAAGAATCCATTTTTAAAATTCATGATACAAAATGACATGTATTATATCCATATTCAATATTTAGTATATCCACTAAACTGTATTTTATTTTTGTTTCCATAATAGATAACTAAAAACCAGTAAATTTTACCAAACAGTATATGGATTATCCCAAGTCCCCCAAATTCTTTCCTATATATGTTGTAATGGATTACAAATTTCTATACAATGCAGAGCCAAAAAAAAGTCAAAAAGTAGTCTCCCAGAAATTAGGTACCAATCTCTCAATAAAAAATTGGGCGTGAAAAACTAATTTCCTTAGCCAATGCTGAGATATTGAAAATAAACTTTTTCTTACCTACAGATGAAATTGTTCTCAGGAGGAAATTAGGTTCACCAATGTAAAATTTTGCTTCAAACTGGAACTTCTCTTGAATATAATTAAAAATTGAATTTTCCTGGGTTTCATTTGGAGTGACATAGGCATTAGTTTTTGAACATTAATCCAATCAAGTTGATGTCTTTGCATATACTTATTAGATAGAACCTATTTAAGTTTTCCTTATCCTTAGAGAACAAGTAGGATGAGGTGAGGAATTATTGCATACATTTGGATTACTGTAAGCCTCAATTTAAGATGTTTTAATCTTACATTAAATATATGCACTTATTCACAGCAATTGGGTGGAATATGCAGACTTGCATAGAATAAAAATAGAAGTTCAAATAACAGAATAAAACAATAACAGACTGAAGAAATAAATAGAAGAAGTTGGAATAACTTGGAATAAAGCAAAATAAGACTGAGGCAATAAATTTTCTTTAATGAGAGGAAACTATATATATGTATATATGTATGTGTGTGTGTGTGTATATGTGTGTGTGTGTGTATATATATATATATATATATATATATATATATATATATACATACATATACATATACATATATATATATATAATTGGTAATATTTCCAGGAGGTAAATATTTATGTATGTAAATTCAACAGTAAGTATAAAGTTGAAATATGTATTCTTGATTCTTTCTTTTCTGGGCTTATGTTTCCCACTGCCTGGATTCCTACAAATGCTAAGGCTCCTATACCTGGGTTATATATATATATATATATATATATATATATATATATATATATACATATATATATGTATATATATATATTTATATATATGTGTATATATATATATATATACACACACACATACACATATATATATGCAAGATATGTGTGTATGTACATATATACACGCACACATAAACATACATATAAACATATCAATCATCTATCATCTATCTATATCCCAGATAGTTTTACTTTTTATTTGTAGAAATGTGTTCTTGTGAATTAAACATAAACATATCCAATGTACAATTTTTTATCTGTGAGGTATTTTTATAATCAAAAAACTAAAGGTCAAAAATAGACTGTTACTAAAATAAATTAATTATGAAATATTCATGCAAGATAATAATGATAATAGTATTAGCTGGAAAATATCAATGCCCAGTTATACATTTCACACTGAGTTAGTGAATTTTATGTTTAAATGTACACTTCAGTTTTGCTCATCTGATGTCCATTTGTGACTGTCTATTACCTCCTCTGCCTCTACTATAGACCCCAAAGCAGCTGGAATATGCTTTATCTAAGCACTCCTAGATGGCAGAACATTCCTTATGATGCAGTTCCAAACAATGAGATAAAAGCAGAATCAGCTAGAGTCACCCCTTTTTTTATTCTTTTGTTAAAATTTTATTTATTTATTTCAAGAGAGACAAAGTGAGTGGGGGAGGGGCACAGAGAGAGAGGGAAAGAGAATCCCAAACAGTCTCCATGCCGCCAGTGCAGAGCCCAATGCAGGGTTCAAACCCACAAAACCATGAGATTATGACCTGAGCTGAAACCAAGAGCAGACACTTAACTGACTGAGTCACCCAGGTGCCCCTACAGTCACCCCTTTTCCCCTTTATTATTTTCCTGAATTGATTGTAGCTGTGACAGCTAGAATTGTGTCAGCCACCTTGAGACCATGGAGAAAGACCAAGAGAATCACAAAGATATTAAATAGGCCCCATGGTCAAATTGCTAAACCCATATAAGCAAGTTAGCAAATGGTACCTTCTAACTTCTTGTGTTATGTGAAGATATGGATATGGAGAGACAGGGAGAGAGAGAGAGAGAGAGAGAGAGAGAGAGAGAGAGAGAGAGAGAGAGAGAGGATAGTCATTTTTATTGTCATCTAAATGTTTCTTGCAACTTACATGTACCAGACCAATATTTGAGCTTCATCTAACATTGTCATTAAAACAAACATAAAGTAGATACATCTCATTTTCAGTAGAGAATACCAAATATTGTAGAGATTAAATAACCTGCCTAAAATCACCTAATTTATAAGTGGGAGAGCTGAGATTTGAACCAAGTTTTTTTCTATCTCCGAAATTTATAATCTCTGTCAGTCTACAGCTACCGAAATTCATGCTATGAAAGATTATGGTATGATCTTACAAGTTTGTCTTCAGGAGAACTGAATCTGCTTTGCTCTTTTGTCCTCTGGCTTCTCTCTGAGTTTGTCTAATTGGAAGTACGTGAAGAATATTGGGCAGTGGGAGGAAAGATAAGTGGAGATATGTATTATCCTGATTCCTTCCCTTCTGGGCCCATGTTTCTCAGTGCCTGGGTTCCTACCAAACATTGTACCTTCTACACCTGGGTTCTAGAAACTGCTCCTTCCCCTTAGCCCCTCAAACCTAACAGTGCTAACAGCTTCCCAGTGTTTCTTGTTTTAGGTACTTTTCCATCTCTGTGGTTTCCCTTAACCCCGTCAATAACCTTTGTGATGGTTAATTTTACATGTCAATCTCACTAGCATAATAGATGTCCAGGTAGCTGGTGAAATATTATTTCTGGGTATGTCTATGAGGGTGTTTGGAAAGGAGTAGTACTTGAAACAGCAAATTGAGTGAAAAACTATTATCATTAATACAGGAAGACATCATGCAATCTATTAAGGGCCTAAATAGAACAGAAAGGCAGAGGGAGGGCAAGCACTCTCTCTGGACCACTGGACTTCTTGGCCTCCATAACCATATACGCCAATTCCTACAATAAATCTCCTCTTATATATAATTTCTTTATATCTATTGGTTCTGTTTCTCTGGAGAACCTGATTAATCCTCCCCTAAAATACTCAATTCACACTGTGGCAGCATTCTCTCTAATTGATCCTTGCTAGGACACCATATATTCTGTCATATTTGTATTATCTTTTATAATCAAAATGTAGAAAATTATGTATACATAGAATTTTACATATGTATGCTTGGTTGTATTCAAATTAAAAAAAAAAGCTTTGAAGACTAAATAAAGGTGTTGGTTGTCTGTAAGGCAATACTGGACAATGGAGTGAGTGGGAACAGAAGTAGATGAAGAGCTTTCAATGTATGTGATGTAATTTATCTGATGTTAAAATATATAAAAAGGTTACTTATTCAAAATAAACCAAATAAAATTGAGCATGCTTATTAGTGACATTCAGATGTTTAAATTCTGAAGGTGAAGTTTTGTTTTGTTTTGGTTCCACAGAATAAGACTAAGGTTCGTCTACTATAGTTATTATAGATCATGTTTCCTCCTTTTCATACTCTAATATTTTGGGAGATTGAGACCTCTTTCCTCACTTTATCACGAGACAGAGATTTTTTTATGATTCCAGGACAAAAAGGAGGCCAAAGATGGGAGAATTTCAGTGCAACAATGTATGAAAAGAGAGACTGTTTTGATATTTTCCTATTTTAGACTTCCTCTCAATTCTGTGAGAATGGACTCATGATTTCTTGGGTCTCAGGGAAGCCTCTTGGAAAACAGTCATAGAACACTAAGTTGATTCCCTAGACTTTGTGGGAGGCAGTGATCTATATGGCCCTGCTCAGGACAGGAGCCCTGGGTGAGGCCTGAAGCTTGCTCAGGCTACACATATGTGCTGGCCACAAAGTAGGTGATGTTCACTGGCAATTATTCTGGGACTCGCTGATCCAGCCTTCTGTGTTTATGAGACACAACTCTTATGTGTGTGATCAGTCTAGGAAACATATCCAATTTTAGTCATCTTGACGTCATATGGCAAATATTTGATTGATAAAAATAAGTTTCTGTGTATTATTTATTTTGTAGCAGATTAAAAAAAAGCATTAATTTGTAACAATTCTGTTTACCTCCATTCATTAGTAATCTTTAAAACCTTTTACATAAGGAATAACTTTTTTTCATTTTATTTAGAACTCTTAACAGTACAAATAGAGATGTTTTATTATTTCATTTTTATTAAAGAAATAACTGAATTTTATAAAAACAAATGTGTAGTCTCTCATCTATATCTATATCTATATCTATCTATATCTATCTATCTATCTATCTATATCTATATCTATCTATCTATATCTATCTATATATCTATCTATATCTATCTATATCTATCTATCTATCTATCTATCTATCTATCTATTTAATTTTGAATCCAAGAAAGGTATATATACTTATAGGGAATATGCTGACCTTTAAGAATCTACTTCCTCTTCTTAATACTTTTCTAATTGTATTGCTATTGTGTAAGTCTGCTCTGCTGTTTGTAGATCTTGATTTCAAGAGTCCCAATAAGAATATATAATTTCCCTTGGGTAAGTAGGGGGAGTGTGTGGGACAAATGGGAGCATTGGTGATGGCCAATGGTGATGGCCATCAATCAGTTATGTGAAGACTTAAGTGGCAAATTTTCATGGCCACTACAAATTGATCTTACTGTAGTTCATCAGTCAGTATCACCTTTCCTAATGATACAGCCTTATTATAGGTTTTAATGCACTGCATAAGACAGTACCTCACAATGTTTTACTTCACCCAAGGTTATAAAATCCTGTCACTGAGAAAGCTTATTAAAGTAGCAGTCATGCCAACTACAAAATCTATGCTTATTCATCTGTCATAAAGTATATTCACAGACCACAAATCCTTGCACAGTTGTTTCTAAATCATTTTAAAAGTGGAACAAAGAAATAAGCATGGAAAATTCCAAGGCTAGCTGTTTGTTTGTCTCCCTTTCTTTTCTCTGCACATCTCAAATATTTCAGATTGGGAAATTTAATCAAACTATTAAAATGTTGCTGTGTTCATCACTATGACCCTAACCTTGAAACTTATGTAGTCATCAGGAAGACTTCGTATTTAGTATGTCAGATCTCAGGTTAGAAGTGAGTTGGATTATTCCTTTCTTACATTACTTTTCTAAGACGATAATGTCAGGGGCATCTGGGTGGCTCAATCAGTTAAGCATCTGCCTTTGGCTCAGGTCCTGATCTCACTGGTTATGAGTTTGATAGCTCTACATCAGGCTCTCTGCTGTTAACATAGAGCCTACTTCTGATCCTCTGTCTTCCTCTCCCTCTGCCCCTCCCCCACTTGCTTGTGTGCGGGTCCTCCCTCCGTCTCTCTCTCAAAAATAAACATAAAAAAGGAGATAGTATTGAAAATCCTACATTGTTGACTAGTATGTTCCACTGCAATTATTTTTGTCAATAGCACAGTTAAGAGGTATAAATAATGATTTGAAGAATATTAATCAAATATTTGTATTAAAAACATTATAGGTGATGTGAGAAAAATTAAAATGAAGTCTTAGGAAAATTATCTCGCATATGACTGAATATTACTATTTACTTTTTCTACATAATTAAAACTAAAATGACATACTATACAATTCCCGCAGGTAATAGAGTTAGACTACCTACATTTAGATGTCAGGTGTATGAATTTCCAATTTAGTGACTATGAGTGAGCCTCTCTGTGCCTTAGTTTTCTCATTTTCAAAATGGGTAGAGTAATATGAGCCACCACAGAGATGGTTGGGAAGGTCAACTAGCATGTAAAATATGCTATAAGAAGCCTTATAATTGTTTTTAGTTTAAAAAAAATGTTACTTTAAAATTTGATATAAAATAGTATACCTGAATCGCATAGCTATATGAATAACGTTATGGGATAACAATTCATAATGTTGTCATTTTTCCCATTTTGGATCATCAGAATGGCAGGCCGTGTATTGGTCCAGAAAAACTTATTGCAGTGAATTATATTTTAAAAGAAGTAGAATATAACTACACTTATCATGATGATCATCTCAAAATATATACAAATATTAAATAATTATGTTTTACTCCTAAAACTAATATAATGCTATATGTTATTTATATGTCAGGAAACATAAAAAACAAACTAGTAGAGTATGATCAATATATCTAGTATTTTTATTAAATGTGCAATATTTCAGTAGTACTGTGAATCTGAGAATAGCATGCAAGTAGAATATAGTTCAAAAGGAGCACAAGGGTTACGAGTAACCATGAGTATGTTGAAATTATGATTATTCTAGGCTTTGCTTATCCTGTAGTTCTAAAGAAGTATCAGTAGTTCTAGGGCAATACTCATGAGTATATTGGAAATAACAATTATTCTATTCTAGGCTTTGCTTATCCTATAGGAGAACAAACTGACAACACAGAAAATCATCTATCAGTTTGGCCCACTTGGATATAATTCTTCCTACTGGGCCTCAAATGTTACTAATACCAAAACACAGAAATGGTCTAAGAAACATATTACATGGACATGGTACATTTCTTATCACCCTCAAATGCAGTGATGTCCTGAAGTTCCCGTAAGCAATTAAAACATGGGTTGTTTAAAAACAATTTTTTAAATATTTATTTGTTTTTGAGAGAAAGAGACAGAGATAGAGCACAAGCCAGGGAGGGGCAGAGAGAGTGGGAGACACAGAATCTGAAGCAGGCTCCAGGCTCCGAGCTGGCAGCACAGAGCCTGATCCCATGGTTCATGGTTTAGAGCCCCACATCAGGCTCTATGCTGCCAGCTCGGAGCCTGGAGCCTGCCTGAGGCTCTGTCTTCTTCTCTCTCTGCCCCTCCTCCACTCATGCTCTCTCTTTTTCTCTCAAAAATAAATAAACATTAAAAAAAAAAAGAAAGAAAAGAGATAATGGGACCTGTATCACCTTGAGGAGAGTGAGCATATGGATAATAAAGTGGCAAATATCATCGGCAATTATCCTCTGATGTTTTGTGTAGGCCACTAATAGGGAGTCCTAAGAATGCCCACACAAACTGCCTTTATCAGAGAACGTGCCCTGTTAAATGTTTCAGGGAGCACCCAATACTGGTCTTCATAGAGAACACCAATTTGAGTGTTCTTACTGTGTAAATACGTGTACTTAATAATACGGGACACGTTGAGGTTTAATCAACACTGGCCCCAAAATTAGTTCCCAAATTTAGGAGCTAAAGTTGGCTTACTAAATCAACCCAAAATTATGTTCCCAGATAAAAAAGACCAAATAGCATTGATAGAGGGAGCACTTTTCTAAGAGTTTGTAAAAGACTATTCCATGACTCTTGAGTGGATAGGACTTAAAAACACTGGAGGAGGTCCTTATTCTCACTCAGGAAGGAGTATTAAAGATTTATATCACTATGGAATCTTAGAAACTGGGCAGGACTTCTAGAGGCCCAGTTTGGGGTAGGGAGAGGCAGTTTATTGATAAAAACCCTATTGCTGGTCTATGCTATAAAACAGACCAAAAAAACAAAACAAAACAAAACAAAACAAAACAAAGCAAAAACAACCAAAAAACAAATCTTGTAAGGAAGGGTGGCTTTCATTAAAATATATAAGCTGTTGTGACCCATGGATATTTTGGGAGACTAATTTGAAAAACCCATCTCAAGAGATAGATAACAAACTTGACTGGCTGTAAGCACAGTGTAGTTAATTTTTGTGGGGTTTTTTTTGTGGGTTTTTTGTTTGTTTTTACAGTACAATTAATTTTATAAAACATACCTGTAAACTTGTAATCATTACATTTAAATGGACTAAAGATTTCATGGAATTTTCATGTCAAAACTTAGCCAATACCATATATAGATGGCTATTTGTTTGCTTTCTCTACCGGAAATCCATCGTGTGTTTTAAGGAAAAACATAATGGAAACTTCTTGAATGTACATGAGGTTTATTATATAAAACTATGATACCATAGCAAAGCAAAAAATATTTTTTTAATTGTCCAATTTTATAAAATCCAATTAAAATGATTTCTGTATATTCCAGCAGAGATTCTTACACATATAATGCTATCTATAACTATTGAACTTCATTAGATATGTGGATATTTGGGGATTTTAAATTTATTTATTTTGAGACAAACAGAAACAGCACAAGAAAGGGAGGGACAGAGAGAGAAGGAGAATCCCAGGCAGAGCCCAACATGGGATTCAAACACTTGAACCATGAGATCATAACCTGAGCCAAAACCAAGACTTGGATGCTTAACCGACTGAGACACCCAGGCACCCCTGATATGTGGATATTTAAATCCATGAACCTACTTGTAGACTTTAAGATAGCCAGCTTGTGTAGGATTTTAGTCTTCTGGTTTTAGTAGGGGCCATATTGAAGCCTACCTAATTTTAAGTAAAACTATTCATCAAGGCATTTATAGATTCTTGACAGAATCAATTCATTGTCACTCACATTGCCTATCTCTTTCTTACCACCTTGGTGAACCTTACTCTTCTGTCAAACTGGGTACCTGTACCTACCTGTTTGCCCTAACGCTATGCCTGGTAGAGCTTTATTCTCTGCCTACTAAGCTCTCTGCCCTCATTCTTGCCAGTCATCCACCTAAGGAAACAATTTACATGACTCTTCTCATTGGACCTGCTCCAGCACCCTGCCTTAGTTTTACCTCTCGTGATTCTTATTCTATCTTGTCTTACATAATTATTTATCTTTCTATATTATTTATGCTCAATGAAAGAAGACATTGTATCTTATCCACAACCATCTCACTTTAGTGGTTAGCCTACTGCCCGATACATATCAATTGTTCAATAATTATGTTTTATTTATGAACTATAATCCCATCTGCTTTAAGAGCAAGATTGTTTATTATTTTTATGATAATAATGATGCCCTAATGGTCTTATTGCTAAAATGATTTATGAAGAAAGCAATAGCCTCTCATGGTTACTTTGAAGATCTATATAATGTTCATATAATAATACTGGCAAAGAGGCAAACCTGAGCAAGTTTAATGCAGTTCTAAAAAAACAAAAAACAAAAAACAAAAAACCAATAAAGAAAGAAAGAAACCAAAACAGAACACCGAACAGCATTTGAACAAGCTCAGCAATTCCAATTCAAATGATAACTACCATTGTCCTTTCTCATTTCATTTTGATTTTCCAATATTGTGTTTAATAAATGTCTGTTTCTATATTCTGTTCACATTACTAATACAGCACTCAATTCTATGAACAATGCTACTAGAGCCCTCTGCTGTGTGCTAGAAATATAACAGTTAAATATGGCTGCTTCACATGCACTGGAAACAGTGCAGTGGTAATGTGCTTCTAGCAACTTCCTTCACGCTTTGGAACTATGTCATTGAAGTTACCAAGGTCATATTATTATAGCTTTAATGACAGTTTTGAAAATTAATATGCTGTAGTAACTAACTAGATTTTTCTCTCTGGGACTATTAGTTACGAAACAGGGCTTTGTATATGCTTAAGGAGAAAGGAATCAAGATCCAAAGCCTCTTCTCAGATTCCTTTCTAGTTTATTCCTACATCAAATATTATTTTTGTAGACAACTATAGTCTTTATTTATTTGCCATATTTAACTAACTTATTGAGTTATTTTATTTTCGGTATATTGCCTGAGTCATTAATTAATGGGCCCCTTCCTTCCTTCCTTCCTTCCTTCCTTCCTTCCTTCCTTCCTTTCATCCTCTCTTCCTCTCTATCACAGTACCAAAAATAAATATAGACAGTATATGAACACAAAATCAGTACCCTTCTTCAAGCCCTATAAAGAAGGATCAGAGAGGCAAACTTGTAAAATTTCAGTTTTCTTTATATTTCTTTGTAATATTTTATATTACATTGTCTCAAGTAGCAGTCTTATTGTATTAGTCAGAGAAAACTTACCAATCTTGGGCAGTTTCTCTGTAACTTGTAGATCAGAACTTTTGCAAGAATACGTTCCTTCTGATGGAGTTACACATATTATTTGAGACACAGTAGTATCCTCATTGTGATTTTGGAGAAATGGTGTTCATACTACGTTAAAATCAAACACAAACCAAAAACCTATACTTGAAATATGTTATGAGTTCAAGGGCTGGCTTTGGGTTCCTCACACCTGTATCTTCAGTGCAATACAGGGTTCCTAAAACATAGTAATTTTTCAATATATCAATTCTACAAAAATTATTAGTATTTGGACTGAACCCACAACCACTCTCAGTGTTCAGTAATTCTTTAGTGTGTTCAAACAGTGCGGTAACACTCACAGAAATCATTGTAACCTGAAGTCGATTCAAGAAATTTTATTTCTCCATAAAATAAAATAAAAAAAAACATTTTGGAAAAGTTATCACTGCAAGCTCAATAAGGATATAGTTCTACAAAGTGTAAATGGTCAGTAAATTCTTATAATAAAAAACAGCCCATAGCTTAATCTCTAGGATAATAAGAAAACTTGTTTTGTAAATTAATTATACAGAGTAATTTTATATTCTTTTCAATTTTCAAAAAAAATACTTAATTTAAAGTATAGTATTATAGTGGTATGAATGTATACAGGGTAAATAAATTTCTAAATTTTTTTATTAGCTTTATCTAAGGGTATATTAATATCAATTTAACAATAATTGCAAAATTGATCAGGTTAATCTTTAAACATTCCCTCTTGAGCTATATCTCTATTGACTTGCTAAATGAAAAGAAAAAAAAAATCCAAAACCAAAAACAAAAAGAAACAAACAAAAAAAAAACATACACACACACACACAAAAACTATTTTTACTATCACAGGGGTAAGTTAGGGCAATCATCTATCATCCTTCTCTCCCTAGGTGCTGGTCTCCAAATCATTGAAAAACACTGGACCTCATATTGTTTGGGGGTTTGAATTTACATGGTTCACATTGTGTGAAAACATCTACTCCCCCCCCGCCCCCAACAAATAATTTTTTAAATATAAAATTTATTTTTGATTAGTGATTCTCCACATCCTCATATTAGAAGAGATTTTCACAGGAAAGCCCACCGAATGTGAGCAAAAATTAAATGTGTTATTAAGACCTTAGGAGAACACAACCCACCATGACTAGAAATGCACAGAATGCAGCACAGAGAGAGGAAAAGCCAGGGAATATGGAGGACCTGTAAGAAACCAGGGACAGGGATATGAAGTCCTAGCTGTGTGGCTCATAGGAATCACAGAAGAGCTGCGGAAGAAAATAAAGACAGTATTTTTAAAACAGCAACAGCAATAACAAGTACAAAACACATGAGGTGAATTTACTGTTTGCAACTTTTTCCTGAAAAAAATATTTTTAAGATGTTCTTCATGAAGGTAGAACTTAAATACATTTAAAAAAAGGGGGGGTGGACACCAGGGTGGCTCAGTCAGTTGGGTGTCTGACTTTGGCTCAGGTCATGATCTTGTGGTTTGTGAGTTCAAGCCCCACGTAGGGCTCTGTGCTGACAGGTCAGAACTTGGAGCCTGCTTCGAATTCTGTGTCTCCCTCTCTCTGCCCCTCCCTTGCTCACACTCTGTCTCTCCCTCTCTCTCATAAATAAACAATTTTTTTTTTAAAGTAAAAAGCAAGAAGCTATGGTGAAGAGTAAATTTGATAGGTATGGGTAATGTAAAAACTAATTTTCTAATACAAAAAAATTATAAAACATATCAATATAACATAAGTTCTAAAGAAATGGAGATGAATGAAGTGTATTGTGGAGAAATAGAATGGGTACTTCCAACTAGCACAACAAAAGAACACAGTTTCAAGAAAAAGTAATCAATCTAACAGATGAGGGGAAGAAACACAACAATTAAAGACCACTAAGTTAGACAATAAAAATAAATCCAGATGTTAAATAATCAAAACTATGAACAGATTAATTAGGAAACTGGGTTTTTTTTTTTTTTTTTTCACACTTGATTAAATGTCCAATCTAGCTAGTTGACTTTCATGAGTTAAACTATCACTACATTGAAAGGGGAAAATGAATCATTGCAGCATTCTATGGCAGGGACACTTTCACCCAAAGAAAGCTATGACCTCTAAACATATAAACATGTTTTAAGGTAAAAAGGACTATGAGGAATATAAAATGAAAAAAATAGAGAATTTACCCCTCAACTTCTATAAGATTCCCAACTGTGCAGTAATAAATAGGAGGGAAATTAGGACTCCTAATGAAGGACTAACAATCTTGTGGTTCTAAATTAACTCACTTGAAATGTTTCTACATTACATTTTCCTCCACTGTCAAAGTTTAGATTTGTACTGAATTATTTCAAATGTTCTATCACATTGAAACATATGTAATTTAGCTAAAGCAAATCTTTATTACTTAGGCTAATTGTGTGCCTAAAATAAATAAGATTAACAGATAACTAGTTAATAGTTGGGTAATAACTAGTACCCAAACCTCAATGAGTATTTATTTCTTACCTTATTCGTCCAATGAAAGCATTTACAGTAATCACTAATTAGTTCAAAATTTGAACTAATTTGTTCATATTTGTTTCATATCCACTAATATTTGTTCATATTTGTTTCATATCCACTAATATTTTTTTTTCCTTTTCTAATTCTCTGGGATAACAATTATAGAAGGAAAAGTAAGCAATAATATGTTAAAATAGAACAGCCAAAAAAATCTACAAAGTTCATAGTTATTTTCTCATTCTGATAATACAATGAATGAATGCATTAATGATTCATGTATTCATTCAACGAATACTAATTGAGGACAGCTGAGTTCCTGGCACAGTGTTAGGTGTTGAATTGACATGTTTTACTATTTACAGATCTGAACTTCAAGCTTAGAAATTTCAAAAACCTTAGCTTAAAAGTTAGATAAAAACAGAACAAAAATCAAATTATAAATCCAGTGTCCTTCCCTGCCTCTCATTACATTGGAAAGAAATAGCTACAAATAATTAAACCAGATTTTTCAAAAGAGGCTCTAATTAACCCACGATTCCTAAATACCTCTGTTTCTATTGTTAAAAAGAAAGCCACAGGCCCAAAGTAGAGTCACTTGCCCCCAGGACATCAAGCCAAGATTTCGGTTTCTACCTCTCCTTAGTGGACTTTTAAACCTATCAATCCAGAATTCTGATCAGAATTGGTAATTTGTCACATGGGTCCTCCCATCTTTCTCCCTCCTCCCCTACACAACCAAAGGAAAATGAGATCATCTGCATGGTAAGACGTCCTGCCCCTCCCCCTAAGGAAAGGTGACCTTGCCTGAAACAATTCTTCTTTTTTTTTTTCTTTTGATGATAACTTCTTGTACTACCCTCCTTCCTATAAAAACCTCCCATTTCTGCAACTCCTAGGAGCTCCCCTTTACTTGGCAGTAAAATGCTGTCCTATTCATGAATTGTGTAATAAAACCAATTAGAGCTTCAAAGTTACTGGTTGAATTTTGATTTTTGACAATATTTACAGTGGAAGCACAGATTCTAAAGTACACAAATAGATTTGTTAACCGTGCTTAATTATTTATAACATGCTTAATATGTAATTTTTGTATAAACTTGAAGTTTTTAATGTGTTCTTATATTCTTGCTCATTCCAATATTTTAAAGTGTTTTACCACTCCTTACCTCATCAAATTTTAGAATATCCTGAGCAGCAGGCCTATAAGTGAAACAATAAGTAGAATTCCAAATTGGCTGTTAAACTCCGCAACAGCACAAATATTCAAATTCCGAAGTCATTAACAAAGGGATTTTTATTGTTACATTAGGTCTCAGAGAGATGTAATTTGCTCAATAATGTTTTCCCGAGTGATACTGAGACAGGAAAACTAAGGGGACCCCACGGAAAACTGCTTTTCTCATGACTTTTCCTGCTTCTATTTTTGTTGGAACCTGTATTCCCATCTTACACACAATTTACAGAACAGATAATGTATATCCTTCTTGTAAAGGCCAAGGATTTAATGATTTCTTTGAAGTCTTCCAGCACAATAGGTAACATCTAAGGGGTGACTGAGTGGAGTCATCATTAGTGTTTTCCAAAACCAATGACTCATCAAGACACCTGGCTCCAGGGCATACGTGACTTATGGAGAAGACCTCCATACCCATCCTTGTTCCTGGATTATTGAGAAAACACACGCGCAGACACCACTCTCAATAAAAACCCCAGGCCCCGTGTGAACAGGAGACTCACTTTTCTTTTCCAGTCTCCCAGATGCTCTGTCTGGTTCTATACTCTCTGTGTCTTCAATACACTCTGCTCTCACTTCATCTCAGTTGGCATTTGATTTCCAACCAGCATAAGCCAGAGACCTTCTTGGCTGGTCCTGCGGAACCTCCTCTGGGTCCTTGGTCCCAGCCTGCCTGCATCAATATGGTGCTTTTGCAGATTCTTCCTTCAGCACTGTGGTACTCTGTGACAATCATCTGCCCAGCTGCCCTGAACACTGGATACTGATGGATAACAGTTGCTTTTCTTTCTGGGCATTGCCTTCAGCTGTAGAGAGCTGTATGATGGGTTATACTTCCTCCTAGCAAGAAGCCCTCATCCATATCTGCTTGTGATGGCAGTGTAAAGCACCAGAGCCATCCCAGTCCTGTGGAATCTGCTGAGGACACTGCCAGACTTCACTGAAGTTCAACTTCTTCCTTGCTCAGTCCTAATTTTTTCAGTCCTGACTTCAGTTACTATTTTAAGCCATCTCCATAAAAATCACAATCATAGATTCTGTTTCCTAGGGAACTTGACCAAATGCAATTGGTACCATCAGTTTTCATAGTAAGGAGATTCTAAAATAAGTTGCTAAATCTGATAATTACCTGGCTGACAAGGGAATATTCCATCACTGGCTCTTGGAAAATGGAATCTTCATAATTTCTGAAAGTTTGTATAAGTGTAGTTGTTAAAAATTTCACTGATGGTGAATTAGTATAGCATAATGTAAGAACGTTCCCTGAGAGGGGCAATGTTTCCAGAATTTGATATGTTCATGTAATAGTAACTGTAAGGATTATGGTATTGAATGATACTTATGTGTGTCAATGCATTGCAAAAAGAAGAAAAGCTATGGGTAATTAATTACCAATTTAAAGAAAAGTATGAAGACAACCATTCTCTTTGGCCACATGTTAAAAGATTTTCATCTTCTACAGTCAGAGCAAGAAAAGTACTTAAGATCAGATCCAGTGTTTAATTATAAAGCTAGTGAAGCTCAAGATAAATTCTCAACATTAGTAAGTCTTCTGTACCAAAGATGGGCCCCAGATTTGAAAGGAGTGAGAACTTCATACTTGAAATAGAGACATCTGGGCTCAGTAACTTGAAAAATCTGAAATCTCTAGATTGCTGAGAACCCTATGGAACTACAGACATATCTCCCTCCTCTTGGTTAAAGTCTAGCCTTAATCCCTATCTTGAAAACAATAAAGAGGCTTCTGCCTTGAAAGGAAATGTGCAGTGCCTTCAGAATCTCCTCTCACCTCCTCTTCAGACCGTGAGACTCTTAACTAAGGATTATGTCATATTATAACCCTTCACAGAAGCCCTTGCTTTGTTAAGATTCTTCAAGATCTAACAAATATTTATCAGGAAGATCCAATAGAGGATGTATAGGATGGATCTTATGGGGACAAAGTATAATATTGTATAAGAAAGATCTGATGCTATGATCTGGAATTTAACACCATCAGAATGATTGTGAGAGATGACAGCAAAACACTGTCACAGTGGATCTTGAAAGCTTGGAAATGAGATGGCCATAGTAAGTGATGGCTATATGCCAGAGTGCCATGACTGATACTGGAAAAGTATATCAAAAGTCTCAGAAAAGGAAACATTTTCGCATGAATAGATCCTGATCAACAGAAGGAGGGAGGGGTGCTTTACACAAAGAGGGGAGAGGAGAATATGTTTGACACAAATTGGCCCATTAGGATGTCTCTTGATACTCCCTTATCCTATTTTGGCAGTCTCAGGCAAGAAGGACATGGTGATCAGGAGAGCAGACTCTACTGGATTGGGAGTCTGTGTCCTTCTGTCAAATACGTCATGTAGGTCAGTAGAGGTTCTAACTGAAACTGAGGGGATCCAGAAGGGATAGTGGAAGAAGGAGACAATGAGGCTCTTGTATTAGTTGAGGCTTAAGACAACCCTCACTGTAGGGGCTAGAGTTGTTGTTGTTTTTTTTTTTTTAACCTTTCATTTAATAAGTTTCCCCAGAATAACAGACCACCCATATTACCGAAGGAATGATTCACAGATGGGATGAACTGATTCTCTGAAGCCAGGGCATCAAAGAAGTGCTAAGAGTGGACTGTAGTGAAAGCTTTGGTGGATTACTCAGATGCTCTTTCAAGACAAGGCACTCATTCCACCAGCTGTGAGTTGCTGATGAGCACCTCTGAGTTCTTTCTAGCAATTGTCCTCAGCTAAAGGAAGCTGCCTCATGATTTAAGACAAAATATGCTATGAGATTTGTTGATATTAAAGATTAAAGGATTTAATATTAAGTAAATAAATGCCGCTATGGCATGAGTCAGCTTGATTAGTAAATATCCATATGCATGTATATGATGTGTTATAAAATACATAGATGAGTCCTTGAGAAATTTAAAATAGTTTGATGTGATGGCAATATAAAAAACTTTGGTATATTTTATTCTTGATGAGAAAGTGAATCTCACTTTTGCGAATTTTTCCTGTCATTAAAAAAAATAATAATAATATATATTAAAGCAGTCAAAAATGTGTCAATGGCCATTTAGGATTATCCTTACACATACTGGATAAACTTGTGGATTGGAGGAAATAAGTATTTGAGGACATCTTATGTATGAGAAAAGTAGTATTAAATATAGCTTATGAGACTTTCATGACAGATATGTCAACAATAAGATCTATTTTCTGCTCTCCTGCACTGTTGGTCTGCTGATGGGGATGCAAAATGTTCCAGTCACTATAGATTACGGTATGGAGGTTTCTCATAAAAATTAAAAATAGAACCACTGTACAATCCAGCAATTCCATTCCTGGGTATTTATCAAACAAAAACCAAAAAAAAAAAAAAAAAAAAAAAAACACACACACACACACAAAAAAACAAAAAACAAAACAAAAGAAAACAAAAAAACCCTCAAAGAATAACAAACAAACAAACAAAAAACACTAATTTGAAAAGTTACATGGATCCTTATGTTCATTGCAGCACTATTTACAATAGTCACGATATGGAAACAACTGAATTGTCCAACAATAGAGGAATGGATAAAGAAGATGGGATATATATATATATATATATATATATATATATATATTCCGTAGAATATTACTTAGCCATAAAGAGGAAAGGAATCTTGCCATTTTTAACAAGATGACCCAAGAGAATATTATATTAAGTGAAATAAGTCAGACAGAAAAAGACAAATACTGTACAATTTCACATATAAGTGAAAAACTAAACAACTAAAAACTAAGCAAAGGAACAAACAAGACAAAACAGAAACAGACTCATAGAACCATCTGGTGGTTGCCAGAGGGGAGGGGAGTGGAGGGATCAGTGAAATATGGAAAAAAGTAGGAATTGGACATGAGGATACAAAGTACAACATAGGGAATATACTTAATAATATGCAACCACTTTGGGACAGAAGGTATCTAGATTTATCCTGGTGTTACTTGCCTAATGCATATAAACAGTGAATCAGTATTATACACCAGAAACTAGTAAAATATTGTATGTCAACTACACTACAATAAAAAAGTCCATCTTCTCATTTTCTATGTTAAATACTCAAATTGCACTAATCAATGTTTACTCATAATAGTTTTTTAGGAAAAAAAAAGTTATACATGAAGCTGGTATATGCTGCAACTCCAAAAAAAAACATTTAAAAAAATGTTATTTTGTTTAATGTGGACCATAGTAATTAGGATATATCAACCTATGATCTAAATAACAATTTTCATATTTTATGCCTGAATCAAGTATTTTCTTGAATCAAGATAGTTAAAAAAAAGTATAATATAAAATGAACTATATATAGCTGACATTTAATTTTTAATTAATTTTAATTTAAACATTTAATTTTCAAACTTTATCGCCTTTAATTTTTGATGACATTTAATTTTCAAACTTTATCCCCTTTAATATTTGATGAACTCCATTGACCATGTTTATGAAATATTATGTTATTCCCATACCTGGTTTCTTTTGTTGTTTTGTTTTGTTTTGTTTTGTTTTGTTTTGTTTTGTTTAGACTCTTGATTCTCTTTTTTCCCCCTCCTCATCAGTACAAAGATCATCACTTCCTTATATCAGGAACATGTATGCACGGTCTAAAAATCTGGTATTACTTCGTTTTAAGCAATGTCTATTTCTGATGTGTTATTCCATAGATCCGTCCAGTGCTGAGAGTTAAGGAGAGCGTATGTTTGCCAATGGCATCTGCTGACCGTATACTGCATGTATCAGTATGTTTCTCAAAAAGGGCTTTCATTTGTTGTCTTTGAGTTCAGTTGGAGGTGTTTTTTTTTTTTTTTTTTTTTTTTGCTGGTTGTTGTTATTGCTGTTTTGGCTGAAGGCAGCTATTTCTATGACAACCTTCTTCTTTGTCAAAAAGGCTCTAATGCATTGGCACATACCAACCAAAATTATCCAATATTGATCACTCCTTTATTTATCCAAAGGTGTGAAATGCACTTAACACTAATTTTCTATGAGCTGACTTACTGGAGGGGATAGACATCTAGTAAAGATTTAAAAATATAAATTTCATATTCTGAAAAATGATTATAGAGAATCTGCCAATTATAAAATTCAGCAAGACAGTGGAGATGCCAGAGCCAACATTTATATATTTTATTCTTCCATGTTCTTTACAATATCCTTTTTTTTTGTTATTATTTTTAAAATGTAATCTTTACATTTCTCTGGAATGCTCTATGGAAATGTAGCTATAAGGTGGCTACTTGTAATTTTGAATACATTTGAAACTTCAAAATGTTTATACATAGAGAAAATTTATCCATATAATCAATAATTTATTAAATAAATGGGATCATAATAAACATGCCTATTTTATTTTAGTACAATTTGAACATTTCCTGCTTGTTTCCTCCTTGTTCTCATTTCTCTCATTCTTACCCTCCTTCTCTTCCCCCTATCCTTTATACCCATGTTAAATAACCGACATAATTATTTTTTCATAATCGTAAATTATCTAATTGTTCATCTTTGTCCTGTTTGTTTACAACATCAGTCGTATTACTTTCGAAATATTGGACCATAACGATGGGAATATATAACTAGAGGAATAATTGCATAATGGCATTACAAACCCTTGAAAATAAAACATGTAAGAAGAAAATGCAGCACACTTTAATAAGGAAAAGTATTTGAACTGAAAATGAATTTTTACCCCTAAAAGTTTATATATCTATTCCTTTTGACTTTCTTATAAGTTAAGTAGAAAACCAATTCAAAGCAGTATTATCATCAGCTTTTAGCAAATGTAATTTGTGGTAAATTGGCTCCTCCCCCAGGAACAAAGTATAATGGCACCTTGATTATCACCATATGATGATGTCATTACTCCCTGATTGCCCACTGAAGCAGTGTCAGATAAATAGAGTAAGCATTTGGTGCATGTTTGGTAAATTGAGTAAAATCATTGTCTAGCAACGTAAAAATAACTTTTCTGACATTTCTATTATCCACCTCTCCATCTCCATCCTTAAGAGCTTCAATAATAGTTTCTCAGGGTCTTATCCATAGCACTGATAAAGATAAAACACTAGCTTTTGCATTAATTAAATTAGAAATCCAAAGAGTGATATTTATCTAGCATTCTTTTAATATTTGTATAACTGATTGTGCTATGTGCATGTGGCATGATCCTGACTTGATCAAAGGGCTTGATGACCGCCATGTGAAAAATTTGCTAAGAGAAAATTAGCTTGATAAACTAGAAAAAAAAAATCAAAAATATGTCTCAATTATTTGGTAAAAATTCACAAACATAAAAATGATGTAGAATACATGAATTAAAACTCAGTAGTTACCCAATTTAAAGTGATAGAGGGGAGACAGCAGCCCACAGCCTGAGAAGTGTAATTTTTTTTTTAAGATCTTGAGGTAATTGGTGCCAAAAATATTTTTGTTTAAATATAGGAAGAGGCACCATTACATATTATTTATGATAGTGAAATCTATTTCAAACTCTGGATCCACTGACTATTAACTTCATTACATTTAGCAAGTGATTTAACTTTATGTGCCTCAGGTACTTGTGTAAAATTGGGGAAAAGACAGTGCCAAAGATATAGAGCTATTGTGTGAATTTAATTATATAGTTCACTTAAAATAATAAGAATGATGCCTGAAAACTAGAAAGCTCTCACTAAATATTACTTAATATTAGGAAATTCAGGTAATGGTTGAAATATGCAGCAGACCAAATAATATTTCTTTCTATTAGTTCTGTGAATGAGAAGCAAGATACAGCTACATCCCTTGGGAAGACGGTTGGAAGGAGCCTTGAAAAAAAATCCTCTAATACCAAGTTGATGCATCAGGCATACTAGTTAAGAAAGGAAAAATTTATATAATATGAAATTAAAAAGTAAAGTCTCAACCATGTAGGTTAAAAAACACACGGCAAGAAAAAATGAAATTTAAAATGTTTTATAAGCGGGTTTCCATTCTATTTATTTGGGTTGTTTAGTATGTGGAAACGTAGGCATGAAATCAGACCTGGACAGAGCTCCCTGTACTGCTAGTACAATATACATATATGGTAACTTGAATTTGAAACTAGAAGATACTGATATTTAGCACGTTCTTTTTTTCTGGACTTGACAGGGAGACTCCATCCAGTATTCAGTAAAAGACAGGAATGACTGTGGCAGTAAAGGGAAGAGAAACCAGGAGCAAGCCATCAAACAAAATCGTTTAGGAAACACATCATATTAGACCATGAAGAAAATTCACATTATTTGAAAGATATATTTTTACTATATTATCTTTTTACAAAACCAAAGCTAATGTGTTGCCTAGTGGTTTAACTGATCATGGATATATTTTAGGTAATTATTTCCCCTATACTGAAGGACTGGTCAGTAGATACGTTAATACTCTCAGTGGTAGGGTTTAGCAGGTAGCTGCTTGGACTCTTGGATATAATGCTATCACTACAGGATATGTTCAGAGTGAGGTGAATGTGAATGCCCCAAACAAGCCCTATTATTTACCACAGTGAAATATAATACGGACTTTAGCTAGGATCAATAGAGTGTACCCTAAATGTAACTAGATAGCTAATAGCAATCCCAAACAGGAAGAATATAGAGATAAGTGACTTTTACAGTAATTAATATATATAAATATGTATTATAGATATTTATATATTATAGTATGTGTATTATATTCATACATGATATATATTATAATATATTATATTTAATTATATTTGTATTATATACATTGTATTATATACATGTATACATGTATACATATATTGTATTATATACATTGTATACATATATATACATATACAATGTATTGTATATATTATATACAAATATATATATATTTTTTACTTTGTAGTCTCCCAAACTTTCTGTGACAGTCCGTTGTCTTTCAAAACTTAGAATTTACCCTGAGCATTGAAATCAGAAATGCAAGCTTTGTTCTTTCTCAAGATAGCTCTGGCTATTTCAGTCTTTTGTGTCAAATTTGGATACAAATTTTAGGATTTTTTTTTATTTCTGTGAAAAAAATGCTATTGTGTTTTTGAGAGGGATTACATGGAATTTGTAGATCATTTTGGGTATTATGGACACTTTAGCAATATTAATTCTTCCAACCCATAAATAAAATAGAAAACCCAGAAATAAATTCACACAAATATGGACAACTAATCTGTGTCACAGACTAGTGTCACAAACACACACTCAAGAAAGGACAGTCTTTTCAATAAATAGTGTTGGGAAGACTGGATACCCACGTGCCAAAAAAAAAAAAAAGTGTAATTTGGCCCCTATCTACACCACTCACAAAAATTCACTCAAAATGAAGGCTTAAATATAGGACCTGAAACCATAACATTCTTTGCAAAAAAAGAAACACATGGAAAATCTCCTTGACATTGACCCTTCAATGATTATTTTTAATACGGGATCAAAAGCACGGGCAACAAAAGCAAAACTAAACACGTGAACTGAATTAAACTAAAAATCTTTTGCATAGCAAAGAAAATAATTGACAGAGTGAAAGGCAACTTATGGAATAAGAGTAAGTATTTGCAAACCATATAGCTGATGAAGAGTTAATATCCAAAATATGTAAAAAACTCATATAATTCAAAAGCAAAATAAATAAGTCAATTAAAAAGTCGGCAAGGACTTGAATAGATATTTCTTGAAAAAAGACATATACATGGCCAAAAGGTACATGAAAGGGTGCTCAACATTACTAATCCTTAGAGAAATACAAATCAAAACTATAAGATATCACCTCATACTTATTAGGAGGACTATTATCAAAAACATAAGAAATAACAAGTGCTGGCAGGGATGTAGAAAAAAGGGAATACCTGTACATTGTTGGCAGGAATGTATTTGGTATAGCCACTGGAAAATAGTGTGGAGGTTCCTGAAAAATTAAAAATAGACCTACCATATGATCTAGTAATCACACTTCTGGAAATACATCTGAAGAAAATGAAATCAGTACCTTGGAGAGAGATCTGCACTTTCATGTTTACTGCAGTATTATTCACCTGAGCTAAGATAGGGGCAACCTAAGTATCTGTCAACAGATGAATGAATAAAAAAATAATATAAGGGGAAGAGGGATAAAGATTATACACAAAACTAATTAGATATTATATATATATATCTCATACCATAGACCGTACTTGATTTTTATTTCTCTACACCTACCGTTCTTTCCTAATCAGTTACAAACTCTTGTTGGTTCTGCTTATTATACGGTCCTCAAATTGTCCATTTTTCTCTTCTCCCAATACTACTGCTGTAAAACACACCATTATTACCTCTCACCTTGCTTATTGTAGGTACTCATATTATCTATCTTCATTTATATTTATATAGAAATTTTAGAGTATTCTATTTCTTAAGCCAGAATATGATAAATGTTTGACTTATATTTCCACTTTCATGCTTACAGTATGACATAGTTGTCCTTACTCTCCATATTTGCACTACCCACATATCTTATGCTATATGAACTTTCCTGGACTTTCCTGTGTGTGGCAGCAAGAATATTTCTTCTACATTCCTTTGCATTCCCATGTTCTAGTCAATGATCACGTAAGAGATTCCAATAATCTTTATTGAAGTAATAATGAACTCTAGTACATTTTTATACAATAAAATAGTTGGCAATATCTCCTTTTGTCATCAAAAATAAGATAAATGGCTATTGTCTAGTTTTCAAGTGCCTTGCATTCTTAGGGGAAGGAAAGGTCTGGCTTATTAAGAGATTTATACTCCTAAGATGATAAAATGTATAACTAACACCAGCCCAGTAAAAACCCTCTTTATTCTTCATAGCTTAAAAAAAGCAAGCACAAAAACCATAATAGTGGGCTAAAGATAGTTTGTTATGTAGATAGTGGCAGTATGTATGTAAGATGTATTGAATTTGTGACTCTGATTCTTTATCCCTCTCTGTATCTATAGCCTTGTCATACCTCATTGTAGGTAGAGCCCCTTGACTAAGCTTGGCCTTATGACTCACTAAGGACAATACACAGTCCACTAAATCCAAGGTGAGGCTGAAAAATTATGTGTTTTCACTGGCTTCCTTGAACTTTGGACATCACCATGAGAGGATCAGGGACCCAGGAGGAGGAGAAGAATCATGGGAGCAGTGCTACTACATTTGAGCTATTCTAGCCAATATTCTCCTACAGCAGCAAATCCCAGTAACCAGCAGGTGCATTAGTAATAATAAATATTGTTACATGCCACAGGATGTTTGGTGGTTTTATGTAACAAAAGTTAACTGATGCAGTTTTATTATACTTCATTTAAAGTACAGGCAAATCTGGAGCATTATTGCAGTGTTCATTGTTAATCTACCCCTGAGGCTGATCACTTACCCATTAATAAACATAGTTTTTAGTTAGTTTCATATTAATTTCCCAAAAGCTGATAGGTAAACCTGTATTAGGAAAATCAGGGAAATAAAGCTATGAAATACTGTTAAATACATGAGCTTTAAAGGGAAAAAAAACAAACAGTGGCTTTATGCTATAAAGAATAACCGGTAAGTAGGTTAAAATTATTTAAAGTGATGTGGAATACTGTGTTTCCCTGTACAGAATTATAGGTAGTTTTTCAGTTTGATCTTTGAAATACACATGTACTTGTCAATTCTCCCTGGAAAATAATTCTATTGGCAAATAATTATTATAGTGAGGAAATAAGTGATATGATTTATGTTACTAACATTTCTTTATATTTTCCTTATAAAATAAGCTTTAGTAACTATGATAACTTTCTATTTAATTATGTATTACCTCAGACTTTGAATAAAAAGATCTTGTAATTAAGTTTTACAAATTATCATGGTTCTTTGATATGGGGTGAAAATACTGAATAGCTCTGTCAACAGGTTCTAGATGTGAGTTATTGGTAATCCATTAGAACAGGAAGCATGTAACATTCAGATTCTCAGGTTAAAAGACAATAAATGTGTCTGTATTTATTTTTATTCAAGTGCTATGACATATTTTGTCTTTTTTTTAATGCAGTAGCAGCTAGCACTTTTGTGTCCTATAAACATGAGGTCTGTTTGATAACTATTATCAAAACATCTGTTCTTCTGTATATGCCATTTCTAAAATGGGTATTTTTATGTCTCCCCCGTGGTATAATTGAATCCACTTTTGGCTTGCGTATCTTATATGGATTTCTGGCTCTACTGTTTCGAGAGTTATTTTGTTCATGGCTATTATCAGTTTTAAAATTCATTCAATGTGGATGGGAGAAGATAAATCTTGCTTTATATTTTGTAATAAAGCAAACATTGTGCTGTTATGGGGTTCAGGGTGCCCTGATAAGGGGTCTGAGGACAGTTCCTAAAGAAGGATTTAGAGCAAAATTGTCAACCATCAACATTCCCAGACACTGGAGGAACGGGGCCCCATGTCTTTTGGGGGGAATCTGGGAAACACACCACAGCATGAATTACATTATTATTACTTTTTTTGAGAGAGAGAGAATGGAGAAACTCACATCGTGGATTTAAAATTACCTTTTTTTTACAATTTGAAAGAAGGCTAAAGAAGGGTGCCAAAAAATGATATAAATGCCACATGGATCCAATCAGTATATACGCTAACATACACAAAAAACATTAACTTTATGTGTACTGTTGGTGTGCGTGGAGGTTAGTCATTTAATAATGTGCTCCATATTGTATATTTTATCACTTTTAAGACCTTTATTTTTCTTCGTATTGTAACATTTCCCAAACCAGGCCAAATTTAATGATCACTGATGGCCAGGTTGAGACATTGTTGTTGAGATTATCTAAATATGTCTGAAATACCTTACAGCTATTTCTGTTTCCTCACCTCAAGTGAAATGTGTGCATCAATGATTCCACTTACATTTAAATAAATTCTTAAAAAAAATAATGTCTATTTATTTTTGAGAGAGAGAGAGAGAGAGAGAGAGAGAGAGAGAGAGAGACAGGGTGAGAACAGGGGAGGGGCAGAGAGAGAGGGACACACAGAATGTGAAGCAGGCTGCAGGCTCTGAGCTGTCAGCACAGAGCCTGATGTGAGGCATGAACTCACGAACCACAAGATCATGACCTGAGCTGAAGTCGCTTAACCAACTGAGCCACCCAGGTGCCCCTAGTAAATTCTTGTTTAAGTTTTGTTTCATAATATTGCCACCAGCCTTAACAGTTCAGGAAAGTTTGTCAAGATGGGGAGAAAATGTTTGGAACTGGAACACTTTTTAAGAACTGATGGGTCACACATGCTACATTAACAAACTGAAAGTAAAGGAAAAATGCATGATAATCTGAATAGACGCAGAAAATGCACTAACAAAATTCAACATTCATTCATGATTTAAAAAAAAAGTCTCAACAAATCAGATATAGAAGAATGTACCTTAGCACAATAAGTTTATATATGAAAAGTCCATGGTTAACATCATAATCAATGAGGAAAAACTTAAAGCTTTCCCTCCCCCCAGAGCCAAGAGAAAGCAACCATGCCCACTCTTGCCATTTATATTTAACCTAATACTGGATGTCCTAGCCAGAGAAATTGGACAAGAAAAAAAAATAGAAGTCATTCAAATTGGAAAGGAAGAAGCAAAATTACCTCTTCTTGCAGATTACATGATTATATATGTAGAAAACCCTAAAATCTAAGCAAAATAACTGCTAGAACTATTAAGTGTAGTAAAATTGCATGATAAACAATCTACATACAAAAGCAGTCATTCATATACCTGCAAACAACAATCTGAGACTGAAAATAGAAAACAATCACATTCAAAACAGCAACAACAATGAAATAAAATATTTAGGAAGGAAAATAACCATAGAGGTGAAAGACTTCTTCACTGAAATGTATAAAACATTAATGAAAGAAATTAAGGAAAAGAAAGATAATTAAAAGACATCCTGCATTCACGGAAGGATTAATATTGTCAAATGTCCATATTACCCAAAATGATATATAGATTCAAGTAATTTCTATCAAAATCCCAATGGATTTTTTTTTTTTAATTTTTTTTTCAACGTTTTTTATTTATTTTTGGGACAGAGAGAGACAGAGCATGAACGGGGGAGGGGCAGAGAGAGAGGGAGACACAGAATCGGAAGCAGGCTCCAGGCTCCGAGCCACCAGCCCAGAGCCTGACGCGGGGCTTGAACTCACGGACCGCGAGATCGTGACCTGGCTGAAGTCGGACGCTTAACCGACTGCGCCACCCAGGCGCCCCCCAATGGATTTTTTTAATGAAAATTGAAAAGACAATCCTAAGATGTACATGGAGCTACAAAATAATTTGAAGAGTCAAACCAATTTTTACTAAGAAGTACAAAGCTGGAGTCATCACCCTTCCCAATTTCAAACTATATTACAAAGTTACAGCAATCAAAAAAGTATGGTACTGACATTAAAACAGATCTATAGACCGATGTAACAGAATAAGGAAGCCACAAATAAATTCATGCACTTGTAATTAACTGGAAAGAACATATAATATGAAAAGAATAGCCTCTTTGAATGGTTTTGGGAAAAAAGGATATCCACATGCAGAAGAATGAAGTTGAACTCTTATATCGTATACAAATATCACCTCAAAATGGATTAAAGACAAATATAAAACTTGAACTAGTAAAATTACTAGAAAAAACATGGGAAAAAGAATCCTGACATTAATTTAGTCCTTAATTTTTTGGATATAACACCAAAAGCATAGGTATGAAGAGCAAGAATAGACAAGTGGTATTGTATTAAATTAAATAGTCTCTGCAGAAGAAACAATCAACAAGTGAATAGGCAACCTATGGAATGGGAGAAAATATTTGCAAACCATATATCTGGCAAGGAATTTATATCCAAAATATATAAGGAATTTATACAACTCAATAGCAAAATCCAAATAACAGATTTAAAAAATGAGCAAACGACCTGAACAGACATAAAAGAAAACAGACCAATGACCAACAGGCACCTAAAAAGGAGCTCAATAATTATCAAAGGGATATAAATCAAAACAAAAATTAGAATTCATCTTATACCTGTTAAAATGGCTATTATCAAAAAACAAAAAAAAACAAACAAACAAAGGAGCAAGAAATAACAAGTGTTGTCAAGGATATGGAGAAAATGTAAATTTTCATACTGTTGGTAGGAATGTAAATTGGTGTAGACATTATGGAAACCAGTATGGAGATCCCTCAAAAATTTAAAACAGAGCTATTCATTTGATCCAGCAATCACACTTCTGGCATATATACCAAAAAAACAAAATAAGTATCTCGAAAAGGTATCTCCACTTCATGTTCTTTGCAGCATTATTCACAATATTAAAGATATGGAATATCTTGACCCTAAATGTCTATCAATGAATTAGTGGAAGATTTTAAAATGTGATAGATACATAAAATGGAATATTATTTAGGCTTAAAATGAGTGCAGTCCTGCTGTTTGCAACAACACAGATGATGCTATGGTCATCTGGAGGATGGTTAAATGGAGAACATTATGCTAAGTGAAGTAGGTTACAGTAAGAGAAATATTGTATGATCTCACTTATATGTGGAATCTGAAAGTGTCAAACTCCTGGAAACAGAGATTAAAATGCTGGTTGCAGAAGCTGAGAGTAGGGAAACAGGAGTGCAGTGTCAGTTATGCAAGATGAATAGGAGGTTCAAAGGGCTTCCAAGATTCAGTTAAGCAAGATGAATAAGATCTGGAGATGTAATATACAATAATGTCACTGTAGTTAAAAATGCTGTGTGAAAATTGGCACAATATTTTACTTGAAATTTGCTAACTGGGCAGGGTAGATATTAAGGGTTCTCATCGAGAGAAAGCAAGAAACCAAGAAAGAAAAAGCAAGCAAGCAATCAAGAAGGAAAGAAAGAAAGAAGAAAGAAAGAAAGAAAGAAAGAAAGAAAGAAAGAAAGAAAGAAAGAAAGAAAGAAAGAAAGAAAGAAAGAAAGAAAGAAAGAAAGAAAGAAAGAAAGAAAGAAAGAAAGAAAGAAAGAAAGAAAGAAAGAAAGAAAAAAGAAGGAAGGAAGGAAGAAAAAATGAACACATTAACTATATGAAGTAATGGATATGTTAATTAGTTTGTGATAATTACTTCACAATGTATACATATATCAAAGCATCACATTGTAAACCTTAAATATATATAATTTATTTCTTAATTATGCCTCAATAAAACTGAGGGGAAAAAAAGGAATGATGCGTCAGACATGCTGGTAATTGTCCATCACACAATGTTATTTGAGGAAAATACAGTAATAAAGAATTATTTACTTACAGTTACACTGGCAGTGTTTTGTTTTCTTGTGGTAGATGAAATAAGAGTGTGTCTTTGCATTGTGGTGCATTATATATGATGAAATACAGTTTTAAGATATTTTATCCATAATTTCTTTAATAATTATCAAAGTTGTACTGTAAGACTTTGAATCTGAAAGTGCAGTGTAAGGAAAGGGAACCAAGAGTGGACAAGGAGAACATGAAGCAAAAAAAGGGCACAATAAATATTAATATTATGTCAAATAAAATTGAGGAGCATACCTATTAAATATTACATGAGGAATTTTATATAAATTAAAGTACTAGGATAAAATCACAGAAATATACCAGTGAAGATTATGTATGCACAAGATTAGCTAACACTATAATATAGAACTATAAATTATTACAAAAATAAAAGAAACTCAGAGAATGCAGTTGCATAAAAAAATTTCAACATTATTTGTCTATAACAAGTAAATGGGACAAATGCAATAAAATATTATTAAATATCAAAAAGATTAAATAAAATACATTTATACATAATGGTTTAAAAATATTAGTTTTCTTTTTTTTAATTTTTTTAACGTTTATTTATTATTGAGAGGCAGAGAGACACAGAGCGTGAGCAGGGGAGGGGTAGAGAGAGGGGGAGACACAGAATCTGAAGCAGACTCCAGGCTCTGAGCTGTCAGCACAGAGCCTGACATGGAGCTCGAACCCACAAACTATGAGATCATGACCTGAGCCAATGTTGGTTGCCTAACCAACTGAGTCACCCAGGCGCCCCTAAAAATATTAGTTTTCTATAAATCTTATATGGAAATTTCCAGACTATCAAATATATGCATGATGCAAGATAACCCAAAGGAAACAATATTCAATTAAAGAGTAATCAACAAAAGCTGGGCAGATATTTTTTAATGCAACATGACAAAATAAATCAAAAAAATGAAAAATAAAATAAATGACAATCTGTATCCATTCCCATCTAAAACCTTTAATGTAGTTTATGTTAATTTTGCCATTTTTCCTTCCACATATTTCTTATATTTAAAAATACGTCTGATTCACTCATGTAAGACCCTCTGTCTTCACTTTTTTTTCTATTCCTCTTTATTTTTCCCAATATTTTCTTTCCCTGTCTTCTCTGCTTCTGTCCCTTCTCTTTCTCTTGTCTTCCTCCTTTTGCTCCTTCTCTTTTTCCCTTTTCCCCCTTCCTTCCTCCCTTTCTTCCTCCCTCCCTTCCTTCCTTCCTTCCTTCCTTCCTTCCTTCCTTCCTTCCTTCCTTCTTTTTTGTTCTTTTTAAGTCTTCTCCTGTAATATGCAGAGAAAAATCTATGCATCCTATTACCCTTATTAATCTTATCTGAAATGTTAGGATGGTATATAATTGAAGATTTAAATAATTATTTTAGAAATCAAATCTGTGATCTGCAAAGGCATGTAATGGCTGCTTCTGAAAGTTAATAATTATTTTACTATTTACACATTATTTTTACTTTTTAAAAGTCATTTTTTCCTTGCATAGTTTATTTATTGAAGCTTTTAGTTTTATTTTATTTAGCTTGACTTTATCTGCTGATCCTAACAATAAGACAATGTAATGATAATTCTAGACATATATGTAATAAGTAATTAAAATTGATGGAAAACAAAGAAGAATGAATGAGGCAAAATAAATTTGTAGATGGTAAGCTGTTAAAAAAGAAATGAACGTAATTTATGCATAAGTAAGCGCTACTAAAACTATCACATTAATGGAATAATGATCACTGATAATATTATTTAAATATTTCTATGTCTGTCTGTTTTTGGTTTTTGCTTTTTTAAGTTTTGTACAGCATGTGGATATATACAGCACCAAAGTAAATGAAAACAAAAACGACAATAAAACAACAACAAAACAAGACAATAGTTTCCCTTTTTAACTGAAAGTAGTGTTTTTCTTTGAAACCTTTAGTAAGCTAAAGGTGGCCAAGGCTAAGTGACCTAAGGCAAAGAATATCTCTGCTTTTTCTGAAAGTTTGTTTTTGGGAAAGATCCTCATTTGTATGGCAACCACTTTTTTTTTTTAAGCAAAACTCCAATTCAGATTTATTTCCTTTAGTGAAAGCAGGTACTAATATAAGTCTTCCATAAAGGAGAGAAGTGGCATAAGGAGAAATTTTGGGAAGTGAGGGATACCTGTACTGAAACTTTCTGTGCACGATGGAGAATATTATCTTGACTTGTTAATTTTTTAATTACCATAATGATGAGAGTAGTGAAATTGTATCAGTTAATGAGGGTGTTTCAGACAATGAAGTGGAGAAAGGCATGAGAAAATGTAATTTAAATTGGTTTATAATCCATGGTTATTTAAAAAAAATTATCTCTATTTTTGTATGATGAAAATAAAGCACATAATAGGAAAGCACAAGATGAATCCAGCAAACAGGGAATAGTCATTCTGCACTTTATGACTTGAGCTAGTTGAATCAAATTGCCTAGCTGTCTTTGCTTCCAATTCTTTATCTCTAAAATGGACATCCTTATGTGGATATACTTATTTAAGACATTAGGCAGTTCATAATAAGTGCTTAATTTACTGCCTGACACCTATCATGTGTAAGTTCATTATTGTTGTTATGGTGCATATTACTAGTATTAGAATTTATCTTAATTAGTAACCACTGTATCCTAGACTAAAGCTTTTACAAATGTTTAAAACATTAGTCTTTCTAAATCATTTAAATGTTTATGAAATGATCTCATCAAGACAATAGTTATTGTGAGTTTTTTTTTTTTTTCCTAGTCCTTAGTCCAATTCCTATGCTACTTGGAAAATGTCCTTTATAGTGATTAGATATATAAATAGGTTTGCATAACCCATTTTACTTCTTTTAAAATAATTTTTTAAGTTTTATTTATTTTTTTATTCTAAAAAAAATTTTTTTTTCAACATTTATTTATTTTTTGGGACAGAGAGAGACAGAGCATGAACGGGGGAGGGGCAGAGAGAGAGGGAGACACAGAACTGGAAACAGGCTCCAGGCTCCCAGCCATCAGCCCAGAGCCTGACGCGGGGCTCGAACTCACGGACCGCGAGATCGTGACCTGGCTGAAGTCGGACGCTTAACAGACTGCGCCACCCAGGCGCCCCTTAAGTTTTATTTATTTTTGAGAGAGAGAGAGAGAGAGAGAGAGAGAGAGAGAGCGCTCAAGTGGGGGAGGGACAGAGAGAGAGGGAGACACAGAATCCAAAGCAGGTTCCAGGCTCCAAACTGTCAGCAGAGAGCCCTATGTGGGGCTCGCGCTCGCGAACCACGAGATCATGCCCTGAGCCGAAGTCGGACGCTTAACTGACTGAGCCACCCAGGCACCCCCTTTTACTTCTGTTTCAATAAACTTTGTTACTAGGAAAAATATTTTTTGTTCTTATGTGTTGACATTGCATGTTCTCCTTTGAGCTAATGATGTTAGCATAAAAATATTCCACTTTTATACATATGCCTGAGGTTTTTTCTTTATTTCTCAAACCAACATCCAGGTAGAAATTTAGGGTTTGGGGAAGAAGTATGGTGGCACAGTTGCAGGTAAAATTAAGGTAATTAAAGAGTAGAGTGCAGCCTGCTAATGCTCTGAAGACTAAAATAGCTAATAGGAAACAACAAAAGATACACATTTGAAGGCTGTTGGTCACAACTCAGCACTGCTAATGGGATGGCCAGTTTTTTCAATAATTATTTTTCTTTACTACTTTGAAATCAAAATTTACAATGAAGTATGAGTTGTACATAGATGTGAGTAAGGGAGGAACCCAGTATTGCATAACAAGATATCCCATGCTTATGTACTAAATTGCTTTCTCTGATCTGTAATTATTTTATCTTCAGTTTATCCTGGTTCCTTTTAGTGAAAATTATAGTTTCAATACTACAGTATGAATACCAGGGTAACCCATTGATTCTAGGTTAGGCAACATTTTGAATCCTTCAGTGGACATATTTAGGAACTATTTTTAATGAGAAAATGACATATTTATTCACTTTTTCATCAGATAACATATAAAGTGCAGAAGATGTGCAACATGGATCTCAAGGCTTCCAAAATATGGAGTCTTTATCAGTTTTAATTCTCTCAGGAAAGCTACTGCTGCAGTGAGAAGGATTCCAAAGAAATCCCGATTACACAAAAGAAGTAAAATGAGGAACTCTGTTCTTAATACACTGGGGCAAAATCCTTTCTTCACACTGAAGGAAAGTGTGTTAATATAAAGTTTCTCTATATAGAAAGATATAAATATAAAATTTCTCTAAGCAACATCTCCCAAAACTGTTCAGCAGAACACAGCATCCACAGGATGTTAATAGCTATCACACAATGAAATGTTTCTAGAGTGAAAGAAAGTATGGTGAGTGCTGATTTGAGCCGTCTCCTTTACTGCAGGACTTCCTCTCTAGGACTTTCCAGGAGGAAGATAAAATGTGCTGTGTGGTCAAACTGAGTGAACTATACAGTACCCTCAAAGCATCTAGAACTTTGCTGTGTGTGAAGTTCTGTTGACATTAGTCATAGGGCTATATGAATTTAAGTACAAATTAATTAAAATTAAATAAAATTAAAATTCAGACACTTCCATTCTTGGCCAAGATGAAGTAATAATGACCAGATTTACTCACCCACATGTAGCAACCCACAAAACAAATGAAATAAATGGAACAATAATTTTTAGGACACAAAACAGTAGTACATTGGACGTCCCGAGAGACTAGAAACAAACAACACATGTTAGCACCTCAGTTGCCCAAAATTCCTGCCTGGAGAGTCTCTAGATCCTGGCTTGGGGATGGTGACCCCAGGCAGACACTATGGAGTCTATAACTTGAAACAAAGCTGGGAGACTAAGGAGATGAAGGCAGTGAGATTATATAGGGTGGAATGCTCAGAGGAAAAGACCTGCACACAAAGAGAATGAGGGAGGTCTACAGAGGGGCACATGAATGTTGAGCTGAGTATTGATCAACGCAGGGGTGTGAGGTAACAACCTGCGACCAAGGAATGAAACACATGAAAGAACATTCCTGCAGATCAAGTGTCAGCAATAGTCCTCTTGCTACCAGACACACACTTGCTCACACACACACACACACACACACGACCAATGGCCAACAAATCCATGAAAATATCTTCAAAATCATTAGGGAAATGCAATTAAAAGCAACAAAGATACAAATTTACCCACTTGAGTGGATAAAATTGAAAAAGAATGAGGATAACATATTTCTGAGAATGTGGACTAACTAGAATTCTGTTATTTATATATTAAACATTCAGTTAACATGTGTCCCAGCAAGTACACATTTAGTTATTTACCCCAGAGAAATAAAAACGTAGTCTTACAAAATACTTGTAATTGAATGCTTATAGCAGGTATAATCAGAGTGGCCCTCTTACAATTGAATAATACACAGAATAAGAATTGCATAGACTACTGTAATTCATTATAACGTAAATGACTCTCAAAATATTAAGTTGGGGAAGAAGGTAGGTTATAAAGTACATAACATACATTTTTAACTTTTCACCCATAAAAAGCTCTGTAAAGGAAAAATGTACATTTTACTGTATGTAAGTATATAGGGAGGGAGGACATTTTTTCAAGTGTGTATGTGTGTGTGTGTGTGTGTGTGTGTGTGTGTGTGTATCTTATGAGATCACAAACTCTTTTTTGATAGAGCTAAATTATTTCTATTCAGTATTTTAAATATATTTATTAAAATAAATTAGAAGATAATAAGGACTCTCAGATCTTATGGCTCCTTATGGCTCTTTTCCTCTTTTGTAACAAAAGCTATAAAAATATGATTTTTAAATAGATGGGTAATAGCAATATTAACAAATATCTTACTGGAAATGATGGTTTTTATTTTTGAGTATAGAATGAGAGCATGGGCTTCATTACAAATTATTTAGAGAGGAAATCTGAAATGCACAACACACACAAATGAGTTATATACATGGAAGGAAATACAACAAATCTATACTCAAAGTCCTCTCTCTCTCTCTAATATATATATATATATATATATATATATATATTAGAATAGAATATATTATATTCTATTCATATATATATATTAGAATAGAATATATTATATTCTATTCATATATATATTAGAATCTTGGTACTTGAGCAGGATTTTTTCAATGTATGGTAAACATTAAAAGCAAACAAAAATGAAATCCAGTTTTAATTATTTCCAGTCTCCCATTCTGAAAATCCACCATCATTCTGAAAGAAGCAAACACTCACTTTCACACAAAAGTAGTAAAGCAAGCCAAAATGACTTTTTGTTGTTGTTCTTGCTCCAAGAGGAAACCGTGTCCACTCTACTTGGGCACAGCCCTTACTCCAGATTGCACAGGAATTCATATTGTTGAAGGAAAAACAGATATGCAGTTTGTGGCCAAGAAGTAAATGATGTCATTTTACTTATTTGCAAATGATACATGAGTCTGAGCATTATAATACCATTTCTTCAACTAAGCTTGAGAAAATGTACTAAGTCTTTCTGTGCTTAAAAAGAAATAGGCTCATTTTTATTCAGGACAAATCAAGTATTTGAATGGGTAACACGAAGTAGCTTAAAAAGTAGAATAAGGATATAGGGTAAATGTTACAGGAGACAGATTTCAGCTTGGTCTTAGAGGAATCTCTCGCTGCCCTAAGCCAGAGCAGAGTACATGAAAGCCGCAATGATGAAATCTCTATTTTTGATAGAATCTAGTATCTTTAATTCCCCCCTCTTGGATATAGCAGATATTTTAGAACATATACCAGGTACCTTTATTTGTTTTAATGTCTCAAAAACATTAATTTACTATATGTCGATGTCTCTATTTTCCTTAAAATATTTTATTATGTGAAACTCTTCGCCAATGAAAGGAGATTGTAATAGAGAAGAAACTTAGATTTAAGAGGGACTTTACTTTTATTTTTACTTTTTTTCTTTTGCTTAATTTTGCCGGTTCTGTAAAATTCTTCCAAAAGGAAAAATGCAATATTGTAGAATAAGAGGGTTTATTTAGGGCTTGGGCCAATTTTCATGCCACGGGATTCTCCAGTGTGATTCCAAACAGAGAGAACAGGTCAGATGCTTGGGATTTGCTGGAATAAGAACTGTCTGAACTTCCGGTTAAATAGATGTGTCTCTCTTTTGATCTGGGAGATGAATGTATACCTTTTAGGCCAAAAACATTAATTCTACATTATACCGACTTTGAAATATTTATTATGAAGAGATTGACAAGAGTTCCCGTGTTTCTCACAGTCTGCTGGGATCTGCTCGGAAACACTGACACCATGCGATGTCTCACACTGAATATATTCAAGGGACAGAGAACAAGTTGATTGTTACAAAATGGAGTGATTTTTTATGTTCTTAAGAATTGCATTTACTCTACAAGTCTTCTATATCAAAAAGTTAAATGATTTTTTTTCTAATTTGAATATTTTCTTGGCTCAAAAATTGCCTTTTCTTTAAAAAAAGAAAAAAAAAGATTCCAAATGTTTAGTAACGCCAAGGACATTGTAGGAATGAGTTATGTTTTAGTGAAAACTGAATTACCTCTGGGGGCCTGGGTGGCTCTGTAGGTTAAGGGTTCAAGTTCAACTTAGGTCATGACCTCCTTGTTTGTGAGTTGGAGCTCCCTGTCAGGCTCTGTGTTAATAGCTCAGAGCCTGGAGCCTGCTTCAGATTCTGTGTTTCACTCTCTCTGCCCCTCCCCCAGTCATCCTCCCCCTCCCGCCCCTGTCTCTCTCAAAAATCAACATTAAAAAAGTAAAAACAAAAAACAAAAAAACAAAAAAACAAACTGCATTACATAGTCTTATTTCTGGAAAAGTTGATCAAATGTGAATATTTATATAAAGCCAGAGGTCTCTGGTTTACACTGAAATGTGACCCCCTCTACTGGCTGCCTCACATTACTGAAATTTCTATTGTTAAACATTTCATTAATAGCATTGTATTGGATGCCTTAAAATAATTAAAATCTTAATGTGGAATCACACAAATACTCAACTTCCCTGTAGATCTGAATTAATTATGATGGATTTTGAATTGCAATTAAGCAGTTTTAATGTGTAAATAATCCTGTATTTTCTCAAAAGCATTTAGCACACTTCTCATTGTACCCGTTTATCTTCTGCAGTTTTATCTTGTCTAATAATTTCTACTATGCTTATGTATTGATTGTTCACTAATTCAGTAGCTGACCTATTTCTCTAGGAGCTTCAGAGTCATCTGTTTCTCCACTAGTGTCTTGTAAACATACATTGATACACGGAGATCAAATGTCAGCTCATCTGCTTCTTTCAAATCCTACTCTCTCTCTCTCCATTCTTTAATTTAGATTAATTCAGTCCAACCAATCATTAAAGCAAGAATTTGGGTAGTTGTGTGTGACTACATTCTAGATTCTAATTACCTTCTTCTTTTTCTTTTTTTCTTTTTTTTATGTTAGTCATTTTTCAAGACAGAGAGAGAGAGAGTTGAAACAATGGAAGGAACAGAGAGAGAGGGAGACACAAAATCTGAAGCAGGCTTCAGGCTCTGAGCTGTCAACACAGAGCCCAACTAGGGGCTGGAACTCACTAACCAGATCATGACTTGAGCAGAAGTTCAACACTTACCCACTGAGTCACCCAGTTTCCCCCCTAATTACCTTCTTTTACAAAAGAACGCATAATGCTGATTCCCATCAGAAAAAATGTAAAGACATTTTTTTTCTCTTTACATTAAACATTACCAAAAATTTTGGCCCTCATGATTTGGCTACCTGAAATACTAATAAAGTGTCCCAATCTCAATCACATTCAATATAAATTAATTACCTAAGCTGCTGTTCCAAAGCTTTATTAAGAAAAAAAAAGAATCTTCTATTTTATTTTATTTTATTTTATTTTATTTTATTTTATTTTATTTTATTTTATTTTATTTAAAACAAATTTTTTTAACGTTTATTTATTATTGAGAGACAGAGCATGAGCAGGGGAGGGGCAGAGAGAGGAGGAGGCACAGAATCCGAAGCAGGCTCCAGGCTCTGAGCTGTCAGCACAGAACCAAACGTGGGGCTCAAACTCCCAAACTTTGATATCATGACCTGAGCCAAAGTCAGACGCTTAACTGACTGAGCCACCCAGGCACCCCAAGCATGTTCTATTTTAAAATCTAAGAGCTTTCTTTTAAAATTCAATATTTTATATAATCTCCTTTGTACGACTAGGAAGTCTTTTCCTGATTCCTGCCTCTTAATATCTCTGTGGGGTCGTTATGCATTGTTTCTTGTACTCATCTTTGTATTCCCAAACACAAGTTGACTTGTGATTTCATGTTTCTTTCCATGCCTTTCATAATGCTACTTCTCATATACTCACTCTTTACTGTGAGACAGCAGTTCTTCCCAGAATGAGCTCAGACTTCACTTCCTTCATGAAACCTTCACACACTTTCACAAGCTTTGTGGACTGTCTTACTTTTGTATCTATCTACACATGTGCTTATAGCTCCTATTCATCTTTGGTTCAGTGGTGCCTTGAGGACAGACCTCAAGGTTTGCAGAGGGCACTGGTAGACTATTCTGAATTTAGGGTCTGTTGGTTACTCAGCTTGCATGGACAGAGTTGAAATTTTTGCTGAAATCCACATGCCATTAGCCAAAATTCATCCACAATTCAATGAACCCAACCAATAAAATAAAGTAGTTTTACAAATTCCATTTTCAGTGTTATGGATTCAGAAGAGTTATACATTCTGTGAGTGAATCTTTCTGAAGTTTGCATTTTCAAGCAGAGTCTCAAGACTAAATTTTAGAAATTGTTATTTTTCAAATTATAACTTGAAAAATTACACCTTGTACTTAAATGACATTTAGCAAATTTTCATTGAAAATAAAACAATATTTCAGAACAAAATACATGCCATTGCTATAATTAGAATTTTTATTAATAAGTTATTACTTCTTAAATTAATACTTTGGTTAATATAAAGTTAGTTTTCATATTTCATATAAGAAAGAAAGCATAAAGAATAATAAGCAACCTGCCCACAACCTGGTAAATGGAGAAGTGAGGTTTGAAATATGGATTTTTGATACTGAACTGGTACTTTATTACTTTTAGTTACATACACAGTATTTTATATTTTATTCTAATGAGTTGTATATTTTCCTATGGCTACTTTTATATTTTTAATATTTATAATATTTATAAATTATTTTTAAAATAATTTAAGTAAGATAATTTTATTTCTTTGTATAGCAATTTGGAAATATTTAAAAAAATTAATGTTTATTTGTTTTTGAGAGACAGAGACAGAGCACAAGCGGGCAGGGGCAGAGAGAGAGAGGGGGAGACACAGAATCTGAAGCAGGCTTCAGGCTCCCAGCTGTCAGCACAGAGGCTGACGCGGCTCGAACGCATAGACCATGAGATCATGACCTGGGTCGAAGTCGGACGCTCAACCAACTGAGCCACCCAGGCGCCCCTGGAAATATTTTAAAGGCATATATCTACATTTACCAATTAATCTAACTTCAGGATATTACAGTTATAAAATAAAACTCTTGGGAAAAAAAAACTAAAGTTAAGTGAAAAAACTAGATAAACGTTGAAATCAATTGATATGCTTTAAAAGTATTCACAAATAATGTTTCAAAAATTATTTTAAAAACATGATTCTTTTATGATAGTGTGTTATCATGTCAAAAGCTGATATTGACACTAAAATAAAAATTTAACCATCTATCATAGGGATAGAATATGAAAAAAAGGATCTGGTTGTCTGTATGGTGAGGCTCTTTTCTCTATTTCTCTATTTATAAAAATTTAGCTAGTGATGAAGAATACTTTCAAAACAGAAGAACAAAAGTTAGAAGTTATTAAACAATACTTTATGAATTGGTTATGTATTGTTAGCAAAATATGGGCATAATAAAATTGTGTTAAATTAGTGAAGTATAAATATTAAAGTTATCAATTTTATATGAGAATTTTTAATACAAAAACATGAATAAAGTGTCCTTAAGATTAGCTAAATATGATTTAAGAGAAATATACTGAGGTAATCATTTCACAATTTACATATATACATATATGTACATATGTACATATACACATATATACATATAAATACATATATATATTTATATCCTGTATGGAACTTTAACTTATAGAGTGATATAAATCATTTCCCAATGAAACTGGTAAAATAAAAAAAAAAGGAAAAGAAACCTAAAAAGACACTGACATATATTTTATCAAGTGTTAATAGAATGTATTTAAAGATACAATTTTTAAATATAAAATAAAGGCCGATGACCATAAGCTACCACCCAGCCCATGACCAAAAATGAGATTGAAAGAGAGAGAGAGAGGGAGAGAGAGAGAGAGAGAAAAGAAAAGAAAATCAAAGATTTCCTAAAGCCTTGATGATAAATGTCTTATGAACCTAATGACACATCCATGGAGTCCCGATATTAATATTTTACCTAATATGAAATAATTTAAACCATATATTTCAGTTTATGGAAAATTCCTTAAATTTTTATTAGTACTTCCCTTAGGAAAATGGAAAAGTAAAATAGTAACTATTTAATTATTTAAAAACTATATTTTATTTTTAAAAATATCATTTGACAGTTTGCAAGAGACTTGGCTATAAAAAATATACTGTTTGAATATATATAAAGCCAGCAAAAGTAACCAAGCAATGTTAAGTAAACTCAAAATTTTCACGATCAAAAATCTAAAAGAGATAAACCTTCGTACCAATACACAAGCCTAAGGAACGTGAGAGAAAAACTTCACTGGTATAGTCTTGAGGTTTGGGATGCGAAAGTAGAGTCTGAGAAGAAAAAGAAGCCTGGGTATAAAATGAGTGAGAGTGGTAAGATTCAGAGAAGTGTTGTGCCAGCCTGTATTTTTTTTTCAGCTGATGCTTTGCAGTTTTTTTTTTTTTTTTAATTTTTTTAGTGTTTGTTTATTTTTGGGAGAAAGAGAGATCAAGTAGGGGAGGGTCAGAGAGAGAAGAGGACAGAGGATGCCAAGCAGGCTCTGTACTGACTGACAGATCATGTGAGATCCTGACCTGAGCTAAAGTCAGATGCTCAACCTACTGAGCCACTCAGGGGACCCAATGCTGTGCAATTTTTGTATCCCTATGATTTACCATGGAAAACGTACAGTTGAAGGTGTAGGTCAGCAAGAATGATGTCCTGAATCAGGAGCATCTTGGGGGAGAAGGTCTTACGAGTATCTCTTGGACTAGATATCTAAGAAGAGGTGGGGTGGGTGGGGGGGGGCGTTAGGAAAAATTATTTCTCCTATATTTTTGTGCACTTTATTCATTAAATAGCTTTTAAATTTTTATATGTAAACGATTTGTTTATTTCATATGGAAGTAGGAAGTAGAGCATTTAAAATGATTTTACATTAATTTTTAAATTTAAGTTGGGATGATTCTTCTAAGGATGAAAACTAGAATCCAAATAGATCACATAAGTAAGCTTTCTTATGGAAGATCACTTCAAATTTCATAAGCACCCACAAAGTGTTATGAATACAAATGTCATCTAAGAGACAATTCTATACCCTCCATTGAGGCTATAGAAGGCATGTTAAATGATTCTTATGCCTTGTAAGGAATAGAATTGCTTTATTATTTTATTATTATTTTAAACAACCAGGGAAATGTGGGTGGTGGAGATGCTTGGATCACATCGGCTGTGTCTTCTAACAATCTGCTCTCAGGAATTGGTGATATTTTGTACCATATTTCAGCCTTACTCCAAGCTTGAAATGTGGCACAGTAGTCACTATGAGCAACTGGCATATATCATGGCCATCTGGCATATTTTGGCAAAGTGCAGTCCTAATTTCATAATGCTCTAGGAAATAGTAACATATGCTTCGTGTAGTATTCTATCCAAAATGGATAAACCAATTCATTGTAATTCTAAAATTATACTAATCCTGGTACTGCAACTGTTGTGAACACTGTTTCACTGTGTGTATGTATGCACACATTGGTAATCTTATAAAAAATGAACACATTTTTAATTTTCTATGAAAGTAAAGATGCTCTTTGAAACACACACACACACACACACACACACACACACACACACAGAGCAAACCAAAATTACACAAAGATGCAAAAGGAATAAAGGAGAAAAAATATTCTTTCTTTACCATTCCCAAGCAATCCAACTGCTCAGTTATATAACTGCAACATTTTACATACATTTCCATATGCATGTACACATTATATATAGAGTCAGACCCATACATACAAAATTGCAAATGTATTTTAGATATGCAGGGCTATACACTGAATATTTCTCTACAACTGTGCCTAATTTATCTAATACACATTTTCATTTTTAACATTACTATATATACATCTACCATAGTCTTTTATATTGCTTTATAGTTCTCCATTGTACATCTATATTAAAACTACATAATTTTCTTAATCCAACTTATATTGCTAGTCATTTTGTTTCTAGGGCTTTGCTGTTGGGAGTAATTATAAATGCTATTTAAGTATATATGTAAGTGTATACCTGTGTCCTTGGTGCAGCAGATTGCTTTAGATTACTGTTAACAGTAGAACTGAAAATTCTGTCCCAAATATGTTACTGGTTACTTTTCAGTAAAATAAAGAAAGTGAGCAGGTTCATAAAGCTAGACAATTTTTGCTTTAGTCTATGTACAATGCTCAGGCATAGATACACAAAATACTGAGCATTTTGCATAATTTTGACATTGTGGTAGATTCTTTATATTACAAAATTAAATATAAATACACTCCAGCCCCCTGTAACACTAATATTTTTCTTAACCTAAAGCCTACTTAGTCAAACAGTAGTGCATATACAAAGCTTTATTTTGACTGTTATTTGCACAATATGTTTTATATCTTCCTATTCTCACATTTTCTGTGTCCCAACTAAAAAATAAGTGTTTTTTTATGCACAGTATTTTCTTTTCATGTATTTGGATTTCAGTAGCTTTATTATGATGCATTAAGTATGATTTTCTTTTAATAAATTCTCACAGGGGTTTATTGTGCTACAGCAGTCCGTGGGTTAATGTCTATCATGAGTTTCAGAAAATGTTTAGCTAGTGATTCTTCAAGTATTTTCACTTAAATTATATGTATTTTAGACACTTTTTTCCTGCTTCCTCATGTTTCTTACAACCACACACACACACACACACACACACACACACACGCACACACACACACCTTTATTTATTTATTTATTTATTTTTCTGTACTATCCATTCTCATTTCCCTTTATTTCTGCACATCCAGTGCAATGACGTCTTCTGCTGGGTCTAACCTGCTTTTATTTTTTTTTAATGTTTAATATTTATTTATTTTTGAGAGAGAGAGACAGTGTGAGCAGGGGAGGGACAGGGAGAGAGGGAGACAGAATCTGAAACAGGCTCCAGGCCCTGAGTTGTCAGCACAGAGCCCAAAGTGGGGCCCAAACTCACAGACTGTGAGATCATGACCTGAGTTGAAGTCGGACCCTCAACCGACTGAGCCACCCAGGCGCCCCTAGCCTGCTTTTAAAATGACATATCGAACTGTTAATTTGATTTAATAAATTCTACAATTCCCATTTGAATCTCTTTTAGAGAATAAAATACCCTGGTACAAATCTCTTTTATGTTTTCAGCGCATAAGAACACTAAATTCTCCCTAGAAGATAAGGTAACAAGTCACTGGAGGGGCCAACAGCAGGTCACCCCAAATGTGCCCCCTGGCGTCAAGATTATTTTGAGTTAAAAAGCAATCAAACACCAACAGATTCAGGAAAAGCTCTCTACTTTCCTCACGACTGGCTACAAAAGATTTAAATAGAATACCTGCTCCAGGAAGACAGCTATCACCACAGAGAACTACATTATACTCTGAGCTAGGTGTAGCAGACAGGGCAGATCGTAGTAAGGCCTATATGGCAGAGTCCTCTCCACCCCATTGTTCCTGAGTGACCCAGAAAATATTTGTTTATCAGTTTTTTCATCTTCCTGTGAATTGCATTCCTTCCCTTTGAAGTCCCAGGTCTCTACCCCCTTCTTCTTAGTTCGAAATGATGTATGTACCTCATTTTGCCTGTCTGGGCAGTTCCCTGTTCATATGGATTCCGTTTGGTAAGTAAGAAATTAAATGTGTATTTTCCCCTGTTAACCTGTCCCATGTCAGTTTGATTCTTAGTCCAGCTGCTAGAAGGAGCTTGAAAGGGACAGGATATTCTTGCTCTCTAGCATCACCCACATCTCAATATCTTAATGATTAAAAAACATTCAGTACTGAATAATAAGTGTGTGATACAGGCCTTCAGGTGCTTCTAACCTGCTTGCTGCTGGCACTGACGTCACTGAGCACTGGTGGTAATGCAGCACAGAAAGCACTACAGAGACATCACAATGACAGCATCTACCTATAGACCTTCTGTTTCTCACTGCTTTATAATCTCCGTTCCTATTAGGTTATATTTTACTACTAAATTCTATATATTTGAAAGAGTCTTTAGGATGCCCATTGGGACAGGTATTTTTGTGCTGCCATTGTTTTTTTCAGTGGTTATTGTCCACATGTTCATGATGCTCTTTGGTCTTGGAGGCATTTATGTTCCATGTAAACAACTGGAAAGTATATATTAAAAACAAGAAAAATTAAAATTCCCCCTAATTACACTACCCAGAAATAACTACTATTTTGTTTTATATTCCATGTCCAATTTTGAAAATAGTTTCTTTTTTGAGAGAGAGAGAGAGACAGAGAGAGAGCGAGGGAGGAACAGAGAAACAGGGAGACACAGGATCCAAAGCAGGCTCCAGACTCTGAGCTGGCAGCACAGAGTCCAATGCAGAACTCAAACCCATGAACCGCGAGATCATGACCTGAGCCTAAGTCAGATGCTTAACCAACTAAATCCCCCAGGTGTCCTGAAAATCATTTCTTAATTTAATACATCTTGCTGTTTAAGTTAAAATTCTGCCGGTTTAATTGAACCGCTATTTTTAACTTTGCAGATGAGTGATTGTTTGATTTAGTTATTTTCTAATAAAGTCTATTTTATCTTTAATCTTTTAACTACTCACCCACATTCAAATATCCTATTATTGATAATCCTACAACAATGATCCAAGTTACTTAAGTGTTTGCTATTAACTACTCGCCCACATTCAAATATCCTATTATTGATAACCCTACTTAAGTGTTTGCTATTACCCATATATTTGTTCACCCACACCATTTTTATGCTCTGCACCGGACTAAACACATGGAAAGATTGTTAGGTATAAAACTAAAAAAAGATACTGTGTTTTTATTTGTTCAGAAAAATAAATTATTAGAGTGTGTGGTTATCTCAGGCCTGTTTTTACTCTTGCTTATGATTGTGTATCATCTACAATATAAACATCTTCTTTAAGTAGTTATACCAAATAGAACATGTTAAACAATTTTTGAGTTGGGTGTATTATGTAGATTTTTGGACAGTCCCATCTCTACATGTCCTAACATATTTTGAATTGTTGATCATTTAATTTATTTTTATATAATGCCACAGTTTTACCTGTATTTTTGGGACTTTATGCTCTATCTATGAAATATTGACATCACAGTGTTAGATCATATTGTGGATTTTAGAGGTTTGCTGAGTAGAAAATGAAACGTGTACTTTTCTTCAAATATTTAAATTACGGATACATTCAAAAGCAATTGCAATTGCCATGAGGTAAAAAGTATCCACCTTATTCAAATATATGCACTACAATGTTTTAAAGTTAGAATCAAATACTGGCATTTATATTTAAAATGATTGCAAAGTAGGCATGTTTTCAAACCACTTTCCCCCCCCTAGGTTTTAACTGTTAACTCACTAGTCACTGCTATTTTTAATTATATTAAACAACATATGGTATTTGAAAAATAGATGTCTTAGCAAGGAATATATTAAATATTGTTTTAAAATACACTGAAGAGAATAATAGCCTTAATTAGGAAGTGTCTGTTACAAGCTGCTGGTTTTGCCCGATTTACTGTAAAAAACATAAAATTTTTATCATTAGATGCATATATTAGAAGGAAGAAAAACTGATAACTAATGATCTATGCTCTACTTATTAAAAAGTTTGGGAGATAGAGACAATAAAATGCCTTAATATAATTGTATAGCTAGATGACTTTTTATATTAATAGACACCTATTTTACTATCACCCATCTCAAGATATCTCCGCATATTTGAATTTTTTTGTTACATTTATTCATTTTTGAGATACAGAGACAGAACACAAGTGGTAAAGGGGCAGAAAGAGAAGGAGACACAGATCTGAAGCAGGCTCTAGGCTCTGAGCTGTCAGCATAAAGCCCAACTAGGGGCTTGAATCCATGAACCTTGAGATCACGACCTGAGCTGAAGTCAGATGCTTAACCAACTGAGCCATCCAGACGCCCCAATATTTCCAGCATCTTTTAAGTTTTTCTCAGTCAATTGTCTCCCAACAAAGTAGGTTCTAACACTACGAATACATTTTGACTATTTTTTAATTTCTTATGAATGATATAGGGTGTATATTATTTTGTGCTTACTTCTTTTTCAATGTTGTTTGTATAACAACAGTTCATTTTTTTGTTTCTTTGTTTTAGTGTCTTTGTAAGGTGTTGCACTGTATGAATCTATCATAATTTAATGACACATTATATCATTAATGGACAATTGGGTTGTTTTTGCTTTTTGACTATTATGAATAAGATACTATGAAAAAGCTTCACATTTGTTTTTGGTGGACACTGGCACTCATATTTTTGAGCACTTACCTACAAGTGTAAATGCTGGGTCATAAAATAGGCATATATTTAGTTTTAACAGAGTGTGTCAAAGAGTTTTCCAAGGCCATTGTATGAATTTTCACTTCCATCAAGAAAATTATAAGAGTTCCTGTGGCTTCATATTCTGTCCAATATGTGGTATTGCCACTGTTTAATTATAATTCCAGTGTGTATGTTTGTTCTTCTTTTTATCTGATATGTACTTACTGAATAAGTACTGCTCTGGAATCACTTTTTCTTATTTTCGCATGCCATTTGACAACCTCATTGACTCATTTTATTTATATTAGGTTATTTGTTCAGTGTCTTATTAAGTTAGGAGATAAAAAAAATTCTAGATAAAAGATCTCACTCAGGTATTTGCATTGCAAACATTTTCTCTTTTTCTGCCTTGATCCTTGTCTTCATGCAATTTTTGTTCAACAAAAGTTACCCATTTTAGTGATGTGCTAATAATCCCATCTTTTCTTTTATGATTATTGCTTTCTTTTCTTTTATAATTATTGCTTTCTATGTTCTGTTTAATAAATATTTGTCTACCCTGATTTCATAATATTCTCCATTTTAAGAAATGCATTTTTAAGCTTTAATAATTGTTTCTTGAATATCAATCACCTCTGCTTGAAACACTCATATTTTGAAATACAGAGCACTACTCTCTTCTTTATCTGTTCTCTTCCATCTCAGTTCAATCACTGTCTCTTCTGCATTTGCCTACTCTTCAGTGGAGGAAGAGTCCAGGATTTTCTCCTTAGTATTTCTTGTGTATTCCCTGTGTTTATTCTCTCAATATTCTCCTCTGTTACAGTGATTTTCCCAGGCACTTATATGTTGATGGCTCCTAAGTATGTTTCTTGAACTCATACCTTCCTTCCTAGATGCAAATAATATTTTCCACCGTTTAAAAGAAATACTTGTCCTATAGTCATCACTTGTAGCTTCACAGGGCATAGTGGTAAAAAGAAAAGTTGAAAAGTGAGGTAGTGATTGAGAAGAGATATTCAGAACTAGATAGCCTACTTTGGATTCTAGCTAGAAAACTTACTAGCTGGATACGTTGGACAAGTCATTTAAGCATTCTGCCCCTCAGACTTCTCTTGTGTAAAAGGAATAATAATAGGAAGAGGAGATACTGAGTTAGAAGGATGAGGAATGTTGTTTAGTCACCAGAGTGGAATATCCATTATGTGAACATACAATATTAGCAAGTTGAGAGAGTCATTAAATTGAGATACACACTGCTAAGAGGAGAAGGAGAATGGGAAAAAAGAGGCACTAAATTCATACTTGTTTATTCTTATAAAGCATAGTCATAGACGTCTAGTGGCAAGTCTCAGCTTTTCCATAAATAGCACTCACCCACTATGGTGCCTTTTATTGGTTTCTATTCCAATGCTGGACTCCACTCTTTTAATTGATTTTATATGAATAGAAACTACTATGGAAATATAGGTGAATCCTACTATTTCATTAGTTTACTCACTTATTCTCTGATCCATTCATTCTTACATTCACTCACGTATAAAACCTTCATTAGTTGTCTTCAATTTGGCAATCTTTAAATTTATGAGTAGGGAATTTAAAAAAATAGATTTGCATGATTAAGAAACAGAAGAATGAGGGGCACCTGGGTAGCTCAGCTGGTTAAGTGTGACTCTTGATTTCAGTTCAGGTCAGATCTCATGGTTCATGAGTTCAAGCTCCATGTTGGGCCCTGTGCTGACAAGCCTGCCTGGGATTCTCTCTTCCTCTCGCTCTGCCCTTACCTGCCTCTCTCAAAATAAATAAATAAACTTAAAAAAAGGAAAAGAAGAATGAGAAAGGTCATGGTAAATTGTCCACATATTCTGAATGACCAGACGTAGTTAACACATAGGCTAGGATCATTTGATATGAGAATAATAATAATATTTATGTTTTACTGACTTAAACAACATTTATATGTTCCTTCTAAGATCCATATACTTAGGGCACCAGTCCAATAACCATTAGTACTGGTTGCCTATAAATTCATTTTCAACAACAGTCACTGAATATTTTCTAGAGAGTCATGTTTTAATGTCTCATCTCATCCTTTGCAGCCACAGTGACTTTATGGCATAGTCCTGCAGAATAAAGCATAAGCCACATCAGCTAGAGATTTCTGAGAAATATGTTTGTTTTCTTGATACAGGTGTCATTGTGTGTTTTATCCCCCTCAATTCTTCTCCCCAATTCTCCCTGCCTCAAAAATGGATGCAGTGTTTAGAGCTGCAGTATCCAACTAAAATCATGAGAAAAAAGCCACATGTTGAAATTTGAGCCACTCTTAATCAGCTGTGATGTTACATATGAACGAATACATTAAAAATTAATACAATTGATAGAGTAAAGTATTCAGGGAATACCAAATCTGAGCCTACCCTAACTATCTAGACATTTAAACAGAAGACTTTCACACTGAGGATCTAATTGCATAAAAACAATTATACGTAAAGAAAATGTGGGACAGCCATGACATCTTAGGTATGAAATAAAGTCTCAGTGGGATGGGGTTGGAAAGAAGGGAAAGAGTTAAAAAAGAAGAGAAGGAGGATGGAGAATAACAAATGTTGAACAAGGGGGTAAGAAATAGGATATGTCCCATTAATAGTCAGGAAAATATTGTATAACACCATTACACAAAGGAATTCAACAATTTAAAGCACATATGACAGTAATTTAGGAAGGTAATAGTTTAAGTGAACCAGGAAAACTGAAGGGCACATGTACATAGAATGACATTTCCCCCAATATCTTGCTCATTGAGAGAGAGCATGAGGAATTAAAGTGATCAGACTGATCTCAGGAGCACGGAGTGTGAGACTCTGGAGACCGAACTGAGAATCTTGGGTTTCATATTGTTTGATACAAACACCATGAGCATTTCTTGTATGCTTCCTTGAGCTCTTAAAGGACCTGTGACATGAAAGACATGCCTTGAGTAAATTATTCACAGTGGTCATTTCAAGATGCAAATATTTTGTAAATAATGGAAAAGGAACACATAGATGCCCTGTTATCCAGGTTAACTGTTGTGCTGAAGCAATAAAAAGACTGAGTCCAATGTCATCCCCAGGTCAATTCTCATATGAACGTTTTTATATTCTGGGTAAAGTGAAAGATCACAACATTGTCTAGTGAAAATTCAAGGTGATGACTCATTGGAGAATATATCTTTCCCAGAGTGCCATATGTTCCAACAAGGTGCTGTTCCCATTACTAACATGACAGGAAAGCACTGAAAATAGAGAGGCTTTTAGACATAGACAATAAGAGGCCTACGGACATTAATGAAAACTAAACAATACCCTACAAAACAAACCAGTGTATCTCAAATAATCAGTTTTATGGTTCCTTGTTTTCCTGTGCTTATCTGTGGAAATATGATAGCATGCAGAAATTGCTTAACTAAAGAAATGCAACAGAATCTTAAACTAATGGGTATGTTGTGCTATGCTTTAACTTAATGATGTGGCACTTTTTGGACTATCCCACTTTATATGTAAATTTCTCTAACCCTTGTAAATGGAAAATCTCACATAGACTATGAAACATCATTGTGCTGCATAAAAATGATATCAAAATAGTTTTTCTTGATGACATGCATCCATTAGAAGGAGCCCATAAAAATGTTATAAACATATTTGGATATGCTAGGTGATGATTTTTCCTGACAAGCTAATGTGCTGTGCTATAAGTAGAAATGGAGTAATATTGTTGAAAAGAACAAAATGACTTTACTATCTTTTATGCCAAGAAAATCTCAAGAAAAAAAAAAAAACAGTACACTTCCCACAATCCCTGCAGTTAAGATAGCCCTTGGAGAATCACGAATTTTCATGACTTTTTTGCACGTGCTGTCTAGATTGATAGAAAGTATATTGATGGAGATAGAATTTTTTAATTTTCATTTAAGAAATACAAACTTGCCATGGTTGTCATGGCTTTTATGATAGACAATTTCCCTCTGAGTTTTCTGTAACTGGACTAATAGTTTTGCAGAACTAAAAAAAAATAAAATAAAATAAAATACATGTGTCAATTTTCTATGAATATCATCTTAACATTTCCTAAATTAACCTAATTTTTTAGAAGAAGACATATATGCAAGATTTAGTGTAGCATTTATAATTAAGGTAAGTTGTTTTAAGCGTCTGACTTCAGCTCAGATCATGATCTCACAAGTCATGAATTGGAGCCCCATATCGGCTTCTAATCTTCTGTGTCACTCTCTCTCTGTTCATCCATCATGTGCACATGCTCCCGTGTCTCTCAAAAATAAATAAATATTTTCAAAAAAAGATAAATATTTGGAATCTTGACTAAATTCTTACACCCTGATAAAAAATTCAATAATCATTCGTTTTTTGTCACTTAAACATAATATTCAAATTTTAAGTATAGACTCAGCTATAACTGAAAACTGATAAGCTTTTAAACCAGACTGTGTAGAAAGTATTAAATACTTTTTAACAAAGAAACTTCCAATTCAATTCAAAATTATGAACAGAAAAGTAAAAGACAGAAGTAATATCATATATAGCAAATTTAACCCACAGTATTGCAAAGTTTAATTTACTGTTATTTTAGATTTAAAAAAAATATTTACATTGTAAAAATATACAGCATTGTTTCCAATTTTGGAATAGTGAGAGTCTTAGCAAAATGATGTTCATTACCAATATGTAAAAAATATAAACATATTAGCACATCAATTACTAACGTAATGATTAAATGCATTGCAAAATTGGTTTGGTGAAGAAGACAATATATCAAGAAACAGCAGGCCATGTTCCAATGTAGTGTGATGCTTTAGATTCTATTGGAATTTGAGATAGATAGGAAGTTAGGAGAATTTTCTTTAGCCCTGGGCAAGCTCAACGGTCAGGATTAAGACTAGAGTATAAAGTCAAGGCTCTGGAAGCTTTGTAGTAGTTGACAAAGAAACTGAAGATTAGTAAATAAATAAATAGATTAATTAGCATAGGTCTTTAAAAGCTAAAATAGTTGGTCATAACATTCAATAGACGGTAAAAAATTCTCTCTCTCTTTCACACACACACACACACACACACACACACACACACGTATTAAAACTTGTTAACAATTAACCAAAATATATATCACATATTGGCATGGAGTCCAAAAATATACTAAACCTAAAGATGAAGAATTCCCAGGCTGAGTAATTATTTCAGCAGCCAGTTCAAGGTTGTTAAAACCTCAACTACACATAGCAGTTGGAAGAAAGAAAGAATGAGAAAATAAGAGAAAGAAAGAGAAATAAATAAAATGAAAAGAAAATATTTTTATAAAAGTGTTTTAAATCTATTTTAATTCAGAATTGATTGTGTACCAATGTGTAGCAAAGTAAATTAAAAAGAGAAAGCAATCTGATATAAAATTAATTTCACACACAAAATACAGACAAAAAGAAATTGTTCTAACCTGTACAGAGTCAAAGGTACAAAAGGTAAGATTTGAAATTTTATAATCATTTTACATCAGTTCATTTAAAGCAGGTAACATATTTTGCTTCAATATGAAATAGTACAACCTAAGATAGATGTAGCCACATAACCAACTTAAAAATACTATTCAGCCAGTAGTGTAAGTGTTAATTAGCCATGTTGAAATGTCATTGGAAGTATATTTGAGGAAATCATTCAGAATACACCATGGAGATATAAATAGAATTTCTTTTCATTGTGAGATTATAGAGCATGATGATAAAATAAGAAAGTCCAATAAAGGTTGTTTAAGAGATTCAGGAAAAAAAATAAGAAAAATGGGAAGAAACAATATTTAAGTAGATAATGACTAAAATTTTCCTAAATAGATAAATATCCTTGTTGAAACTTAACAATGAGAACAACAAAAATCCATGAAAATAAAATCACACATACAAATAAATAGTTAAAATAGAAATCATTACTGGCAAAGAGATAGCAAGATTTTAAAAGTAACCAAAGAGAGAGAAAAAGAAAAAACAAGATTACCTACCAAGGACAAAATATTAAAGTGAAAACGCTTTTCATTAATAACAACAAAAAATCCAACACCAATAGAATTGTGTATTTTAAGCATGAGATAAAATCAGTTTTGTATCTAGCTCAACTATCTCCAATAGTATGGGGGAAAATTTAAGACAGAGGAACTAAGAATATTTGCTGACAGTTCCTCACCTGAAAAAAATAGCAAGGATAGATTTAAGAGAAAGAAATTAAAATGGAAACAAGAAATTATTGAGAAAATAAATGGTAAATAAATGGATAATTATTAAAAAAATAACTGAATAATATATGTAGATGTTGGAAATGGCTGTTTTGGCAGCAACAATACGGCAAATGAAGATGAATGGAATTTAAGTTAAAATATTTATTTCTCAATATTCATTGTTGAGTAGATAGATATTGGCTTGAAAGTATGCTCGTTTTAAGGATACTGTTAAATAAACAAATTGAGACACAAATGTAGAAAATTAGATGAGTAGCTGTCAGGAATTGAGAAAAACATAAAAAATAATGGAAAAAGGCATGCTATAAATAACTGAAAATAGTATTAGAAATAAACGTATTTATGTTAATAATGACAATTATATCAAAAAATTAAACCAGTTAAATGATCCAGTGCATTCTGCAATGTTTATATGTGTTCTCTCTCAGCTGACTCTTGCTGTTTTGTGATGACAAACAAGAGTCAATGAAGCTCCATCTTTTGTCTGAAAAGTCTATTTACGTTGCTCTAACAACTATTAGGTTTCCCCCCCTTGAATTGAAGTTCATATTTAAAAAAAATGCATTGTATGAAATTAGTCTGAAATTTGTAACTACAGCCTCTCTAAATTGTCTCTCTATACTTTGCCCCCCTTCTTGGAATTTGGCATTCCATTGTCATTGAATGCTGTTAGGAATTACAGATATCACTGTCATCAAAGTTGGGTTGCTTTCCATTCATATTTATTCTTTTTGCTTTGAATAGATGCTTGAGAGGAAAACAATGAAAGATGATTTACTTTGCATTCATAAAACTGGGTAGGTCTGAACAGTCTTAAGAACAGTGTATTCAATGCCATTAACATTTCAAATTTTTTAAAAATTTCTTTTAGTTCTTTATTGCTTTTATTAGAGCAATAAAAATTCAAATGCCTGGGAAGTTTCCCAAAGAAATTAATGTGCCGGACAAAGGAAGTCCACTATGTATAAATACAACTTGTTAATTAATACCTGTTTGTAGTTGGTTGGTTGATAAGAAAAGAAAAATAGGAACTATTTCAGAGTTTTCTGCCCTTCAGTATAATTAATTACAATTCTGTGATATTAATCAGTCTTCCCATGTTTACTATTAAGTCCTGATAGCATTGATTCTTTATAAATTTGGATAATTAACATTTATTAACTTAAATTTCTTTTATATCATTGTCTTCTTACACTCTCTTTTCTCTGCTTGGTAAAAAACCATCGTTAATATATCAATAAAATGTGTATTTTTTCAGATGCCAGCTCAAGTATCATATTTTCTGAACACTTAGAGATGCACATTAAAAAAGTTTTCAAAGGAATTAATAAACCATTACTAACTGTTTAGGCTAACATCTACTTAGCTCCCACTTTCTAAGACACTTACAGTCTCTCTATGAAAAAATTTGATGGATGCAATCAGGAAGGGTATGCATTGTGTTAAAACATAAAAAAAAAAGTTAGATAATAATACATATGGAAAATGTACCCTGTGAGAGCCTCTCTATATTGTCAGCAATGCTGGGGAATATTTTGTGTATGGCATATATACTGTTAAAAATAAGATGCTACAAACATGGGCGTGCTGTTTATAGCAGCACTATCGACAGTAGCCAAAGTATGGAAAGAGCCCAAATGTCCATCAGTGGATGAATGGATAAAGATGTGGTGATGTGTGAGATATATATATATATATATATATATATATATATATATATCATACAATATATACATATATTTTATACACACACACACACACACACACACACACACACACAATGGAGTATTACTCAGCAATTAAAAAGAATAAAATCTTGCCAGTTGCAACTACATGGATGGAACCGGAGGGTATTATGCTGAGTGAAATTAGTCAGTCAGAGAAAGACAAATATCATATGACTTCACTCATATGAGGACTTTAAGAGACAAAACAGATGAACATACGGGAAGGGCAACAAAAATAATATAAAAACAAGGAGGGGGACAAAACAGAAGAGACTCATAAATATGGAGAACAGAGGGTTACTGCAGGGATTGTGGGAGAGGGGATGGGCTAAATGGGTAAGGGGCACTGAGGAATCTACTCCTGAAATCATTGTTGCACTATATGCTAACAATGTGGATGTAAATTTAAAAAAAAAGAAATATGTAAAATAAAACTTATTAAAAAAAATAAAATGATTCAGGGGTGTCTGGGTGGCTCAGTTGGTAAAGTGTCTCTTGATTTCAGCTCAGGTCATGAGCTCATGGTTCATGAGATGGAGGCCACACTGGGCTCTGTGCTGACAGCATGGAGCCTCCTTGGGATTCTCGCTCTCCCTCTCTCTGTGTCTTCTCTGCTCATGCTCCGTCTCCCTCTAAATAAATAAATAAATAAATACATAAATAAATAAATAAATGAAAAGAATAAATAATAAAAATAAGATGTATTTCCTATGGTCTACATGTTGGAAAATAAAATTTATTGAATATTACAGTTAATCAAAGCTTTAAAGCTTAAGAGATTATTTGGGAGCTGTATGGAAGAAAAAACTGTTTTCAACAAAAAGAGAAGCTGTTCATCAGCTTGAAGGGTCTTCTTTCAGGAAACGTAGCTGAGATCATACAGGAAAAGTTAAATTTATAGATGATATAGAATTTACACAGCCATATACCTGAAATTGTGTCAGACTTTGAACATGCCACATGCCAGGTCGTTTTCACATGAATGTGGTTTCAGTGGATATAAATAAAGTATGAAATTATCTCCTTTTTTTTGTCAGAGCAAATCATTAAATGGGAAGAAGCCCCTAGAGACAGTTGTCTACACTGCTGCCTTTGGGGTAATGGTGACTGAGCACTCAGAACCGTTACTGCTGCCGCTCACCCAAAACATATTCCTGTTGCCATAATTCATGTAGGAATTAACACTCTACAATCCAATTCTGATCATGCCATTTTTCCACTGGGGATCTTTCTGTGGGTTCTTCTTGCCTTTAAAATAGAGGTCTATGTCCCTATATTAGCTTAACATGAACTGGCCTCTTACTAACTTTCCAAACTCATCCTAAGATTTTCTCCCCATTGCTTACCAATATCCAAGTGAACTGATCAAATTTTGGATCGTGGAAGAAACTCAGCCCACATACCTGTCCCAAAATACACATATTGTTATCACTGCTATAGACGTTCTTGTTATGGTCTAACTCCAATTTGTCTCTCATACATCAAGTTGGAAATGAAAAGTCTTTTTGGACATACTAGGCTAGATTAGGTTCCTGTTAGATGCTTTCATGTCACTTTTACTTCTCCATCAGATAACTGACACGATCGTAATGAAATAATTAACCTTGTAAATTTTTAAATGCCTTTCCTCCTATAATAGGATATGAGCCATGATAAATATGATCATATTGCATTTGTTCAGTATTCAGCATAATCTCAGTCATAGGAAAAGTACAAATGCAATTTTATTTCTTTACTTTTCATAAAATAGCCTTAATGAGCTTTCACTCATGTAGAAGTTATGAGATTAAATAACAAAGTATAAACAGAACCCCCTAATAATTTGAATGAAACTTCAGATATGATCATGACATCATATAATTCAAGTCTCACAATAATTTAATAGGTCAGGCATTTACTCATTTTCTGCAGATCAAAAAAATGTATCTCAGATGGTTTCAGAATTTTTTTCAAGGTCATAAAACAATCATATTTCTATTTTAATGCGAAGTGTGTACTCTTTCTATCATTTATAATACATAGCACTGTGTCCATTCTTTCATTTTAGGAACATTTGTGATTTTTAAATATCATCCTCACTACTAGATTTTTTTTTCATCATAGTCACTATCAGAATTTAATTTTTCTCAATGACTAGCATAGTTGCTAAATGCTGAATTAATACGTTCTGTATTGTTGGCAAAGTAATTCATACAACTTTGCATAAATATCTCAAACTTGGAAAAAATAGCAAAGTAATAAAACAGTTCTCTTCCATGCCCTCCTTGTAACAATGGCACTAGATGTTTCTCCTTTTTACACTATCTGAGTATTATAACCTGAAACTTCATACTAATTGCATAAAGATATTTTGAACATATTAGTGTATTATGTATTATAGATCACTAGAGGTTTCAGTAAAATATTCAGCTTGGACTAGGTATAAAATCAGATGTCAGATTCATTAATGAGTCACATATACTTCTTTAGCTCAAGTCATGTATAACTAAAACAAAAATACTGCTTTCTTGCATGTCTGTCTTTATCAATTTTACTTTTTATTTTGCATCTTCTTTGTAGCTTACAGAGGTAGATTGAAAATTGCTTGACTATTTTTACAAAGTATTTATAAATATACAAATATATATTTATAATGGGAAAAATAACAAAGGCAAAGTGTTAGAAAAAAAATACCTTTAGTATTTAAATATTTTGGGACATCTGGGTGACTCAAAGCCTCAAAACTGTGAGATCATGTCCTGAGCTGAAACCAAGAGTTGGGTAAAGCATCACAACTCTTGGTTTCAGCTCAGGGCATGATCTCACAGTTTATGAGTTCAAGCCCCACATTGGGCTCTGCAATCACAGTGTGGAACCTGCTTGGGATTCTCTTTCCCTCTCTGTCTGCCCCTCCCATGCTTCTCTCTCTCTCTCTCTCTCTCTCTCTCTCTCTCTCTCTCTCTCTGTCTCTCTCTCAAGAATAAATAAGTTGAAAACATTTAAAAAAATATTTAAAGATGATTAGCATGCAAATAATTTTAGTCCATAATTTGAAAAAGAAACTCCAAAGATCAGAAACAACTCGGCTTTTAACTAGATACAAAAGAGAGTCAATATTCCTTAGGGATGAAAAGACTGAAAAATGGTTTCCATATTAAATGATGTATTGTTATTCTACCGACATAGTTATCTATGTTTACTACTAACTCAATGTGCTTTTCCATCACTTTATTGAATGAATGCAAGCCTCAAAATAATAAACAGGATAGAGAAACACATTTTGAAAAAAGTGGATTTATTAATATAAGTGAGTGGATGATGTAGAGGAAAGAATCTTGCACTTGGGAGCAAGAAGCTGGAGTCGTAAATTAGATGTATGATGCTGAAGAAAGCACTTACAACTTCTCTCTTAGTATGCACATTTATATTTATATGATGAGGTTCACGTGCCTAGTTTTTTTTTTCACAAAGTCTATTAAAACTGATGTTCTAGTATATAAGTAAATCAAATTAACAAATATGTCTAAACACTCATTACAGAGTCTTCTTATATAATAGGGAGACTCAATAGTTTCAACTTAGTCTATTCAAATGTTGGAGTTAGAAGCATAACCTATTATGCTTGCAGTTCTACCTCAGACATGTAGAGAACCAGAAAGAGCAACATTCCTGCCCTTACAACTAGGACCATAGGCTGGACAGCTGCAGATTTAAGGCTCTTGAACCCATCTAAGAGCTGATCTTATGTGATAAACAACTAAATCAAAATATAGAAGGAGATACACCTCTAGGCTTGTATGGCATATGCTCTAAAATAATAATAAGCTAGACACTTCAATGATTTGCTAAAGGCCAAGTATGAAATAGTGTGGGAGAAGGAGCCGCAGAGGGTTGCAGGCATATGCATGGCCCTCTTACAGGTTTTTCATCCAGGAAGTCATGCAGTCTGATGAAGATTTTGGACAGGCTTTTTCGTGACTACAGGATCCTGAACTCCCTTTCCTTAGAACATTTACTTTAGAAAATTTGCAGGTATAATTTTTTTTTCTGTCCTTCAAGATATAAATTTTGTACAACCCAGAAATGTGTTTCTCAAGTAACTGGAAGCCGTATCATTGAAATATAATCATTAAAATAATAACAATGACAATAATAATAGTGCCCTTTTCACTCCTTTTTTTCTAGTTTTTTAAAATTTATTTTGAGAGGGAGAGAGAGGGAAAGAGAGAGAGAGAGACAGCATGCCTACAAACACTCATGCATGTGCACTAGTGGGGGGGGTGCAGAGAGAGAGGAAGAGTGACAGAATCCCAAGCGCAATGTGGAGCCCAGTGCAGGAGGGGGAGGGGGCTCCATGCAGAGCTCAAACTCACAAACCATGAGATCATGACCTGAGCTGAAGTTGGATGCTGAACCCACTGAGCCACTCAGGAGCGCCCCCCACCCCCCACCTCCTTCACTCTTTATGGTAGCCTAGTTACCTAACTCTGATAGCAATGATTAGCAAACACCAATAACCTAATCAACTTGACCATCCTTCCTCCTAATGTTCTTCAGTACTTTTTCTCTAGTTCAAATCAACATTTAAAATCTGCTTTTGTTTCAGTGAGGTTGAGTTTATCTTTTTCTCATATTAAAATCGCATTGAATCAAGTTTACTTTGCTGTTTCTAACAAATATCCATTGAAATTTTTTCTTTAACAACTCACAGGGAAGATCAGGGAGAATCCTTACAAAGCCTCCCCTAAGATACTGGCTGGAAATGGAACAGCTGCCACCACCAAAATGTCACCCACACTCAGCTGAAATTTCAGGGAGAAGTTCATTAATATCTACAGCTTTTGAGCACTGGTAGAAGTTACTGCAGGTTAGAGAGGAGGAGAAGTCACTATCAAAGCTCACAATTGCACATCTCCTTATCTCCCCTAAAGAACAAAAGCCTTGATCTTCAGATGAAAAGTGATCAAAATATCACCTGAAGCTATTGCAGCTGGAAACAGGGAAAATGTTCTACTCTCTTTTGTGGGCCAAGAATACATGCTATACCCATATTACCTCAGGATGAGTACTAATGAAGGCCATCCCTGAAACTCAGGTTATGAACATCAGAGAACATCCTTCTGTCCCAACTCTGTAAAGTGAAAGAAGACAAGAAAGAAATGGGGAGAGGGAGGTAGGAAGGAAGGGAGGAAAGGAGGGAGGAAGGGGGTAGGAAGAAAGAAAGAAGGAAGGAAGGAAGAAGGAAGGAAGGAAGGCAGGCAGGAAGGGGGAAGGAAAAAAGAAAGAAGGAATATAAAGACTGTGACTTAGTTGATAATTTGTGTTTCTCATAGGAATCTGGATTAACAATCATGAAACTACTTTATATGTATACTAGGGTTGAACAAATAAATCAGTGAATTGTGGATAATGGCAGTCATATTTCCTACTTTCAAAAGAAGAGTTTATAAATAAGAGGGGCGGAATATAATGAACTCTATGTACTGGATTCAAGTGGGAAATATCATTAGGAATTATTGTTTATTTTATATCATACACATAAATAAATACCAAAATCAGTATAGAATATATACTCTTCTGAAAGTAATTTAACTTTGTTTATTTTATGTTTTTTATAAAAGAATTTTATGCCATTTTTTTTGAAAACAAAAGAAATATTGGAGGAGGGAAGGTTGAAAGAGCATGTATAGAGCTACTTTAAGAAACAAATCGTGGCACACCTGTGTGGCTTGGGTAAGCATCTGACCCTGGATTTTGGCCCAGGTCATGATCTCAAGGTTCCTGAGATAGAGATGTCGCATCAGGCTCTGTGCTGACAATGGGGAGCCTGCTTGTGTTCTCTCTCTCCCTCTCTCTCTGCCCCTCCCTTGCGTGCTCACTCTCTCAAAATAAATAAATAAACATTAAAAAAAAGAAACAAATCTTCTTCTAGAAGAATTTTATTTTAATGTTTGGGAAAGAAAGAGAAGTCATTAAACAGAGTTTATCCACATCAAAATTCTTTACAACTTGTAAGAAAGAAAACAAAATACAGAGCGTAGGACTCTCTTTTTAAGAAACCTGGCATAAATTGTACACCTAAATGTTAGAGGTGCATTTAAGCTCGTTTGGAGGGTTAAATAAACTTACTAATGTTAATGAGGTAAGTTTTAAAGGTTTGGAATGCACTGCAATATATACTTACTTTGAAAACTGCTTTCCTACTCAGTGACTCTAGAGTAGTGACATAGAATAGATAGTAATAATCACTGCTATACTTGTAGCCCCTGAAAATTAAACCTATTATGGTATCTTGTTTGTATAAAACTTATACTTCCAAAAATTTTCTGCAATCAAAACTCCCTCTTAGGTAATTTGTTTTGAAATCATGGGGAAGGAAAAATCCAACATCTCTAACTATTCTGAAACATAATCTGATATCTTCATGTATGCCACTTGTTTGTTCCTGAAAACCATAGTTGATTTTGAGATGTTCGTCCTGAAGTTTTTCAGACATTTAATTTTTTAGAAAAAAAAGTAAACCCCATATTTCAAATATATTTTTGGCTTAGGGTGAAATTTACTGAACCTCATAATTATTTTTAAAGTTTAAAACTGGAATTATATTAAATCACATTAATACATTTAAAGGTCTCTGTGATATTCTTCTAGCCCATGAACAGAATGATTTCATCTTAACTATGCACTGTTAATTTCATTGCGGTGATTAATAAACCCTGTCACTATGCATTTATAAACCTGCTATTTCAGGGTTGCACATTTATTGCTTGCTTTTTTTTTTCAAAGTGCCGTTTCATAGGAGCAGTTTAACAAATGTTAAATTTCAAAGACAGATAATAGATAATTACAGGCATTTAAATGATGGATGTTAATTTGATCCTAATAAAACGTCAGGTAAATTAAGGTCATGTCTATAGAAGACAGTCATTTTAAACTAAATTTTATTGTTAGATAATAAATATGTCTCCCCTCTTACATCCTACCCATACAGTTATCTACCAGAATTTACTATAGTTTTTAAATAAGTGTTAGATATGACTAAATAGTTCTCATTACTCATCAACACAGATTGGAAACAAACCATTGAATAAACTGTTCTAAAGTAATAGAATGATATTGAATAACCTTACCACAACACACATAAGTAAATAAATCCTATTTTCTCCACTTTAACAATAAGAAAAGTTTGGCATAAACAAATTCAGCAATCCGGGGCACCTGGGTGGCTCAGTCACTTGAGCATCTGACTCATGATTTAGACTCAGGTCATGATCTCATGGTCATAAGATCAAGCTCCCTGTCAGGCTCTGCACTGAGTGTGGAGCCTCCTTGAGATTCTCTCTCTCTTTCCCTTTGTTCTTCTCCCCTGCTCACACACTGTGTATCTCTCTAAAATAAAGAAAAAAGAAAAAAGAAAGAAATTCAGCAACTTGGTGGAAATGATGAAATAAGTCTTCTAACCAACTCCAAATTCTTCACACATAAACTGGAAAATTACACTACCAAAACAAGTTTGTATTAATTATATATGAATATACTCTTACTGACATGCAAGTAAAGGAAGGTTTGTGGCTGTTTCTCAATAGAAGTTGTGTTTATAATTGCTCATCTGCCACCTCTGTGTAATGAATAATTTGTAACTACTCTCAGGTTTTCCATTCTCTTTTGGCTGAAATTAAAGCCAATAAAAATTGAAATATATGTTCCAGGACTAGGGACTAAAAATCTTAATAGCAAAATAAAATTTAAAAATATTTTGAAAATATTTAGGAAGAATAACTTCTAGTCATAGTCTGTAAGACATTTCATCTCAGTTCATATCAAAACAATTTTATTTTACATTATCAACAAAACAATTTTAGGCTTGAAGAAAAAAAAAAGACATTATTAAAGAAAATGAATCAAACAATCATGGTACTAGATGAGAACACTCGTGTCTGGAGAAATTTCAAGAAAAAGGAGTGAACAGATGAAAGAAGAAATAACTAACAGTAAGACCAAATTTCATTTACTGATGATCTATGAATGTACTCCTAAGGAAAAATACAGTATTTTTCCTTAAATTATCCAAATAACAAATATTAAAAACATCTTGAGCTCTCTGCTCACTTTTATTACATGGTATTTAAAATATATACACTTTTGGGGTGCCTGGGTGGCGCAGTCGATTAAGCGTCCGACTTCAGCCAGGTCACGATCTCGCGGTCCATGAGTTCGAGCCCCGCATCAGGCTCTGGGCTGATGGCTCAGAGCCTGGAGCCTGTTTCCGATTCTGTGTCTCCCTCTCTCTCTGCCCCTCCCCCGTTCATGCTCTGTCTCTCTCTGTCCCAAAAAATAAATAAATGTTAAAAAAAATTTTTTTAAATATATACACTTTTGTAACTTAACAGGTCTTTGGATAACTCTTCTTCATATTAAAACCTAATGCGGGGGAGGTGCCTGGGTGGCTCAGTCAGTTGAGCGTCTGACTTCGGCTCAGGTCATGATCTCACATTGTGAGTTCGAGCCCTGCTTTGGGATCTGTGCTGACAGCTGGAAGTCTGACAGCTTCGGATCCTGTGTCTCCCTCTCTCTCTCTGCCCCTCCCCCACTCATGCTCTGTTTCTCTTTCTGTCAAAAATAAATAAACATTTAAAAAAAAACACAAAAAACTAAGGGAATAATTTTATCATCACCTCCTAAATAGTACAAAAGCCAGAGCGCTCACAAATGGATATTGTGGCTAATGCATGTGTTATGATTGCATGTTTGCACACATATTTTATCATGGGAAACTTGATTTTTTTAAATCATTGTGAGAAATTAAATCCATAAGGAAAATATAATTCTATAAATATGTTTTATGTTGTGTACTACACTTTCTGGAACACACTGATCAGTAAAACTAGTTACTGTTTTTTCTGGTTAAGAAGCTATATTGCAAGGCTGAAAATTTATACTATTCATTGGAAATTCTAGTGTTTCAATATGCACGTTAAGAAGACTCTTATAAAACCACTTAAGTGGAATTTTGTTAGAATATAATCAATATGCCAAAACCAAGATATAATTTATAGTCAATAGAGTTAATTCATTAACTGTTTAAATTTAGAAAAAAAGTATCATAATCAAATACAGTTTGTTCAATTTATCTCTCATCCATTTAGACCATCTAATAAGCCCATATTTTATTCTTAATTGTCAAATGGAATACCATAAGCATATTCTCAGTGTCAGGAAGTAGTATCCAAGGATATAACCATGCTCTTGGTTTAGGATGAGGCCTCATTCAGAGACAAAAATTGTTTTGCCTTATGCACTTGTCTCTCTGAATTTTTATTTATATTTACTTTATAGATGAATGCAACACACACTTCAAGTACTTGTAAAAAAGCTTTTATTGATATAAGTGATTGTTGTAATTTATTTTTAATGTTTCTTATGTATATATGGATATAATGTTCACATTAGTTGTTTTGTATAAATGGATCAATATCCTAATAGTCACAAGAGGTCTCATCTTCATTAAAATACTAGTATTGGAGCACCTGGGTGGCTCAGCTGGTTAAGGGTCCAACTCTTGATTTTGACTGAGGTCATGATCTTATGAATTCTTGAGATCAAGTCCCACGATGGGCTTTACGCTGACAGGGTGGAGCCTGCTTAGGATTCTCTCTCTCCCTCTCACTCTGTCCCTTCCCTGCTTTCACACACACACACACACACACACACACACACACACACACACACACTCTTTCTCTCTCCCTTTCAAAATAAATAAACATTAAAAATATATTAATATCAAAATATTCACCAAAAATCAAAAAGCATTCTTTTCAAAAGCTTATTTTTAAAATTTCTCTATATAAGTTACTCTTAAAATTTCTAAAAATAAAAACATAAAACAATAAAATAAAAAATATATTTTGACAATGAGAAAGTCTGACATAATGAGAGCCCTCATGGGAGACACTGAATATTTCATAATAAGCAGTGATTTTTTTTCAGTTTTTATTTTATTTAAATATTTCATAAAATTCTTCTCATCTGATACATGGCTTTAAAAATGTAGGACATATACACATTGTACATTAATTAAATGTCTCCTTTTGTTTGATTTATTTGATAAACCTTAGTGATTTTACCAAAACAGAATGTTAGTCATTTTTTTTAACAGAGCCATAGGAATAAAACACTAATGGTGAATATCTAAGCACAGAGAATACTGTCACATTGACTAGTCATGTCCTTAAACTTAATACCTATTTGTTTTAGGGGAATTATCCTTAGGGGCCTTTTCTGTAACAGAAAAAACAAACAACTTCTCAAAAACTGAAGACCTGAGTCTTTTCATTATGAAATCTCTTAGATATTTGACTAACTTGTGTCACATTCATTAAAAAGGCCCCCTAATAATGGCTTATACATGATGCAGTATTTTTTTCCATCTTTAAAGATCAAAATAGTATATTTTGAAAACAGTGAGATGATTTTTTTTAGTCTCAGTATAAACGAATATCAAGAGGGTAAAGGAGTTTCTTGCTGTGGTTGTTTTATCAAGTATTTTTGAGAACTAATGAATGGGGTTTTTAGTAGGGGAATACATGGACAACATACTGAGTCAGAATTTTTATATTCAAACATTAGAAGCCAATGCAATTCACTTAGGAAAATAAAGAGAGTTCTAAAGCAGGCTAACTGATAGTTTCTAGAATCTAAGGGATGAATGGAGAACTGAATTCAGGTAGGAAACAAAGATTGGGAGAGTTGAGATCTAGGGGATGGAAAGTTGTACTTAGGATATTGCCACTGGCAAAGTCACTAGGAACACTGCCTTTGTCTCTGGGAATGTCACTGTGGAATGTGATCTACAGATCTGTCGCCCTGGGCCATGCCCACTCTCTCACTTCTGGGAATGGTCTTTAATCAATTTTGAACCTTTGTGTGAATTTCTCAAAATGTAAAGTCTCATGCGACAGGACTTGATGGTCTGTGTATAGACCACATCCTTATATTTTGAAAGAGGAGAGAGGGCAAGTATAACACCTTTTAGGACTCTGTAGAAAAAAAAAAAAAAGTAGTTACTACCGGGCTACCACAATATCTTGGTGGTTATACTTTTTTAACTTGCTTTTATTGTCATGAGTCTTTTTCCTTAAAAAAAAAAAATTGTGTCTCTATTTTTGAGAGAAAGTAAGTGGGGGAGAGGCAGAGAGAGAGGGAGACAGAGGATCTGAGGTATGCTCCAGGAGGTCAACGCAGAGCCCCACATGGGTCTTGAACTCACAAACCGTGAGATCATGACCTGAGCTGAAATCAAGAGTCAGAGGCTTAACAGACTGAGCCACCCAGACACCCCTGCCATGTTTGTTTGTTTGTTTGTTTTAATTTTTTAGGGTTTATTCATTTTTCAGAGACAGAGACAGTGAGGTGAGCAGGGGCAGAGAGACAGGGAGACCCAGAATCTGAAGCAGGCTGCAGGCTCTGAGCTGTCAGTCCAGAGCCCAACATGGGGCTTGAACTCACAGACCCTGAGATCATGACCTGAGCTGAAGTCGACGCTTAACCAACTGAGCTACCCAGGCGCCCCTGCCATGTTTTTTATTATCAGCCACTTTCTAAATGATTGTGAAATAAGAGACTAAGCATAACCAAAAAATGTATAAGAATGTAATATTTTGGAAAATGTGAATTGCAGTGTTTAAAAGACTGGAAATAACATATGCTCTTTTATACGGTTCTCTCACTTTTAAAAGTATATACAAACCTTTTTGCAAAAGAAGCTTTATTACAGAAAATAATATAGTAGATGGGTACATTCAAAAATGTTCAGTTTAAAAATTGTCTAGGAATGAGAACCCTGGAATTGGTTAGTTGCCTGGAGTTGTACCCGAAGACACTTTGCCATATGGTTTCAAAAGTTACATATATATAGTTACAACCCATTTTAATTTCACCAGTATATAAACTGTGGAAAGATTAATGGGTTACTCAAGGTAAAAGAATTAGAATGAGAACGATTAGCTTAATTAATATATTCTATCTACTTCATGTATTTGGACTGCATCTTAACATTTTTGGCTGTATTTCTAAGTATGAAAATCTTCATTCTTCAGGGAGACATATGATATTAAATTTTTGACAATTTCACCTTATAAAAATCTATGTTAAATTGAGTATATAGATATCAAATGAAAATATTTATATACGTAGCTCCCTAGCTTTTTTCCAGAATGAGTATTTTTTCAGCTTTCTTAGGTATACTCAATAAATAAAATTACAAGATATTTAAATTGTACAATTTGATATACCTATACATTGTAAAAGGATTCTCATCATTGAGTATGGACACATCAATCACCTTACATATTTACCTCTTTTGCGTGTCTGAAAACACTTTAAGGTCTTCTCTCTTAGCAAATTTCGATAATACAATACAGTGTCATCAAAGGTAGTCACATTGTTATAGATTAAATCCTCAGATTTTGCTCCTTTTATAATTGAAAGTTTATATCCTTTGATCAAATCTCTCCATTCCCTCTACTCCAGAGCAACCAGCAACCACAATTCTACTCTCTTTTCTATGAAGTTGACTTTTTTTTTTCCCAGATGCCACATGTAAGTGGTACCATGCTGTATTTTTCTTTATCTGGCTTATTTCATTTAGCATAAAGCCTTCCAGTTCATCCATGTTGTTGCAAACCACAGGATTTCTTTTAAAGGCTGAATATTATTGCATTTCCTATATACCACAATTTTTTTACCTACCTCTCCATCGATGAACACTTAGGTTGTTTCTATATCTTGGATATTGTGAATAATACAGCCATGAACATAGCAGTACAGAGACCTTTTCTTTGACTTCCAGAGAATAATATAAATAACATTGGTGGGTTAATGTTAGGCTTTTTAGATAAAGAGAAAAATAAGAATGAGGAGGAAGTAGAATTATAACAGGGTATCCAGATTTTGAGATAAAATGTACTCTTGTAATTTACAGGGATAAATAATTGAATGTAACAACCAAGTGCATACTGCTTTAGAGGTGGAGAGAAGCCAGGACAAATAGTAATAATATGCTATTTGTGCAAAGTTTAATCTATGTAATCATTGTAGATTCCATATTACCTATTGAATACTTTTTTTTTCTTGAAATTTTTCTAACTATATGTGCGTTTTTTTGGGGGGGTCAGTTTTAACTTTGAATTGTCACAAGCAGGACTGGACAACAATTATATGTGAAAACCACAATACCCCTTTTAACTTTACCCACCTTTTCAAATAATTCATTTTTCTTCATGAATTCATGATGCATAAATGTAGCATACATATACAGATGATATAGCCAGCTGTATGAACATTTATGTATTTCTCTATTCCAACTTCAAATGAACTATCTACCCTATGTGCCAAAATCTCAGAAAGAAACTAATTTTTTGAAAAATGAATATTCCCTGTAACATAATGCAAGTGATCACATTACTGAAATGATCATGTTTACTAATGAACTTTGTGTACATTTAAAGACTTAAATATGTAAAAGTAGATTTAGTCAATTTAAAGTATATTTTTAAAACAACTATCCATTATTAAAAATAATAATATTTATGAAAATCTTTCAAGTTTATATGACCTTTTATATATATAAATCACTGAGAAGAAAATATGCATTAAATTATTAATGAATTATACCATCCAAATCCACACATAAAACATGCTCATCACCTCAAATACTTTTATAATTTATTTTTTTTTAATATTATACATGTTTCAGTTACTCAAACTTTTTTATTTCTTGAGTCCCTTAGTAAAACTAATTTGAATAGAGTAGCAGGGATTTATATACATATTTTAAGTGCAAGAAATTTTTACCTCAAGGGCAAATGCCAGAAAATTGAGACTTTGAAACTTACACCTCTGTTTTTCTTTCCAATTTGTGGCTCTATGTCATTGAACAAGTCAAATTTTCAGAATGAAATTCATAGATTTTTTTCAATTCTAAAATTAGTTGTCAGCCATTTGGAATTGTTCTTTACTTGTATATTTTCTGTTTCTATAACTTTAGCCAACTTCTAAGTCTTTGCAGCAGAGCAGCAGTCAACTAGATATCAAATAAAAATGTAAATAGGGGCGCCTGGGTGGCTCAGTCAGTTAAGCGTCCAACTTTGGCTCAGGTCATGATCTCACAATTTGTGGGTTCCAGCCCTGCATCAGGCTCTGTGTGGACAGCTCAGAGCCTGGAGCCCGCTTAAGATTCTGTGTCTCCCTTTCTCTCTGTTCCTCCCCTGCTTGCACTTTCTCTCTCTGTCTCTCAAAAATGAATAAACGTTAAAATAAATAAATAATATAAATGATATAAATAATATAAATAAATATGTAAATAGCATACAGTAAAAATGATTATAAATATCTATTGAATTCAATCTATGCAATCATTATGTAATTATAAAATACATTATAATATAAAATCTATAATAATAGAAATACAAATACTCAAGTGAATATTGCAAAAAATATATATATTTCCCTGGATGCCAAATTAAACTATGTAGTTATAAATATGCATATTAAAGTTTATTTTGTGGTTATCTACCCTTTATAGTATAATTGGGATCACTAATTAGAGTTGTAAGGGCATTATTTAAACATATAATGAGAGTATTTATTAGTGTGATTATTATTTAGAACTTAATAATATTGGATTTGAGATTATTATTGAAGTTTGATTATTATCTAAATAACGAATTATTAGATTATTTAGATTATTCACCAAGAAAGTTTTGTAATAAAATCTATTATGAGTAAGATAAAATACAATGGTCAATAATTCCAACTAGTAAATACTCATTTAATTATTAAACTGATCCCCTAAAATAAAATAGTAATTCAAAAGAAAAAAAGAACGAAAGACAGAAATGTCTCTACTCTGTATCTTGAGCAGAAACAATTCTAAAAAAGAAAGTCTAGGGGTACCTGGCTGTCTCAGTCAGTAGAGTATGTGACTCTTGATCTTGTGTCAGGAATTTGAGCCCCACATTGGGTACAGAGATTACGTAAATAAATAAATAAATAAATAAATAAATAAATAAATAAATAAAATTTTATTAAAAAGAGAAAATCTATCAATCTCTGCTATCTGCATCTCCTTCCAAACACCTTCATGGCACAACTTGCATGTACAACCCTCAAAGGAAACAATCTATTGAGAAGCTGGCTTTGAAAAACCATGGGTTCAAAATTTTCCAGAGTATACACACTGGGCAGAAATTGAATAGATTCTTCCTTATTAACTTATACAATGTTTATATATAAACATTCAACAGAAATGTTTGCCAGTTTACCCATATAAATTACCACTATCCCAGTCAAAAAGGAACTTTTTCCCACACTATTGATATAAAATAGTTTTCCTAAATCAAAGCTATTTTCAAGATGTTGTAGTTAACTCCTACCTGACTGCAAAGAAGGATTTAACTTCTTAGATCTACTTAAAAATAATTAGGGCACCTAGGTAGCTCAGTCCCTTAAGTCTCTGACTCTTGATTTCGGCTCAGGTCATGACCTCACAGTTTGGGAGATCGAGCCCCACATTGGGCGCTGTGCTGACAGTGCAGAGCCTGAGATTTTCTTTCTCTCCCTCTCTCTCTGCCCCTTCTCCACTTCTCTCTTTTTCTTTCTCTCTCTCAAAATAATTAAACATTAAAAATGTATTATAAAAATAATTAGAACAGATAATTTCCAGCTCATTTTATGCATGTCTTATTTCACTTGTAAATTATGATGAAAAACAAATCTTGAGTAAAGTATTATATAATTGAAACACAATGTATTTTTTAATGGCCAAAATGACCTCTGCTTTATATTTCAAGAATGCAAAGGTGGCTTATCATCAAAATATCTGTAAATATAAATCAAAACACCAATAAATTAATGGGAGAAAACTTTGATTTTTTTCAATAGATAAAGGTGTTGAATCTAAACCATTTAAAAAATTACTTGCCAGACTAGGATAGAAGTGAATTCTCTGCATTACATAAAAAATAATATACCAAAAAAGTCCATAAAGTATAAAGAAAAAATAAATATTACACACACCCACACACACATATATATACATACATACATATATATGTATACATATATATTATATAAAAAAAGGTGTTTCAGTTACCTATTATATAGTATCATAAATCAAGAACTATTTTTTAATTTTTATAAGTCTACGAATCACTTGAGTAAGTACTACTGATCTGGGTCAGGCTTGGCTGATCTCAATTGCACTCCTTATGTTCCAGTAGTTAGCTGTATGTGTGGCTGGAGAGTGTCTATGCCAGGAACACCTCTGACACACAACTGGCAGTCGGCTGTCTGTCTGATGGGTTAACAGGAGAAAACACACAATGTGTTTCTCAGGATCCAGCAGGTTAGCCAAAACCTTTTCACGTGGCAGCAGCAGGTTTCCAAGAGAGTAAGAAAAGGCATTCCAAGTTTTTTGAAGTATGTATTTGGAAGTGGTACAACACTTCTACTACATGCTACAGGCACAAGTAAATCATAAGGCCAATGCAAAATTTAAGAATGAGGATATAAACTCCATCTCATCTTGTGAGCAGTGGCAAAGTAACATTGTTAAAAATGGAGATACAGAGTGGGCTCAGAAGTTAGGAACATTTTTGTAATCAATCTAATAAAGAGAAGAAATGGAATGGTCATAATCGGTAATTAATATAAGCACCTACAAAACTAAACTGTTAATATGTAATATAGAGAATTATTTTATGAAAGACACAAGTATGAATGATGATAATGTGGGGTACATTCAACAAATGCACCTGAAGTCGGCAGTAAGTACATATATACATAACCACCACCTGCATATATACAAGAACCTGTAAGTCTTTTTAAACTTATATTTTGAAATAACAAAAGTTACAAAGTTAATATAGAGATTCTTTTGAATACCTATCACCGTGTCACTCACGTTGTTAACACCTTACAAATAGTATATTTGTTAAAACTAAGAAACTGACATTGGTGTATGTAGTAGGAGTGCTGATAAAAAGGACTCCATCTCTGGCCCTTCATTTTGTTCACGAAGACCTCCTTTGGGCCCTTGTGTTCCAGGCCCCTTGGGAGTTAATATATGCCCTGGCCAGAATGTGGGAAGGCTTGTTCTGACCTCTCTTCTGGAGCACAGAAGGCACCAGTTTAGATAAATACCCTTTGACCTCATCACAATGATCCCTTCACTCTATAAATTCTGTGGATCAAGGTGCCGACTTTGAGGAGAATAGCTGTGTAGTGTCTGGATTGTCATTCTCTCAATTACCCCCATCAGTAGATTACCCTGAATAAAACTCTATGTAAATTGTTTTGAGTGGCTTGCTTCATTTATCAGCCTCTAAGTGACTCCTCAGTCTGGAAGATAATACCATCTTGCCCCCATCATCTTCTAACAGTATATTAGTTTGAAGTCTTAGGCTCCAGATTTTATTTGGATTTCACCTGTTTTCTGTTAGTGTCTTCTTTCTGTTTCAGGATCCCACCCAAGATATCACACTGCATTTCATTGTCATGTGACCCTAGCCTCCTCTGGCCAGTGATGTTTTCCCCTTCTTTTCTTGTTTTTCATAATCTTTACAATCTTGATGTTTGTAGACCAGGTATAAACGTCATCATAACTAGGGCTATTTTTTTCATGTTTTTATACTAGAATTTTAGATTTTTGGAAAAAGTAAAACAAAGATTAAATGCCCTGATCACATTTGTATGGGGGCTACATGATATATACATTACATATTAGTGAAGTTAACAATTATTACCCGTAGAAATGTTTGCTGTGTTTCTCTACTATAGATACTATTTTTAAATAATAAATCAACCCATATTAGAGGTAAAATAGGATGTGCAACTTTCTAATATATTATTGCCTAAAACTCTATTAATATAACCAAAATGTAAAATAAGTCAGTATACAAATATATTTAAATATACAAGATTTTAGATGTACAAAGACATATAAGTTCTTCAAATAAATCTAATCTGCCTTAACCCATATATTAGAAAACAATTACTTTCTAGGTGACTTTAAAATGGATTACTTGGGGCACCTAGGTGGCTCAGTCGGTTGGGCGTCCAACTTCAGCTCAGGTCATGATCTCACAGTCTGTGAGTTCAAGCCCCGTGTCGGGCTCTGTGCTGGCAGTTCGGAGCCTGAAGCCTGCTTCGGATTCTGTGTCTCCCTCTCTCTCTGCCCCTCTCCTGCTCATGCTTTGTCTCTCTCTGTCTCAAAATAAATAGAAACATTAATTTTTTTTAAATGGATTACTTAATTTTATATTATGTTCAGTTGATATATCAGGAAGATAGTTTTAATTTATTGATACAGATTTAGAAGCAAATTCAAAAATCTATATCTACCTATGAACAAATGAAACAATTTATTTAATAGATAATGCAAATTCTTTGAGTTTTGCTTATATGTGTTTTAAGATAAAAACTGCTTTAGAAAACAGTGTAACTTAAGTGGTAAGATCATGAGCCAAATTAAACTGAATTGAAGATTTTGAAAATAGAACTAGTTCATGTACTTTTTCTAATGAAGGGCGAGTTTAGTATTAGATATAGAAAAAAAATTGGGGACAAAGAAGTTGAATTTTATCTGATGTAAAGTTACTTAATCTTTGAAATTAACCAGAGCACAACATATCGAAATGCAGATGTGAAAGATCTGGTGGGGACGGTGATTTAGAAATTATATATGGAAAAGGACAATCAGTAGTGAAGGTTTCAGTGGTGCCTGGGTTGCTTAGTTGGTTAAGCATCTGACTGTTGACTTTGGCCCAGGTCATGATCTCACAGTTCATGAGATTGAGCCTTCTACTGGGCTCTATGCTGACGGTATGGAGCCTGCTTGGAATTCTCTCTCTCTCTCTCTCTCTCTCTCTCTCTCTCTCTCTCTTTCTGTCTCTCACTCTCTCTCCTTCTCTCTGTCAATAAATAAATAAATAAATGTTTAAAAAATAGTGAATATTTCCTTAGAATTTGGAAGTAATGAAATTCATTACACAGAAAAAAATTGATTCAGATAGAAATAAAACACTCATCCACTTAAAAAAACATTTGAGGATGTCTGTTACTTTGGTGGTGGACAGTTGAGGAAATTACTGTTTAAAAATTCCTCTTTTCTCTGAAAAATAGGAGGCATTAACTAAAAGATTGATACTCTGTTATTTAACGCATAAAAGTTTACAGTGCTTTGCAATTTATCACTATAAAGTACATACACTTAAAAATAAATTAAATAAAATATACTTCTTTGTCATAATTAATATTTTTGACACTTTATTCCATTTTGTTAATAATATAAGCCACTATTTCCTGAATCATAAATTTTCCTTATGTTAGTTTCTCTTTTCTGGAACTCATTATTGATTAATTTACTTAAAAAAGTGTATATGAGTGTTGTTTGTTAGTGTGCATGCACAGGTACAAGGACATGCATTGTTTTCATACTTGATAAATAATTTGTACTCAAAACTTGATGGCATCCCTCTATTGTCTTATAGCACCCAATATTGTTTTGCTGAAAATACGATGATCATTATTTTATGTATGCTGCACATACATTGTAACTATTCAGATACAACAGGGACTGTTAAGGTTTAGAAATTTTACCAAATAACTAGATACTATATCTTTATATTTATTACAGGTCATTGTCTTAAATGTCCATGTGCTGGCAATTAAAGCAATTTAATATTTAAAAATTACTGGAGCTCCTGGGTTTCTCAGTCAGTTAAGTGTTCGACTTTGGCACAGGTCATGATTTCACGGTTCATGGGTTCGAGCCCTGCATTGGACTCTGTGCTGACAGCTCGAAGCCTGGAGCCTGCTTCAGATTCTGTCTCCCTGTCTCTCTGCCCCTCTCTGGATCATGCTCTGTCTTTCTCTCTTTCTCTCTCAAAAAATAAAACATTAAAAAAAATTTTTTTTTTTAAATTTTTTTTTTCAACGTTTTATTTATTTTTGGGACAGAGAGAGACAGAGCATGAACGGGGGAGGGGCAGAGAGACAGGGAGACACAGAATCGGAAACAGGCTCCAGGCTCCGAGCCATCAGCCCAGAGCCTGACGCGGGGCTCGAACTCCCGGACCGCGAGATCGTGACCTGGCTGAAGTCGGACGCTTAACCGACTGCGCCACCCAGGCGCCCCTAAAAAAATTTTTTTAAGAACACTTAAAAATTACTCCTTTATGTGTATGGTAACCTAAACCACTGAGTACTTTGTTAAATTAATGTACATTTTTCTAATAATTTTTAAAATAAATATAAATATTTTACATTGTTTTAATTAACATAGGTATATATATATTTTCAATTTTAAACTTTTTATTTCTATTTTTAGTTTTAATTGGATAGACAATTTTATGCATCTATTTTGTAAAACAGGCATATATGTTCTAGTGAGCAAATTGTGAAATTATTTTGGTATCATCATGCAGCTAATTCACTGGCAATCTTAACTGAACACTGAATAAATAAGGCAGTTAAAGGAATATCTACAGGGGATGATGTTTAGGGTTCACATTTAATAAGTCTTACTACACAGAGTTGTAAAAAATGTAAGCGTAATGAACCTAGTAAATTAGTGATGAAAGAAAATAAAAGAAACTAATGGATTCAAAAAATATTACAGATCATGACATGTTATTTCCAGACTATTAAACATGACTGTGCTGAGCAATTGCAGGTGCTTAAAATCCCCATGACTTCATAAAGCATTAATTAAACACTGAATGTCAGAAGAAAATCACTAACATTGTTTTTCAAAGAAAGGTGCATGACTGCATTTATCTCTATTCCCCCTGGGGGACTGCAAAAATTGTAAATTCATGTCCATTACCTGAGGTTTAATGAAGTAGAATACTAAACAGAAGTGTCTAGAATTCTATCTATATAAGTGATATCCCAGATGATCCTATGTACATTACTGTATGAGTCACACTGCATTAGGGAAGAGAGACTGGCAAGAAAAATCTTCACATCTATTCTGAGGGTTAATTTTATGTATCAGATTTGGCTGGGCCATGGTGTCCACATATGTGGTCAAACATTAGTCTAGATGTTTCTTTTGGGATGTTTTGGGTGAGATTAATATTGAAATTATGAATTTTGAATAAAGCAGACTGCCCACGATGATTTCAGTGGGCCTCATCCAATCAATTGAATATCTGAATAGAATAAAAGATTGACCTCCCCCAAACAAGAAAGATAAATCTGCCAGCAGATGGTTTTCAGCCTTCAACTGTAACATCAACTCTTCCCTGGTTCTCCAGCCTGCTGGCCCACTCGGCTGATTTTGGACTTTGCCAGCCTCCATAATCACATGGGACCATTCTGTAAAATAAATCTATTTCTCTCTATATACTTCTTCATGTTTTGTTTCTCTAGAGAACCTTGAGTAACACATCCAAGATGCACTGATTGGCCTTCAGAATTTATATTTACCTCACTTTAGCTTATATTCTGTACATAAGGATGCAAAAGATACTGAACATTGGCCAATCTTTAGCCCTAAGTAGAATTGCAAGGCAGAGCTGCCCTACCAAGTATCAACAGGCTATCAGAAAATATTTCCTGTCCCAATCCCTGAACTTGGTTCTTTATACCCTTGCTTTATCCCCAATATAAGAGAAAAGTGCTTCTTTGCCTGATGTTTAATATGCTTGCAGATCTTTTGGTTTGAGCATTCTTCTTGTTAAAATAAAATCTCTTCTTATTAATTCCAGGTTTGGTTTGATTTGGCAGTTTTCTAGTCCTGTAACTGTGATCAAGATTGGACCTCACCTACAAACCTCTACCATCTGTAAGTCATTTGAACTTTTCTCCTGTTCAGTAAGTCAGGGATCCTTTGGTGAGTTAAACTCACAAACCATTGCTATAGACGTCTTGTTGGTTGAAATGTGGAAGGAATTATTTTGATTCCTTCAGGCAAAGAGACTTTTCCTTGGCCTTTTTGTGCCTCTTCTGCTTTTCTTAATCTCTCCAGGCTAAGAATTGTCTGGGTGAATGTTCTTGGCTCCTTGGCTCCCTGGTGATGGGATTGTACTAGGGAATTGAATGGGATTGGCTCATGTCTCCTTAAGGACTTGGACTTAATTATCTGTGGGAAATTCTCCATGCACCTTCTCTCCCCTTCTGCCACTGACTGTATGTTCTACAATTATAGTACTAATGATGTTAATATCTGTAAAAATATCAACTTCACTAAAGATAATTTAGAAATAAAATGGCTTCTTTAGCATTGTTAGGACCTCCCTTCTAATCAATGGTTTGCTTATTTCTCATGGTATATGGAGGCTGAAAAGTAACCTTATCTGTCTAAACTTAATCAGCCAATGCAGTAATTTCAATATATTTATCTGAGCTTATTGAAAGTCTCAGGGCTAATTTGTCTTCTCAACTATTGCTTTCTTACATACTCCAACCTCAGATGCACTCCCAGCTTCCTTGTTCCCTTTTCTTATCCCTCAAATCCTTCAAATCCATTTCCAGACCTTCAACCTTCCCTTGACCTCCCTACATTTTCAGTCCCTACATGGACTGGTATAGCCCTAGATATTGCAAGGAAACAGTAAATTTAGCTAAAGTTTGTCCAGAAAGAAAATGAATCCAACAAACTTTAAAGTCTCAATGATCTCTCTGAAGGATCTGCTTCCATAGGCCTCCAAGACCTTTAAACACACTGGGTGAAGTAATAATCCTAGTTGATGAGCACTCTATGACCTTTCCGATGGACCCTTAAACAACTTGCACCACCCTTAACACCACACATTATCCCACCGTAATCCCTCAGAGTAGACAAACAATCTCTGATGGGATCAGAAAACTTACAATTTGATTTCACTCTTTCTAAACTATTTTCTGTATCTCTTCAACCTCACAAAGCCCAACATAGGTTTTTAAGGCCTGTTAATCTATGAGGAAGAGATTTACTTAATAATTGGAGTGTGATATTTAATGTTCACCCTAAAGGAATAATCCTAGAAATCCTGGACTCCCCCATCCCTGCCACTGTTCCCCAAAACAGTTCTGATAGATAACTCAGTTTTCTGGCCCTTTTCACAGCTCTCCAAGTCCTAGACAGTTTCCACATTCAGAATACACAAATTCGTAGTTCTGAGTCCATTTGGGTTTCATAAAATGTATTGAGAAGAAGAGCACTTGAAAAAGAAATAGTCCCCACCGCACCCCTCCAGACCCTTAAACTTTGAGAGCAGAAGCACTTGAAGGCCTCAGACCTATTTTTTAAAGACTCTTGAAAAAAGAACTTTTGTGTACAATTCCAGCTCCGATTTTCCACCCCTATTTTCCCAGTTTAAATAAAAGCCTATTATCTCTCCTTATCAAGTGTAGATTTGTTGGTTTCTATTTCCAGCTTTATTGAGATGTAATTTACATCTAACACCATGTAATTTAAAGTATACAACATGATTATATATATATATATATATATATATATATATATATATATATATAATAAAATTAAGGGTAGTTAATACAGCCATCACATCACATATATTATAATATCGTTTATGTGTTGATAACTTTTAAGACTTACTCTCTTAGTGACTTTCAAGTAAACAATATGATATTGTTGACTGTAGTTACAATGCTGTACATTAGATTCCCCAGAATTTATTCAGCATTATGTAAGTGAAATAAGTCAGACAGAGAATAACAAATACTGTATGATCTCATGTATAAGTGGAATAAAAAAATCTTCAGAAACAGAGTAGATTGGCAGTTTCTAGGGGTAGGGGATGAAGGAAATGGGTGAAGATAGCATGAAGGGAATATGCAAACAAACCATATGAACTCTGTGCCTATTTTTCTAATCAGAGACACTTACAGACACCATCCAGAGGAGAAAATCTCAGTGAATTGAGGAGCTAGAGATTGGGAATACTGAGGCAGCTCAAATTGGAGGACAGAGAGGTTCCAGAAAGGAGAGATTAAACAAAGAAGAGCCCCAGAAGCCTGCCCACAGAACCTCTTGAGTATTTGGCTAAATTCTAAGCTGTGTACGTTTGGAGTAAAGCTCCAGACACCAGCAAAAGTATGATTAACAGGGATCTTTAGGTGGAATAAAAACTGAACTTCTGAGATGTAGAAGTTTTGATTAATCAGGGAAGATAGACTGCATTAAACACCTGTGGTATTAAGTACTGGCCCTCCAGAAAGATTATGCTTTAGGGATAGTGCTAAAGGAAAGCTACAATAAAGGATAGTCTAAGAGTCATCTGTATAGTCATAATAGCAATATTCTAAAAATTCAACCATATCCAAAGTAACTGATGTATTTGCAAGAAACAAACAAAAAAATCAGCACTATTTAAAGCAGGTAATAAAATCTAATCCTGAGTTTGGCCTTATAAAATGAGCTGGAGAAAGGATCAGCGATTTCTAGGGTTGGGGATTGGGAGATGAATAGGTAGAGCACAGAGGATTTTTAAGGCAGTGAAATCACTCTATGCATTATAATGGTGGCTACATTCAATTATACATTTGTCCAAACCCATAGAATGTACACCAGCAATAGTGAACCTTAATGTAAACTATGGGCTTTGGGTAATTATGATATTTCAGTGTAAATTCATCAATTGCAACAAATGTACCACTTGTTGGGGGATGTGGATGATGGGGGGTGCTATGCATGTGTGGAGTCAAGGGTTTAAGGAAATCTTGGTATCTTCCCTTTAGTTTTGCTGTGACCTTAAAACTGTCCTTAACAAAATCTTAAAGGGGCGCCTGGGTGGTGCAGTCAGTCGGGCGTCCCACTTCAGCTCGGGTCATAATCTCACTGTTCGTGAGTTCGGGCCCCGCATTGGGCTCCGTGCTGACAGCTTAGAGCCTGGAGCCTGCTTTGAATTCTGTGTCTCCCTCTCTCTCTGCTCATCCCCCGCTCATGCTCTGTCTTTCTCTCTCCTTCAAAAATAAATAGGAACATTAAAAATTAAAAAAAAAAGAATGTAAAACACCACCCAATATGATATCAAACAATGAATTGTAAAGGGTGTTTGGAGTAACAGAAAGAAAAGGATGCTAATATTATTGTCTGGTGAGCAGTTAGTTCCACGTATTAGTGATTAATGCATTCATATTTCTATGTTAGACATTTAGTGATAACTATTATAAGAGAGTTGTAATGTGTGGTTTCCAAAAAAGCAATAGTAATAAAATGTACAACTTTAGCCAACTGAATTATAAGAGTTGGTTAAGAAATCTTAACATTGCCTTGCAATTTGTTTCAAAAGTAAGTAGAAAACTTTAATATGTTAAGACCAACACAGTATCAAGATATTCCTGACATATGCATGAAAGATCAAACAGGATTTTAATAAATTTTTATTTCTCATGCTTATAAGTAATTTAAGAGGAACAACAACAGCAACCACAAATACTAGATATTTCACAATTCAGTTTATAAACTAGCATCAACCAGGGAATATGAATGCAAAAAAATAAAAAAAATGGGCTGCTCTCACTTAACAACGTTTTAGGCTGAATCATATGAAATTGCAAATAAATGAATGCCAGCCATTTCAAATGTTTTTCCTTCTTTAGGTACAGATTTAATTAAATATAATGAGAAACACATTGGCATCATATTTTCAAGTTTATAGAAACAAATCAATGTGTGCCAACTTTAGAAAATATATGAGCACACTTTATTAATATATTAAAAGATACAAAGGATAGAATAATCTTTATAGACGTTGATAACAATAGCAAACAATCATACAATAACCAAGATAAATCATGACTCAGACAAGTAGAGAGTTTATTTCGAAATGCTGTTACAATGGGGAGAACACTATGACTTCAGGATTGCAGGTGTCTTAAAATTAAACAGAGAAAAGGCTTTTGTTTTATAGGCAGAGGGAAACAAAACCAGCAGGAACTTTGTAGGGAGTAGAGCAAGCAGTCTGGGTGAGCAGGAGGCAAAATCAGATGCTTCCGCAGGAAATGTTTCTTTCTTTCTGTGGTCAGTAGATTCTGGGAATGAGCTGTTAAGGGGCATGGCTGAAACTTAGGATGCCCAGTTTAGGGCCTGAGGAAGACAGAAGCCTGACTAAAGTTAGTCAAGCCAAGCGAGTGGTTAAGTAATGGGGAATTGTGAGCACTTGGTCAGGTACTTCCTATGTACCAGGTATTGTCCTGTATTCTTTTTTCTTTTCTTTCTTTTTTTTTTTAGGTTTACTCATTTATTTTTGTTTATTTTTTAAGTTTATTTATTTATTTTGACAGAGAGAGAGAGAGAGAGAGAGAGAAAGAGAGAGAGGGAAAGAGAGAGAGAATTCCAAGCAGGCTATTCGCTGTCAGCATAGAGCCCACATGGAGCTTGAAGTCACAAAACCATGATATCATGACCTGAGCTGAAATCAAGAGTTGGGGGCATAGCCGACTGAGCCACTGAGGCACCCTATTTATTTATTATGAGAGAGAGAGAGAGAGAGAGAGAGAGAGAGAGAGAGAGCATAAGCAGGAGAGGGACAGAGAGAGGGAGAGAGGGGATCCCAAGCAGGCTCTAAGCTGTCAGTGTGGAGCCTGACACAGGGCTCAAATTCACAAACTGACATCATGATCGGAGCTGAAACCAAGAGGTGGACGTTTAACTAACTGAGCTACCCAGGTGCCCCTGTCCTATATTCTTAATAAATATTCAACCAATGAAGTTCAAATCCTGCAGGGGAAAAAAAAATTATGGTGACTCCTATACTGATTCATAAATCTTCACAAAGTATTGAGTCAAAACCAGGTCATGGGGCCACACTTCGGAAGAGAAGCAGGAAGTGTGATTCTACAGAAGAGTTGGTAGGCGTAACACTGGAACAAATTTCTGAGCATCACAATCAGTAACCTTGTGTATACTTTCAGTGTAAATCTTAGGTGATCTATAAAATGGCCCATTAGGGAAATGAGGAGGTTCACCTCATGAATGAATTATCCTAAAAAATGGGAATATATATAAAAAAAGGAAGTTAAAAAACACAAAGTTTTATTATAAAAACAATCATGATTACTGCACACAGCACAAAGAATAATTGTCATTATTTCAGGCCATGGAGGAGACAGGATATTTTTGTGGCTTTGATCACACAATATAGAATATTTGGTTGTGCAAGAGGTTGTTCTATATTTCACACATTATTTTGATTTTACACTGGGGTCCTCTTAGACTCGTCACATGTATTCATGAAATATTCATAGCTGACACAAAGTCTATAATTACATACATGTACATATATATGTATGTATATATATATATATATATATATATCCTTTATACAGATATATGTATCTAATAACATTGTATTATTGACACTAAAGAAATGACAGATATCTTATTTGACTTAATTCTAGCAATGCATTTATAAGCATTAATATAATGATAATATTTTCTCATAGACCGATATGGATTATATGAATACAGAATTATAGAAGTGGATATGCTGCATTGAAAGAAAAAAAATGATGCATATACAGTATGCATATATTCTACATGAAGTATTAGGTACATACAGGCAAGAAAACTTTGAAACATGTGTGTATAGAACTTAATGAAAAAGAAAAAAAATGAAGTATTATATCCTTTTTGTCGTCTGTTTGAATAAGTTCTGGTAATTGTAGAGAAGTGTAGAGCTAATTGAGATAAACTTTATATAGACATTTACTTATATTAAAATAATTTATAATATTACACAATAATTCTCCTGGTCAGTTAAAGAGTGGTTATTGAGAAAATACATATAGATGTTTCCTCAATTTTGATTACTCCTGTCACACCATCTACTGGTAGCTTTTGAGAATGCTATTCATCTCTTGAAAAATCAATTCACTCTTTCTGAAATATATTAAACTGTTTTTATTGACAAAACACACTTCAAAATCTGCTCTTTATTTACTTAATCATTAACTCCCCCCAGAATATCTCTAAAATTATGTTGTTGTCTCTGATCTTTAAATACTAGTAGCTGTGGCGATTGCAGTGTGCATTGAAAAGGTAATAGTTGAAATCAACCTCTCTCCATTCAGGAATCATGCAGGTAAACTTAATGATGCTAAACTTAATGATAATTAATTGATTTGAAATATTTTTTTAATGAAAACTCTGCTATGAGCACACACACATACATACACACATATAGTGTGTGATACTATATGTTCTCACAGATATTATAGTTGTTTATTTTAACCTGTTTTTCATTCTCTCTCTGTGTTTCTCTCTCTTAATAATTGAATCAGGATCAGGTAGCTATGTGGGAGAATGAAAATCTTAATTTGTTAATGAGTGTATTTGTCTTCTCAACCTGCCATAACAAAATATCATAGCCTGGATGACTGAAACACACAACTGATTTTCTCACAGTTGTGGAGACTAGAAGTCCAAGATCAAGGTACCAGCAGGGTTGGTTTCTAGAGACCTTTCTTTCTGGTTTGCAGACCTCCTTCTCAGTGTATCCACACACGGCCTTTCCTCTTTGCATGTACACTCCTGTTGTCTCTTCCTCTTCCTATAAAGAAACCAGTTCCTTGGGAATAGGGCCCACCATTATGTCATCATATAACCTTAATTGCCTCCTTAAAGGCCCTGTCTCCAAATACAGTCATGTTGGGCTTTAGGGCTTCACAATAAGAATTTTGGGGGAATACACTTCAGCCCATAACAGTGGGGGCATGAATTGACACAACTTAAAAACAAAAACAAAAAGTCTTGTAATTTGTGCCATTTACTTGAAAACTTTTATATCTTTATCCACTTACTCTGCGAAGTTTGATTTAATAAGGCGTGTGAAACACTGAGTATCTTTTGCTCACAAATACGTTCATCTGTGAAAAATTGACATGACTGGAGCCATTTTGAAATAGAGCCAGAAGAGCCACTGCAGAAAAACTGCCTGATCCATCTTTGAACTGGGCCACAAACTTTGGGTTGGGTAATACGGCAATTGTGTTAAGCAATTGCTTGAGAAGTCAGTGGGAGAATGGTCTTCCTGATATCAAGATTGATGGTTGTGGACTTTCTGAGGGTAGACTCAGTACTCAATCAATGTATAATCCAGAATAGTTTATCCTGTTAACACCATAGAAAAACAAGTATTTCCTGGAATAAATAAGAGTACTATTTTCAACAAGAGGTCCAATATGCCCAGAGCTTACCCAGAAGCTCAAGCACTGAGTGGATATGTACTTTGGGTCACATGGGACCCATCTGTGGCAACTATTGGTGCTGGGTACACTGAGGGGCTCTGACATAAAGAGAATATGGGAATAGTTACTGGGAAGAACCTGATATATTGCATTAATGTACCCTTGACTTGTGGGAAAACAAGATATAGATTAGACTGAAGAAAGATGAAAAATGTATGTATTGTCATTTAGGTCTGTTACCCCCCAAAAATATTTTTTAATCATGCATTCATTGATTATATTTTAAAGCTTTTAAAATAATGTTTTGGTAAAGTTTTTTATGATAAAAATATTGCTGTAGTGTAGAATCAACATTTACAGAACTCTGACCATAATGACACTTGCCATAACTGAGCATTTGCCCCTGTGAATAGGAATGTAGGTAATTGTGTTCTTATTACTTTGCCATTGCTTCCTGTCTCCACCAAAATAAACAAGATTTATCTAATAATAAATGTACCTCAATTTTAACATGGTATTTTTGCATGTTACCTTTGCTATGAACTGAATTGTATCCCCCCAAAGTGTATATGTTGAAGCCCTAACAACCCAGGTGACTTTATTGGAGATAAGGTGTGTAAGGAGATGATCAAGGTTAAGTGAGATCATAAGGGGGAGCCCTGATCTGGTAAATTGGGAGCTCTTATAAGAAAAAGGAGAGATACCAGAGCACTTTCTGCCATGTGAAGACATGGCTAGATGGAGGCTATCAAAGCCAGGAAGAGTACCTCACCAGAACCGCACCGTGCTGGCACCCTGATCTCAGACTTCTCACCTCCAGAACTGTGAGAAAACAAATTTCTGTTGTTTAAGCCACTCAGTCTGTCGTATTTTGTTATGGCAGCCTGAGTTGACTAATACAACCTTATCACTTCATAAATATCTCATAGCTCTTTATAATACACACACACACACACACACACACACAACATCCACACACACAGAAACACATATATACACTTGTACATAATGGAAAATATTAGTATTCTAGGAGGTATTTTACTCAAAGAAAATATGTGTTTCAAGCTCCAAGGACTCTCAAGAAACCTAAAAATATCACTAATTTTCTTGTACATTTTGAAATCTTTCAGTGGTAATTTATGGTAATTACTGCAGCTTTATCTGAAGTTGACACAAAAGGTTATGCCATTGTGACACTGTCACATTGTCAAAGCTCTGCATTTGCCTCCCATGGTTCTGGAATTGCTTTGTCTCCTGAACCATGTGAGTCCCATGACTGAAGCCGACATTTTCAGGCCAAGATTGATCTTAATCAATGCACTTGGGATAACCCTGAGATGAACCTAATTCTCACCATGTGAAGAATGGACATGGATTTTGATGGGAGACACTCTGTCTGTTGTTTCCACTTATACCTCTTCCTCAGCCTTCATGGCTGAACTCTTCTCTTGGTTGTGAAAGACCCCTGCTTAGCTTAATAACACACCCCCACCCTATCTTCAGTTCCGTAACGCCTCACTTGCAGGGCTTGCACTTCCACCAGTTGACAAACAGGATATCTGCAGTTAGACATCCGTACCCTGGGAGAGCTGTACCCCCACCTTTCCCTACGCAAGACAGGAACAGGTTGTCACATAAATAACGGTGACCGCTTTCATCTCGCTTCTGTAAACCTGCTTACGCTCCCAAACCGGAGGTCCCCTGCCGCTTCGCACCCGGGCTCCAAGTTGCATCTGCCGAGAGAAACTCCATTTCCCAAGCTTTCCCAGGACGAAATTACCCCCAACCCTAACCACCACCGAGCAGAGAGCCTACCACCAGCCTGTATGCAAATGTAACTCAAAATGGTATAAAAGACCTGTAACCCCATATATCGGGGCTCTCCCGCTTTCTAACACTGGGGAGCCCTGGTGCACCAGTAAAGACTCTCTGCCGAAATCGGAGTGCCGTGTGGTTCTTTGCGCCAACTCTCATTCCATAGGGCCTAGGAGCTTGGCTCCTAACATTTGGTGCATTGGCCGGGAAGCGAGGGAAGGCAGGAGAACCCCGGCCCCGTCGGTAGATGACTCTCCGGCCCGGGCCACTGACGGACTGACTGAAGACAGACTTCTGTGCCTTTGTCTGCACACAGGTATTGTGTTCTATGTTTTGTCTCTGAACTGTGAATTCTGAGGCCGGCCGGCCACCTCAGTAGGAGTGTTGAAGGAGGACAGACGTGTCCTGAACCTTCACACCCCGGCCCCGAGGGACGCCTCGGTGGTGCTTGTAGAGGAGAACTGACAAGTTCGTCAGACTCCCCAAATCCGAAGGCAGGCCTCCCCTGCCATCTGAATCTGAATACCTGGCCGCGGCTCCTTGGTTGTTGTCTAGTCTGTGTTGTCTGGTCTGTATCGACATTGTAGTCATATTCGTGTGTGTGTGTGTAAGTGTGCGTGTGTGGACGCGTGGACAGGACGACACAGCCATGGGACAGACACTGACTACTCCTCTATCTTTGACTCTGACTCATTTCTCGGACGTCCAGGCAAGAGCTCGCAATCTATCCGTTGAGGTTCGAAAAGGTCGATGGCGAACTTTTTGTTCATCGGAGTGGCCCACCCTATCTGTAGGGTGGCCCCGGGACGGGACTTTTGACCTCTTTGTTATATTACAGGTTAAGACGAAGGTAATGGATCCTGGACCACAAGGTCATCCAGATCAAGTGGCCTATATCCTCACCTGGGAGGATCTCATCCGGAATCCTCCGGCATGGGTGAAACCCTTCCTTCCTTCCTGCCCCACTTCTCAGTCTACCCTCCTTCCCCTGAAAACCTCCAAAAACCGAGCCTCAACCCAAACTCCAGATCCGCCCAAACCGGTTCTTCCCGATGAGTCCCAAAGGGACCCCCTCCTCCTAGACGCTTTGTCTTCGCCGCCCCACGCCCCCGAAGAGACTTCACCGCCCCACAACCCCCTCTTACTACCTCCACCCTATAATTCACCCCTGGCCCCCGTCTCCGTCCTGTCCCCGGTGCCCCCTACTTCCCCTCCTGCCTCCAGTTCCTCCTCCCCCTCCCCAACTTCTTCCCCCGCCTGTACGTCAGCCCCATCCTCTACTCCAGCCCCACCCGATCTAACTCCCCAGACCCCACCTCAGACCCCCCGCCTCCGTCTCCGGCGATCGGACGACCCGAACGGCCCTCCCACTTGGCAATCTTCCCTGTTTCCTCTCCGGACAGTCAACCGGACTGTCCAATATTGGCCATTTTCTGCATCCGATCTCTATAATTGGAAAACTCATAACCCTTCCTTTTCCCAAGAACCCCAGGCCCTAACCTCACTAATAGAGTCTATCCTCCTCACACACCAGCCTACCTGGGACGACTGCCAGCAGCTCTTACAGGTCCTTTTGACTACCGAGGAAAGGCAACGAGTTCTCCTGGAGGCCCGGAAAAATGTGCCGGGGCCTGGAGGTCTTCCAACTCAGCTTCCCAATGAAATAGATGAAGGGTTTCCCCTCACCCGCCCGGACTGGGACTATGAAACGGCTCCAGGTAGGGAGAGTCTCCGAATCTATCGCCAGGCTCTGTTGGCGGGTCTCAAGGGGGCAGGGAAACGGCCCACCAATTTGGCCAAGGTAAGGACCATAATCCAAGGAAAAGAGGAGAGCCCCGCAGCCTTTATGGAACGGCTTCTAGAGGGGTTTCGGATGTATACTCCATTTAACCCCGAGGCTCCAGAACATAAGGCTACCGTGGCCATGTCATTCATAGATCAGGCAGCGTCTGATATAAAAGGAAAGCTCCAACGGCTAGATGGGATTCAAACCTATGGGTTGCAGGAACTAGTTAGGGAGGCAGAAAAGGTATATAACAAAAGGGAGACCCCAGAGGAAAAGGAGGCTAGGCTAGCAAGAGAGCAGGAAGCACGGGAGGAACGAAGAGATCGAAAGAGAGATAAACATTTAACCAAAATCCTGGCAGCTGTAGTGACAGAAAACGGAACAGGAAAGTCAGGGGAAACGAAGAGGCGGCCCAAAGTAGGAAAAGACCAGTGCGCCTATTGCAAAGAACGCGGGCACTGGATCAAAGACTGCCCTAAGCGCCCCGGGAACTCAAAGAAACCTGCCTCTGTGCTCGCCTTAGGCGAAGAGAGCGAATAGGGATGTCAGGGCTCCGGAGCCCCCCCCCGAGCCCCGGCTAACCCTATCTGTAGGGGGGCATCCCACCACCTTCCTGGTGGACACGGGAGCTCAACACTCGGTCTTAACCAAGGCAAATGGGCCTCTGTCCTCGCGTACCTCCTGGGTCCAAGGAGCGACAGGAAGAAAAATTCACAAATGGACTAACCGCCGCACGGTTGACTTAGGGCAAGGGACGGTGACACACTCCTTTCTGGTGGTACCCGAATGCCCGTACCCCCTTCTGGGACGAGACCTCCTAACCAAGCTTGGAGCCCAGATACACTTCTCCGAAACGGGGGCCCAAGTGCTAAACCGGGATGGCCAGCCTATCCAAGTCTTAACTGTGTCCTTACAAGACGAACACAGACTTTTTGAAACCCCGGTCACCACTAACCTCCTCGAAGCCTGGCTGCAGGACTTTCCCCAAGCCTGGGCAGAAACGGGAGGGCTCGGTCGAGCCAAATGCCAAGTCCCAATCATAATTGACCTAAAGCCCACGGCAATGCCTGTGTCTATCAGGCAGTATCCCATGAGCAAGGAGGCTCATATGGGCATTCAGCCACACATTACTAGATTTCTAGAGCTTGGGGTCCTGCGACTTTGCCGCTCACCTTGGAATACCCCTCTTTTACCAGTAAAAAAACCTGGCACCCGGGACTACAGGCCCGTCCAAGACTTAAGAGAAGTCAACAAAAGGACTATGGATATCCACCCTACGGTCCCCAATCCCTATAACTTGCTCAGCACCCTGAGCCCAGACCACACCTGGTACACAGTACTGGACCTAAAAGATGCGTTCTTTTGCTTACCCTTGGCCCCCCAGAGCCAGGAACTGTTTGCTTTTGAATGGAGGGACCCTGAAAGAGGAATTTCAGGCCAATTAACCTGGACCCGCTTACCCCAAGGGTTCAAAAACTCCCCCACTCTCTTTGATGAGGCTCTTCACAGGGACCTAACTGACTTCCGGACTCAACATCCAGAAGTAACTCTACTCCAATATGTGGATGACCTTCTTCTGGCCGCCCCCACAAAAGAAGCCTGCATACTAGGTACCAGACATCTGCTCCGGGAATTAGGAGAAAAAGGATACCGGGCATCCGCCAAGAAGGCCCAGATTTGCCAAACCAAGGTAACCTACCTGGGGTACATACTGAGTGAGGGGAAAAGATGGCTCACCCCTGGGCGAATAGAAACTGTGGCTCGCATTCCGCCGCCCCAGAACCCCAGAGAGGTACGTGAATTCCTGGGAACTGCTGGGTTCTGTCGCTTATGGATACCTGGGTTCGCTGAGCTAGCCGCCCCCCTCTATGCCCTCACGAAAGAGAGTGCACCCTTCACCTGGCAGGAAAAACATCAGTCAGCCTTTGAGGCCCTAAAAGAGGCCCTCCTCTCCGCCCCGGCTCTCGGGTTGCCAGACACCTCCAAGCCCTTTACCCTTTTCATAGACGAGAAACAAGGAATTGCCAAAGGAGTTCTAACCCAAAAATTAGGGCCCTGGAAGAGGCCAGTAGCATACCTGTCCAAAAAGTTGGACCCTGTGGCAGCGGGGTGGCCCCCATGTCTTCGTATCATGGCAGCCACTGCTATGCTGGTCAAGGACTCTGCCAAATTAACCCTTGGACAGCCACTAACTGTTATCACCCCGCATGCTTTAGAGGCCATAGTGCGGCAGCCACCGGACCGATGGATAACCAACGCACGCCTAACCCACTACCAGGCCCTCCTACTGGACACAGACCGCGTCCAATTTGGACCTCCGGTTACCTTGAACCCTGCCACGTTGCTACCGGCACCGGAAGACCAACAGAGCGCACACGATTGCCGGCAAGTACTGGCTGAGACCCATGGGACACGGGAAGACCTTAAAGATCAAGAGCTCCCAGATGCGGATCACTCTTGGTATACGGACGGGAGCAGTTACATCGACTCAGGTACCCGGAGGGCGGGAGCGGCGGTAGTAGATGGCCACCACATCATATGGGCACAATCACTACCTCCTGGCACGTCTGCACAAAAGGCCGAGCTGATAGCGCTCACCAAGGCCCTAGAACTATCCGAAGGGAAAAAGGCTAACATATACACAGATAGCCGATATGCCTTTGCAACGGCTCATACACATGGGAGTATTTATGAAAGAAGGGGCCTACTAACCTCAGAAGGAAAAGAAATTAAAAACAAAGCTGAAATCATTGCATTATTAAAGGCCCTTTTTCTTCCCCGAAAAGTAGCCATAATTCATTGCCCCGGGCATCAGAAAGGACAAGACCCAATTGCAACAGGAAATAGACAGGCAGACCAAGTAGCCAGGCAAGTCGCTGTGGCAGAAACGTTGACTTTGACCACAAAACTTGAAGAAACCAATCTTACGACCAACAAATATGCTTACACCCCAGAAGACCAGGAAGAGGCAAAGGCCATAGGGGCTATACTGAATCAGGACACTAAAGACTGGGAAAAAGAAGGAAAGATAGTCCTTCCCCGAAAGGAAGCCCTGGCAATGATCCAACAAATGCACGCCTGGACACATTTAAGTAATCAGAAGCTGAAGTTACTGATTAAAAAAACTGACTTCTTAATCCCTAAGGCAGGCACCCTCATAGAACAGGTAACCTCCGCCTGTAAGGTCTGTCAACAGGTAAACGCTGGGGCTACCCGAGTGCCGGAAGGAAAACGGACTCGTGGTAACCGCCCAGGAGTCTATTGGGAAATAGACTTTACTGAAGTAAAGCCTCACCATGCGGGGTATAAGTACCTATTAGTGTTTGTAGACACCTTTTCAGGATGGGTAGAAGCCTACCCCACCCGACAAGAAACGGCACACGTGGTAGCCAAGAAGATTTTAGAAGAAATCTTCCCCAGATTTGGACTTCCCAAGGTAATCGGGTCAGATAACGGGCCGGCCTTCGTTTCCCAGGTAAGTCAGGGGCTCGCCAGGACACTGGGGATTAATTGGAAATTACACTGTGCATATAGGCCCCAGAGCTCAGGACAGGTAGAAAGAATGAATAGAACAATAAAAGAGACCCTTACTAAATTGACCTTAGAGACTGGCTTAAAAGATTGGAGACGCCTCCTATCTCTGGCTTTGTTAAGAGCCAGAAATACGCCCAACCGTTTCGGGCTCACCCCGTATGAAATCCTTTATGGGGGACCCCCCCCTTTGTCAACCTTGCTCAATTCCTTCTCCCCCTCCGATCCTAAGACTGATTTACAAGCCCGACTAAAAGGGCTGCAAGCGGTGCAGGCCCAAATCTGGACACCCCTGGCCGAACTGTACCGGCCAGGACATCCACAAACTAGCCACCCATTTCAGGTAGGAGACTCCGTGTACGTCCGGCGGCACCGCTCTCAAGGATTGGAGCCTCGTTGGAAGGGACCTTACATCGTCCTGCTGACCACGCCCACCGCCATAAAGGTTGACGGGATCGCCGCCTGGATTCACGCATCGCACGCCAAGGCAGCCCCAAGAACCCCTGGACCGAAAGCTCCCAAAACCTGGAAGCTCCACCGTTCGGAGAACCCTCTTAAGATAAGACTCTCCCGTGTCTGACTGTTAATCCACCCTGTCCCTGCACAAACCCAAAATGAAACCCCCAGCGGGAATGGTCTTTCTGTGGGTCCTCACAAGCTTGGGGGCGGGAATTGGAGCTAAAATTGTCAAAGAGGGGAACCCACATCAGGTTTATACCTTGACTTGGCAAATCTACTCCCAGAGCGGGGAAGTTGTCTGGGAGGTCCAAGGTAACCATGCGCTTAATACTTGGTGGCCCCCACTTACCCCTGATTTTTGCCAGCTGGCAGCTGGATTAGACACTTGGGATATCCCAGCTAGAAGCCCCAAGAACCTGCAGTCCTACATGGGGGAAAGAATCCAGCAGATGACTGCCCATGGATGCAGTAGTCCCACTGCCAGATGTAGATTAGCCCAGGCAGAGTTCTATGTCTGTCCTCGAGACAATAGGGATAGGGCCACTGCCCACCGATGTGGGGGATATGAAGAATATTTCTGCTCGGCATGGGGCTGCGAAACTACTGGCGATGCCTACTGGCAACCTACCTCTTCCTGGGACTTAATCACCATTACAAGAGGTTACACCAAACCTGACCCCGATGGACACACTTGCTACTATAAAAAGGGCACAGAAGGGTATCATCATTGGATAAGTCCCCTGTCTCTACCTCTTAAGATTACCTTTACAGATTCAGGAAAACGGGCTCTCGGATGGCAGACGGGCTATACATGGGGACTCCGATGGTACCTACCGGGAAAAGATAGGGGGATTGTTCTAAAAATCAAATTAAAAATAGATACAATCACCCAAACCGTAGGTCCCAACCTAGTATTGGCCGATCAAAAAGCTCCGGTCCAGCTAGCCATCCCAGTCCAGCCACCAAGGGCCCCAACTCAGACACCGGGAATTAACCCTGTTAATTCCACTCTAAGCCCCAGTCTAGGATACCCGACCCCCCCCTCTCGACCGGGCACAGGAGATAGGCTCCTAAACCTTGTACAAGGGGTATACTTAACTCTCAACCTTACGGCCCCAAATCAAACTCAGGACTGTTGGCTCTGCCTAACGGCTAAACCCCCTTACTATCAGGGAGTTGCTATAATTGGGAACTTTACTAACCATACGAATGCCCCACTGAGATGTAGCACTACACCTCGACATGGCCTCACTTTAACTGAAGTCACCGGTCATGGCCTATGTATTGGGAAAATTCCACCCTCACACCAGAATCTCTGTAGTCAGACCATACCATCTGTCGGGCAGGGTCCCTATTATTTGACCGCTCCCAACGGAACGTACTGGGTCTGTAACACCGGACTCACGCCATGCATCTCGCTCCAGGTACTCAATAATACTGCCGACTATTGCATCCTAATTGAACTTTGGCCAAAAATCTTCTACCATGACTCAGAATATATTTATGGCCACTACGAACCCGGCGGCAGATTCCGGAGAGAACCAGTTTCCCTCACCGTAGCACTGCTCCTAGGGGGATTAACTATGGGAAGTTTAGCAGCTGGCATAGGGACAGGCACCGCAGCTCTCATAGAAACTAATCAGTTCAAGCAGTTACAAATCGCTATGCATTCTGACATACAGGCACTAGAAGAATCCATCTCGGCACTAGAAAGATCCCTAACCTCCCTCTCAGAAGTGGTTTTACAAAATCGGAGGGACTTGACCTGTTGTTCTTACAAGAAGGCGGGTTATGTGCTGCCCTCAAAGAAGAGTGCTGCTTCTATGCTGATCACACAGGAATAGTGAGAGACAGCATGGCCAAGCTGAGGGAGAGACTCAAACAAAGACAAAAGCTGTTCGAATCTCAGCAAGGCTGGTTTGAGGGGTGGTATAACAAATCCCCCTGGTTTACCACTCTAGTCTCCTCCCTCATGGGCCCTTTAATACTCCTACTATTAATACTGATGTTCGGACCTTGCATCCTCAACCGCTTGGTACAATTCATAAGAGAAAGACTCTCTGTCATCCAGGCCTTGGTCCTAACTCAACAGTACCACCAACTAAGACAATTTGACGCAGAAAGGCCAGATACAATCGAATGAAAGGTTTCATTCGACGCCAAAAGAAAATGGGGGAATGAAAGACCCCTGCTTAGCTTAATAACACACCCCCACCCTATCTTCAGTTCCGTAACGCCTCACTTGCAGGGCTTGCACTTCCACCAGTTGACAAACAGGATATCTGCAGTTAGACATCCGTACCCTGGGAGAGCTGTACCCCCACCTTTCCCTACGCAAGACAGGAACAGGTTGTCACATAAATAACGATGACCGCTTTCATCTCGCTTCTGTAAACCTGCTTACGCTCCCAAACCGGAGGTCCCCTGCCGCTTCGCACCCGGGCTCCAAGTTGCATCTGCCGAGAGAAACTCCATTTCCCAAGCTTTCCCAGGACGAAATTACCCCCAACCCTAACCACCACCGAGCAGAGAGCCTACCACCAGCCTGTATGCAAATGTAACTCAAAATGGTATAAAAGACCTGTAACCCCATATATTGGGGCTCTCCCGCTTTCTAACACTGGGGAGCCCTGGTGCACCAGTAAAGACTCTCTGCCGAAATCGGAGTGCCGTGTGGTTCTTTGCGCCAACTCTCATTCCATAGGGCCTAGGAGCTTGGCTCCTAACAGTTGTTTGTTTTCTTACTTGGTAATGGGTTTTGTTTCTGGTCCTTTATCATCCCTTGTTTGTATTATTTTATGATTGACTAGTCCTTTTTCTGATTTAATTCCAAGTTTACTACACCTGAATTTTCAAAGGCTCTCATTGGCCCCTAGCATATTTAGTCACCTACATATTTAGATTAAAACATCTCTCTATTCCAGGATTCGATACCTAATTTCTAAAGTCTAAGTTTAAAACCTGTAAAATTTGTGGGGGGCCAGGCCCCGGTGCCAGGCTGAGACCGGGTCGAGCAACGTTCCCTGTTGACTCAAGCCAACCCGGTGGTTCCCCCTCCCATTCCCCCACTTTCAAGGGCATACGAAAGCCTTGTCAAGGCTGAGAGTTAATTCCTGAAGACTGTGGTCTGCAGGTGTTGGCAGTAATGCTACCTCCCTTTTTCTACCCCGAGTCAGATAGAAACAAACATGGGAATTGTGTTTTGCTAGCAATCTTATCAACAAGGTCTTGTGACCCGTCTAGAAAATGCACAAGAAACACAGAACTAAATGTTTTGGTGGGCAGCAATTATGTGAAACCTGTTTATTCTTAGAATGACCTAACCCATAAGAGTCTGGTTATAAAAGATTGTGTACAGCAACAATAAAGCCGTCACTTGGGCCATCAGCCCAGGGGACCCTCCTGTTCCCAAACTTTCTCATCTCTCTTTTTTTCTTGCATTCCCCTACCCTCAGGACCCTGACCTCGGTGTTTGTCGCGCCGGCCGCGACAAAAATTGTGCTGTTTGGCTTAATACTCTTGACCGCAGTATTATAACAAAATTAAACCTAAACATACCCTTGGAGAATAACCTCCTCAATGGAGTCATTTTACATTTACACAAGAAGGGTATTAGTTTCCTATCGTTGCTGTAACAAATTACCTACCAAAAATTTAGTGGCTTATAATAATACAAATTTATTATGTTACTGTTCTGTAGACCAAGATAAATTTCACTGGGCTTTCCTCAAGTGTCAGCTGGTCTGCTTCCTTCTGGAGCCTCTAGGAGAGAATCCACTTTTTACCTTGTCCAGCTTCTAGAGGTGGCTTGCATTTCCTGATTGTTTTGCTTTGTGTGATTGTGATGCATTACAAGGGCATCATATCAACCTCTGCCTCTGTCACCCTGTCTTCTCTCTAACTTGAACTCCACTGTCTCCCTCCTACAAGGATCCTTGTGATTACATTGACCTGCCAAAATAGAAACAAGTCCAGGAGTAGGTAAGGAGAAACTTGCTTTGAAATATTACTGCAATAGGGAGAAAGCTCTGAACTCAAAATCTGTGTTATCAGAAAATAGGCAAAACAAAATTTTTCTTTTGTAGTGAGGAGCAAACAAGCAGGATGAACCCTATGTAGGGAAGTGAGATAAAAGGGTAGCCTGACTGGATAGTAGATCAGAGGATGTTTTACCCTGAGGCCAGACTGTTTAGGCTGGGGGCCTCTAAGGAGGGATTGTGTGCTGGCTCAGGCTGAGGGTAGCCAAATTTCAGGACCTGGGGCAGGAGAGAATCTCCACTGAAGTTTGGTAAAAAGCATTTGTTGTAATTGATGAGTAAAGACAAAACAGTTTAATTAATCATTTATGAGGTAAATAATGGAAATACAGAAGGTGTGTCTGGTCCTAGTGTAGGTAAACAAGGGCGATGTTGGGGTATGGGAGTGGGGGTGGAGGGGATTTGGGGGTGGGCATCTATGAGTCTTAGTTAAGTCACATAGGGAAAGGTGATTCTTTTGGAGCAGCCATTTACCAGAACACAGAAGGGTGGAGGGTTTCTTTAACCACCACTCTTCTCAAGGATCACAGGTAAAGTTCAAGATCATCAGAGTCCACCTGGATAAGCCAGGATAACCTTCTCACTTCAAGATGAATTAATCTCAAATTAAGAATACAAATACGGGATTTAACTTAATCATTCCTGCAAATACAGGGTTGAGGCCAATATTTATTCTACCACAAGTGGTTCGTGGAGAATCTTGGACAGATATTTGGGTTTCTTATTTCTAAACAGCCATTTCCTGTCATAAGCTTTAGAAGAACTGGTGCTGTCGCAGGTGCCTGCCTGTGCCCATGTTGCCCCAGATACCAGGGGTATCTCCCAAAGCTGTTTGTGATGAGGGAGCAAGGGGAAAGCTGAGGGCAAAATACATCACCCCCACACACTCCAATGGAATATGTATGATATTCCTCGGACATTCCTGGCTACCCAAGAACAAAGGAAAGAGGTTTAAGTGCTTGCCATGGTAATGTGGGAAACTAAAGCAAATGAAAAATTAAATTCCCTTACTGCCTACAGCCCATTGACAAGTCCTTGTAACTGGTAGTGTGACTTCCCTCTAGGGGCTTGCACAGCTATCTTGATGATGACACTTTGCTAGGGGCAAAAGAGATCCTTAGTTTAGCATATCCCAACCTGGAGGATTCTATAGTCTACTTCCTTTATCTCAACTGCTCCAAGATATATGCGGGCAATCATGCTCCAAGCTTATGGCCCCCTGATATACATCTGAAGGGTCTCATGACTGAGGTTTTATTAAATGGTAATAAATGGTGTTTCCCTGGCAACAGATAGCCCCTCAAGGTCCTGGAAACCTTGGTTCCAAAGTTCCTTAGAAACATACTCTATCCCTGACCCCCTCTCAACCTATATACCTATATATAGGGTATATAATGAGTTACCCATCACGACCCCAGTGCAGCTCTTTCTGCCCATGGGTTCTGTCTCCATGCTATAATAAAATAACCTTTTTTGCACCAAAGATGTCTTCAAGAATTCTTTCTTGATCGTTGGTTCCAGACCACCCCACCATTACCCCAAAACTTCATCAGTTTCTCCTCAAGCAAGAAAACTGGTAAAGTTTTAAGCTAATGGTTCACACATATTCATGAAGAGGCTTGTCCAATGGTGGATTCAGCTTAGAATTGGGGCAAAAGTCACCTTAAGGTTCAGATCTCTGTTGATCAAGGCCGTGAGGGCTGGCAAGAGTCAGCATCAACAATCACTGGCTCTACCTGGCCTGGAATTTGAATGCTCAAAGGGGTTTAAATCCTGCAAGGATAACTCAAGGATGTGCATCAAGTCAATCTTTACTTTTGAATCAGTATTGGAAGTTTTATCACTGATTTATTGTCCCTAATATGATTAGGCTATCTCCTGGCCTGATCATGGATGTTTATTCTTACATTCTTTTGTTCCCTTAAAATCATTAACGACTGAGGTCTATTCTTCTGCAATTCCAACATAACCTAATAAATTATACAAGAAGTGTACTTTGGGCAAGTAATGCTGGTAAGGCATAAACTACCAGATGGCCAGGGTCTAAAATGACTTTGCTTATTTCAAAAAACCTATGCTTTGTCTTTCTTTTTCTGTGATTTCCTAATTCTTTCTGATCACACCTATCCGGTCCAAGAAACAATCTCTTCAATTTCAACAAAATTCATGATTTTTTTCATCTGTTCTGAGTTTTTGCTTTCATTGCTGTCTCTGACATCAAACCCTAACCCACATTTTATGATCATCACATGTACTGCCACTATTGATAGCTTTAAAAGTTCAGATGCTTGGTGTAGCCATTAACTGTCTATCAAGCCTTGATAAGACAAGCATGTTTTCCCAGCCTTCCTTGCTCCATTGCCATTCTTGCCCTACAATAATATAAACTTTTCCCATTGATGTGAGGGATGGCATGTACTTTCTGCCATTTTGGTTTGTGTGCAGATGGGTATAGGCTTCCTATGAAATTAGCTCTTCCCTATATAAAACACATGCATACTTTTTTAGACTAACTTCTCTAGTGGTAACTATCCTTACCATAATCATTTTTCCATTTTAACTCTAATCCCATTATCTAGGACATTATACTTCTTTGATGGCATTCTAAATATTCAATATTTACCAGTTTCTAACAATAATCACAAAATAATATTATAGTCAGTTTAATGTGTTTTCATATAGAGCTTGTCACTTATATCTCATCTTAGATAGTACTTACAGTAGTGCATATTCTTCTTCATCTCTGGCCATCCATTTTCACTTGGATTCCTACAGTGGACTAATGGATTCCTAATTGGCTATCCAATTTCTGCTCATACATCCCACAAATCAATCATGTACAGAATGACTAGAGAAAAAAAAAAAACTTGTATCTAAATATCTCTATTTCTATCATATCCTTATCTATTTCCACAATAAATACAATAATATGCAATAAATGCAATATATATGCATTTACATACACATACAAATCTCTTCAAACTTAAATCATGGTAAAGATATAAAGGTGCTGTGTTATTCTTGGAATGAAGTCCAACATTATATATATATATATTTTTTTCAACGTTTATTTATTTTTGGGACAGAGAGAGACAGAGCATGAACGGAGGAGGGGCAGAGAGAGAGGGAGACACAGAATCGGAAACAGGCTCCAGGCTCTGAACCATCAGCCCAGAGCCTGACGCGGGGCTCGAACTCACGGACCGCGAGATCGTGACCTGGCTGAAGTTGGATGGTTAACCGACTGCGCCACCCAGGCGCCCCGAAGTCCAACATTATAAACCAAACTTGTCATTCTATGTGGTTTTTTTTTAACATTTTTTAAAATGTTTATTTTTGAGGGAGATAGAGCATGCAAGAGTGGGAGGGCAAAGAGAGAGGGGTACAGAGGATCCAAAACAGATTCTGAACTGATAGCAGTGAGCCCAATGCAAGGCTTGAACTCATGAGCCATGAGATCATGACCTGAGCTGAAGTAGGACACTTAACTGACTGAGCCACCCAGGCACCCTTGCTATATGCTTGTTAAATGAACTTTTACCAAACTCTCAGTCTAAAATCTGGTAATGACTTACTGTGTAGTACATAATTTGACCTTGCCAATAGAGGTCTGATACTTGCCCTCAGCTTTTGCAAGGTAGTTTGGATTACATCTGATAAGAGTGTTTTTGTTTAGGAGGGGGCTGATCACAAGGCTACATTCTTACAGTCAGGGTTGTTCATGCCAGAAGGACTCACAGTGGGACACAAGGTGGAGGCTTTGGGTCATGCAGTATCTATCAACTTGAAGACTGAGATTAACCATATGAGGAAACAATAAATCAATCATGAATACCCAATAGAGCCCTAATGGAAAACTCTGACACTGGGCTCAGGTAAACCTCATTGTTTGGTAATACTCTGTTTGCATTTTTACATACTGATACTCCCAAAGTAAGGTGCCCTAACTCTATAGTGAGAGAAAAGACAAAAGACTGCCTGTGTGTCTCTTTCTTTGGCTGACTTTAATTTGAATCCTTTTCCTGTATGTTAAATGTTAACTATGAGAATAATAGCTTTCAGTAAATTCTGAGAGAATTATCAAGGCTGAGGGGGTTTTTTGAAATTCCTCAAATTTGAGTTGGTGTTAGAAGTGAAGACAGTCTTGTGGAGGACTGTGTGCCCTCAAACTCTGCAGTTTGGGTAACTGCAGAGTTTGGCCTGAGAAGTGGAATTTGCTAAAATGACCCTGATTCATGGAAGGCTGTGGTTTATGAAAAAAGATGAAATGGTGGGGAATGACAAACCCGTAATTCTTGGATGGCCATGGGGGAGAAGGCTCACCATTTTATGGAATTGCAGCTGTATTGCAATTAGTTACTGAAGGTGAAAGGTACCAAGTAAATTTAGGAATCATATGTCTAACTTCTGAGGAGTTGGTGCATAAGGAAATGCAAATGATGAGAAACAACTAATAAATGTAATCCCTAGTTATTATTATCTCTAATAGCTACAATGAAAATAAGACAGAGTGTTGGGACTGATCCTGATGGCGGGTCATTCTTGGATCTTAGGCATTCACAGTATCAGCCTGTGGCATCAGGGTCACTACCAAAGGGAAAAATTGAACTAAAATAACATATAGTGAAGAAAACTAGAATAATTTTCAAAGGAATGGGGAAAAAAAGGTTCTAGAGTTTCATCACAACGAGATGAAGATTTTTAAACATTATTAAGAAATAAGATACAGTGGATGCTGATAGGATTTTAATATAGTACTCTGGGAAGCTGGATGGACTGATGGTGCCCCAACATTGATGTATACTAAATAAATCTTCTTAGCAATCTTAGTTTGAAGAAATTTAGAAAGCCATAGGCAAAGGGACAATGACAAACTCAATGCCCAAATGCTGGGACATTGGTCCAGTAATCTAATCAAGGTAAGTGTTGAGAGGTAAGCCTGGGTCCTTTGGCCTGAAGCCTAGCTGTGGACCCTAGGTCATACATATGAGTGGGTAAATAAATGGTCAGGGAGATAAAGAAGTTTGGGGATTCCTTGAAACAGGAGCCTCATGCATTATGGTTCCAAAATCTGTTGATGCACTTTCAATGAGAGAGACAGTTAGGAGAATGCAAGAATATAAGTGTTGATGGGATTAAGGTGAAAGTTTAGATGGAAATTTATGTATTTGAACAGATTCTGGGAAGTGTGTGTGTGTGTCTGTGTGTGTGTGTGCGTGTGTGTGTGTATGTTGTTTCTTTTTAACTCCTTTACCTGAATGTATTATGGGGATAGACTTAGTATTCTAAAACCGAATCCATGAAAACTTACTCTTCCCCCAATATTAATTGGACATACTAAATGGAAACCCATGAGTGCCTGAACTCTCACAGGTAGTTAACTTGCTAAACAATACCCTTGTGTGGTGTGCAGATTGGACCTTATGGCAAAAGCTTGTGAGTGCCATCCAACAACAGCCCTGAGGTTTGAACTGGAATTTCCCATTTGGGCAACATTTACTAGCTTGCTGTTAGAAATAATTAAAACTGTCTCTGTGGCTGAGGGACATAAAATAATCTTTAAACCTATAAAACCTATACTTTCTTGGGTGATGTCAAAGAAATTCTAATGGAGAAGACAGTGCCTGTAAGTGTTCCATAATGAAATGGAAATGGTTTATGCCAGAACATGCTACCAGGGGAATACAAGAAGATCTGCACAAGCAGATAACCTCTTTTCCCCCATTGGTGACTTGGAACCTCCTGAGGAAGTGTTAGATGCTATGGTCATACCATGGTCGCTTGGGCCACTTGAGCAATGCTCTTTGTTCACCAGTAAAAAGTTTCTTGGCCTATGGATGGCAGTTTCCAGGTGAATGGACAGCATGCTGTTCAGAAGCCTGTCATTTTGATTAGAGAAACTAAAAACAAATCAGTTCAATGGGTTAAATTAGATGCTGTTTGCCCTTATGTTTGGGTTTTACTAACTCAAGTGTGGTGGCCAGTGGATTAGTCATATGGTCAGGCAGAAGGGCAACAGAAAATTGCATAGCACAGGGATGTCCATATGGGATACTGCCCTGTGGGAACCATTATGGATATTTAAGCAATACATTAAAGTAGGACCTGCTAATGTTTGTCAGAATAATACCCTCCCACAGCCCTGATTCTGCAGGGAGGGGACAGTGAAATCTCTATTTTGGATTCTTTCTGAACTCTCTCCTATGTGTCTTTTCCTTTGGATGATTTTTAATCTGTGTCCTTTCCCTGTAATAAACTGTAACTATGAGAGAAAGAGCCTTCTGTGAATTCTGAGTCCTTCTGGCAAATGGTTGAATTTAACTGTGGTTTGAGGAACCTCCTGAATTTGCCGTTACTATCAGAAGTAAGAGCTGTCTCATGGACACTATGTGCCCTCCAACTTTGTAGTTGGGCTGAAACTCCTCATGCTTATTTCAGAGTTCTCAGCATTTTTTTTTCTTTTTAATTTTATTTTTTTCAATCCATCTGTATTACAGCTTAATTTCATACAGTAAAACTCTTCTGAACCTTTATGAACTTTCAACAATGTAAACAGATTGAAATCTCAAATTTATTAAAATGACAAACATCTTTCTGTGAATTTATGGCACCTAGACTTCAAAAAATGTAAATGTAATATGTGTCAGTTTGTAAGTTAATTTTGTTATCATATCTATTCATTTGCATGTAGATATCTAAGAAAAAAATTAGTCCTATAGCTAAAAATATACTTTTATTTTTTGATATGTGTAGATTTTCCTTCCTTCCTTCCTTCCTTCCTTCCTTCCTTCCTTCCTTCCTTCCTTCCTTCCTCCATCCCTCCCTCCTTCCTCCTTCCCTCCCTCCCACTGTTTCCTTTCTTTTCTTTTCTTTCTTTCTTTCTTTCTTTCTTTCTTTCTTTCTTTCTTTCTTTCTTTCTTTCTTTCTTTCTTTCTTCCTCCCTTCCCTCCCTTCCTTCCTTCCTTCCTTCCTTCCTTCCTTCCTTCCTTCCTTCCTTCCTTCCTCTCTCCCTCCCTCCCTCCTTCCTCCCTCCCTCCCACTGTTTCCTTTCTTTCCTTTCCTTTTCTTTCTTTCTTTCTTTCTTTCTTTCTTTCTTTCTTTCTTTCTTTCTCTTTATTTCTCCCTTCCTCCCCTCCCTTCCTTCCTTCCTTCCTTCCTTCCTTCCTTCCTTTGCTCATAATATCCAAATGGCACAGATAGTCTTCATCTTCTGTGGGTTTTTATTTATTTGAGACATTTTGAGATTTTTAACATTATTAGGATATTTACACTTGTTATTTCCATAACCACTAGAACAACATTCATATTAAATATTTTTTATTGCTAAATAATTTGCAAAGCATCTTTTATTTGTTGAGTTTGTATTTTATAACCAAACAGTCTCGAATTTGTGTTTTTGCTTAGTGTCTTACTAAACTTGAGTTCTTGGCCAGCCTTTAGTTTTTCTCATGTGGATTTTTAAGACAACTGAAGCAGTATCTTCCCAAACAAATTGTTGTTTCTGTAATTATTACTGTTATACTTAGTGGAAACTCCATTACTCTGTTACAAGACAGTTTGCCAAATGCTTGCTTCTGTATATGATACAGCAGTCTCACACCTTCATGCCCCCTCCACCATCTTGGGTCTTGATTCAGAGTTTTGCAACATTACTTGTGCTCTGAACTGATGTGAGGGGGTTAAGCTCCAGTCTCTCTAACCTTCAGGGTTCTAGAATTTAGGTATGTCTTCAGTAAACAGAAATGTGGTCAGACGCATAGTTCTGACAGATATACATTGTCCCCTGTTTGTTACAGCTCAGGTGGTTTACCATCCAATCCCATATACATTATACTAATGACATGGGCTCTTTTTTTGATATTTACTGACTCTGGCCATAACCTCATTCCTCCTTATAATCTTATTCCTGCTTTTTGTTCCCCTCACCTGTTTTAACCCCCTTTCTCTCACAGCCTGCTGCTTACCTCCTGTTTTACCACTAGATGGTACTCATATTTTTGGTATCTTTCAAATACACAACTTTGTTGTTATGGTAAAGAGAATTTAAATAACTCAGAAATATGAAGAACTCTAAATATCAAGTCTAAATTATAATTTTAGAGGCTTTTATTATCTTTTGTTATAACTATATACATTTCATGTTAAATTCAAATGCTGTATACAGATTATTTTTTTGCCTGAATTCCCTGTAATATATTTTTCAGCACATATTTAGGAATGTGAAAATAAATATAAGAATGACAATGATTTATTTTACATTAAATATATATGCATAATTATGGTTCTTCCAAATTCTAATACTTTGGGGTTTTTGTAGCCCTTATTTCCCTGCATTTCTTCTCAATTTGGTGTACACATTTTGTCTTTCTGTTTATCTGGTACTTAATCCTCCGATGGAACTATTTACTTCTATTTGGAAAATAAATTTGAATGTTGTCTTATATACATTACAACTTTTTTTTTATCTTAGTGTAACTGGATACTATTCTAAATATTGTACATTTTCTTAAACAGTTTATCACTGCATCAATCAAATGACACAAGAACTGTTTCAGTTTTCATTTTACATATGAAGAAATTCAGAATTAAAGAAGTTAAGTAACTTCCTCATAGCCATACAGCTAGCTATTACTAGAGCTTGGAAGATGTCATCTCTAAATCCTACATTCTTAATTGTTATGTAATATCTTCTAACCCAATAGCAATGCTTTTGTTATTACAAAGTATTCTGCTCTTTGGCACCAATGGAAAAAAAAGTAACTGGGGCTTACATATGTATTTAAATAAAGAAAATAAAATTTCTAGCTTTGTGGTCTTTGTAGAAAGAATGAAAATTAATACATATACTCTTGATGGGATCACAAGTTGAATATTAAGCATCAGTGGCAAGTTAAGAGGTTTTATTATCATAACCATAGCATCAGAATTTAGTTTTCACCTCATTGTTTCTCTACTGCTCTTTAACATTAATCTAGTGTTTCCTTTTCAACTTTTTTCTATGTAGCTGAAAGAGAAATAAATTATATACAGGAACTTGTTTAAAGCAAGAACCAAAAAACTGACTGTATCCATATAGCCTATTTGTTTTTCTAATTTTTTAAAAATGTTTATTTATTTTTGAGAGAGAGACACACACAGAATGCAAGCGGGGAAGGAACACAGAGAGAGAGGGAGACATGGAATCTTAAGCAGGCTCTAGACTCTGAGCTGTCAGCATAGAGGATGATGTGGGGCTGGAAACCATGAAGGTCATGAAGGCTGGAACCCACCAGGTCAGATCATGACCTGAGATGGTCTGATGCTCAACCACTGAGCCACCCAGGCACCTCTCCATAGCCTATTTCTAAGCAGGAAGTTGGTTATAAAAGTTGTATTTTGAGAGATTACATAAACATTTCCATATTGTATGACTTCAATTTGCTTATGGACTCTAAAAGGGAGAAATTATGCTTAACGATTTGATTTAGTAAAACATGTTTCTTTATTTCAAGTTTAGTAGTGGTTAGGTTTTGCTGGTGGAGGTTGGAATTCAAAAGTCAATGGCATTTGCCTTAGAAGATTACCTTGTAGTCTTTTTGTGTAGGCGATATAGTCCTAGGATGAAGAAGGAATAAGAAAGGGCCAACCTCATCAGTACATAGAAGAGAGATAGGTTTAATTTCAGGTCATTGTAGTACAGAGGAGTGAGGAAATGAGACACAGAGAATAATAAGGAGAATGAGAAGAAAAGAAAGGAATAAGACAAATAGGGGAAAAAAGCATAGAAAGAATGATGTGTTCAGTGAAAAATTGGGAAATTGAAAGCTTTGGGAAGAGATGATTGATGAAAACTATCAAGGTCCATAAAATAATAAAGACATATTAATATAATTTTAAAGTAACTTTCAGTGTGGTACTTTGGTGTAAAGCTTCTCAATTCACACTTTCTCACCCTAAAGACATTCATTAAAGTCTGCTTCACACAGGTTTGGTTGACATCTTACAGAATAAGAGTCAAGATTTTGACAACTAGGCACAACTTCAACTACAAATAGAACAGGAAGTGAGCTCCAGAACACAGATAACAAACAGAGAGGAAACAATATGTCAGAGTTAGAATTGTTTAGGGTTAAAAATATAACTGTGTCCTAAAAATCTCTTAAGGTAAAGAAGGGGTTTCCAACTTAAATGGAATAGGACAAAAGGTATTTATTCCAGGAGTTGGCCACTTTCAAACACAGGTGATATTTTGGGGGCAGACATTCTAAATATCTATATGTTTCAATTCTGATTCTGTAGTTGCACTATTATAATTTTTGTCAATTATGTTACTATAACTGAGTGTATCTCAGTTTCACCTATTAAAATGTCTGCCAAAATCTTATTAGAGGGCAGTTGAAGAAGTATATATAAGATGGGCAATCACACTATTGTGTGTAAGGGCAATACACACAAAGTAAATTTTACTAGTATAAGATTGAAACAAAAATATCACCAGTGCATCTAATTTGAAGCTCTATGTAAGTGAAACACAATGACAGTGAATAATTGTAAGAAAAAACCATGTTGCAAAAAAAATCTATCATTATACCATTAAAAAAAACATGGATAAATGGATAAACTTGGATTTAAAAAACATAGATAAACACAAATATCTTTGCTTTCTCCCCCACACATTCAGAGAGTTCTATCCATATACCCCTCTCCAGACTTCCTTGTCATTAATTCATGACCTCAATTCCAGTATATATTGGCCATTCTTCCTTCCAAGTAAAACAAGCATCCAGCTATGCTTCTCTAAGCTCTGCTTCCCAGGAAGATTCCCCTTCATTACTGCCTTCAGGGGTGTCCCAGAAAGGGCCTGTATTGATGCAGCTGCATCTCATACAGAACTACTGTAAACCAGGCCAGAGCTTTCTCTGCCTTTGTCAAAGGGAACTCCCCCTGAGGCCACAGCTGAAGGCTCTGAGAAAGAAGGTAGTGGAGTCAGAGTGGGAATTATGGGCATTTGGGTTACTTCTTCATGTAATTTACTTGTGCCTTCAGGTCCTGCTCAGACTGATATTGTATATACCACTTCCGTTTGATGATGGAGTACTGCTGTGCATGCCCAACATAAGTCTGTGTGAGCCAGATAACACCTAGCTCATGACTGGCAGCTTAGGTTGCATGGTAACTTGTTGTCTCAGGATTAATCAATTATTCAGTCTCTGTTCAGGCCTGTTTCTCTAAAGTAGAGTAGTTATTCACAGAAGATAGCAGGGCTTTGCTTTTAAACCTGGAGGGATTGCACTGTAATTCGCCTACAGGGGGCTGCCACAAGCTCCAAACAGCATTCCTATCAGCCCCTGACATCTCAAGCACCATTGGATCTGGCTGGATCGTGTGGTCAAAGCAGTAGAGCAGCTTACACAGCAGTCTGGACTTGTTGTAGAGCCTTCTTTTGTTTTGGGTCTCATGCCAGATTAGCAGCTCCTGGGTCACTCAATAAATGGACTAGAGTTAACATACCCAAATAAGGACTATGTCATCTCTAAAATCCAAAGAAACCCATTAGGTATTGTGCCTCTTTTTTGGTTGTAGAAGGGCCCAGGTGCACCTACTTATTCTTAGCCTTGGAAGGGTCATCTCAACATGCCCCACACCTTGGGCATTTGGAAATTTCACTGACTAGAAGGCCCCGAATTTCTGATGGAGTCACTGTCCACCTTTTAACACACCTATATTCAATCAATAAGTCTAGAGTAGTTACCGCTTCTTATTACCAAGTCTCATAAGGATAATGTCATCAGTGTAATGGATTAATGTGATATCTTGCTGGAGGGAAAGGTGATCAAGATCCCTGCGAGTTAAATTATGACTTAGTGTTGGAGAGTTGATATATGCCCAAGGTGGGGTAATTAGGATATATTGCTGAAAGCAAACTAATTCAGATGCTCCTTATCAACAGGCATGTAGAAAAAAAGCATTTGCCAGCTCAGTGGCTGCATACCTTCCATCAGGGAGTATGTTAATTTGCTCAAGCAAAGAAATCATATTTGGTAAAGTAGCTATAATTAGAGTCACCACTTCGTTATGCTTGTGATAATCTACTGTCAGTCTCCAAGATCCATCTGTTCTCTGTGCAAAAAAAAAAAAAAAAAAAAAAAAAAAAGATAAGTTGAATGGAGATATGGAGATGTGGTGGGGATCACCTACAGAGAAGAGCAATCACAGAGCAATTAATTTCTCACAGTAATGTTGAGTGTTGCATCTTCTGCAACCTCCCAGGGTAGGTAAGTGGTTCTTAAATGATAAATTCTCTGTAACTTTCCAATCCCCCTAAGCCTTTGAGTCTTTTCCTGTACCATAAACCAAAGCAGGTCTGGAATTTCAAGTACACTTAATGTGGGTCACCTTTTCATCTACGTTTTAGCCAGCCAAGCAAACAATCTGTTAGAGCACTTTCTAACTCCCCAAGTTGCAATATTAAATGCAGAGACCCCTGCCTAGTGGGTCCATATCCATGATTTTGTCCTGACACAATTTTGTGGGTTTTTTCATCATTATCTCACACCCTTAAAATGCATTACCACACATATTCCCCAGATTTCTGTCTGCATAAATTAGACAAGTCAAGCAGCTCTTTTTGAGTGTAGCACACTTCCTTATGGGTCACATTTTGTACCTCACCTTTAGGACCCTCCTGAGACTTGAGTCTAGTCATAGGTCAAGAACCTAAAAGGGGTTGTGGAAGTGGGCAGCAGTGTGTTGCAGGACAACTTCCTCAGGGTAGGCTGTTACACTGTCCTCAGAAAATGCAGGGTTAGTCTCCTCAGACATGGATGGAAAGGCTGCTGGTCCTGGCAAGGAAGACTCATCAGAATTTAGAAGCTCAGCGAGTCCAGCTTCATTTAGGTCTTTCCACACATCCATATTCCAACTTTCAATATCCAGTCCCTTCCCAATCACTGTCACTTTAACAGTAGACACCCTGTGATGCTAGGGTTTCAATTTGCATTGTTATTCAGCCACTGACAGAATAAGATTTGGGGTTTAGTTTTAATAATCTCTTTTTAATGTTTTTTTATTTAAAATTTAGTTACATTTTGCACATATGGTGCAATATTGGTTTCAGGAGTGGAATTCAGTGATTCATCAGTTACATAAGACACCCAATGCTCATCACAAGTGCCCTCCTTAGTAACCATCACCCACTTATCCTATCCCCCACCCACTTCCCTCCATCAACCCTCAGTTTGTTCTCTATCATTGAGTCTCTTGTGGTTTCTTTTTCTCCTATTTATACCTCCCTTCTCATATGTTCATCTATTTTCTTTCTTAAATTCCATATATGGGCGAAATCATATGTACTTGTCTTTCTCTGACTGACTTATTTTGCTTAGCATATTACATTCTAGCTTCCTTCACATATTGAAAATGGCAAAATTTCATTCTTTATGATGGCTTAGTAATAGTCCATTATATATATACTATATATATACATATATACATATAGTGTATATATATAGTATATATATATAGTGTATATAAGTGGTATATATATATATATATATGGTATATATATATATATATATATATATATATATATATATATATACCATTCATCAGTCCATAGACAATGGGGCTCTCTCCATAGCTTGGCTATTTTTGATAATGCTGCTATAAACATTGGGGTGCATGTACCCCTTTGAATCTGTATTTTTGTATCCTTTGTATCTTTTGGCTAAATACCTAGAAGTGCAATTACTGGATCATAAGGTAGTTCCATTTATAGTTTTTTGAGGAAACTTCATGCTGTTCTCCAGAGTGGCTGCATCAGTTTGCATTCCTACCAACAGTGTAAGAGGGTTCCCCTTTCTCCACATCCTTGCCAGCACCTGTTATTTCTTGGGTTGTTAATTTTTAGCCTTTCTGACAAGTGTCAGGTGGTATCTCATCATGGTTTTGTTTTATATTTCCCTTATGATGAGTAATGTTGAGCATCTTTTTATTTTATTTTATTTTATTTTATTTTATTTTATTTATTTATTTTGAGAGGGAGAGAGAGAGAGAGAGAGAGAGAGAGAGAGAGAGAGAGAGAATGAACCAGGAAGGGGCAGAGAGAGAGAGAGAGGAGGAAAGAATCCCAAGCAGGCTCAACACTGTTAGTGCAGAGCCCCAAGAAGGACTCAAACTCATGACCTGAGCTGAATCAAGAGTTGGAGGCTCAACTGATTGAACCACCCAGGCACCCCAAGCATCTTTTAATATGTCTGTTGGCCATCTGGATGTCTTCTATGAAAGAGTGTTGATTCCTGTCTTCTGCCCGTTTCTTGGTTATTTGTTTTTGGGGTGTTGTCAAATTTGGTAAGTTCTTTATAGATTTTATATACTAACCCTTTAAGTTCTTTATAGATTTTAGATCCTAACCCTTTATCATATGTCATTTTCAAATATCTTCTCCAATTCTGTAGGTTGCCTTTTAGTATTATTGATTGTTTCCTTTGCAATGCAGAAGCTTTTTACCTTGATGAAGTCCCAATAGTTAATTTCTGCTTTTGCCATGTGACTATAGGAGATAAGTATCTTTTTCAGGGCAGACATAGAAACTCTCAGTCCATTTATATAGCCCTTCAGCTGGAAATTCAAATCCCTGAGCTCATTCTTTGCTTTCTGTACTTTGTGCAGAGACACTAGGAGCAACCAGTTTATCTTATTTTATTCATTGGCTTCATTAAAATATTCAAAGGTATCATATACCTGGTTTATAAAATCCTTGCTTTATAAGTGCCTTATTATGAGTATCCAGTGTTAATAATTTGTGTATCTCTATAGCCACATCACAAGATGGACTACAAGTGCTCTCTTTCTTCCTGAAAATAGAGTTGTTAGGATCTGAAATCTAATCAGAATAGAAAGCCAGTTTTAGAAATTGCAAAACCACTTCAAAACTTTTTCTTAAGATTCTATTCCTCACTACCAGTAACATATCTGTTTTAATCAGGGTTCTCCAAAGAAACAGAAACAACAGGGTGTGTGTGTCTGTGTGTTTGTGTGTGTGCGTGTGTGTAAACAGAAAGCGATATTTATTTTGGTAAATGGGCTCACATGATTATAGAGCCTTCCAAGTTCAAAATATGAAGAGTGGGGAAGCAAGCTGGAGAAGATTTGATGTTGCAGTTCAAGTTCAAAGGTAATCAGACATGTTGCAGCTCATGTCTGATCAGTTCAAGTTCGAAGATCATCTTCTGGAAGCATCTCTTTGCACCTGGAAAAGTCAGTCTTATTCTTTGTTCAGACCCTTAAGTGATTGGATGCAATCTAACACTATGGAAGGCAATCTGCTTTACTCAAAGTCCATTGATTTAAATTTAATCTCATCCAAAACACCTTTGCAAAAACATCCAAAATAATGTTTGACCAAATATTTAGGTATCACCCAGAGAAGCTGACACATAAAATTAACCATCCTCCTGTACACAGTTGCAGTGTAATTGTGTATTTGCCATTATATACCAAATGCCTTTTTATTTCAATAGGTTTTACTACTTCTAGCACTTTTTCAGGGAAAAACACATTTTAATTAGTATTTAAATTCATCTTTCATTCTTTTTTTTCATTTCTCAATGAAGTAGTGAAATGAGCATATATGTCCTCTTTTCATATAAATGCCCTTATTGCACATATTAATCAGCTTCTCCTGTGGTGATGAATAATCCCTAATCTCAGTGGCTTACAAAAACAAATTTTTATTTCTTCCTCTGGTTCTGCCTCTGTTGGGCTCAGCTGGACTTCACAAGCTTTTCATTCTAGGATTCAGGGTGAAGAAATATCTCCTCTATGGATATGATATTGCTATTGGAGAGAACTCGAGAGCTGCAAGCATAAGGTGATGAATCTTAAAGCCTCTACTTGGACTGAGCACACTGTTCTTCTTCACAGAGTCTATTGATCGAAGCCATTCATGTGGGCAAGACCAGAGCTGGTGCAGTGAAAATGCACATTGTCTCTAGTCTCCTAGAATGTACCAAAGAGTCACATAGCAAAAGGCAAGGAGGTATAATACCATTACTGATAAGTAATTAAGAATTGTGAATTGTCATCATCATCATCATCATCATCATCTAGGAGACTGTTTCTAAAGAAATGCAGTGTTCGCACATGCGTAACATTTTAATAAGTAGGGAGCAAAACTTTTCCAACCCAACCTGGTTCCTATGCTAAAAAAATATTTTTTACATTAATTCATATTGGAAACATAAACATGATTAACATGGCAAACTTTCAAAACACCCCAAAATGATTTTATGTGGAGGAGGATTATGGAAATCTGAAGAAAAGGCATGTAATGGTAAAAACTTAGTAGTAATCCTTCTGTTTGTTATGTATTTGTTTTGTTTCAGGCTCTTCTACATGCTTAATTGGCATGATATTATTTAATTGTCATAAAATTCATAGGAAGTGATTACTTTCATCATCCCCATTTTAAGATGAGAAAAGTGAGGCAATAAAATTTAACCCAATTACCTATGAATGAGAAGGAAATAGCAGAATCAGAATTCAACTTTAAGCATGTAAGAGCCACAGTATCACACTGTTATAGCTGTAATAAAGAACAGTTATAAATACCACCTTATTTTAGTATAATAAATGCACTGAATACTTTTTCATTAAAATGCCTAATAAAAGTTTATAACATATATATTTAATATTTACATTGTTTCTTCTTAAAAGTGTATGAAAATATAGATGCTTATGTTCTCAAAATAACTTTTTCTGAAGATCTTTGAAAGCATTTACACAATTTGGAAACATGTGCTTCACATGAGGATACATGGTTGAAGTGATGGATTCCACATTCACAGATTTAAAGTGAGGCAATAGATAATTTGACTTAATCAGAATCCGCAGGAGTTATTTTTTAAGATATTCCTATCGTTCATGTCATCAGTTTCTGTCAGACATTCAGGCTCTAAATTTCTCTGTCATGTGTATACATTAAGAGACAAAGCATCAGTTGTATACGTGTTTTCAAGCAGACTATCTTCAGAAAGTTAACTTTTAGCATGTGTGCTAATGATACAATGTTTTTTAAAGCACTAGTTTTCAAAAAAAAAAGCTCATAGCTATATTTAATTATAGAAATCAAATTAAGAATCTTATGTGACAACATATGCTGCATGAATCTAAATCTGCTAAATTGTATAGAACATGCAACTTGAGTCATATATTGCTGGCAGTGGGAATATAATGGCCTAAGTATTTTTTAGTTGGAATAAGAAAATACTAAGAGACTTGGGATGTTTAAAAGTACACATAGATTTGAATTATGAATATATCTAAGCCCATAAACCCTTTATTATAACCTATTGGGATAATTACAAGAAACCTCTTATTTGACATGCTTAGCATATCTGTTGACACACCTGGATCCTCATAACAAACAAACAGGTGTATTTGCAATAGTTACTCAGTTCCCTACTAGGCAGTACACAAGCAAAAAATTTAAAAGCCCATAAAATAGACATAAACGTATATTTAGAGATTAGAAGTGACTTACATGATGTCCCAAAGTGATGGTAGTGATGGGTACAGAAAATGGGTATGTTGAATACGCAGATTATGTGTGATAGTACCTGTGTATAATACAAAGAAGAATGTTTACTTAATTTTGAACGCTTCTAAAAATACTTTTGATGATAAGGTTAATTTTAGTGTATACGCATACATGTTACAATTACTATCATACAATTTATATGGGTTTAGGAAATTGCATGAACTCCATAAAACACTGATCACATATGCATCTGTTCAAAATTATGCATCATGGTACCACTCCTATAAAGGAAAAAAAAAAATAGTGGGTTTATTTGACTGACTGCCAAACATTGTATACAAAGGCAGCATTTGAGGGAAAACTTGCTTTATTGTTATGGCAAGTGAAGTAAGTGTCTGGAGAAAGAGTGCAAACGGAAATTATAAAAGCATGAAAGTTTCTTTTATGTAATACAGAAGCCAATTTCCTGTTCACTTACTTGCCAGGATTCAGCATTACTTGTCCAGACTCAGTGATGACTCTTTTGAGTTTAAATCCTCACCGTCCTTGCTGGCAGAGAAGCAGGACACAAGAGGATTCTAGAATAACAGTTGGGAATTTGAAAAGGCAAAACACTATGCCTCTGACACTTGCATTTCTGCATATATCTTGGCCTTTAGTGCTGTTAATATGATTATATATATATATATATATATACACATATCATAATATCATATATATAGTGGGAAGAAAAGATATATAAGATCTACCCTCTACAATTTCTAAGTGTAGAGTAAAGTTTGCCAACTATAAACACAGTGTTTTACAGCAGATCTCTAGAACTTATCTAGTATAACTGAAACACTAGACCCTTTGAACAGCAACTCCCCATTTCCCTCTTGTCCCAGCTCCTGGCAACCATCATTCTACTTTCTGCTTCTGTGAAATGGACCATTTTAGACATCTAATATAAGTGAGTATCCAGATATTGCTAATATTTAATCCATCTCTGAAAATTTATCTACTGGAAGCAAGACCTGAAATTTGTAACCTAATGCTTATGTAGTATTTTTCAAAATGTTTTTTCTCCCATTTTGTTTGTCCTAATAGAAGGCATGGGGACAGTTCTTCAGAAGCAAAATCACATTGAAACTACATTTCTTTATAATTAGGCGTATTCATTAAAAATTAGTATTCTATTATACATTTTAAACAATTATTTTATTGTTTTATTGACTGTAGATTGCATTAGTTTTCTAGGATTACCTAGTTAAGCAGCACAGACTGAGTAGAACAACAGAAATTTATTTCCTCATATTTATGAAAGCTAGAGCTCCAAGATCAAGGTGTAAGCAGTGTCAATTTCTTGTAAGAGTCTCTCTTTCTGGTTTGTAGATGCATGGCTTCTTCCAATATCTTTACATGCTCTTACCTCTGTGTGTATTTGTGTATATGATAACAATCTCCTCAGCTTAAAAGAACACTGGTTGTGTTCTTGGATTAAGATCCATTTCCTTTGAAGTCATTTAACCTTATTTACTTCTTTAAATACCTTAATTCCAGGGGCACCTGGGTGGCTCAATTGGTTAAACATCTGACTTTTGATTTCAGCTCAGGTCATGATCCCAGAGTCATGGAATCAAGCCCCGCATCGGGCTCTGTGCTGATCATGGAACCTGCTTAAGATTCTCTCTCTGTCTCTCTCCCCTGCTCACATGCTCACTCTGTCTCTAAAATAAATTAAAACAAAATTAAAGACCATAATTCTAAATACAGTCACATTCTGAGGTATTGGGGTCAGGACTTTAACAAATGAATTTGGAGGAGGGGCACAACTCAGCTCTTAACGTTAATATTATTAGAATATATTGATTTGTTTATGTTGAATACAATACAAAAGTTGAAATTTATGAAATAATATTTAATATAATCCACTTTCTTAATAATTGTTTGATATAAAAGATGGGTCACAGATGAATATTTTCTATCAAAAATAACACAAAAATTGTAAGAATTAAAAGAAGGGGGATATTATATTCTTTAGGTAGTGAAGGTGTCAAAATAATGTCTCTATGCCTGATTACAGTAAGCTCAACTCTTTGTTTCCTGTCCATTTCTCTCTTTGGGGATTTTTTTCCCTTCTCTTTTTATCTTTCTGTATCAACTTCTATATTATTTTTTTTTAATTTTTTTCAACGTTTATTTATTTTTGGGACAGAGAGAGACAGAGCATGAACGGGGGAGGCGCAGAGAGAGAGGGAGACACAGAATTGGAAACAGGCTCCAGGCTCTGAGCCATCAGCCCAGAGCCCGACGCTGGGCTCGAACTCACGGACCGCGAGATCGTGACCTGGCTGAAGTCGGACGCTTAACCGACTGCGCCACCCAGGCGCCCCTCAACTTCTATATTATGACCTCAATCCTAACAATGGTAATATACATTCCCTCAGTTTCAACTTTAACTATTATTATTTTAAGACTCTTTTCATATATCGTTTCTTAAGTTACCCTTCTAATATCTCAAAGATAATACTGAAAAAGTGAATACATCTTATTCTCCTTCCAAATCTTTCTCCTGACAAATCAATTCTGTTTCCTTTTATTTCATTCTCCTTAAAAAAAATCCAAATCTGAAAGCAGATTTTCAAGTACAGTTTCATAATTTGTATCATATCCTTCTTTTTTCCTATTTATACAATCTCTAAAATGTACTATAGCAACTGATTTCTTGTTTTTATTGTTGCCTCTAGACTAACACAGGCTATCATACTTTGTCTTTAAATCCCTTTAGAAGCTTCTTTAGCAATTTCTTTTTTTTTTTTTTAAGTGTATTTATTTTTAAGAGAGAGGGAGAGAGCAGGGGAGGGGCTGAGAGAGAAAGGGAGAGAGAGAATCCCAAGCTCCATGCTGTCAGTGCAGAGCTCGATGGAGGGCTTGAACTCATGAACTGTGAGATTGTGATCTGAGCTGAAACCAAGTCAGTCACTTAACCAACTGAGCCACCCAGGGGGCCCCTATTTAGCATTTTCTTAAATTCTGGTTTCTTTGTCATATTCATGCTGAAACTGTTTCCAGTTATTTTATCTGACTCCCATTTTTAACATAATATTTAATGGCCATGCTACTCACCTCCTTGACTCACACTGCTTACAGGAAAATGTTAAAAAATACTGGTATTTACAGTCCTCCACATTTTAAGAGCATTCTATGTTGCAGTCAATCATTTTTTCTCATGTTTCTACCATAAGCTTTCCATTTAAAAGGTTCAAATCTTTAGTTACTGTATTTGTCATCAGTTGCTGTGTGAAAATACTGCCATAGACTTAGTAGCTTAAAATAACCAATACTTGTTTATCTCACAGTTTCAGTGAGTCCACAGTCAGCACATAGCTTAATTTAGGTCCTCTGCTTCAAGGTCTAACAAGGCTGAACTCCAAATGTTGATTAGGGTAGCAGTCTTACATGAGACTTGACTAAGGAATATCTTCCAAGCTCATGTGGTTGTTGGCAACATTCAGTTCCTTTCAGGATACTGGGATGAAGACCTGTTTCTTTCTAGTTATTGGCTGGAAGCCACCCCCAACTTCTTGCCTTGTGGTCCTTTCCATAGGCAGTACAAACATAAAAGCTTGAGAGTTAAGAGCCAGCAAGGAAAGGGAAATAGTATCTTCTAACAATATGATTGACACTTTTATGCAAAATAATTATGTTAATCAATACGTGCATCCTATCACATTTGCTGTATGCTATTGAGTAGAAGCAAGTCTCAGGTTCCACCCACACCCAAAGGGACAGGATATCACAAGGACATGAATACCAGGACTTGGGTCTCATGGGAACCATTTGGGGTTTGTCTACCACAACCACCTTTATATAAACCGACACCTTCCTTGGCTATAAGACCTAATGAATAATGTTTACTCTGATACTTTGTTTTTTTACTCTTCCATCTATGTTAACACAACCTCACCTTTCTTTTCAGAAAGCATCCTCAGATCAGTATAATCAGAGAACTATTACTAAAGTTATTGTTGCAAGAAATCATTTGACAATTTGACATTTAAATAAAAATAAGAATTTTATTTATATTTGAACCTATCTACTATTTGTCTAGTCCCGCTAAGAGAAGAAAAGCTGCATACATTCTAGGAGAAAAATGTCTCCCTGCATCTACATTTTTAAGATACTATTTATAACCTTTCCTCAGTGCCTAATAGTGTAAGTTCATGTGTTTATAATTATAAAAAAATTGAGAGCAGAAACCATGTTTTATCTATAAACTTCACAGAGGCACATAATCCAATATGTAGCAATAATTCAAAAATATTTTAATTAATTGATTGAGTCAAGACTAACAAGTGATTGGATACAGAAGGCAAAATTACTTTTAACCAAGCAATTTAATGTGATTTTGTAATATAATCTGCATAAACAACCATGTTGGGAAGATGAATATTTCAAGTGTAGCTTAATGGCTACTAATCCAACATGATAAAGATTACTTTTGACATAAAAAAATGCACTTCTCGGTAAATATTTCTTGCTGATGAAATGGATTCTTTAAATTAAATTCAGCATCAAATGGCACTGTGGTTTTCCTTTTTTTCTTTAATACTAATTTGCTCCTGAGTTTATTAGTTATTTTAAATTGCTGTTGAAACTTAATCTAAGATGAGAGAATCATGTTATCAGAATATAAAATAATGACACATAATATAAACTTGGTAATAAAAAAGCAAATCCTTTCAGCTCAAAAAACATCACATTTAATAGCATGCAATCTAAAGGAAGAGTATGGCTGCCAGACAAATTACTAGCACTTCTATATTGAGCAGTGATATGCATTTGTTAGTGGTTGCCAACAGATACTTATGTTAATGTACTGTCTTGCACCTCTTACTATCTAAAACTGTATATTTTTGATCACTCAGCATATATTTGCTAACAATTATTTGCCTGCTCTAACACATGAGTCAAACATCAGACATTTAAAATTGTTAATAGATTAAAGATAATGTGGTTGCTAGATATATGAAAAGTAGACTCTATGATTAAAATGATTTTTTACACGGTTAGATACCAAAATGAAATTCTTACAATAGTAATACTTCATTTGAATTGGTTTATAAATGTCATGTTAGCTATAAGGCAATGAATTGTGTAATGGTTTTTAGAAATCTTTTTTTCCAAGTCATGTAAAGCACTCCAGAGGTGAAGTTTCAAAGTCATGTAAACTTTCCATCAGAATAATATTAACAAAGCTCATTATTTAAATAAGTTTTCAATATTCATTTTTTCAACATTAAGTAAAATTTATACAAAAATAGTGTAATTTTTTTGTAAGGAATATTTTTAAATCTATTCAAAGCACCTAAATTTGAAGAGTTGGAACAAATTAATAGTTTAAGAACAAAAATATTATTGACTTATTAACTGGTGTCACTTAATAACTAAATTCAGTATATTGAATAACCGTAATGGAAAAGATTATATGCAATGCTCTTAGGTGATACAGTGATGGTTATGATTGCTTTCTTAACAACTTGAAATAAGTGCTGAATTTGAAGACATTAATATGGATGATGATAGTACAAAGCCCTAAAGAATACATTCATATTATGAATGAAATTATATATATACATTTTATCTTACTATATATATATACAAAAATTACATTTTATCTTACTAATCTTTACAGAATTTATATAAATTTATATAATTTCTGTAAAGATTAGTAAGATAAAATATAATTTTTAAATGGGAAAGTCAGAAAATCTTCATTGAAAATAAAAGGATGTATATTGCATTTAAAAAAAATTCTGATGTTAATGCTAAGTTACAATAGAATATAGAGAAACATAAAGTCCAAGCAGGGATACTTGTTTGAGCATTATTTTAGAGAAAAGAAAACTCAAGAGAGTTATGTAAATCTGTGTTCAGTAGATTGTGATTTTGTTTCATTGTTCATCTGTCCTTGCATCTATACGTATGACTTTGAAGTTGTTTGCACTAAAGATGTTCAGTATTTTCTTTTTTTTAAGCTTTATTTATTTTTGAGAGACAGAGAGAGACATAGCATGAGCGAGGGAGGAACAGAGAGAGAGGGAGACACAGAATCTGAAACAGGCTCTAGGCTCTGAGCTGTCAGCAACAGAGCCTGACGTGGGGCTTGAACCCACGAACCGCGAGATCATGACCGGAGCCAAAGTCAGATGCTTAATGGATTGAGCCACCCAGGCGCTCTAATGTTCAGTATTTTCTTGACTTTTGCTTCCAACACTTGAGTTGTTTTGACTTGACTTGTACTTATTTATATCATGCCATTGGGACTACCCACTTGGGCAATGCTGCTGATCTCAGGAGGAGAATAAGATACATAGAACAAAGAAGCCTCAGTTAAGCCACCTCAGCCATGACAGAGAACAGCTTTCTTCAAGTTAAAGGACAGATATGTGTGTGAATATACCTCTGAGTGGAGTTGTCCACCTGACCCCAGTCTCCGTCATTGACTTTGTGCTGAACTATGACTGCATAAGTACAAATACATGCTGTAATTTTCAGCCACTTAATTTAGGGGTTATTTGATACACAACAGTTGTTGACATCTAAGATATGATACTCAAAGCTGGGGTACAGCTATAACAAAAAGTCTGTAACATGTCATTGTCATTAGAAGCACATAATGAATGGATGCTGGAGAAGTGGTGAAGAAAGTATTTAAGTAGACTAAAAAAATGTTGTCCTTTATTATTTACTTGTGAAACATTTGGTAATATTAAACCTACAATAACTTGAAAGACTGAACATGTATGTAATATAACGTCAACAGAGACATGGCTTTCAGGTAAGATATGTGAGAATGAATTGTTTCTCTTTAGCCTCATGTGATATGATACAAAAAGAACAGTATTATTTTCAGAAAAGAAAATTAAACTACTTCTCATATCTAGACTATTTACTGAGTAAAGAGCCTTCAAATTCAATTATAGTGTGCGACCCTAGACCAAATCTAAGGTGCTACCCAGTATTATATGCTTTTCAGGTAAAAATCTGTGACTCCTATAAAGGAGTCTCTATTGGTCTCTTTAACTGGAAAAAAAGAAAATACTGTAAAAAGCATAGGGCATCATTCTAGAGTAGCATAACTTTTTAAGGTTATGTCTAGAAAGAGGCATATGTCTAAAAGAATATTAGATATGGTTTTTGTGTAATGCACTAACTAGCATCAAATACATAGAAAACTCATACTGCTTTAAAAAAATTTTTTTTCAACGTTTATTTATTTTTGGGACAGAGAGAGACAGAGCATGAACGGGGGAGGGGCAGAGAGAGAGGGAGACACAGAATCGGAAACAGGCTCCAGGCTCCGAGCCATCAGCCCAGAGCCTGATGCGGGGCTCGAACTCATGGACCGCGAGATAGTGACCTGGCTGAAGTCAGACGCTTAACCGACTGCGCCACCCAGGCGCCCCGATACTGCTTTTAAAAAATATTGCTTAAAAAATACTGCTCTGTGAAACCTTTATTGGCTAAGTTATCTGCATTTGACCTAATAGATAATTGATTTTTTTTTTTTAGATGTGACATGTTCTCTGGAATCTCAATGCTCAACAGGCAGAAAGCAGTCCTAAAATATTTATCTGCCATCAAAGAGGCAATATTGTTCAATGTTCTATTTGTAGGTGACCAAAGATAATAGCAGAAAAACCCTTAGAGAATGGACAGAGAGACAATGGAGCAGAACCAGAACCTAATTAAGAAACATCTCTTACACTCGTTGTAGGGGAACCTGTCAATCTTTACTCAGAATGATTTCAAAATTGCTAAGAATCAGTGAGTGTTATATATGTCTATCATTCTTCTTGTTGTTGAATAAGAGATTTTTGGCAGTTTTCCTGCCCATATTTTAACATTTTTTGTGAGATGTGTGATAAGGGAAGGCAAATAACATTCTTATCCATGGTTACATCTGATTAAGAAGAGTCATAGTTGTTCCGATATAGTTGGGAACATGTTGGACTCTGAGTCTCATGACGTGACTATTGAGTAGGCTGAGAGTCCTGAGGGTGAGCACATTCTGCATGTGAAAGGGCCGTAATTCCTAGTGACTAAAAGGGTATGCGGTGTGAGGCTATGATATTGCCTGTATTTTTTTTTTTTTTTTTACGTACCTTTATGGTGGAAAATGCAAGCCATATGTCCAACCCTGTCTCCACTACATAGAGATCATCCTTGCTCTGTCTCTTTCTTTCTTTTTTTTTTTTTTTTTTTTTTGTTATAAAGAGAAAATCAGAATGTTACACTGTTAAATATCTCTTCATTTATGATGCTGTCTTTCACCCCTAGTCCCAGGTCCATTGTGGCTGCCATTCACTGTAGTGCTGTCCTCTTCTTTAAATATAGAGTATCTTGAAGATGGAGTGAAGTTTGCTGGCTTTCCATCTCTATAATATTTTCACTTTTGAGTCTTTGAGATAGTTTCTAAAGGACATATAATTTAGAATTTGAATTTTGAAGGCTGTTACTAAAATAAGAATTACCCAGGGTTCTCATAACTTTGAAAGTCATTATAATGTCCTCTTGTAGATACTCCTCATTTTATTTCATTTTCTAAATAGTTCTTCTTCTTTCTCTTTAAGAAATTATCTTCAATTTCTTCACCCTTGGTCACAGGACAATATCCCGATTTCTGAATCCATCTCTATTTTTGTTTCATAGTTGTCTTCCTGATTGTGTTATTTTCTGTAATAGCCCTGGGAATCAGTATTAGGATCATATTAATTATCTAATTCCACCCCAGAAACCATGGTCAAGACTGAATACAGTCAGATTGTCTTTATAGTTCACACACAAAAGAATGCCAAATGGTAGTTTCCTTAATATTACATTTTATTTGTCAAACACTTATTTATCTTTTAAGCACAGACATTTATTTTGAGATCCAGTGTAGTGTCAAGAAGAAACTAGATAACTCTATTTTCCTTACCAATCCAAGAATTGTATTATTGTGTAAAGTACTCATTGGTTTCTTTAATACTTCAACTTGGAGCCTACAACCATAGTAAATAATATACATCACATTTTTATGATCACTTTCCAGAGGAGAGTAAGGGATCAAATTAGTTTTCCTTCATTTTCTCTTGGCAAAGAGAGGGAGATAGTAAATTGTTCCAGTTATATTGAGATCACCAACATCTGTTTACAAAGAAAAATATCTAGGTATGTAAGCTAAATAAATCACAACCCGAAAGTATTTAATCATGCCAAAGACTAGATAATTATATTTAGTCATGATTTATTTTCATTTAATCTGCCCAAATCAATGGCAGTCTTATTTAGAAAGTATGCTTGAATGTCCTGTAGCTACAACTAAGTTGTATTTCTGATAAATGTTCTTTTTATCTACTTCAAATAGAAAAACACAATTTATCCCACATTTAGATAAGTTAAAATATGCTTTGCTGTTTTGTGTTTCCAACATCTATTTTTTACAAAGAATATGGTGATTTACAAAAGATGACAAGTTGCAAAGTGGTTTTCACTAGGATTTATGAATTGCAAAATGCTCTCTCGATAGTAATCAATGGTAGAGTCACTGTTTAAATTTTCCCATTTATTTGCAATTCATACATTACAGAGCTGGAAATAGAAGCAGCCCCTTTCAAACTTTCCATATTATAAAAGATTGTATCTTTATTACAAAAGAATTGAGTTAAAGGCTTAAAGTTATAAAATTTTATATTTGGGTCCATCCATTATTTTCTGATGATGTTTGAAGATATTTTTCTGTCCTTATATTTTGAATCTCAAGAGCATGGTCACTGTAGGAACAGTCTGTGATTTCATCACACATAGTTGACAGTGGATTTTGGTTTAACATCAATGGCTTTAGGGAGAAGCAAAGTTATACTTAATAATAATGAAAATGGTACAGTGCCAAATATTCATTTAATATATTTTTCATAATATGTAACCATGTAATACTAGGCATGCAGAATATAAATGGTTAAATCTCCAAATTAGGATTCAGGAGCCTAAAACATTGAGTATCTTAATAATATTTATGAACTAATTATATTTGTATATTCATATGTTATACCTTACCAAATATTTATTAGCCCTGTCACCTTTATATATTCCCTTTATGACTCACCCAGTTCTTCTGAGCTCTGTCCTTTTTGTCTCTACTTGTCCCTCATAGTGGTATTCAAACTTCTCTTGACTTCACCTTGGATTCTTTGTTCAAGTTTGATTCCACCCTAAATAGTTTCTTTAATTTTGTTTTTCATAAAGAGATCTTCCACTGACATTTCTAAGATCACTGATAACTGGTCCGCAGCAGTAAGTTCTTGCATTTCTCCTGCCCTCTGCCATTTCTCAGCAAAAGGAATTTTAGACTCTCCTTAGTTTTGACTGTGCCATCAATATATTTGCTCATTGCTCCATGCTGGTTAGGTAACCATCCTTTTGGAGGAAGTGAATAGTAGCTGGTAATTTCTAGGTTTCAAGCTGGTAAGTTCCCAGGTTTGTTTTCTTTGTTTTCTCACTCCTAGTTCATACTGCTTTAGTCCCACTGATACCAGTAATTTAACCCCATGAAATTATATTCTGTGATTCATGACAATACATCCAGTTGGTTTTGTGTCAAATTGAATATCCATCCTCTGTTGCTAAATTGAATAGTCAAATTTTCAGTCTTTATCTGACATGCCTTATTAGCAGTGTTTCACACAGCCAGTCTCTGTTCTCAGGGAGTCTTTTTTTTTTTTTTTTTTTCCTTTTCACCTGGACTTTAGATTGCACCTCTCACTGGGCATTCCTGTTTAGCTTCATTTGCTGGATTCTCCTCTTTCCCAAACCTTTAAATTTTGCTATATTATGAACCTCAGTCTTCTTTTCTCTTCCCTGAATGCATCCACTATTTGTGCTATTTTATTTGTCCAATGATTTTAAACACATGTATACACATATCACTTCCAAATTATGCACTCAAAACTCCAGACAGAAGTGTTATATTTAGTCAATGTGCTTCCATATTTAATAAAATTCTCAATTTATCATATGTAAACTAAAATAGTTGTCTTTTTTGGAGACTGCTTAATTTAATTTATTTTTTTTAATTTACATCCAAATTAATTAGCATATAGTGCAACAATGATTTCAGGAGTAGATTCCTTAATGCCTCCTACCCATTTAGCCCATCTCCTCTCCCATAACCCCTCCAGTAAACCTCTGTTTTTCTCCATATTTAAGAGTCTCTTCTGTTTTGCCCCCCTCCCTGTTTTTATATTATTTTTGTTTCCCTTCCCTTATGTTCACCTGTTTTTGTCTCTTGAAGTCCTCATATGAGTGAAGTCATATGATATTTGTCTTTCTCTGACTAATTTCACTTAACATAATACCCTCTAGTTCCATCCACATAGTTGCAAATGGCAAGATTTCATTCTTTTTGATTGCCGAGTAATACTCTATTGTATATGTATATATATATACACCACATCTTCTTTATCCATTCGTCCATCGATGGACATTTGGGCTCTTTCTATACTTTAGCTATTGTTGATAGTGCTGCTATAAACATGGGGGTGCATGTGTCCCTTCGAAATAGCACACCTGTATCCTTTGGATAAATACCTAGTAGTGCAATTGCTGGGTCATAGGGTAGTTCTATTTTTAGTTTTTTGAGGAACATCCATACTGTTTTCCAGAGTGGAATGGTTGTCTTCTTCTTAATGTGCTCTGTTCACAGTCTTTGCCATCCACATTAATGGCAAGTCAATCTTTTGGTGCTGAGGCAAAACAATATTCTTTTACTCCACCTTTCCCCTTATACTCCATATCCAGTGCACCTACAGACCCTTTTGGTATTTCCAGAATTTGACTACTTCTGTCATTGCCATTCTGAAACAGACTGCCATTATCTTTGTTCCTTATTAATGAAGAAACTTTCTAACTGGCTTCACTGATTCTTCACTCATGTTGTCTAATCTACTGTTATAACAGCAAATAGACTGAGCATTTTAGAATTTAGATTACTTAGAATTTAGAACTCATCTGCTATAGACAGGATGTTTGTATCCTTCCAAAATTCCTGTGTGGAAACCTAATTCACAGTGTGATGGTATTTGGAAGTGGGACCTTTGGGAGGTGATCAGGTCATGAGGGTAGAGTTGTCATGAATGGGATTAGTGTACTTATAAAAGAGACCTCAGAGAAGTCCTTAATTCTTTCCACCATGGGAGGACACAGTGAGAAGATGGACATTAATGAAATAGGAACTTGTTTCTCACTAAATACCAAATCTTCCAGTGCCTTAATTTCAAACTTTTCGGTCTCCAGAAATGTGGGATATACATTTCTGTTGCTTATAAGCCACCCATTCTATGGAATTCTATTATTGTAGCAGCCCAAACAGACTAAGACATCATCTGCTGAAAACATGCAATGCTTGTCTGCACCATATTATCCTTCTGTCCATATATGCTTTCCCTTCTACTGCAAAGACTGAAATCCCTGAACCTTTATTTTTTAGACTCCCTTAAAAATCAAGCTTGGGTTAATGTTGCTAACAAAAATAAATGTTGCTAATAAAAAGTGCTCATATAAAATCTTGAAAGTAACATGGAATTAAAAACTATTTGTCTTTTGGCTACTTTGGACAGGCAATAAAGCAAATGTTGGCTTTTAGGCATCTTTCTAATAATCATCTACTTTGGTGTTGAAAGTAACAGTCATCATTAATCATTGTTTCCCTGTGATGCCTAAAAGTATCCAAATGCTGAAGTTAGAAATCGCCTCTCTGACCATTCTTCCCAGCAGTTTGAATCATATCAATTCTCTATTGAATATTTCTTATTTGAAATACATAGCATAAACTTATGTTTTCTTATTTGAGCCTTTCCTGATAGAGGCTTAGGTGTTTGAAATGTTTTCACAAAACAGAGCATCATAAATGGAAATTTAGAATTCCATATAACCATATAACTTGGTTTGATTTCAAGTTAGTAAGAGTCTTACTACATCTAGGGCTTGGATAAGCAAAAAGAAGGCAGTAGTGAAATATCTGTAACTTTCAGTTGGCTGCAATGGCATTATTATGAAAGGCAAGGAGTTAGGAAAGAAGAAACATTCCTTATTTCTGTATTAAATCTCCTTATCCCATTGTGCCTACCTTCCCAACCAATACCATCCTCTTTTCTTTAGAGGAGACCAGATTCTCTTTACCTGTAGAAACTGTAAAATTCCAGAAAGGAACGTTTGACTTGCACACAGATGCCAACTTTTGTTAAGACCCATCCCACTACCTCTCCTTGCACTTAGACTCACCTAGATCTGGATAACTAGAGTGAAATAACTAAATCATCCAATTAGAGAGCAAAACCTTTCTTGGAAGGAGATAGCATAGCTATTAAAGGAACTGCAAGGTTTTTGCTATTTATGTTGGCAGAACCTAAGTAATAATGTGAGAAAAAAAAAAAAAAAACTAAGAGGTTATCTCATGGAAGAAGGTATATAGTTTTGGCAAAGCTTGACTTCTCAGAGTGTTTAAATTCACTGAGTTTGTTCCTGCCACAGAAGTCTTTCTAATCATCAGGCTCATTGAATGGCATGAACTTAGATTGAAAATAGCTTGTAATAAATATAGCTTTAGGATTACTTCTTTATAGCAAGAAAGATTAACTCTTGGAGAGAGAAATGTTTGAATGGATTTATAGTAGTCAAAACTTTTGAACAATGCCTTCCACCTGCAATATCCCTCCAGTGCCCTTTCCTGAGAGGGCTTAACACTGTGCTCCCTGTAAAAGGGGGAGTGATCCTTAAAAAACTTCAATTCATTGTTGCAGAGCATGTATCGACAGGCGAATTTGGATCTGAGAGAAAATGAATTAATAAATAGCACAGGTGATCGAATTACAAGTGAAGAGGTTTACCTGAATCTACCTCAATGTGCCCACAAATATACATTATACTATTTCTCTGTTCTTCAATACATAGTTGGGAACAGTTTTTATACCAGTTCCCCTAACCAGAGATAGGGGTTTATTACAGCAAAAAGGGGAAAGTGTAAGATCTTGGAGCTTTTCTGTGCTAACAAAATCATAAACCAAAAGCAATATAACATAATTGATTACAAATATCATTACTACAGTCAAAGACATGGAAATGTAAAAATGTCCTTCCTTTCACTTTATCTTAATTTTTCTATTTGACTTTTAAAGAAAAAACAGATATTGATAAACGAGCATGTTTTGTTGGTATTCTTATCAGGTGTCGACTTCAACTCCACTTGCTGTGCTGGTTATTTGATCTTTAGTGGACTTGATCAACCAAACCTTTGTCTCCTGGTATACAAATGCCCTTTCCCCCCTTATCAAATAGAAAATCCCAGCAGAAGCTATGTATTCTTCCATTATAAAGACATCAGTACAACTTTATTGTTTATGCTCAGGGCTATTATGGTTCTACAACTCCCTGTCACAATTCGGCTCACCGTTCTTTTTATCTTTTGTTATTGCACAGTAGATGCTGCTGCATTCAGTCGGTGATGTCATGCTGGTTGGGGCTTGTAAGGAAGAAGCAGCAAACGCCTATGTAACTTGTTAAGACAATAAGTCTGCCAGAAGGTGGGGGAAAAATCCCAGAGAAAATTTAGAAAGCCAGTACCTCAGAAAGAAGCTCAATAATTGTCCAGCCTCTTAAGATTTATAGAGGCAACATTTATGACGTGTGTGTGTTGCTTTGAACCAATTCTCAGAAAGCCCGTAGGCTACCGCTTTTGAGTGGGAATCAGACCCATAAGTACTGGTGATGATACAGTCTGCCGCGCAAGTCCCTTCACCAATTGTGCCTTATTGGGCCTCTCTGATCCTATTGCGCTCGGTTTGGCCAGTGACAAATGTAGTATAGGAGCTCTGGTAAGCCAATAGGAAAATCATAATCTGGTCTCTAAGGATTGAAAGAAAAATGGTTTTACATTGTGTCCTTATACAGTGTAAATACCTGATGATGGGGAACCACGTAAGTAGGCGTTTCCTCTCAATTCTCCTTAATGAACTGGGTATTATCTGATCCAGTAAATCATCAAATTAAGTTGTGCCACAGGACTCCATAATCAGCTGGAAATGGTATGTATGAAATCAGGCTCTAGCGGGTCCTAAGACTCCACCAAATTGCACAAACTCCCCTGGCACTTACTTGTACTTCATTGTCACCTGGCCTTCAGCCCACATCTATGGCCTCATGGGACGTACCCTCTGTATGACCCCTGGGCCTAAAACAAACAAACAAAAAAGTTTGGGCTTGGTTTATGAATCATTATATATAAGATGCAAATACCGAATGTAGTCTGAAGCATTATCGTCTTTCTAAAGGTGAGTCAATTACCCCAGTCAAGAATATTCACTAACTCATTTTGTAATTTTTTCTTTTAGATATTGGATTTGTTTAGTTTTCCTTATTATCAGATACTAGATATATCAGTATATCAGATGCTAGAAGCTAAAGTGATTTTCTTTGTATAATTTGTTAGTTATGGTTTGACATTTGTTTTAGAACTAAGAAGTAGATCATGTGTTTTTACAACAGTGTATTTCATCATACTGTCATTATGTTTGTTTTTAATAAGCCTTATTTTGAAATGTAACTATGAGCAGAAAACGATGTTCTTTTATCATTAAAATAATGCATGCTATATTAAACTGATGTATACATTTATCCCTCAATTTGGAATTGTAAGCACTTATGGAAAGTCTTAACTTTAATGGAGGTAATCAAAAGGTGTGAATACTAGGATTTACACTCTACCTTTTGAGTGAACAGTTAACTTTATGTTATTTTCTTGTTTATAAAAAAAAGCTGTTACTATGTTACCTTGTGGCATAAATAACATACAAAATATCTTTGTGGTAAAAAGGAAATTTACTTATTTATACTTTTATAACCTGAGGTAAAATGATGTTTTGGATTGTGTGTTTGTGTAAATGTATGATTACTCTGGTTTATAAGCACATATTGCTTATAGCTTATTTTCCAAATTATGGAATACTAGTGGTCACCCAAACTGTAATCATTTACAGTTTGTCCAAAATTAAAATGAAATAGCAAATATATATCTCAAATTTATTCCATTTAGAATTTAAAAGTACATTCATTTTTACTAGAGTATATTCTAAGGTTCTGCTTTTTGAGGTTTGTTAAAGAAAACTGTAAGATCTACAGGAATGTCAAACAATAGTATTTGACCCTAGGTATTTGAAAATAAAGTTTTAAATCTACATATGACCTTTTTACCTGTTTTCTCAATAAGTTTTAGAGACATCTGAAATGTTATACTAGGTAATGTCTGAAATATATACATTTAATTCACATTTCCTAACTGAAAAGCAAAACAAAACAAAGCAAAACAAAAAAAGGTACTCTATTGATATACAGCCTTGAAAGCTATTTTTCACAGATCATAATGGCACTGATCCTAAAAATGTTACTATGAAATAAAACAGGGAGGCAATTGACAGGAAGTACATGAAGATGAAATAAAAGGTTGATATTTTTATATGAAATATGATATAAAATGAAAAGTTCTGTACTAATATAAATTAAGCCAAGTACCTGGGAGAGAAAGATGAATATTCCTCCTCCTGACAAATAGTGTGGCTGAAGTGCACAGAAAAGTAAATGACTTCTCCAATTTCTTCTAGGAATTCAGAAATACAGCCTAGGGAAAATTCTTAAATTTACTTTCTCAATAAATTAAGGACAACAAAATGCTGTTATATTTCTTGATGAAAATGGAGGTATGAACATAGTTTCAAGAATAAGATACTGGTTTTTGTTTCATAGGGGTTATAACCTGAACAATGTTAGGACAGGAGTGTCTACCACTAGCCCCAAACTTTTGCGATAGAACTTTCAATATGATCAACAACACGCTCTTGTTCCTATTCTTGATGGATGGGAGCCGTTGGAAAAATGCCATCATGGTGGATTCCAGACACTCATTTCTTCTTGGAAAAAAAAAAATCCCATTGACTTTTGCAAGCAGTCTTTACCTTGTTTGTTCCTTAGATCACATTGCTTAACCATTGACAATAAGGCTCCAGAGTAAAATGAATAAATAAAATCATGAATTACCACTTAGTTTCATCCCTTAACCCTTCAATTTCATAGTCTTCACTTAACGCACACACATTCACACGTGTGTACACACACCCCCTCATAGAGCTAATTCTCCACCCCCAACCAAGATATATATATTATATGTATGTATATATATACATAATATATATTATATGTATATAATATATATACACAGTATAATATATAATACATATAATACATATAATATAATATAATATAATATAATATATACATATGATATATATACACAGTATATAATATACATATAATATATATACATGGTATATATATATATTATATATACATAGTATATAATATATACTTTATATAATATAAAATAAAATTATATAATATATAATATATTATATATATGTGTATGTATACATATATATATATATATAATATACATGGCTGAGAATAAACTTTATATGGACTACAGTTAATGTTCAGCAGCCAGATTTTCTACTGTCTGCTATTTATCTGTGAAGTTCTCCTCAAGACTGACACAAGACCACCACATATTTATACCAGTCTAATTCAAATGCTGTTAGTGCAATCTAAATTCATTATGTTATTTACAATTAAAATATCTTAAAAATCTAGATGCAAGTCCATGGGAATTGTTCAATATCTTATCAATACTAATAACTAAACTGCCTTTTATTAAAATAGTTTTCCCCCCACCATATTCTGGAATCAATACTGTACATTTCATGACTTAAAAATAAACAAATCGGGGTGCCTGGGTGGCTCAGTCCAATAAGTTTCTGACTCTTGATTTTGGTTCAGGTCATGATCTCACATTTTGTGAGATCGAGCCCCATGTGAGGCTCTGCTGACAGCATAGAGCCTGCTTGGGATCTTCTCTCTCCCTCTATCTCTGCCCCTATCCTGCTCATACGCCCTCTCTCTCTATCTCAGAATACTAAATAAAAGTAAAACAAATTAACTTTAATAATTTTTAAAGCTTTATTTTGTGAAACAAGGCACATATTTTCCTATTTAATTAACATTTTATTTCTTGTAGTACATTAGGCACATGATACTTAAAAACAGATTTAAAACTCTTGATGACTAAAACTTGGAGCTTTAAATTGTTAATACAAATGAATATATTAATTTTATTTTACTTCATTTTTGTCGCATGTGCAGTTTTTGTTTTGTGTTCCTAATCATTGTGCATGATCTTACGCCTCTTGCCTTAGTAATAAGAAGCAAATTACTTTAAATACCTTATATGAATTCTGTGGAAGAAATGCCTTACTGTAAGTAATACAAATCTAGAAAACAAGAAAAGACAAGTAAACAAAATAAAGAAAAAAAACAAAAGAAAAATAACCTCCTAATATTAATTTGTAAATTTATTGCAATTATAAATAGATATTTATAATTTATAAACAATTATTGAAGTCTAACACTATCCCATGACAAAAGCAAAATTTCTATGTTTGGAGGGCTACTGTATGTATCACTAACGTATAATAGTGTCAGGTGCAAAGGGGCCCTCAATTTGTTGAATGTATATGTGAAATAAAGGCTGACTCAGAGACGAACATTACAAAACACATGTGATAACTCTTTGTTAGTCGAATATATGAATCTTTTTGGGTAGGACAGACTCAGTTCTCATTTGACCTGGAATAATTATGAATAGCATCACCAATCTCTCTCAAGGGATCCTTGTCTGGATACAATCGGATAATTTCCCTTCTCTGTCTCTAAGACATTCTGTGTTCTTTGTGTTTCTATGTTTATCAACTCGATTTTTAACAGATCCTTTAGTGGTAGGGACTATTGGTATCCCTGGTTAAAAGATGAGCAAGTTGAATTAAAGAAGTAAGCTCATTTATGCTTTTGGAACATGGAGGATGTAGGATTCAAAGTCAGGCTGTGTGACACCAGAGCCCTTGCTCTTAAATCACTACCCAATGATGATCATAGCATTTAATGGATGTTCTCCAGGATGTCAGTATAGAATGCTAATGCAATCAAAAGTAATCTTGAGTTATTTTATTTTATTTATTTTAACTTTTTTTTTAATATATGAAATTTATTGTCAAATGGTTTCCATACAACACCCAGTGCTCATCCCAAAAGATGCCCTCTTCAATGCCCATCACCTACATTCCCTTCCCTCCCACCCCCATCAACCCTCAGTTTGTTCTCAGTTTTTAAGAGTCTCTTATGCTTTGCTCTCTCCTATGCTAATCTCTTTTTTTTTTCCTTCCCCTCCCCCATGGGTTTCTGTAGTTTCTCAGGATCCACATGAGAGTGAAAACATATGGTATCTATCTTTCTCTGTATGGCTTATTTCACTTAGCATCACACTCTCCAGTTCCCTCCACGTTGCTACAAAGGGCCATATTTCATTCTTTCTCATTGCCACATAGTACTCCATTGTGTATATAAACCACAATTTCTTTATCCATTCATCAGTTGATGGACATTTAGGCTTTTTCCACAATTTGGCTATTGTTGAGAGTGCTGCTATAAACATTAGGGTGCAAGTGCCTCTATGCATCATCACTCCTGTATCCCTTGGGTAAATTCCTAGCAGTGCTACTGCTGGGTCATAAGGTAGGTCTATTTTTAATTTTTTGAGGAACCTCCACATTGTTTTTCCAGAGTGGCTGCACCAATTTGCATTCCCACCAACAGTGCAAAAGGGTTCCCATTTCTCCACATCCTCTCCAGCATCTAAGGTCTCCTGATTTGTTCATTTTGGCCACTCTGACTGGCGTGAGGTGATATCTGAGTGTGGTTTTGATTTGTATTTCCCTGATGAGGAGCAGTGAAGAGCATCTTTTCATGTGCCTGTTGGCCATCCAGATGTCTTCTTTAGAGAAGTGTCTATTCTTGTTTTCTGCCCATTTCTTCACTGGATTGTTTGTTTTTTGGGTGTGGAGTTTGGTGAGCTCTTTATAGATTTTGGATACTAGCCCTTTTTCCGATATGTCATTTGCAAATATCTTTTCCCATTCTGTTGGTTGTCTTTTAGTTTTGTTGATTGTTTCCTTTGCAGTGCAGAAGCTTTTTATCTTCATATCCCAATAGTTCATTTTTGCTTTAAATTTCCTTGCCTTTGGGGATGTGTCAAGTAAGAAATTGCTGCGGCTGAGGTCAGAGAGGTCTTTTCCTGCTTTCTCCTCTAGGGTTTTGATGGTTTCCTGTTTCACATTCAGGTCCTTTATCCATTTTGAGTTTATCTTTGTGAATGGTGTGAGAAAGTGGTCTAGTTTCAACCTTCTGCATGTTGCTGTCCAGTTCTCCCAGCACCATTTGTTAAAGAGACTGTCTTTTTTCCATTGGATATTCTTTCCTGCTTTGTCAAAGAAGAGTTGGCCATACTTTTGTGGGTTTAATTCTGGGGTTTCTATTCTATTCCATTGGTCCCTGTGTCTGTTTTTGTGCCAATACCATGCTGTCTTGATGATTACAGCTTTGTAGTAGAAGTTAAAGTCTGGGATTGTGATGCCTCCTGATTTGGTCTTCTTCTTCAAAATTACTTTGGCTATTCAGGGCCTTTTGTGGTTCCATATGAATTTTAGGATTGCTTGTTCTAGCTTCGAGAAGAATGCTGGTGCAATTTTGATTGGGATTGCATTGAATGTGTAGATAGCTTTGGGTAGTATTGACATTTTGACAATATTTATTCTTCCAACCCATGAGCACGGAATGTTTTTCCATTTCTTTATATCTTCATCAATTTCCTTCATACGATTTCTATAGTTTTCAGCATACAGCTGTTGTACATCTTTGGTTAGATTTATTCCTAGGTATTTTATGCTTCTTGGTGCAGTTGTGAATGGGATCAGTTTCTTTATTTGTCTTCTGTTGCTTCATTATTAGTGTATAAGAATGCAACTGATTTCTGTACATTGATTTTGTATCCTGCAACTTTGCTAAATTCATGTATCAGTTCTAGCAGACTTCTGGTGGAGTCTATCGGATTTTCCATGTATAATATCATGGCATCTGCAAAAAGTGAAAGTTTGACTTCATCTTTGCCAATTTTGATGCCTTTGATTTCCTTTTGTTGTCTGATTGCTGATGCTAGAACTTCTAACACTATGTAAAACAACAGCAGTGAGAGTGGGCATTCCTGTCGTGTTCTTGATCTCAGGGAAAACGCTCTCAGTTTTTCCCCATTGAGGATGATATTAGCTGTGAACTTGTCATAAATGGCTTTTATGCTGTTTCAGTATGTTACTTCTATCCCGACTTTCTTGAGGGTTTTTATTAAGAAAGGATGCTGAATTTTGTCAAATGCTTTTTCTGCATTGATTGACAAGATCATATGGTTCTTATCTTTTCTTTTATTAATGTCATGTATCACATTGATTGATTTGCGAATGTTGAACCAGCCCTGCATCCCAAGAATGAATCCCACTTGATCGTGGTGAATAATTCTTTTTATATGCTGTTGAATTCGATTTGCTAGTATCTTATTGAGAATTTTTGCATCCATATTCATCAGGGATATTGGCCTATAGATCTCTTTTTTTACTGGGTCTCTGTCTGGTTTAGGAATCAAAGTAATACTGGCTTCATAGAATGAGTCTGGAAGTTTTCCTTCCCTTTCTATTTTTTGGAACAGCTTGAGAAGGATAGGTATTATCTCTGCTTTAAATGTCTGGTAGAATTCCCCAGGGAAGCCATCTGGTCCTGGACTCTTATTTGTTGGGAGATATTTGATAACTGATTCAATTTCCTCATTGGTTATGGGTCTGTTCAAGCTTTCTATTTCCTCCTGTTTGAGTTTTGGAGGCGTGTGGGTGTTTAGGAATTTATCCATTTCTTCCAGGTTATTCAGTTTGTTGGCATATAATGTTTCATAGTATTCCCTGATAATTACTTGTATTTCTGAGGGATTGGTTGTAATAATTCCATTTTCATTCATGATTTTAATCTATTTGGGTCATCTCCCTTTTCTTTTTGAGAAGACTGGCTAGAGGTTTATCAACTTTGTTTATTTTTTCAAAAAACCAACTTTTGGTTTCATTGATCTACTCTACAGTTTTTTTAGATTCTATATTGTTTATTTCTGCTCTGATCTTTATTATTTCTCTTCTTCTGCTGGGTTTGGGGTGTCTTTGCTGCTCTGCTTCTATTTCCTTTAGGTATGCTGTTAGGTTTTGTATTTGGGATTTTGCTTGTTTCTTGAGATAGGCCTGGATTGCAATGTATTTTCCTCTCAGGACTGCCGTCGCTGCATCCCAAAGCATTTGGATTGTTATATTTTCATTTTCGTTTGTTTCCATACATTTTTAAATTTCTTCTCTAATTGCCTGGTTGACCCATTCATTCTTTACTAGGGTGTTCTTTAACCTCCATGCTTGGAGGTTTTCCAGATTTTTTCTGTAGTTGATTTCAAGCTTCATAGCATTGTGGTCTGAAAGTATGCATGGTATGATCTCAATTCTTGTATACTTATGAAGGGCTGTTTTGTGACCCAGTATGTGATCTATCTTGGAGAATGTTCCATGTGCACTCGAGAAGAAAGTATATTCTGTTGCTTTGGGATGCAGAGTTCTAAATATATCTGTCAAGTCCATCTGATCCAATGTATCATTCAGGGCCCTTGGTTCTTTATTGACCGTGTGTCTAGATGATCTATCCATTGTTGTAAGTGGGGTATTAAAGTCCCCTGCAATTACCACATTCTTGTCAATAAGGTTGCTTATGTTTGTGAGTAATTGTTTTATATATTTGGGGGCTTCTGTATTCGATGCATAGACATTTATAATTGTTAATTCTTATTGATGGATAGACCCTATAATTATTATATAATGCCCTTCTTCATCTCTTGTTACAGCCTTTAATTTAAAGTCTAGTTTGTCTGATATAAGTATGGCTACTCCAGCTTTCTTTTGGCTTCCAGTAGCATGATAAATAGTTCTCCATCACCTCACACTCAATCAGAAGGTGTCCTCAGGTCTAAAATGAGTCTCTTGCAGACAGCAAATAGATGGGTCTTTTTTTTTTTTATCCATTTTATACCCTATGTCTTTTGGTTGGCACATTTAGTCCATTTACATTCAGTATTATAGAAAGATATGGGTTTAAAGTCATTGTGATGTCTGTAGGTTTCATGCTTGTGGCGATGTCTCTGGTACTTTGTCTCACAGGATCCCCCTTAGGATCTCTTGTAGGGCTGGTTTAGTGGTGACGAATTCCTTCAGTTTTTGTTTGTTTGGGAAGACTTTTATCTCTCTTTCTATTCTAAATGACAGATTTGCTGGATAGAAGATTCTTGGCTGCATATTTGTTCTGTTCATCACATTGAAGATTTCCTGCCATTCTTTTCTGGCCTGCCAAGTTTCAGTAGAGATATCCATCACTAGTCTTATAGGTCTCCCTTTATATGTTAGAGCATGTTTATCCCTAGCTGCTTTCCGAATTTTCTCTTTATCCTTGTATTTTGCCAGTTTCACTATGATATGTCATGCAGAAGATCAATTCAAGTTACATCTGAAGGGAGTTCTCTGTGCCTCTTGGATTTTAATGCCTTTTTCCTTCCCCAGATCAGGGAAGTTCTCAGCTATTATTTCTTCAATTACACCTTCAGCACCTTTCCCTCTCTCTTCCTCCACTGGAATACCAATTATGAGTAGATTATTTCTCTTTAGTGCCTCACTTAGTTCTCTAATTTTCTCCTCATACTCCTGGATTTTTTTCATCTCTCTTTTTCTCAGCTGCTTCTTTTTCCATAATTTTATCTTCTAGTTCACCTATTCTCTCTTCTGCCTCTTCAATCCGAGCTGTGGTCGTCTGCATTTTATTTTGCAGCTCATTGACAGCATTTTTTAGCTCCTCCTGGCTGTTCCTTAGTGCTTTGATCTCTGTAGCAATAGATTCTCTGCTGTCCTTAATACTGTTTTCAAGCCCAGTGACTAATTTTATGACTATTATTCTAAATTCATTTTCTGTTTTATTGTTTAAATCGTTTTTGATCTGTTCATTAGCTGTCGTTATTTCCTGGAGGTTTTTTTTTGAGGGGAATTCTTCCGTTTCGTCATTTTGGATAGTCCCTGGAGTGGTGTGGGACTGCGGGGCACTTTTCTTGTGCTGTGGTGTATAACTGGAGTTGGTGGGTGGGGTCGCAGTCAGACCTGATGTCTGCCCCCAGCCCACCGCTGGGGCTGCAGGCTGCAGTCAGACTGGTGTGTGCCTTCTCTTCCCCTCTCCTAGGGGCGGGATTCACTGTGGGGTGGCATGGCCCATCTGGGCTACTTGCACACTGCCAGGCTTGTGGTGCTGGGGATCTGGCGTATTAGCTGGGGTGGGTAGGCAAGGTGCACAGGGACAGGAGGGGCAGGCTTAGATCGCTTCTCCTTCAGTGATCCACTTCAGGAGGGGCCCTGTGGCAGTGGGAGGGAGTCAGACCCGCTGCCGGAGGGGTGGCTCCGCAGAAGCACAGCGTTGGGTGTTTGTGCAGTGCAAGCAAGTTCCCTGACAGGAACCGGTTCCCTTTGGGATTTTGGCTGGGGGATGGGCGAGGGAGATGGCGCTGGTGAGCACCTTTGCTTCCCGCCAAGCTGCACTCAATTGTCTGGGGCTCAACAACTCCCCCTCCTGTTGTTCTCCAGCCCTCCAGCTCTCCTAGCAGAGCTGTTAGCTTATAACCTTCCAGATATCAAGTCCTGCTTGCTGTGGGAACACACTCCGTCGGGCCCCTCCGCTTTTGCAAGCCAGACTCAAGGGCTCTGCTTGGCCAGCGGGCCGCCCCTCCGCCCTGGCTCCCTCCCGCCAGTCCGTGGAGCGCGCAATGCCTCTCCGCCCTTCCTACCCTCTTCCATGGACCTCTCGTCTGCACTTGGCTCTGGAGAATCCGTCCTGTTAGTCTTCTGGCAATTTTCTGGGTTATTTAGGCAGGTGGGATGGAATCTATGAGATCTGCAGGACGTGGTGAGCCCAACATCCTCCTACGCTGCCATCTTCCCAGAAGCCTCTATTTATTTATTTTTAAGTAATCTCTACACCCATTGTGGGACTCAAATTCACAACCCCAAGATCGAGTTGCATGTTCTACCGACTGACCCATCTGGGCGCTCCTTGAATTATTTTAGAAGAAGGAGAAGACTAACCACATAAAGATGGAGAAGATACAGGTGTTTAATTTTACCTACTGCCCTCTGTATTTTTTTTCAGATCTCCAGTCTGATATCTGAGACAGGGTCAGCTGGTGAAATCTACTTCTATGCTTTATATTCTTGGCTTAAAAGGACAGAGGTAATTCCTCTTTAGTTCTTGACCATGTACTGTGTCATAAAGGAGTTTAACATTCCCCTTGGGAAGACTTTTTTTCACCAGTTTATACATGATCACGATAGTCCATCCAGGAGGATTTCAGGATTACTCTTTCCTTCTTTCTTTATGATTTTAGTTTTCTACTTCAGTATAACCTATTGCCACAGTGTAGTGGCTTAAAGCAACATAGGTTTATTGCCCTGTGTTTTCTGTAAGTCAAGAGCCTGGGCAAAGCCTAGTTGGGTCCACTGCTCAGAGCCTCACAAGCTTCCATCAGGGTTTCAGCTGGAATTGATTCATATGTGGTGACTCAACTTGGGAATTATCCTCTTCAAGCTCATCTAAGTTGCTGGCAGAATTCATTTTCTTAGGCCTATGAGGGAAAACCTCAGCTTCTGGCTAGCTTTTGGTTGGAAACCACCTTCAGATGTCAGAGTGACATTCCTAGAGGCTTCTTGCAATCTTTACCACATAGGCTTTGTCAACATGGCCACTTAAGGCTGCAAGGGAAGTCTGTAAAATGAGTTGCCATCTACTCATGTGTGGTAACACAATCACAAGAATGATATCTCACCATCTTTGCCATATTCCACTAATTACAAGAAAATCACAAATCATATCCGAATTCAGTGGGGGGGCATTATACAAGTTTGTGACTCTCAAGAAGTGGAGGCTGTTAGGTCACCTCAAAAACTGTCACGTGCTCTGTCCTTATGTTTTTCCAATGTCATCGCACTAAGAAACAAAATGAACTTACCATATTTGGCTTGAGGAAGACTTTTTCCCTTTTTGAAAACAAAATTATTTTTAAACGTTTATTCACTTTTGAGAGACAGAGAGACAGAGCATGAGCAGGGAAGGGCCGACAGAGGGAGACACAGAATCTGAAGCAGGCTCCAGGCTCTGAGCTGTCAGCACAGAGCCCAACGTAGGGCTCGAACTCACAAACTGCAAGATCATGACCTGAGCTGAAGTCAGACACTCAACCGACTGAACCACCCAGGTGCCCCAAGACTTTTTTCCTTTTTATAAAACTGCTCCCTAATCATGACTTGTAATATATCTCACTAATCCAGTGAGCTAGGCTTTGAGTATTGATTGGAAATTGGACTCATTTTTCCTGTCTGAATCCTTAATGTCAGGCCTATGATCTGCATATATATTCATAAATTCTACTTTACCACATGGTAGACATTGATTCTATCATTTTCTTTGGTATCTCACAGTAATACAGCATGGTGAATGTTTATGTGATGTTTTTTCTTCTCTTTAATTCTAGTAAAACACAGTATTATAAGCAATCTTTGTAGAAGCACTTTTACATTGACTTGCTTTCGTTAAGCATGGTAACTATTTCAGTGATTTTGCTTATGTACACAAACCTCTAGTACATTTGAAATATTAAAAAATAACAACTATAATCTTTTTATATACTTTTTGAAACATTAAACATTTGTGGATATATGACCTATATATGGCTCATACTATAGTTTGCGTTAGGTGAGTATTTGATGAATATTTAATTAAATAAAATGATCAATTTCCTGTCCAACTCAAAAAGCAAAACCATTCTGTTATATTTAAACAATGAAATTAGGGCACTTGGGTGGCTGAGTCGGTGAAGCATCCAATTTTGGCTCAGGTCTTGATCTCACAGTTTGTGAGTTTGAGCCCTGCATCGGGCTCTGTGCTGACAGCTCAGAGCCTGAAGCCTACCTCAGTTTCTGTGTCTCCCTCTCTCTCTGCCCTCCCCTGTGCTCTCTCTCTCTCAAAAATAAATAAACATTTTTTCTTACATAAAACAATGAAATTAGTGCAATCAAGAAAAAAATGATGAGAATATTGTCAAAAATTTACTGATAATCTCAGTTGATTGGTCTTTTCTATATATCACTGCCAATTTAATAATCTCAAATATATTGAAAGACCAGAAAAAGAAAAATTTCTGGATAGGATACTGTTCTGTTTTCTGAAAATGGGTCTTTTCTATTCGTGCACAACCATAACTCACCATAACATTAACACATATGCATATCTACTGAGAGAGAGGGAGAGAGAGAGAGACAGAGAGAGAGTCTTAGACTTTGCCTTAATCTGATATTAGTGTGCCCTTTGTTTCACTTGTTGACAAACCTTCCATCGTGAAGGGCAGCAAAACCACTGAAGAGACATCTGAATGGTGTTAGAGGCCAAGCTTTACTCAGGATGGCTGCTTGGGCATCAATCTCGCCTAAGCAAATACAATAACCTTGTGGAATAACAATGAGTTCTATTCTCAAACCAGTTGTCACAAAGCTACTAAACACTTTTTACCATCATCATCTGAACTAGGACTTCCATATGTTCAACTTTTATTGTCGTCATTCATGTCATTTTTCATTAACTTTGATATACCTTCATTAAAAAGAAAAAGAAAAAGAAAAAGAAAAGAAAAAGAAAAACAAGAATATCCCTGCTTGCTCAACACAGTCCTCTTTTCCAAATAGAGAAGGTAAGCATCAACACATTTTGATAAGAGTTGATTCCTAATTTGATTTCTTAATTTTACTGACAATATTTTCATCAGAGACCTTTTCTATTTTGTATTTGACTGATATGGGAGTCAATGTTCAATGGTTGACAAAATAATTTTCTGAGGAAGTGACGTGTAATCTAAACCTTAAAATTGAGTGAAGTTTTCTGGGCATAGATCGATGGTACAGAAGTTCATTTCAGGTAGAGAGAAGAGTACATGCAAATGTCCCGAGGTAGAAATGGAATTGCCCCATTTGAGCAAATGAATTAAGGCCATGAAGCTGGAGTGATAAATAAAGAGATCGAAGTCAGAAAGTTAAAGCCAGAGAGTAAGGTCTTGACTTTTTTTGGTAAGGATTTGGGATCTATTCTAAGAAATGAGGAGGCCATTGCAGAGTTAAAACAACTTAGAAACAAGAAAAAAAATTTACATTGACAATATTATGTGTGGAGTAGTGATCACTTAGGGAGATTTTAACTAGTAATTCAGATAAGAAATTGTAGATGTTCAGGAATGTGAATACGAATAGCTGGAGAGAAATGGATCAATATATTTATATCAAGACAGTAGAAAAGAAAGTATTTGGTGGATTTCTTTTGGATAAGGAAAGATGACCAAAGGAGAGTTCTGTAGGATAATTCCTGTATATAATACAAGTTCTAGGTTTCAGGTTCTAGGTTAAGCAATAGTGCAGATAAAGATTGAGTGCCATGGTTTCACTTTTAAGTAAGGGAATTTAGATATAAAAAGCCTATGATACACATGTCAAATTTATTAGAGAAACCCTGACAATTACAACCTGACATAATTATAGCTATGGGTTCTAAGCTAACAATTTTATTATTATAAGTTTTCTGATATCTGTTCCTTGCTGCCCATTCTTGTCATTTTAGCTTTTCTCCAAGCTACTGTATACTCTCTCTTATAGACTGTAAAGAAACATGTGTACCTGTGCACAACCACAATAAGGGAAGGTTTAGATTTCCTTATATCTAATACTCAAAAACATCAAGTTAAAAAAATAAACAAATTAGAATCACCATACCTCCTATAGAGAATGTTTGCCATAAGAGAGTAGTGTGGAACCATCAGACTTTCTTATGTCTTAGGTTGTCTTCTATATGATAGTCCTTAAAACACACTATTCTGATCTCATCTTAGATAGTTCATCTGAGACAAACTTTCCAGAATATTTGTATCCTATTACAACTTTTTGCTAAAATTATTATATTTGACTTTTCAGAAATTAGCTTTGATAAAAAACCATTTTATTGTTGAATATCTCAAATATTAAGTTAGTAAAAAGGCTTTTCAAGAAACTTGGATCTTTATTCTCTGATCAAGAACAGCTGGAATTTTCTTTGCTTTCCTTTTTATTTTTTTTTTTTAAGCTGGAATTTTCTAATGCCATCATTCATTAAATTGAAAGTTACCTTAAAACTAAATTATTTTAAAGGTGATATGATAATATCATACTAATGGTTTGGTAATTATGTCTGTCTAATTATTCATTCTAGATTGTTGATAAATAAAATTCTATTAATCCATCCTTAAAGCTATCATTTTATTTTCCCTTTTTCTAATAATATTGAAAATGGTTATAGCTTCCTCATTGTTCTTTTATGACTCTGTATATACTCACTCCAATACATTATGTTTATATAGTTATGATTCTGAAATGCCAATCTGATTTTATATTTTCATGCTCGAATTGTACATAGCCTGAGGAAAAAGTTAAAAATGCTTAGCTCACCAGAAAATCCTTCTATATCCTCCATTAAATTTTAATAGCTTTTTCTCTGTGTATTCTTTTAGCCTTAGGTGTATCCTTGAGGGTGACCACATTCTGGATTGCCCAGGGTGCTCCTCCTGTTTTCCAAGCTTCTTGTCTGGCTTTGCATTTCCCCAAGATTGCTCTTGTTTTTAATAAGTATTATTATTTTTTAATTTTTTTTAATGTTTATTTATTTTTGACAGAGAGAGAGAGAGAGAGAGAGAGAGAGAGAGCATGAGTCGGGAAGGGGCAGAGAGAGAGGGAGACACAGAATCTGAAAGAGGCTCCAGGCTCTGAGCTGTCAGCACAGAGCCCGAAGTGGGGATTGAACTCACGGACCGTGAGATCATGACCTGAGCCAAAGTCTGACTCCCAACCGACTGAGCCACCCAGGTGCCCCAATAAGTATTATTTTGATATTTGTATTAAAATAGTGTGTATGGGTTTAAAAAAAAAACATTTAACATTTTTTTTTAAATTTAAAAAAATTTTTTTTAACGTTTATTTATTTTTGGGACAGAGAGAGACAGAGCATGAACGGGGGAGGGGCAGAGAGAGAGGGAGACACAGAATCGGAAGCAGGCGCCAGGCTCTGAGCCATCAGGCCAGAGCCTCACACGGGGCTCGAACTCACGGACCGTGAGATCGTGACCTGAGCCGAAGTCGGACGCTCAACCGACTGAACCACCCAGGCGCCCCGTAAAAAAAAAAAACAAAAAACAAACAAACAAAAAAAACCATTTAACTTTTATTTTCAGTTTCTTCCATGTATTCGTTTAGTAGTGACTGAAATGCATGTTCAATAAATAATTACTAGAAAATGACTGGTGACAGCACTTTTGCTTTCTGGATCCCTTCTAAAAGCAACATAACCAGCATTGCTCTTTCAAGGTCAGTATGTAGAGCATGACACTAAAGCAAAATGCTCAGTTATGAACAGTTTAAGACATGCCTTGCAGTAAGAAACAATGTGTCTTGTTTTGGGCCACTTGGCATACCACTAGCCTGCATTTCTGTGGCCCTTGACACGTCCGACAAGATCCAAGGAACCACTAAGCCAGTAGATGGCAAGGGCAGCAAGAAACATGAGAAATTAGAAGTTAAGTGTAAAACTAGAAATATGTGGAAAACTGTGCCATATTTTCTTACCAAAAGTAACCTCATTTAGATAATGCATTATATGATTAATGGAGCAGATTTCACTTTAAAGGTAGGTATTTCTTTATCCTCCTGAATCTGGGCAGTTCATGTCACCACTTTGACCTGAAGTTTTTGCTTCCTGATTCTTGGAAAGCTCACTCTCAGAATGCAGCATCCCTGCTGTCAGAAGGCCAAGTGACAGAGAGGCTGCACATTTGTGTGGTTGTCAACAGCTCCCAGGAATTCACCCAACTGCCATTCAGCCATTTTGGTCCTACAGGCCAGGTGGGCCTTCAGATGACTCAACCCCCACAACAGCTGATGGTAACTGCATGAGAGAACCAGTCGCTTGAGGCAAGTCCAACAAACAAGCAAATAATAAAACAACAACAATACTTCTTTAACCACTAAACTTGAGAGAAGTTTGTTATGCAGCAACAAATAACCAGATCAGCCACTATCTACACAATAGTGCTTCTGTATTTTACACACATTTTTAAATAAGCTCTTCCATCATTGGACTACAGCTTTTATGAGAATAATCCATGGTCACTGCATTCATTACTTGACCCCTCCCCCAAACCTGTTCTAATTCCTGGCTCAGAGTTGGTACTCAATGAATACTTGTTGAACAAGTGAGTGAAGGAATGATATGAAAACTACATGCCATTCCAAGTTTGTTTTTTTCAAACATTTCTAACCGTTAGCTCAATGCATCATCAGTAGTATACTTTTAAAGCTCTCTAAACACACAGTACAGTTTCAAGCATGTGTCTCTGCCACACTAACTGCCATTACCCAGGATGTCCTTTCTTTTCTCACTGACTGGTGAATTCATCACCCTTGGAAACAATAGTGCAAAACTCTCTGAACCCCAGTCAGAGTAACCTACTTCTTCATAAGTATACAACTGAATGGTATACATACCTCCATTGTTTTACTCATCACATTTTATTTTAAGTGTGTAAAAAACATTAGTTTTCAGGTTTTCTGTCAAGAATATGTTGTCTCTTAAATTTCACATATAACCGAAGTCACATGGTATTTTTATTTCTCTGACTGACTGATTTCATTTAGCATAATACTTTCTAGTTCCAGTCACATCATTTGCAAATGGCAAGATTTTTTTCTTTTTTATGGCTGAGTAATATTCCATTGCATATATAAACCACATCTTCTTTATTCATTCACCAGTCAATGGACATTTGGACTCTTTCCAATATTTAGGTATTGTATACAATGCTGCTATAAACATCGGGGTGCATGTATCCCATCAGCTCAGTATTTTTTTATTGTTTGGGTAAATACCTAGTAGTACATTTGCTGAACTGTAGGGTAGTTTTATTTTTAACTTTTTGAGAAACCTCCATACTGTTTTCCAAAGTGGTGATACCAGGTTGCATTCCCACCAACAGTGTAAGAAATTTTAGAAACAAAGCAAATAAGCAAGGGAGAGAGAGAGAGAGAGAGAGAGAGAGAGAGAGAGAGAGAGAGAAACCAAGAAACAGACTCTTAACTATAGAGAACAAAGTAATGGTTGTCAGAGGGGAGGTGGATAGGGGGTGGGTGAAATAAGTCATGGGGATTAAGGAATGCCCTTGCTGTGAGGAGCAAGGTGATGTATGGAGGTGTTGAATTACAAATTGTACACCTGAAACTGGTATTACACTGTATGTTAACTAACTGGAATCTAACAAAAACTTAAAAAGAGAATATGCTTTGAAGGAAAGAAAGAAAAAAAAGGAAAAAAGGAGGAAAGGAAAGAAAGAAAGAAAGAAAGAAAGAAAGAAAGAAAGAAAGAAAGAAGAAGGAAGGAAGGATGGAAGAAAGAAAAAGAAAGAAAGAAAGAAAGAAAGAAAGAAAGAAAGAAAGAAAAGAAAGACAGGAAGGAAGGAAGGGAGGAAGGAAGGAAGGAAGGAAGGAAGGAAGGAAGGAAGGAAGGAAAAACAGAAGGGGGAGGGAGGGAAAGGAAGGAGGGAAAAAAAGAAAGAAAAACAAATTAGCAACATGTCAAAAATTCTATTTTATTAAATGATAGGTTATGTTAGGAGGGACAACTAAAAGCCACTGATACAAGCATCGAAGAACTGGCTAAAAACATTGTATAAAGGGAATTATTCTATGAGGAATAGTTATTGAAATGTAATATCTTAATTTTTTTTTGTATTTCTTATGTACATAATTTCTGAATACCAAGTATTTTATTGCTTATAAAATAACCCCTGTTAAAAAAATTGCAGCTCAATTTTGAGTAATACGTATAGGTGGAGTTTGAGTAGAATCTTCAGGGACATCTGCCTCTATTTTGCTTACATCTTAGTAGCTGAGACTGAGAGTAATAGTTTATTGTCAATGGGGGTGCTGCACTGTAGGACATTATACCAGGAATTCTGGCCAGAAACTCCCAGAATATTAAAGAAAAAATGGGACACTTTTATCAACAAATATGAATTATAAGGACAACCAAATTATGAACAAAACTTTAGGGAAAGTATGTTCTAAATAAAAACACACGTATGCTAAAATAAAATATACGATAATAATCCTTGAAGTGTGTCATTTGGATATTCTCTTGTGTTTTAGGATAACATTCTGGAAGTTCATAGAAAGGAGATCATGTATAGATTACTCTCTCCACTGAAGATATTTTGATGAAAATAAACAAAAGGAAATTAAGAAAAAAATCCCTGAAAACTCAAAATAGTTTCTTTCATCTAACATTTCTCTTAATCTTAGGGGAACTGTGTCATTCTTTAGGTAAACTCCAGAATTTTTAAATCAGTTGAGGATATCCAATGATGTAAATGGAATTTTCTTTTATCAAAACAAGAACAGAAATAATCAACTTTATTACCTTACAGTTTTTGAGTTCAGAAGTACAAAATCAACACCCATCGGCTAAAATCAAGGTGTTGGCAGAGCTCAGATCTTTTTGGAAGCTCTGGGGGAGAATTTGTTTTCGGGTCATTCCTTAGCTTCTACAAGCTATCTGCATTCTCGGGCCTTTGGCCCTACATCCCTCCAATGCCTGCTCTGTTTGTCACATCTCCTTTTCTCTCTCAGCTTCTGTTGTCACATCTCCTGCTCTTCCAAGCTCCCATTGTATGACTGAATACGCTGACATTCTGATATTTATGGGACACTAACAAGAGGCTGGCTTTCTCTCAAGAGCACATTTTACTGACCATACATCTTTTCATTTTAGTGTCTTTTGCAATCTGGATAAGCTTAAAATTTCCCAAATCAGAAAGCTGTGGGTGTTTTGTTTGTTTGTTTGTTTTTCGCTTACCAGTTCTTCTCTCAACTTATCTCTTTCCTCTGGAGCTTTACTATAAGCAGTAAGGAGAAACCAGACGCTATCGTCAACATTGGAAATCTCCTCATTTAAACACTAAGTTCATTGCTTAAATGATCCCACATCTTTTTACGATGCAATTTAACAAGTGTTCTGCCAGCATGTAAAGGATCACCTTCTCTCCGGTCTATAATGATGTGTTCCTCATTTCCTTTGTTCTCTCACTTCCTAAAGTATTTTTATGATGATTTAGATAGTCTCTAAGATAAAATCGGTTTTCTCTACCATGCTTCTCACATATTTCTGAGCCCTTAGCCACCCCTAATGTCTGTGTTTCTACTAACAGTCCCATCAAGTAAATTTAGGGTTTTTTTTCTCCCCGAATACCATGGTCATCAAAATTCTTCTATCCTCTATCAACTTCTAAATTTTGAAGCCACATCCGTATTTTCAAGTATTTATTATAATAGTACTCTACTTTAGTTATCACAATCTATATCAGTCAGTGCGCAGCCAGGAAAAAAGAACCACTGGGAGACATATCTTCAGAGATGTATTTCAGAAAACTGGCTACTTTCTCTATAGGCCAAATGGTTAAGTTAAATGGGGATGTAGTGGTATTGCCACCACTGAATCTTTCAAGTTCTTGATGGTGGTACTAACCTCTTCAGTCCTGGCTGGAGTTCAGTATTGCTTTTGATTTACTGCTTTGTAGGGAGAGGCTGTTTCAAGTGGTTTGCACTTGGCCTTTGCCACCATAAAAGCCCTCGTGTCAGAGGTCAGGACATTCTGTCAGTTGCTATGTATGTTATCTCAATTATACATTTTACCATGTAGGGAATAGCACAGGATAGGTTCAGGGACCCCCTGAACTCACACTGAGATGGACTTGACCTAAAATTCTCTTCATCATTGGACTCTATAAGACACTTCTCTGACTGGGGGACCACAGTGAGTTCTCAGGTGTCCTGGAATTAGTGCCAGTGTTCAAGAATTTCCCAACAGTCTGATTTGCTAATGTAAAATTACCCTGGTAAATTGTCATGTATCTTTAGAAAATGCTGGGAGAAATATTAGCAGTATCAATATTTATCAGTGCTGGAAATTTTTTGGTTTTTGGCTTTCTTAAGTAGACCTAGTTTCCCCTTCACTTAAGGGGTTCTCAGTATGTAAACTGGCCCAAGTCTGAGAACTGAATGAGGGGCTATGACTCTCTGTTTTGGTGAATCAAGTTAGGTTTCTATTCATGAAAACTAAAACTCTTCCACTTAATTGTGTGGATGAAATAAGAAATTAGCAGACTGCCAAGTCTATTTATTTTTAGGGATAGCATGATCAATTAGCTGTCTCTTTAAATCTATTCCTATCCCAGGGCGCCTGGGTGGCGCAGTCGGTTAAGCGTCCGACTTCAGCCAGGTCACGATCTCGCGGTCCGTGAGTTCGAGCCCCGCGTCAGGCTCTGGGCTGATGGCTCAGAGCCTGGAGCCTGTTTCCGATTCTGTGTCTCCCTCTCTCTCTGCCCCTCCCCCGTTCATGCTCTGCCTCTCTCTGTCCCAAAAATAAATAAACGTTGGAAAAAAAAATTAAAAATAAATAAATAAATAAATCTATTCCTATCCCCACACTGGCTACTCCATATGTTAAGCATCTTATATCTATCTATCTATCTATCTATCATCTGTCTATCTATCTATCTATCTATCATCTATCTAACATCTATCGACTATAAGAGAGCCCTCATCAAAGCCCAGGGTTTCGCCTATATAGAAAAGCATTTGGCTTGCCAAATAGAAAGCCTGGTCCCTATACAGAAAACTGCCCAGTTTTAGAGAATGACTGGATTATCATAAACTCAACCAGGTGGTGACTTCAATTGCAGCTGTTGTTTCAGATTTGTGTCAGTTCTTGAGCAAATTTACGCATACTCTGCCTTTGGTATGTAACTAGTGATCTAGCAAGGTTTCTTTTCTTGATTATGCCTTATAAATACCATTTGTAGCAGTTTGCTTCCACCTGGCAAGGCCAATAATAATCCTTCACTCTCCTACCTTGAGAGTCATCAACTTTCAAGCCCTATTCATAATTTAGTCCACAAGGAACTTGACCACCAGACCTTTCCTCAAGACATCACACCTGTCTGTTCCAATGATATGGTGAGTGGATATAGTGAGCTAGAAGTAGCAACTACTATAGACGTATTTGTGACATCTGTGTGTAGGAGGATGTAAAATAAATTTGACCAAAATTCAGGGACCTTCCACTTGAATGAAATTTTTAGAGATCCAGTAATATGGAATATTTCAAACTATTCCTTGTAGGTTCAAGGATAAGCTGTCACATGTGACCTCTACTACAACTGAGGCAGAGGCACAAATAGTCTAGTGGGATGCTTTGGGTTTGGAAGCAAGTTATTCCTCATTTAGGTGTGCTATGATGGCCCATCCATCCAGTGAGCTGAAAGACTGATAGTTTTGGGTGGGAACCAAACATAAGAAAGCTGTGTGACAGGTCCATGCTGCCACGCATGTTGCTCTTCTACATGGGCCACATGGTCTGGCAGATCTGATGGTGCTTAACGGTCAGTGGCAGAGATGCTGTTTCAGGTACTTGGCAGGTTTTTATTGGAGTGTCACAGAGAACACCCTTAGGATTTTGGAGCAAAGTCCTGCCATCCTTGCAGATAGTACTGCCCTTTAAGAAGCAGGTTTTGGCTTGCTACCGGGCCTTAGTAAAGATTGACCACTTAACTATTGGCCACCCAGCTACCATATATCCTGAGTTGTCTAAATGTTACAGATATCACAATCCTCAGGTTTATTTATGCAAAATAATGAGATATAACAAGTTCATGCAAGTATCTAACAGGAAAATGAGAGATATTTTTAAATGTCTCTTTTGAAAAAGCTTGAGAACAATATCAGCAATTTGTGTTCTTTCGCACAAACAGAAAATTTAAGAATCACACATGGGTTTAGCCAATTATGTAATCTAAATATAAGTTTAGGGGCGCCAGGGTGGCTCAGTCGGTTAAGCGGCCGACTTTGGCTCAGGTCACGATCTCGCGGTTCGTGAGTTCGAGCCCTGCGTCGGGCTCTGTGCTGACAGCTCAGAGCCTTGAGCCTGTTTCAGATTCCGTGTCTCCCTCTCTCTCTCTGACCCTCCCCTGTTCATGCTCTGTCTCTCTCTGTCTCAAAAATAAATAAACAAAAAAAAAATAATAAAATAAATATAAGTTTAAATTAACAATGCAAGACATCCTTGTTTGTTTTGAGTTGTACATTTTTTGCATGTCCATATTTAGGAGTCAACAATCTCTCCAAGGGTATTACCTGAAGAGAATATTGAGCCCTTGAGCTGCATCCCATTCCCTCTCATTAAGCTGGCACCTTGAAGATGTCTTGGAAGATTAATCATATACATATATACACACACACACATATATATATGTATATATATATGATTATATATCATATACATACGATTATATGTATTATGTATTATATATACTATATTATATATAGTATATATCATATATATGATTATACGTATTATATAATATATTATATATATTATATATCATATATATGATTATATGTATATATATATTATTTTTCTTTATAAGGCCATTTAGGACAAAAATTGTACTTTAGCCTGTTTTGTCTCCTGCTTCAATTTCATTATGTTAGTTTGTCCCTCAAAATCCACTAAAACCAAACAGGGTAGTTTTCTTTTAGTTAGACACAGTGTGAGTAATATCCAGCATACACATCAAACAATCAGACAATCACAGAAAGTATTTTTCAATGCTATAATTGGAGAAATGAATAATCATGTAGTAAATGGAAATATACTGTTGAACATTTTATTTCTGATATAGATTTGGTATCACCTTCAATGAAAGGTTTATGGAAGATTTACAAGATGAATTAACTTCTGTTAAGCTCTGTGCGCCCAAATAGCAAATAAAACAGTTTAAAATTTCATCAAAGATTATATTGCACAGTGATTAGCAATTATTAATATGAAATTCATGGCAACGTGCCATGGCCAAATATTTAACCTAAGGTACAGTACAATTTGGTGGTTTTGTTTTTGCTTTAAATTGTATATTGACTTACTTATGGTACATAAAATATTTGTGTAATCAGACGTTATTGGATTTTTTACTGCTTTATTACCACAGTTTATTGTTCAATCAAAAAAACATATATTTTAGGGCCCCAGTTGACAGGAAGTAATTCCAAATCCTTCATGGTGAAATTCCTCTTCATATTTTTTCCTACTGCCCATAGTGAAAGAGAGAGGAGCTAGTCAGCTGTTTTTATATTTTCTCAATTCATTTTCTCTTTTCACTTTATCTAAGCTGGTTCACTGTTCTGCACTTGCATAAAGTTTTTGCCTATTCTTACTATTATGACACAATTATTCAGTAAATGTAAACGTTGCAGAGTTTTCTGTGAAATACATATTTTGAAATATGCTGAATACATTTATTCATTAAGGGTGAGAAACTAGAATGGAGAGACATATGAAGCTATGAAGACTTTGTATCATTGAGTTATTTTTTTTAATAACATAAAGAGAAGCAAGGTTAACTCTGCTTTAAAATATTTCAGTTAATCAAGGAGGTTGATGCCAGAAATTTATATTTGTTTGCTAAAAATGTATACACTATGCTTTGCTGGTCAAATTTACTTAAACATTAAAATCTATAATGTAGTTGTTGGAGAAAATACTTTTGAAGGACAAAGTGAGTTATTTTTTTTTAAATTTTTGTTAACGTTTATTTATTTTTGACAGACAGAGAGAGACAGAGCATGAGCGGGGAAGGGGCAGAGAGAAAGAGAGGGAGACACAGAATCTGAAGCAGGCTCCAGGCTCTGAGCTGTCAGCACAGAGCCTGACGCGGGTCTCGAGCCCACAAACTGTGAGATGATGATCCAAGTCTGAATCTAAAGTAGGACATTCAACCGACTGAGCCACTTAGGCACCCCAAAGTGACTTATTCTTTAAGAAATAAGGTATTTTTGGGGCGCCTGGGTGGGTCAGCTGGTTGAGTGTCCGACTTTTGATTCAGACTTGGATCATGATCTCACAGTCGTGAGATTGAGCCTGCATGGGGCTCCACTCTGCGATGAGTCTGCTTAAAATTCTCTCTCTCTCTCTCTCTCTCTCTCTCTCTCTCTCTCTCTCTCTCCCTCCCTCTGCCCCTGCCCCACTCGCGTGTGTGTTCTCTCTTGAAAGAAAGGAAAAAAGAAAGAAAGAAAAAAAGACTTGTTTATCCATTTCCTCATTTTATGAACTAAGAAGTTTTTGTGTGTGTGTCTTTTTTAAGGTTATCATATTATCTGGTAAATTCTGCTACATATTCATTAAATAAGCAATAGTCACTTATTAAGCACTGGGGATTTGGAGGCATATAATGTCTTGGTGGGTATGGTCAGTTCACTGTTGCAACTGCAATAATTAAATCTTGGTGCTATACCACACATGCACGCACAAAACTTTATTTTTTTCATGTACTAATGCAATACAGAGCAGCTGTGAGACGTTATCATGTACCCAGTTGTTCAGGGACCTAAGCTACTCTTATCTTCTGACTGGCAGGCTGAGGAAAGAGAAGAAACATGGAGGGTCACTCAAGATGTATGCCTGAATGCGTGTGGAAATGCCTTGATCACTACCATTCCCACTTCTTTGACATTCATTCTCATGACCTTGCTCCTCCAAGGGAAGGTGGGAAATGTATCTGGGAGAGAAAAAAAAGAGGAGAAAATGGGATTGGAGAGTACATAGTGAGTCTTTCAAAAAGGGTACAAAACTTTCATCTCCTTCATTTTATTAGAGCAGGTAGAACAGATGGTCAAGAAGGGATCCTTTGTTCTAGAGCATTGGGACATCAGGCCAGAAATGACAGAGCAAGATCACTTAAATAGCAAGCTCCAGATATAATATCTCTCAGTGTCACTGTAGATTTATTGAAAATTCTGGAAGAAAGGAAAGAGGAAATGAAAGAGCAGTGTTAAGAAGATAAAGTGAAAGAAAAACATTGACTAATAATATGGCTCACATGTATTGTGTCCTCACTATATCTCAGACTGTCTTCTAAATATTTTCAGTCATTAACTCCTGTAAGGCTCAAAATAACTGTCTGAATTAAGTACTATTTTTAATCCCATTTTATTGATGAAAAATAAAGAACAATATTTTTAAAGAGAGGTTAAATAATTTGTTCACGATCACACAAAATAGTAGACCATAGAAATTAAATATTAGGCAATTAAACAATTCTCTTAGAAGCTAATCTAATTTTCATATAAAATAGGAAGCTTGGGAGAAGACACTAGAATAAAATTATGCCCATGTATTTAACACAGGTATATCCATTAATGCATATGAAATTACTCACAGTGCAGTAAGTATTGGCTAAACTGTACAATTAAATAAAATAAAAAATAACCTAATCAGATTTTTACATCTGTAATTATGTGTCATCGCAGGTAAGAATATACCAAAGGGTAAACCTGAAGAGTAATCATTCAGTTCCTTATTCATACCTTTAACTATATTTATTCAGATAATATCTCTTCTCTAAACACTAAAATTAATTGAATATTATGACACATTACCAGACTCACAAGAACACTTTTTTAAATTTATGTTTTATTAACATGAATTCAGATACCTCTGTGGGGAAAACGATATGATTTGCAAGTTTTTCAGTTCAAAACAACATTTACAATCTTTTAAAATGTCACTGTTAACCTCAAACTAGTATGCTCTTTCATTCTTAATGAATATGATTTTGAGAATCAGTGTCCTTCCCTGAAGGATGAATGAGAAGTTGGTGGTAATTCCTTTTGTAATTGTGCTGTGTGGTCAGTGGTTTAGTGAAGAGGTAGATGAAACACCACGATATGGTTATAAAGAAGACAACTGGATAGTGGCAGATAATTTGCAATTTGCCAATAAGTGGGGCAGTGCTAGAAGATATAAATAAAATTTTAATTATTTCCAAATTAAAACACACATACATCTTTCAACATACAGATTGGCTTTAAAACTCAAATCAAATTTTAATGGTTCCTGAAGCCACTGGAAAGCAGTATATAAATGTCTACCTTCTTTGAAATCCTATACTCACTGACAACTGGTCCCAGAGACTACGAATTATTATTTCTTCTATGTGTAATTCAACTTGGTCTCCTGAAATAGCCTCAAAAATAAAAGACAGAAAAGATAATTTTGCTCTCTGCCTTGGTGTCCTGCCAATGGTGAGAATTGCACAAAACATGTTGTAAGGTATCCTGAAATACATATTTGATGAATCATTAAAATTAACCATAAAATGTTATAAGTCATTATATTATATTCAGGTATAAGTCAATAACACATGATTTAATTACAAGTCTTAATTTTATTTATTGCTATTTTAATAGATTGTTATTATATTAAAAGTGGTGTAACACAACTCTTAAAAATGAGTTTGGATTTTGAAAATTTGTGTGAAATTTTCATATTATTCTTTATTAGTTTTTGTCTTCCCAGATTTTGAACTCATTTTGTAATTTGTTTAGAAGGACAAATTAAACATTAAACAATTAAACATTAAAGTATTAAGCAATCAGATAAATGGAAAGTTAGTTAATTATAGTACAATTATGAACAAAGTTACAAATAAGCATGGGGTACTATGATTAAAGGGGTCCTAGCAAAGTCTAGGGCATCTGTAAGATCTGCAATGAGGAAATTCATTTGAAATAGGTCTGAAATGTGAATAGGAGTTAATTAGGTGATGGGGTCAGAGGTGGTAGAAAGTCCTTCAGGGAGAGCTAGGATGTAATTTGGGAGGAATTTGTTGGAGAGTACTATAACGTAAAACATACATGAATAGAAGACAAGATGGAACTATAAAACAATGAAAAACATGTATAAAAATGATATAAAAATCAAATTAATCAGAATACAGACTCAACCCATGGGTTTAACTTCATCGGTCCAATTACATGTGTTTTTTTTTATATAAATACAGTACAACACTGTAAATATATTTTCTCTTCCTTATGATGTTTGCAATAACATTTTCTTTTTTCTATCTTACTTTATTGTAAGAATACTGTATATATTACATATAACACACAGAATTTGTGTTTGTTGACTGTTCATGTTATTGGAAAGCTCCCTATCAACAGTAAGCGAATTAATAATTACATTTTGGAGGAGTCAAAAATTATACGCAGATTTTTGACTAAGTGGAGAGTTGGCATCCCAACCCCCGTGTTGTTAGAGGGTCAACTGTATTCATTTAATATAAGACTCTGCAGTGTGAAAGATTGAATGGAGAGAAGGCTAACGCATGTGTGTCTGAGTCAAGATTTGGCTGTTATGATAGTCTTGATGAAAGGTAAATGGAACTAGGGGAAAATGAGATATAAATGTAGAGAATAATGCATGAATTTCAGAAATAATTGTAAGTAAAAGCAGTAAATTGTGCTGATTTATTGGACATTTGGGTTGACTGTGGTGAATTAAGTTTCTTCTAACTTCTCTTACTGGGTGAATTGTGAATGTACTTGGTAAAACAATAGGTTGAAGGATTTGATTCTTAGAGGAACTGTCATGAGTTCAATTTGGGCATCTCCAGTTTGGTCTGAGTGACATCCATTAAGTGCCATCTATTAAGCTATGGAATGTAGCCTAAAGATCAGAGGAGGGACATAAGCTGAAAGTTTGTATTTTAGAATTATAAGCCGATAGATGTTATTTAATCCCAGGAGTGTGGGTGAGATCATACAACAAGGGACTATAGAGTGGCAATAGAAGAAAGCCTACAAGTGAATTTTGAATAATGCCAATTCTTACTGGCCAGTGTATGATAATCCAGCAAAGAAAATTATAAGAGTAATAGCAATATATTTGCAAGAAAATGAAGTAGTTTCATGAAATCAACTGAAAAGAGTGTTCCAGAAGGTGTGCATTTGCAACAGTGTCAATATGCTGACAAGATGCCAATGAAAACTAAGACAAAAATATCAATTTGAATTATTTATAAAGACTTTACTGGTAACTTTCTTATGGATGGAGGTACAATGGAAGGAGAACATCAGGAGAGTTAATATATGTGGGTTCAGCTCTCAGCTTTGTCCAGCAAAGCCAAAGACAGCAGAAAGAATTACTCAAGACTCTGCAAGTCAAGAGGGGTGGGAGGGAGGCTAAGGGAAGTCTCCCCGAGCTGCTCTCAAGCTCCTGTATTTATTAAAGATACATTTAGGGAAACATCGTGCATTACATCAGTGGGCTACACTCCAGTAAGAACGTATAGAAAGTGTGCAGAAAAACAAGCTCAAGCATTCCCAAGACTACAAAAGAGCAGATGTAGAAGGCAGGGTGGAAAACAAGATAAAATATTCCATAGATAACATGGCCTAAGGAATTCATGAGCACAGGCTGGACCCAACCCCTAGATATATGTTAACTGGATAAATGAAGTGTGGCCCACTGTTTTCAGCAAGGCAAGAAAACAGTATTCTGCTTTGCAATGCATCCCCTGTAATCTCCTAACCTAGGACATAGCTATTTGATTTCCCACAAACGTAGACTATGATTTTGAAGACTGGAAAAAAGCAGAGCTGTCCAGGTTTCAGTACTTACAAGGTTTGTTTCTTTAGATGTGTTGTTTCAGTCATCTGAGCCTGTTTCATGATCCTTAAGGCAGTGAAAAAAAAAAGTCTAATTGCTATAAATGTTATATCTAGTAAATTAACATATGTAGACTGTCCATTCCTATCATTTCCTTTCTTCATTTATTTGCCGAGGGAAGAAACGCAACAATGTCAGCTCTTCCTTTATTTTCACTGTTTCTTCTTCTGGACTTTCTCGCTGATTGTGCAAATCTGTCCCATTTTGGGGAAAGAAGCTCAAGCAATTACTAGAATTGCTTCTGCCAGTGCCTAGCAATGTATCATAATTGATCAACACTGTGCTTTGGAGTTTGGATTACATCTACTTGATCTCAAGCATAATTACACAGTGCCTGTTATTGCTACTCACCTTCTTTGGGTTGTACTTGACATTGATGAAACCCAGGATTTACTGTAACAGAGAAGGCCCAGTGTGCTTGTGTAGCCCTGTAAGTTCATGTCATAGATGACATAGCAGATTCCTTAGAAATTGTCCTTACAGTAGTCATTTTCCCAAATTGTACCTTAGGTCCCAACAACCACCCAGCCAATTTCATTTTTGCCTGAGGTCCTAGCTTACAGTATGTTTTCCTGGATTATGGTTTGGCTCATATAAATAGCCTCCTAAGACTAACTTGAAACCTCTTATTTAATACAAACTTTCTTTGTCTTACTGAGTTTTCTGAGAAAGAGTTTTCTGAGCTGGCCAGCACTAGTACCTGCGCCAATGTCACAGAACCTCAACATCTATGACCATGGTGGAGAAAAGCAGAAACAGATCACTTTGTAATCAGGTTAAGGAGATACACAGACAAAAGCACTGCCAAAACACAAAAGTATCCAGACTATCTCCTTTTCGGGTTATCTCTGATTAATTGATGCCTCTTTGCCAATTGCAAACTAGCTTCACTTTGTTCCTCCCATCATATAGATTAAAATAAATATATTAAATTATATTAAATGTTTTAATATATTTAAACACATATCACAAAATCATTCCTGCTTCTGATAGTTTCCTATCCCAAACAAACTTTTGATTTCTTGAACCCTCTTTAAGATCGCCTAATATTGTGTAAGCACAATCATAAGCCACTCCTAACACACTCTCTTCAACACTCCATGATTCCACATGCTTTGTGGTTTCTGTTTTTCTTTTGCAACAAGAATTGATAAACTCAGCTTTCTCCAACTACAAGTGTTTCCCTGGTGGTTTTTCCTAATGGGTATTTACAATCCTTGCTCAGTCTCTTTTTTTTTTTTTAACATTTATTGAGGCATAATTGGCAAATAAAATTGTATGTATTTAAAGTGTACAATGTGGGAACGTCTGGGTGGCTCAGTTGGCTAAGTGTCCAACTCTTGGTATTGTCTTGGGTCATGAGAGTGAGCTCCCATTTTGGGCTCTGTGCTGAATATGGAGGCTGCTTGAGATTCTCCCACTCCCTCTCTCTCTGCCACTCCCACACTTTCTCTCTCTGTGTCTTTTAAAACAAATAAACATAAACGAAAGATTCTCTCTCTCAAAAAAATAAAATAAAGTGTAGAGTGTGACAATCTGACATACATATGCTTTGTGAAATGATTTCCACTATCCCAATAATGAACACACGTATCACCTTACAGAGTTATCTTTTTGTGGGTGGTGACAATGCTTAAGGTCTGCTCTTCTAGCAAATTTAAAGTACACAGCACAGTATTATTAACTGTAGTCACTGTGCTGTACATCAGATCCCCAGAACTTACCAATCTTATAACTGAAAACCTTTAACCAACATCTGTCTGTCTCCCACTCTGCTCAGCCCCAAATAACCAATACTCTACTCGCTGTTGCTAGGAGTTTAACTTTAGCAATTATAATTGAGAACATAAAATAAGAGAGAATCATGTTCCCAATTTAGTAGAGGTCTGACAGTTTGATAAAAAGATTTATCCCAGAGAAAGAAATTCAAAGGAAAGAGGGAATGTTGAAATATCTTTCTCAGTAGCTCCTTGTAATGAAGTATTTATGAAGACTAATTTTTTCATGCTTTAAATAGTACCTAAATCACCTTATCTTTGCAGGAAGATTGGAACAGAGTTACCAGATATAGAATATATTGTAAATACTTTCTATCATGATATGTAATAGATTAGAACAGAAAATTTTAAATGTTTTAGATGAACAAACATAATTCGTTATTCAAAATTTCAGAAGTCATTGTTTGCTAAATTCTGGTGCTGGCACACACACACAAAAACTGTAAAGACTAGATATCTAAGAAGATATAATGATGGAGATCATAAAGCATTCTAATATTTAAAGAAAGAATGGTCCAAGGAGATTGATTCATTGATTCAAGGGTACCAACTGATCTGTTGAAGCCAAGGGAGTCAAGGAATTGACCCCTAAACATTTCATTGTGAGAGAAATCTTGCATAGGATAACCTTAATTGTGGTTCTTAACCAGATGTGCATATCTGATTTGCCTGCTGAGCTTTTCATAAAAGAAACATACCCAGGCTCCCCTCCCAAAGATTCAAATTCATATAGAATCAGGGCTGTGTTGAAAGGTATGGTTGGGAGTTGTGGAGTCTTGGAACACATCGTGATTCTTTATACACTTGGCAAACTTTTAAAAAGATATTCTCTGGCTACTGTTCTATTGTATTCATATACAAAATAAACAAAAAATTGTAGAAAAATAACAAGAGGATGACAAACAGATTAAAATAGACTGTAAACCTTTTTTGTATTAAATGGAAAAATGCAATATGACAAATCTCTGTAGGATGACTTGGAAAGCACTAGTTTCTCTGTGCCAAACACACTTACGTAATGACATTTTTTGTTCCTGCTAACAATCCTATGAAACAGTTTTTTTTTAAGTTATTATTATTTTCTCCCCCATTTTCCAGATAAGAGAACTGGTGTACAAATAGATTGCTTAGGTAATTTATCCAAATGTATATTTCCAGTAATTGGAGGAGTAGAGATTTGAACTCATGACATCTGGCTTTAGACCAGTATGCACACTACTCCACAGAGCAGCTTAAATTTCCACCCAGTATTTTATAATCTGATATATGAAATAAAGAAACAGAAGTATATAAGGGGTTGATAACCCCAATTTTGGACCTAAACATATTTTAAATGTAGGATATGGAATCTTTAATAATGGTAAATGTCACATATTAGATATGCTTTTTTATCCTCTTTATTTTTATTAACTCCACACATGTAGCTGGTTAATATAACATAAGACTATGCTTTGCCATGAGCAAACTAGTCAAATGAATTAGAATCAGATTGTAAAAATATAAAAATCTGCTAAAACTGCCACTGCCAGTAAAGCTAAATTTAAGATAGTAAAAATCAACAATGTGATAAAACACATCACAGTTGAAATTAAATATAGCATATAGTTAAAATCACTTTATGATCAGAATTAATTCACCATTTTACAGCCATAATTATTTCTCCTCATTAAATCTTTGCAAACAGATTAGATAATAAAACATAAAACATTAATCAGAGGAAAAAATCAGAACACCTTTTAAATTTTCATTATTCTGACCAGCATTTATTAGTCAATATTGGAAAGTGAAATAACCCTTTAAACATACCATTTATTCCTTATGATGCAAACACTCCACTAACCCTTTCAACCATTTTTTAACAACTCTATAAATTCACTGTTTTTCAAATCAAAATCAAATATCTTCAGACATGTTACACATTCTCTGTAATGTTTGTTAGAATCTCCCATTTTATTCCATTTGAATTAGAAATTGTTTACTGTAAAAATATGTCTGTCATGCATCACTGTGTCGTTGATGACATTGACTTGATTGCCCTCATTTCCTTAACTCTGGTGGTTATTGCCTACCCATGCTCTCTTTGGTGTCACTCAGGCCTTTCCCACTGTCCTGCAATATTTGATTTACTGCTTTTTACCATTCCACTAACTTAATCAAATTTTAAGAGTTGCATCAATTCTTCCCTTTCTTTCAGATGAAGGATACAATGTATATGCACAAGCTCAGAGAACTTATTTAAAAAAAAACATAAAGCTTGCTGTCTACAATTTGAAGTTATGAATGATTAAAACAAGTGAAATCAGTGAAATGCTACAACATATACTTTATGATAAGGACTTTTGTTAAGTGATTGGGGTGGAGATTCACAAGACAGTTCTATGTAACAAGATCTGTATCTGATATAAACTGTAAACTGATACAAAAATTTAGATATGACAAATATCACCGTATCTAAGCCCTAGTTCCTATGATTACATTATTCCAAATGGGAATATGGATCACTATATTTATTTAAGGCTCATAAAAAATAATACATTTTTTTACTTGATAGTTTTTAATAGTAATGCATCTGTCTTCCTATCTCAATAGAATGGTCGATTTAACATAAAGACTAAATATAGGAAAGTTTTAATAACACATAAGTTAGGTATTAAGTTACCAGACAACTGCATGTCATATTTAGAATACATATTGCATAGTATGCAACATCAGGAACAAGCAAACATTCACGTTCCTGAATTCGAGTACTGGCAGCTTCAGCCCTAACTTCCCTCTATTTGACAGGATGCTTTTTCCCTAACTTACCTCTTTGACAGGGATAGCCGTCAAGATAGTCTAAGAAGGTGTGTTTTAATAAACTTGACAGGAAATTCACAGGTTCAAAATATTTTTATATCAAACTTTTAAAAACATAATTTACATGAATTAAAACATACACATTTTAGGTCTACAATTCACCAGTGATCGACAGATGGGTCATTACCATCAAGCTTTGATGAACATCAGTTTATATGTTTTTGTGTAGACATATCTTTTCATATATTTTGGTTCAATACCTATCCCTGTTAATATCATTACAATGGAGGTTAGCATTTAAACATATAAAATTTGGGAGGACACAAATATTCATCTCATAACATATTCATACCTTTTTGTAACTTTAATTTGAAATCAGCTGACAACTAATGATGTTGAACTTCTGTTCATGCACTTTATTATCTTTTTTTGGAAAGGTTCTCTTTTCTTTTATTTTCTGGAAGAGTCTGTGTAGAATTAGTATTATTTCTTCTTTACATATTTCATGGAATTCACCACTGAAGCCATTTTGGCCTGATTTTTTTGGGGGGAAAGGGGTGCTTTTAATTATAAATTCAACTTATTTGATGAATTGAGAATGTCTATTTTTCTTGGATTAATTTTATTTTTTTTAAGGAGCTGTCATCTCCTCAGAGTACTCAAGTTAATCGGCATGAAGCTTCATAATGCTCCACAATATTTCCATTTGAACATCACTAGTATTTTTATTGATATACCTTTTTCATTACTGATCTTGATAATTAATCTTTCTTCTTTTTTCCCATCACTCTAGGCAGAGATTGGTCACTTTTATTAACATTTTCAAATAATTGACTTTTGTTTTAATGCTTTTCTCTATGCTTATTTTCCCCCCTCACATGTTCCATTTCACTGTCTTCCCCTCTTGCATTTAATATGTCCTTTATCAGGGTGCCTGGGTGGCTCAGTCAGTTGAGTGCCACCTTCAGCTCAGGTCATGATCTTGCAGTTCATGGGTTCAAGCCCTGCATCAGGCTCTGTGCTGACAGCATGGAGCCTGTAGCCTGCTTCAGCTTCTGTGTCTCCCTCTCTCTGCCCCTCCCCACTCTCTCTCTCAAAAATAAATAAACATTAAATTCTGTTTAAAATGTCCTTTCTCTCTGCACCCTCATACTTCTGAAAATTTCAGTACACTGATGTTTATACTGCTTGAAATTTCACACATCTCTGAGTTTCTTTTGACGGGTGTTCTACTTTTCTTCTCTATGTGATTCTGGTGGAATGGTTTTTCTTCCCTTAAATTCAAGTTTACTGATCTTTTATTCTGCAATGTCTTATCTGCTAGTAACACCATCTTTTGAAATTTTGTGTCACATTTAAATATCTACCTGTCAGGGGCGCCTGGGTGGCTCAGTTGTTTGAGCATTTGACTTGATTTTGGCTCAGGTCATAAGTCCATAGTTGTGGGTTTGAGCCTCACCTCAAGCTCTGTGCTAACAGTGTGAAGTTTGTCTAGGATTCTTTCTCTCCCTCTCCCTCTCTCCGTCCCCTGCTTGTGCTCGCTCGCTCACTCTCTCTCAAATAAATAAACTTTAAAATAAAAAAATACACTAATTAATTAATTAAATATCTACCTGTAAGAGACCAGTTTTCTAAAATTTTGTGGTTTTCATTTTCTCACTATTATGTTCATATTTTTTTCAATTTGGAAACACATTTATAATAGCTGTTTTAGCAGTTTTGTCTACCAATTCCATCATCTCTGTCATTTATGTTCCTATTGATTGATTTTCCCCCTGGCAATGTGCCACCTTTTTTATTGTGTGTTAGCAATTGTGTATGTTACATTGGTTGTTGGATTTGTTGTCTTCCTTTAAACAATTTTGATGTTCTTATGGCAGGCATTTGCTTTACTTGGAGATAAAGTACATTTTTATGTGACTAGAGTAGGCATTACTTTAGGGCTCATTTACCTGTTGACCTAAGAAATGGTCTTTCTAAAATATCTACTGAAATCCCCAGGGGCTCAGTAAAGTCAATCCACTCTACGTGTTTGGATATTGGACATTCCTCTGTATTTTGAAAGCTGTTGCCATTGCTTAGTTTCAGAGCTGCCTGAAGGTCTTTCTTCCTTGCTAGTTGTTCACTCAGCTTTGTGAAGTCTCAGCCTGCATATGAAAGCTGAGTATTCAGCCAAGGATTCAAGTGGTTCCTTATGGAGATTTCTGGAACTTTTTCTACATGGTGTTAAAATGTAAAGTTATGACACATTAAAAAATATTTTAAAGATTTTTGTTTGAGCAAATAAGTATTTGAATCAGGAAACACAAAGCGAAAGGTGGTTGCCAGCCTTTTGTGAGTGAGGGCTAGAGCAGAGACGTGTCTAAAGAAGACAGGGAAGCAAAGCAATTATTCAGTTGGCTGTAACTTAAATGTTTGCTTTCTTTGGGAAAATTTAGTTATTTGGTTGCCATGATGACTGTTCTTGAGTTTCATTTTCTTAGAATCAAGAGAATCTGGTTAACTACCCACGATTAATGATTCTTGAGCTTCATTGTCTCAGATTGAAGCAAAACCTAGCTAACTGGTTTCAGTCTGTTTACCTTAAGCTACCAAAGGCTCTAGCATTGCCCCAGTCTAATGCTTCCCTTGCTGAATGACTTTAACCACAGGCAGCTCCTCTCAAGTATTGTCCCCCAAATTTCATCTGTCTCAGTTCCCCAAGTACTGACCTATGTCTTAGCTCAATATGACCATCATGCTCTACTTGAATTTTGCCTCTCTAAAGACAGAAAGTGCCTTTAGTCAGGCTCACAGTGCTGTGTGTCGTGTCATCTAATATCTGAAAATAGCCGTTTCTAATATCTTGCACTGTTGTCTGGTTGTTAACAGGGGGAGGGCTATGGTGGTTCCATCACTTCCTTTATCACTGAGAACAGAAGATCCTGTTCACTGAACTTTGATAACCACTCCTATTCATAACCTCTCCCCACCCACCCTCCCCCCCCAAAAAAAAATCACCAGTAACAAATTTGGTATTTTTATCACAATTTTTTCAATAATTCTGTCTTTGCAATTTCATTTAATATTCTTAACTGCATTTTCCCTTTCTTTCACTTTCTCCGTTATTTGCCATAATTTAACAAAAGGGCATGCATGCTACAAATCTAGGTTAAATAATATCTTGAATCTCGGTCCCCTGGATGGCTCAGTTGGTAGAATGTCCAACTCTTGATCTTGGCTCAGGTTGTGATCTCACGGTTTGTGAGTTCGAGCCCAGCATCTGTCTCTGTAATGACAGTGAGGAGCCTGTTTGGGATTCTCTCTCTCTCTGCCCCTCCCCCACTCATTCACACACACGCATACACACACACACACTCTCTCTCTCTCTCTCAAAATAAATAAACTTAAAAACAATAATATCGTGGGGTGCCTGGGTGGCTCAAACAGTGAAGCATCCGACTTCAGCCCAGGTCATGATCTCCCAGTTTGTGAGTTCTAGCCCTGCATTGAGCTCGGTGAGAATAGCTTCGAGACTGGAGCCTGCTTCTGATTCTGTGTCTCCCATTCTCTCTCTGCCCCTCCCCAGCTCATGCTTTCTCTCTCTCTCTCTCCTCTCTCTCTCTCTAAGTAAATAAATAAACTATAAAAAATTCATTTTCTAGATTGATTATTCTTAAATGTATTTTGATCCTCTGATCAGAGTTTCAAATGGTTTTATATTTCTAATTTTAACAAATTATATTTCTCTAACATTTAATGCTCTTCAGATCTGTACTTCTGTGAGTCTAAGATGACATTTCTCTGTTTATAACATATTCCTTTTCCCAATATTTAGGTGGTATGTTTATTACATCTTACTTTACCCTGTGGTTTCCCTTGTTGGCTGCTATCTTCTTTTAATCTGGGGTTGCCAAATATAAGCTATTCAGTTATGTTTGACTTTTAGATAAAAAGTGGATACATTTTATTATAAGTATACACCAAATATTGTGTGGGACATATTTGCACCGATAAATTATCCATTGTTAATCTGAAATTCAAATTTAACTTTTTTCCCCCTAAATCTAGCAAAGCTTCTTAAATTGCTACCTATTTTTGAGTCCAGGCTTATGTTATAGATCATATGAAAACTTCTACCCTTTCCCTAATAATCACTTATTTATCTTTTCTGAATGTCTACCTATATTGTGTCTCATCTGATTTTATAATTAATTGTGTACAAAATAGATGCACAAACAACTTTAACCAAACATTTGTCATTTGCATTAATTTCATTTTTACCTACAGGCAGAATTTTCAACTTATATTTATTATGTATTCTTTCAGCATTTGTAATATAAATCTCAGCTACTACAAATTGCTTATTCATATTATTACAGTGTGTTAATACATTATCTTACATATTGTTTTTAATTCTACTTCAAATAAGTACTTTCTAGAAGGAACGTTGTCTGTGATCTAATGCTTCAATTTTGAAGAAGTGGCAAATGTTCCACTTAAAGCAAAACATGGAAACAGAATATATGCCCTTTGTATAGAACATATTTCCAAATCTCCTTTCTGCATACTTTATGTCCTACTTTACTCCCTTCTAAATGACCTTTTAACTGTAGTTTTTCATAACTTAAATCTATTTTTATAAAGAAACCAATAGCATCTGTCTAAAAGTATACCTTATCATTTCAATATGCTGGTTAAAATTTCAGTGGTTTGGTACAGCTTCCATGACGGTTGAAATCTGCACAGTATCATATGTGATAGGATAGGATAGGATAGGATATTACCACCACCTGCTGCTCCAGCCACGTCATTCATTATTCCTTGCATTATAATTTACCTTTTGTAACTGATCTGAATGACACTGCACTGAAACCATCTTCTGTCTGTAAAAAAAAATCCATTTCAAGTAATATGAAGAAATGAAATAAAGAGAAAGAGTGGAGTTTGATATCCATGTAGATATCACACTTTCTCTGGGTGTCACTTTCACTAAAAACAGTATCTCAAGAGAATATTATGGGTAGAAAGGTTGTAGACATTATAAATAGAAAACAGTCTTAATTTTAATGGGTAATATATAAAAAACATTGTAATAAATAATTTAATTCTTTATTAATGTGAGTTACTTAATGTGAAGTGCTTGAGAATAAGTAAAACCTTGAATTGTAAGTAACTTGTTCTTTGAGTGTTTTGCAAGATGAGCAAACATTACTGTTAAATTTTAACTTGATAAATGAGTGACGTCTTGGAATATGAGTAGTATCTGACGCCCAATGTCATGTGATCACAACTGAGTCAATGGTTCTTGAAACTTGCTTTGATATACAAGTGCTTTGGATTACAAGTATGTTTCTGGAATGAATTATGCTTGGAAACCAAGGTTTTACTGTATATTCATGTTTATTAGAATTTGAATTTTCTGCAAACAAATGATAAAAATGTATACTGTTTCCTATTTTTTAACAATCTAAATGAAATAGTTATATTTTGAAATATAAAATTGTTGTTTCAAAAGAAAGTAACATATTTGATGAATAAAACTTTTCCTGATGATGAATCATTTTAAATGATCCAGTCCGTAAATTCAAATAAAAATAAAGTCAATAAACTAAATAATTGTTTAATGATCTTACAAGGTTTTCAGTTTCGTTACCTCAACTTGATCAATGTTAAATATATTTTTTCTTAGATATGAAGAGATTCTAGATATATATGTGAATATTGCTCTCATGTTTACTAAATTATACATGTTTGAAAAATACATGGAATTTTACAAATTCGTCTTAGAATGTAAAAAAATAAATAACTAAATTGTGGTTTCTATCTTGTCAAAAATACTCTAGAAGCCCGTATACAGGGTACATTTTCTGCCCCAGATATCTTCAAACACTGTTTTATTCCATCTGTACCAATCATTTTTGTCTTACTGAACTAGTGATTGACAGCTGTATTTGCAGCTTCATCTAGTGGCAGAGATAGGCTTATGCCCTTGACATGTAACCCATCCGAAACTCACAGATTGTATTCAAAAAAAGGAAACACCTGGAGTTTCTTGTTAGGCATCTAGATAAATACCAGACTTTTAAATTCAACATGATATAAACTAAATTTTTTTTCTGCTACCTGTTAGTATCAACTAAAAAACTCTTTTGAATCTTTTCTTATGCTTTTTCAGCGTTTTTCTGATATAAAGAAATCTCTTTTCACCCAAACTTTATTCCATTTTAGAATGATCAAGTCTAGGAAATAAATGTTGTTTATATAACTCAGGCCTCCATTATGATGAATTCCCATCAGCAATTTTCAAAAGCTATCTTCATTTCCTCTTCCAAGTGCTTCTAAAACCTCTAAAATGGTCATTTATTTCCCTAGTCACTAACCGTAATCTAGGCAATGTATCTTTTCCAACTGCCAATAATACTGATTTATATGTTCTGTTTGGAGTTTTCCTTGTTACAATCAAATGGCAATTTTATTTCACTGAACGGTAACTTGCTGAAAATTAATAGAATTTGTTTACACTTAGCCATGTAGCATATTACATACTTGAGGCAACAATGTGTTTGGAAGGAGAAAAACATATTCTACTTACAAACATGCATTGAGACAGAGTCAGTTTGTGAGACTAATACTATCCCCCCGATTAAGTTGAAAATCAATTGGCCTCATTACTATGGAAGCAAGACTGATTAGTGTGACAAACAGATCATCCATGTGGATGTCCAAGCATTTTTAAAAACGTGAAATACTGTGTCTATATCAAGCCACACATCATAATTATCTTGCAATAATATGTGTAAATTAATACAACTAGAACTGAAAGACGTGCAAGGTTCCATATTTATAACTACTAAAAATTTTGTATATCTGTTTTCAGTACTTGTAAGTAGGTACTTCCCACAAGGAATTGAACAAATTTAGAAACAATTTGATGAGAAAGAAGTTCCTCCAAATAATTTCTAAATGCAGTAAAATTTAATGTGACAGAACATGTATACATTTTGGCCTCAAGGCCTGATGAAATGTTAATGGCAGTGGAGAAGGATCTTTATTGAAATTTAGTTAAATTTTAGTACTTAAAGTAATTCTCCCTCACAGTGAAATATGTGTGGGGTAGAAAAGAAGTATAGTTCTTAAAAAAACACATAGCAGACACAGTATACATGTACCACATCTTGTTTGTCTATTCATCAGCTGATGCACATTTGCAACAATGTGAATGGAACCAGAGGGTGATATGCTAAGCAAAATAAGTCAGTCAGAGAAAGACAGATATCATATGATTTCACTCATCCATGAAATTTGGGAAAGTCAACAGATGAATGTAGGGGAAGAGAAGTAAAAATAAGATAAAAACAGAGAGGGAGGCAAACCATAAGAGACTTTATTTTCAATTTTTTAATGTTTATTTACTTTTGAGAGAGAGACCTTGCAAGTGGGGGAGGGCAAAAAGAGAGGAAGACAGAATCCGAAGCAAACCATGAGACTCTTTTCTTTTCTTTTTTTTTTTTTTAATTAACACAGAGTTTTTTTTTTTTTTTTTTTACATTTATGTATTTATTTTTGAGAGACAGAGAGAGACAGAGCACAAGCAGGGGAGGGGCAGAGAGACAAGGAGACACAGAATCCAAAGCAGGCTCCAGGCTCCAAGCTGTCAGCACAGAGCCTGATGTGGCGCTCCAACCCACAAACTGCGAGATCATGACCTGAGCGGAAGTTGGATGCCCAACCAACTGAGCTACCTAGGCGCCCCTTAATAATTTTTTTTTTTACTGTTTATTCATTTTTGAGACAGAGAGAGACAGCATGAGCAGAGGAGGGGTGGAGAAAGAGGGAGACACGACTCTAAAGCAGGTTCCAGGCTCCGAGCTGTCAGCACAGAGCTGGACGTGGGTCTTGAACTCATGAACCACGAGATCATGATCTGAGTTGAAGTTGGACACTCAACCAACTGAGCCACCCAGGCGCCCCAACCATGAGACTCTTAAAAATGGAGAATAAACTGAGGGTTGCTGGAGGCAGGGTGGGTGGGGGATGGGTTAAATGGGTGATGGACACTAAGGAGGACACTTGTTGGGATGAGCACTGCATGTCACATGCAGAGGTGGATCACTGGGTTCTACTCCTGGAGCCAAGACTACACTGTATGTTAACTAAGTTCAATATAAATAAACAGGAAAAAATAAAAATAAAGAATAAAGAAAAAAAATTCAGAGAGTGAAAGTGTCCATAAAGTGAAAGAAATATTTATCTTTTTAGTGAGGGATTACTTTACAATTGTGGAACATGAGTTAGGTTTTCAGTCATTAATTGTTTCTTATAGAATACCAGTAAAGTCAAGTATACAGAAGTCCAGTGGCCATTTATAACTAACAAGCCAATTTTTGTGTTGACTGATTTGTAACATCAATTTTCTTAAGGGCACGATTCATTTTTTATTTAGCTCCATTAAAAGTTTTTTTTTTTCCCTAGTAAGACATAATTTCATAAGACTCCAATATGATTTTGTTGTTTTTGTTGTATTTGCCTTATCAGGGCTCACCTTGTGTGAATTTGCAATCAGAGAATAAATAATGGGAAAGAGGTCACCAAAAGCAAATCACCTGTCATCCTCTCCAACTTTGTCATCTTATCAGGCAAACGACTTCTTGCCCCTTGCATCTGAATTCCGTGAGGCATGTGCTGTATTGGATTTCACGACAGGTCACGCAGGGCTGGGAATGAACCCTGAGCAGTACACTGCTTCCATGACAAAGAACGTAGCTTTGAATCATTAAATTAGTTTTCTGCCATCTAAACCCACACCAAATGACACTTGGTTTTTCAAAGTCTTTAAATGATTGATAGCCTGGTGTTTTAAAATACCCCAAAGGATCTTAACTATAACTCTTCTAGCTGATGACATGCACTAAAATAACACATTTTCAGGGCACCTGGGTGGCTCAGTTGGTTGCGCCAGTCGTGATCTCAGTTGGTTCAGGTCGTGATCTCACAGATTGTGAGTTCGAGCCCCACGTCGGGCTCTGTGCTGACAGCTCAGAGCCTGGAGCCAACTTCCGATTTTGTGTCTCCCTCTCTCTCTGACCCTCCCCCGCTCGTGCTCTGTCTCTCTGTCTCTTTCTTTCTCTCAAGAACAAATAAAACATAAAAAAATATTTAAGATAACACATTTTCTCTCTCTTAATAACCACTGAATATAGAACACTGGAGAATTACATGTCACATATATGTCAGAACTCTGGATTGAAGACGCTCACTACTATGAAAACAGCTATATATTCTATGTATTAAATATGGATATTTTTACTATACATGTTCTATTTTGTAGGCGTATCATGAAACAGTCTGAGAAGCTTTAATTTTTTATAATAAAACTAATAAAAACATAAAGAATAATACAGCAAACATTCAGATATGCCAATGCCTAGATTCTGTAATTTTGTTATATTTGCTTCATCAGCATATCTGCAAAAACAAATATTGAAGAACTAATACCTAAATTTATTTACTGATATTGTACACTTTATCCTTAAAATCTTGAACGTATATGCTCAGTATATACATTCAACAAATAAAAATTATATTTAACCACAATTCAATTATCATGCTAATGAAATTAATACTACCTCATATACATTTCATTTGTACTTTCCCTAATGTTTCCTCAACATGCCTTTAGTAACTGTTTTCCCCAAACAAAAAAATATAACTAGTGCCCCTACATTTCATTTTCTTTCTATGTCTCTTCAATCTGTTTAATTTAGTATATAGTTCCTGCTTCATCCTTTTCTTCCCCCCCCCCCCCCCCCATATTGGCAGTGAGAAAGATGAGAACACATGCTCTGGAGAATGTTCTTTATTCTAGATTTCCTTCATCGTTTCCAAATTGTCATTTAATATATTCCTTTATCTTTCTTGTTCCTGAAATTGGGAATTATCTCCTGAGGAGAGAAGTTAGATTCAAATGGAATATTTTAACTTCAAGAGACACATAGTGTTATTTTGTTTCCCTGTTGCATTGTTACCTATTTTGTTGGCAAATAATATGTTATCTATGCCATGATACTTTGCAACTGTGAATGTTCAATTAACCAACATTTCACTTACTGAGTTTAGCACTGATCTATGCCTCTTTTCTGAATTAGTGATTTCATTAGATGTCATTGGCCATTTTAAATGCTATGATTCCTTTTACTTTTATTAAACTAACGTTACTATCATGAGGCTGTGATTTCCTAACCATCTGGAGTTAGCTGTTGAATGAAATACACTTTCTAATGAAATAGCATGAGTTTGTCTCTTTCTTTTTTTTTTAATGTTTTAATGTTTAGTATTTATTTTTGAGAGAGAGAGAGAGAGAGAGAGAGAGAGCGAGCACGAGCGGGGGAGGGACAGAGAGAGAGGGAGACACAGCCTGAAGCAGGCTCCAGGCTCTGAGCTGTCAGCACAAAGCCCGACACAGGGCTTCAACCCACGAACTGTGAGATCATGACCTGAGCAGAAGTTGGACACTTAACCGACTGAGCCACCCAGGAGTCCCTGCCTATTTATTTACTATCAATTTTCAGAGTAAGAAGCTGATATATCAGAAATACCTAATTGTGATAATTTTTTTTAATTTAGATTTTGGCCTTTTGTTTGAGACTGTCTATGGAGTCATATATTTTTATTTGTTCAACCTGTTCCAATCAATTAAAATCATGAATATTTTGATACACCAGTTTTCACAAATTTGATTAAGTACTAGAATCTCTAAGCTGACTTCTGTAACCATATGAGTGAATCTATTAGTCTTAGAATTCTTTGCTTCCGGTGCATCATAAAATTATGCTCACCTTGTACAGTGCTTCAGCCAGGTCTAGCATCATTTATTATCCATACATTTTTGTAGGAAACCCAACGCTTGTGGTTACATTATTGTTACTGGGACGTCAACGCTTTTAACTATTTTTAGGAGAGAGATTAAAATAAGTATTAATAAAATTGTGACCATTCTAATATTTCACATTTCCAATATATATTTAGTATTGCAGATATTTTATGTAACTAATAACTATATTTATTTTTTAAATTACCTATTTCACTAAACATATTGGTTTCTAAAACTTGAACATTAATTTTTTACCTGAACAAATAGCAGAAAATTATTTCTAAAATATTAGAATCACTGAATAAAGTTTAAGATATTATTTGACATTCTTGTCCAGTGACAAATAGTAGCATAATAGTTCTTTTGAAAGATAGATAGATAGATAGATAGACACATACACAAATATAAACACACAGCACTGTGTATACACACACACACACACACATAATATTTAAAAATACATTTGTAGAAATATTCATTGCTCTAAATACATGGGAAGTAATTACAAACTGGATTCTACTAAATGTTAAGGATACTGTTTTGAGGGATGCCTGGGTGGCTCAGTCAGTTAAGCGTGCCAACTCTTGATCTTGGCTCAGGTCATGATTTCACAGTTCTTGAGTTCAAGCCCGGCATTGGGCTCCCTGGTGACAGTGTGGAGCCTGCTTGAGATTCTGTCTCTCCCTCTGTCTGCCCCTCCCCTCCCCTCCCCTCCCCTCCCCTCCCCTTCTCTCTCTCTCTCTCTCTCTCTCTTTCTCTCTCTCCCAAAACAAATAAATAAAATTTAAAAAAATTTAAAGAGAATGCTGTTTTGAGCATTGTCTTTGTTGGTAGGACTGCCATAAGAAAGTGTTGCAGGTTGGGTGGCTTAAACAACAAAAATTTATTTTTTCACAGTTCTGGAAACTGGAAATCCAAGATTCAGGGGTTGGCAAGTTTGGTTTCAGGCTACTCTGTCTCTTTGGCTTGCGAATGGCAGTCTCTGGCTGTGTCCTTACATGGACTTTCCTCTGAAAATATGTATCCCTTTCTCGTCTTATGAGGACACCAATCATATTAGAGAGGTTCCTAACACATATGATCTCATTTAACATCAATTACTTCTATAAAGGCCTTCTCTTCAAATACAGTTATATTCTGAGGTAATGGGTTTTGGGACCTCAATATATGAATTTGGGAATAGCGCAATTCACCCCATAACAAGAATACTGGATTATGTAGTGAAAATTTCACTGTGTGTGTTTCAAAAGTCTGCAGTTCATGTCCTGGGTCTGGATTTGTTGATCCATGATAAGTAATTTAATTCTTCAATCCAGGTTTTTCTCATGTCTAATGGGAAGGGGTAGGATTGAGTTAAATGTATTGTTCTGAGTTATTATTTTTGATGTACCAGACACATAATAGGTCAATAAATATGTCCTCATGTTGCAAAAAATTAATGTTCCTCTTGTTTCATGGAAAAAGCAAATTCAACAATATGTATTATTTTTTGCATCTTTTTGAGGAAACGTATTTAATTTTATTAAAAACTTTTGAAAAATTTTATTAACATTTTAATGTTTGTGTGTTTATGTCTAACACTGAATCTCCACTGGTATGTTATGAGGGACTTCCAGTTTTCTGACATGTCGATCCCCTCAATTCTAGGCTTTCAATGGCCACTTCCTTCTCCCCAAGTTTGTCAGGCTAATATTACATTCTCTGTGTTTGCTTTATTATAAAACACTTGAAAAGCTCCATGTTGATAAGAACATACACATATTTAGGTATGCCTGGGTGGCTCAGTCGGTTGAATGTCCAACTTCGGCGCAGGTCATGATCTCACAGTTTGTGGGTTTGAGCCCCATGTCAGGCTCTGTGCTGACAGCTTCGTATTTTGTCTCCCTCTGTCTCTGCCCCTCCCCTGCTTTTGCTCTGTCTCTCTCTCTCAAAAATAAACATTAAGAAAAAAACATTTAAAAGGACACATCATATTAAATCAGTGGTTTATTTCACCAGCATATACAAACAACAAGCAGTAAGATATTTTTTAAAGTGTAATTTTTTTACAATAATTTTAAAAAGCTCTTATGCTTGGTTTAAACTTTTTAAAATAATAAGGAACCTAAGATAATCTTTAATTTTGATGGTTGGAATTATTTTCTCATTGAAATAAACTTGTGACAGCATTTTATACAAGTAGAATTAAATGTGTTTTTTGAGTTATTAATATAAAACTATTTGCATGGGGGCAAGTATCATAAATAAAAAACAAAAAAGATAGCTTTTAGTAGCTAACATCTACACTTCAAATTTAGTGAAGGCAGAACAACAGTTTTTAATTTTATAACAGTCAACAAACTATAAATAGCATGATGCAAAATTGGTTTATTCACATAATCTTCTGAATAAAAGCCTATATTTAACTTTCTCTAGCTGTAATCCGTTCATTTTTAAATTTATGACAGGTCTCAGGGAAATAGACCAGCAACTGTATTAGCCTTGTGGGCTTCTGATTACACAGGAATGCCATCTAGTGTCAAAACAGTAGCTGCATTCACCCTCCCGGTACTTTGGAATACTCTTAATTGCTTACAGTGGGGGGATAATACATTTCACACCACTTTTCTATAAAATGTACTTTAAAGAAATATATCATAATGAATATATGGGGAGTGTCTGTTTATAAGTCAATAATATGAAGAATGTAGCCCAAGTTGGCTTTAGGTAGTTTTGGTTTTACTTTTTATAGAGTGAAAAATAGATTTAATTTAATATAATAAAAAATTCCTTAAGCCATTTTAATAAGACATTGTATTAAGGAAAAAATTCAAAAAGTTAATTACTACCCAGTTAGCTCAATGTTAACATCAATTTATGATTTAATTTTGTTAAACAACAATTCAAAAATGCACAGAAAATGCATTTTTCTTATTGTTCATAATTCATCTGCTATGATTAATATCTGTTGAATATGAGAAAAAGACTAAATGCAAATATACTTGAAATATTATCTGAAATTATGGTAATTTTATCAATTACCATTTATTAAATTTATTACTAAAATGATCATTTATGTGTTTTTAATATAAACTTCTCAGGTTTTGCTACTTTGCTATTGGAAATTTTTCTGAATTTCACTTAAATTGAGTACTGAGATAATCCAAATGAAAATGGAAAACAAGTTTGTTAAACTGGTTTATTAGTTTTTGCTTTTGTAGCTGACTTTTATTAGAAGTAAAAGAATTTGCAGACACTTCATTTTCCTCTCTGGGAAACCAGTTTCCTTTTACAAGTGCAATGAAGTATTGCTTCATTAATTAATTTTCTATCATGTAGAACCGTGTTTTACAAATGGTAGAAGGTACTGGAGTGAATTTGGTAATAAATAGCAGGAGATAAAGGTATAGATGCGGGGGGACTTGGATGAACAGGGGAAATTGTGTAAGAGAAGGAAAAGCGGCAGTAGAGAGTGGGGTGATTCAATTCCAGCAGCCAAAGTGGCTTATTTTTCAGGATCTGAAAGGCACACTTGCATATACCATTAGCACAGGCCTGGACAAAGACTTCCTACCCCAGCTTTAACATTGGGCTCCTGCAAAAAGTAACAGCCCCCAGTTCAGGCACTTATGAGACTCTGGCACACAGCTAAGGTCAGTTCGAGCCTGTGTAGCACCATGCATCCTGAGACTGACATTCAGGCACAGCCCTCAATTCTGTCTTAACTCTATCTGAGATAGTGGAAGGCAAAGTGAAACCTAGTTGTGAGGTCAAGCATACCTGTTTGTCATTTGTGGCTTTCCTATACACCATATATAATACGATGTAATCATCAGATATGTTGCAAAAAACAAAGTGCCATTATGGGTCTGACTGGTGTTAAAAGCTACATTTTTGTTGCTATCATACAAAGCATCTCTAAGCCAACTTCTGTTGTTAACTACATACATTTGAGAAAACCACTTTAATTGTTGTCCTTGTTAATAACATAAGACAGTGATATTATCTGTGTGGGTTTTTTTTTTAACTTATTAAAGATTATGGTCGACACAAAACAGAAATATTCAATGTGATTTATTTCTTCAAATTGTTAAAAGTTAAGCATGGAGGTGAATGATTAAAAAAAATGTTACTGGGGCGCCTGGGTGGCTCAGTCGGGTGAGCATCCGACTTCGGCTCAGGTCATGATCTCATAGTTCGTGGGTTCGAGCCCTGCATCAGGCTCTGTGCTGATGGCTCAGAGCCTGGAGCCTGCTTCGGATTCTGTGTCTCCCTCTCTCTCTGCCCCTCCCCAGCTCACGCTTTGTCTCATTCTGTTTCTCAAAAATAAATAAATAGAAAAAAATTTAAAAAAATATGTTACTGAACTATAGAGTATTTATGATAGAAATATCTGAGATTAATGCCAGAGAGTAAGTTAACACTAACACCTGAAGTGTCAGTAGAAAGAATGTATTAATAGGGAAGATAATAAATGAATGAAGTTGTGGAAGACCAGTAGGTGTTCATATGGGAGATAAGAGGAAGGAAAGGTCGTTGCATGTGGAGGAAGCGATATGAAATTGAGGCATACATTAGCTTGATATATTCAGGGTATTGCAAATAGTTTATTAAGCTTGTAAAGTTTTAAGGATTACATGAAATAATCTATGTAAAGCAGTTTGAACAGTTTTTGTCCTGGTAAATAGCAAATATGCTACAAATGTTAATTATGCTCTATAATAATAACCTCTTATGGAAAAATAATATAGCAGGAGACAAGCCAGCAACTTAAGCAAGAGAATAATCGCCCAGTACCTATTACAAAGCATGCCGATGCTTTTAGTTTTCCTGTACATAATGGAAAGTCACTAAAGCATTATAAGTTTGCGAGTGTTGAGATGAATTTTGAATATTAGAATGACCAATTACAGTGTTTTCAAAACTGCCAACTTTTGCAGGTTAACCTCTCATGAAAGTAGACTCCGTGACAGAGACCAACATGGTGGAATTCCATTAGGGAGCATGCTTGGGATTTGTGGAAGAACAGGAAAGGAGGAGCATTTGAACAGAGACCAGAGTCTATGCTGCAGTTTTATTTTATTTTATTTTATTTCAACGTTTATTTATTTTTGGGACAGAGACAGACAGAGCATGAACGGGGGAGGGGCAGAGAGAGAGGGAGACACAGAATCCGAAACAGGCTCCAGGCTCTGAGCCATCAGCCCAGAGCCTGACGCGGGGCTCGAGCTCACGGACCGCGAGATCGTGACCTGGCTGAAGTCGGACGCTTAACCGACTGAGCCACTCAGGCACCCCTATGCTGCAGTTTTAAACCATTGCCCTATGTGGATCTCTGAAGCCAAGATAACTCTTCAGGTTTTAACTCATTCTGGCAATTCTATGATCCTTTCATCATTATATTTATTGGGCAATAGATTTGGACTGTACCAGAAAGGTCCATGTGCACACACAAGGTAGTTTCTTTAGCCCTGGCACCTCCCTGAGAGAACTTACAGGGGAAGGATGTTGGCTGACAGCATTCCCAGAACGTGGGGGAAAATTCCTTCATTCCTGAAGGCGGATCTGTGTGGTGCATGACAAGATCTCTTAGAACACTGGTATTCAATCTTGCATGTTTAAAATTGCAAAAATCATTCTGACTCATCATTTTCCTTTGTTAATCACTTACTATTTAATTTCAGTCAGTTTTTCTCTTACTTGCCACATTTCTCTCCCCACCCCACCCCCCCCCCCCCCCGGCTCCAGCCCTATCCTGTTAATTAGGAACTCTCCCTATCTGCTCCACTTAAAGTACATTCCCTCTTCAACTTTTGAACACCACCTTAAAATGTGTCTTTACTTGAAGAAGAAAGCTTACTTCCTGTAAATGGTGTTACTGCCTCTTAATATTTGTCTTATATCCTTGTGGTTCTTCATTGCTTTTGAATGTGATTCTTGAACAAAAATATATCTCAACTTAAAACCGTGCAGTTCTTTCAATCTGTTCATTTTGCTTTAAATATAACTATGTTTAAGAAGCTCACAACAATTTTTAAGGCTTCTCTAACCTACATTGTTTTTAAATTCTGTGAGACTTACACTAGGTTCCATCGAGGGGCTAACTATGATAGAGGCAGTTAAGCATCCGTGTACCAATGCCTACTTTTAAGGATTGGCTCTTTTGTTACTAGTTATCTCAAATTGATTTTCTACTCGCTATGCCTTAGTTTGCCTATTTTCAAAATAAGGATAAAATTGGTACCTACTTCATAGGCTTGCTGTACGAATTTAGAACAGTGTTGCCTCTTAGCAAGTACTCAGTAAGTTTTAATTATTTTTATATTACTCTTACCAAATAGATGGATCAGGTTTACCTTTTTCACTTATAGCCCCCAAAAGTAGCATGGTTTTTTACTTTATTACCATGACCAGGAAATTGACACTGAGGCAGTCCACTGACCTTATTAAGATTTCACCAGTGTTACATGCACTCATGTGTGTGAACACATGAATTTATTTCTGTGTCATTTTATCACATGTGTAGATTCATGTGACCACAAAGACAGGCCAGACACAGAGTAGGTTCATCATGAGGGTCCATCATACTACCCGTTGATAGACACAGCCATCTGCCTTTCTCCCTCACAACAACTAATATGTTCTCTATTTCTATAATTTTCCCATTCCACAAGACTGTTATATAAATTGATTCATATAGAATATAAACTTTTGAAATTATTTTTCTCATTCAAAATAATTTCCTTAAGAACCATTCAGTCATTGGGGCGCCTGGGTGGCTTAGTCGGTTAAGCGGCCGACTTTGGCTCAGGTCATGATCTCGCGGTCCGTGAGTTCGAGCCCCGCGTCGGGCTCTATGCTGACAGCTCAGAGACTGGAGCCTGTTTCAGATTCTTTGTCTTCCTCCCTCTGCCCCTCCCCCGTTCATGTTCTGTCTCTCTCTGTCTCAAAAATAAATAAACGTTAAAAAAAATTAAAAAAAAAGAACCATTCAGTCATTTAATGTATCAACAGTCTGTTTCTTATTATGGCTGCTTGGTATGTATGGGCCAGTTTCTTAATCCATCATTTATTAGCTATTAAAGACAAAGCTGTTATGAACATTCATGTACAGTTTTTTTTTTTTTTTACATTTACAAGGTTTTGTGTGAACATATATTTTCATTTCTTTCTTACATAATTTTCTAAATTCAATTGCTGAATCATATAAATATATGTGTAGTTTTGTTCCAAACTACCAAACTGCCAAAATACCTCTCAAAGTGTACCATTTTACATCTTCACTACCAATACATGAGTGATTTAGTATCTCTGTATGTTTTCCAGTTTATGGTATTTTTATTCTTACTTTTCATTTTAGCCACTCCAATAGGTGTGTAGAGAGAGCCTATGATTTGCACTTGCATTCTTCTGATA